>NC_135818.1:25007746-25607746 GCF_964213995.1 Mustelus asterias
CCATTAGTAATGCCAAGCATGCCTAAAAATAAGGTGCCAATCTGGCGAAGCTACAACACTACAGTACAGAAGGAGGCCATTCAGCCCATCAAGCCTGCACTGACAACAATCCCACACAGCCCTATCCCTGTAACCCCGAGTATTTACCCTGCTAATCCCTCTAACACTAAGGGTCAATTTACCATGGCCAATCCACCTAACCCACATATCTTTGGAGCATGGGAGGAAACCAGAGCACCCGGAGGAAATCCACACAGACAAGGGGAGAACGTGCAAACCCCACACAGCCAGTCTCACGAGGCTGGCGTTGAACCCGGGTCCCTAAGCTGTGAGACAGCAGTGCTAACCACTGTGCATGGTAAACAGTGGAAGTAGTATGCGATAGACAGAGCTAGGTGGCCTCCTAACCAACCGATCAGGTCAAAAGTCTGCAGTGCATGCCACATCCAGTCGTGAATGGAGGAGGATGCTCCATGAACATCCTCAATCTCAATGATAGCGGGTCCCAGCACAACAAGGTTGAAGCAAACATCTTCAGCCGGATTTGCTGAGCAGGTGATTCATTTCAGCCTCCTCCTGATGTTCCGAGCATCAGAGATGCCAGTCTTTAGCCAATTCAATTCACTCTATGTGATGTCAAAAAACAGCCGATGGTACTGGGGACAGCAAAGGCTATACGTAGTGACAACATCCCAGCAGTTGAATTGAAGTCTTGTGCTCATGAACTAACCATGTCTCTAGCCAAGCTGTTCCAATACGGCTGCAACACTGGAATCTACCTGACAATGTGGAAAATTGCCCAGGTTTGTTCTGTGCAATGCAAAAACGTAATATTTCCAAGTTTGCTGATAACAGGAAACTTAGTAGGAATGTGAGTGGTGAGGAAGGTGTTAAGAGGCTTCAAGGCGATTTAGAAAAATATTAATAAGTGGCACATACATAGCAGGTGTTGTATTACATGGATAAATGTGAAGTTATCCACTTCGAACAGAGAAACAGAATAGCAGAAAATTACTTAAATGGTGATAGATTGGAAAATATTGACGTACAAAGTGACTTTGGCATCCTTGTACACCAGTCACTGAACGCAAACATGCAGGTGCAATAAACAGTAAGGAAGGCAAATGGTCTGTTGGCCTTCATTGCAAGAGGACTTGAGTACAGGAACAATGAACTCTCACTGCAGCTGTACATGGCCTTGGTCAAACCACACCTGGAGTATTGTGTGCAGTTTTGGTCTCCCTATCTAAGAAAGGATATACTTGCATAGCGGGAGGGCAGTAAATGTTCACCGGACTGATTCCTGGGATGGCAGGATTGTTGTATGAGGAGAAATTGTATCGACTAGGCCTGTATTGACTGGAGTTTAGCAGAATGAGAGAGGATCTAATTGAAATATATAAAGTTCTGACAGGGTTGGACAGACTAACACTAACACTAAGGGTCAATTTACCAGGGACGTTGTTTCCTCTGCCTGGGGTCTAGTACATGAGGTCACAGTCTCAGATAGACCATTTAGGACTGAAATGAGGAGAAACAGCTTCACTCAGAGGGTGGTGAACGTGTGGAATTCTCTACCACAGATGGAATGGAGGCCAAATCACTGAACATATTTAAGAAGGAAATAGACTTCTACGGCGGGATGTTCCGGCCATGCTCACCCCAAGACTGGAAAATCCCACCTGAGGTCGATGGACATTTGCATGGTCCATGTCCCACCCACTACAATTCCCGTGGTGGATGGAATGGGAAAATTCTTCACCGAATCTCTAAATGCATCAAGAGGCGTGGGAAGAGTGTGGGAGTATGGTGTTGAGTTAGAAGATCAGCCATGATCATATTGAATGGCGGAGCAGGCTCGGAGGGCTGAATGGCCTATTCCTGCTCCTATTTTCAATGTTTCTATACTTCCATTTAGGAATTCCAGGACACTTCTCCAGGACTTCAGGAAGTTTTGTCAGCTATAGCGGCTCCAGTTTTCGGAGCTTACGCAGTTGGTGTCACTACGGCAGATCCATGAGATTCAGCGTTTTGTGGATAGCAGATTTCTCGATGTAATGACTTTGCAGCTTAAGGTTATGCAGACAGATGGATAACGGGTGATTGCCAAATGGACCAAGAAGAATAGTAAAGGGGTCCCCTGAATGGAACTCACTTTCCAACTAGTGTCCGGTTCTGAATATTGGTGAGAGTGATGATTCATCTGGGGAGAGCAGCCAGGGTCAAGGCTGCAGCATTACAGTTGGCTCAGCTGTGCAGGGGGTTGGGGGGGGGGGGGGGGGAGGAAGGGGGGGGCGGAGGGGGGGTGGGAGGTTGGGGGGGGGGTTAGGGCAAAGATTAGAAAAGCAACAGTGATAGGGGATTTGATATTGGGGAAACAGGCAGATTTCTGTAGCCACAGACGGGAATCCAGGGTGGTACGTTGCCTCGCTGGTGCAAGGGTCGAGGATATCAATGAGGATCTTCATATTCCAGGGACATTGGGACCAGTTCTGGGGGAGATGGGACCTGTACAGAGTTGTTCCACTTGCACGCTTCCTCCAAGCCACACGCCATCCCGACTTGGAACCATATCACCTGAAATTCCCTGCTTCACAGCACTGAGGCTGTGCCTTCATTACTTGGGCTGCAGCAGCTCAGGAAGGTGGCTCACCTCCACCTTCTCAAGGACAGCCAGGGATGGGTAATTAATCTGGCCTTGCCAGCAATACTCAGATCCCACAGATTAATTTAAAAAATGTATATTTGCACGCTCATTTGCACACTCATCATTTAGGTACACACTCATACACATTAATGAGTCAAAAGTGGTTCACCCCGGCTAGAGGGACACCTGAAATTGGGTCCCAGGTTGGAAAATTCTCTGGCAAATCAGCGTTGTTGTTGCAGTCATTGCAGTGGTGCTTTGGGGTTGATTGGGTGGGAGGGTTGAGAGCGGGATCCAGCACAGCGGAGGAGTAGGAGACAGGGGGACAGGGGAAGCCTCCCTACAGCACCCAGCTTCACATTCAGCTTAAGTATATGTTACAACACATCAAACATTTCGGTGGTGGCCTGGCTGCAATGGGCTCTTTAAGAACTCGATGGCAAGCCACGTCTAGACCATGTTTTCCTGAAAGTAGTGAGTCCAATACTGTCTCCATTCAGGATAGTCCATTTTGGAACAGGTGACACAAATAAGGGCCTAATGGCTGTTTCTAGCAAGGACCCTGGCTGCCTTTATGTCTGTCTTTACCAATATGGCGGCCAATGCAATTCTGGCACAGGATGTGTGCACATGCTGCCCATCATCCTGCACATCTTGCACCCTCCCATACCATCTTGCATCTACCATTACCCTGGCAACTGGCTTCACCGGTTCTTTAACCATAACTTTCTCAGTTGATGGGCTAGGACTGCACCAATTGATAGCTGGGAAGATATGCAGCCTAAATCTCCTCAATCGGTGACCCGCACAGCTGGCACAGAGAGTGAGAGAGAGAGAGAATTTCACCCAAGGAGTCTAGGTCATATTCAAACCTCTCCAGCCTGTTCCCATCAGATTGAAGCTACTAGCTTCAAGCTTGAAGCTCAGGCACTCCAGGCAATGGTGCCTCCTGGTGGACAATGTGCAATTGCACTGGTTGTTGGAGAATTCTGAGTGTTGGGGTGGTGGGAGGAGAGCGGGGGGGGGGGGAGGGGGGGGGGAGCAACAACTGGAAATAGCAAAAATAATCAACAACAAAACAAAACGTGCTGTAGCTGAGAGATATGATCACTTGAAAGCTGCCCCTCTGGGAATGGGGAATGTTGGTTTGTGCAGAATGGCGATATAATGCGTCTGAAAAGACAACCCAATATTAATTGCTCTTTCCCCTTCGATAATGTCTGTATTTCTTATTGCTTTGGAGCACCAACAGTTGCCATAGAAACAGCCCCCATTAGCAACAGGTTCCCTGTCGGTAATGGTAAGCTGTTTATCTTCCCCTCCTCCACTCCCCCCCACCCCCCGCCAAACCTTCCCAGCTCCACCAGGCCTGGGAGTGAAATACTGGGAAGGTTTTCCATGTGAAATTTCAGCATCCACTGTTGGGTGTGTCCCATTTACATTGTTCGAGCAAGGAACTGCTTGGATCTTTGCCAGTTCCTGTTCGCTCCCAAAAAAACAAGCACTTTCCCACAAAGAGTTCCTTCCTCAGAGCTTTGAATGACAAACAAAGTACTTTGGGGAAGAGAGAGAGAGAGAGAGAGAGCCTCGTTCTCTCAGTCTGCTCCCAGCCTGTCCTGCTATTGCTTGCTGGAAGGTCAACTCATTCTCGTCTGTTCTTGGCCTCCTTCCTTTCATGTTAACGTGTGAGTAAGTGCGTAGCTCAGGAAACACCTGCCCTCACAGCGGTTCCCTCTTATCTGTTCTGGAAGCTGACTCACAGACCATCAGGTGGCTTCACTGTTTTTCTTACCGAGGGTCCCCATTGTAACCTCGCCTGCCCAGCAAACCCCCTCCCCCCCACTCCAATCCCACTCCTCCCCCCCCACCCTGTCACTGGACAATCCAGCCACACCCTGATTTCAACTCTGGCCATGCCAGGTGACTCATCAGCCAGCAGTGTTCCTTCCATGATCCCCTCTGACCCAGCCATCATTGCAGATCCAGGGCTATTCCCCGGCACCCCAGTGAGTAACTGTAGCAGCTGCTGAGCTGCCAGGTTCCAACCCCACTCTCCGTTTCAAGTTTATTTATTAATGTCATAAGTAGGCTTACATTAACACTGCAATGAAGTTACTGTAAAAATCTCCAAAGTTCCCACAGTCCAGCGACTGTTCGGATACACTGAGGGAGAATTTAGGCTGGCCAATGCACCTAGCCAGCATGTCTTTCAGACTGTGGGAAGGAACCAGAGCAGACATGGGGAGGTCATACAGACTTTGCACGGACAGTGACCCAAGCTGGGAATCGAACCCGGGTCGCTGGCGCTGTGAGGCAGCAGTGCTAACCCACTGTGCCACCATGTCGCCCATGCTGTAATACATCAGCTAGGCTCACTCACCCTCCACAGCTGTGAGCTGAGGATGGGGTGAGGGGGTGGTGGCGTGTGGGAATTTGGGAGAATCCTAACAGCAATCTCCACTGGAAAATTAATCTGGGGAAGCAGGATGTTCACTGCGAGTAGGGTGAACTCAGATGGAATCTTTAGTTACCCTTTCCACATGATGACAATTCACATTTATATAGAAATAGTGAAAATAGAAGGAGGAGGAGGCCACTCGGCCCTTCGAGCCTGCTCCACCATTCATTACGATCATGGCTGACTGTCCAGCTGAAGAGCCTTAATCCAGCCTTCCCCCCCATATCCTTTGATCCCCTTCATCCCAAAAGCTATATCTAACTCCTTGAAAACATTTTGGCTTCAACTGCTTTCTGTGGTACTGAATTCCACAGGCTCACCACTGTCTAGGTGAAGAAAGTTCTCCTCATCTCAGTCCTAAAAGGTTTACCCCTTATCCTTATCCTATGACCGCTGCTTCTGGACACTCCACCATCAGGAACATCCTTCCTTCATCTACCCTGTCTAGTCCTGTCAAAATTTTATAGGTTTTTATCAGGTCCCTTCTCATTCTTCTAAATTCCAGCGAATGTAATCCTACCCAACTCCATCTATCCTCATATGTCAGACACACCACCCCAGGAATCAATCTTTAATTGACTTTTAACATAATGAAACGACTCAGCATCTTCATAGAATTACAAATCGAAGTATGATACTGGTCTACACAAGGGCACATTAGGTCAGTTGAGCAGAAACTTGGTCAAAGAGGCGGGTTTTAAGGAGTATCTTATAGGAGGAGAGTGAGGTAGAGAGGTGTAGTGAGGGTATTCCAGTGCCTGCGGCCTAGGCAACTGAAAATTGCCATTGGTGGAGCCAATATAATCGGGATGCAGAAGAGGGATTAGATGAGAGCAAATATCTCAGAGGGTTGGTGGGCAGGAGGTGGTTAAAGGGTTAGGGGTTTGAAAATAAGGATTTTAAAATCGACATGTTGCTCATCTGTGTGTGAATGTAGGTTAACAAAGGGGTGGAAAGGAAATGGGAGAATTTCAACGTCATCTCGAACACTAGTCACCACAAGAGGGCAGCACATTCACCAGCCACATCCAGAGACCTAAAATGTCAGCAGGAGTCACTCAATAGCACCACAAAGGAGGAGCTTGGACAGGTATTTTCACCTCGACTTATGAGTTTCCTCCTATGCTTCAGCAGCCTGCTCTCTTCCCCTGCCCTGAGTCGGAAGGTGGTGGGTTCAACTTCCACACGAGAGACTTAAACCACATAATCCAGTGCCAGGACTGAGGGAATGCTGCAGATGCTGTCTCTTAGACGAGGTGTTAAACTGAATCCCCGTCTGCCCTTTATGGTGGGTGCAAAAGGTCTTATTGGAATTTTCTTTATGTTGTAGCCAATATTTACCCCTCAAACAATATGACTGAAAGCAAAATAGGATCTGGCCATTGTTGCCTTGCGGGCTCTTCCTATTTCTCCTTCAGGTTATGAACATAACTATCAAGTGCTGAAGTGGGACTTAAACCGGAGCTTCTTGCCCAGAGGTAGGAAAGCTACCTGTGGCACATTAAGACCTCCATTTTGTGGGGTCTTGCTCAATGTAAATTTGCTTCCAGCGTTTCCAACATCAGTGATTAGGTTTCAAAAGTATGTCACTGCCTGTGAACAGTTTGGGACTTTTCTGAGATCCTGAGGTTCACCAAAATCTACTGTAAGGCCCCAGCTACAGCCTGGCTCAGATCAGATTTTTAAAAGTTCTCTCATGGGACGTGGGCATTGCTGGCAAGGCTAACATTTGTTGTCCATCCCTAATTGCCCTTGAAATGACTGGCTTGCTTGGCCACTGCAGAGGGCAGTTAGGAGTCTACCACATTGCTATGGGTCTGGAGTCACATCTAGGCCAGACCAGGTAATGAGGGCAGATTTCCTTCCCGAAAGGACGCTGTGAAGCAAATGGATTTTTACAACAATCGATGCGATCTCCAGATTATCTTTTTATATTCCAGATCTTTTTTAATTGAATTTGAATTCCACCAGATGGCATGGTGGGAATTGAACCCATGTTTCCAGAACATTAACCTCGGCCTCTAGATGACTAGTCCAGTACCATTACCAGTACACCACCACGACCCCCAACAGAACTGATAGTGGGTGAGTCCAGAATGAGTGGGCACAACCCTCAAATTGGAGCTCAGTTGTTCAGGCCGTTACCCCTCAAGATCCATTTTTTACTTTCTCTTCGTTCTGGGGAATGAAGTGAGCAAAATGGATCAAATGTCTGTGGGGGAACATTTGGCTAAGAATGATCATCATATCAGAAGGCTGAGACAAGTAAGGGAGAAGGGCAAGGAACATTCTGAAGTAGAACTTCTAGATTGGAAGAGGTATAATTTCAATGGGATGAGAGGAGATCTAACCAAGATAAAATGGAATGAAAGACTGACAGAACAATGGATGATCTTTAAGGGAAAGGTGCTTCGGATACAGGCTAGGTACATTCCAATAGGAGGGAAAGGCAGGGGAACCAAATCCAGATGATGAGAGATATAGAGAACATGATAAAACAAGAAGAGAATGTATGATACATGTCAGGTAAATCCTTCAAGCAAGAGATAGGCCAAATATAACAAGTTGAGTATGGAAGTGAAGAGGAAAGTATGACTGGCAAAGAAAGAATATGACAATGGAATGATAGTCAAGATAAAAAGGAATCCAAAACCTTCTACCAGCATGTCATAGAGTCATAGAAGTTTCCAGCATGGAAACAGGCCCTTCGGCCCAACTTGTCCATGCTGCCTCTTTTTTTTTAAAGCCCTAGGCTAATCCCAATTGCCCACATTTGGCCCATATCCCTCTATACCCATCGGACCCATGTAACTGTCTAAATGCTTTTTAAAAGACAAAATTGTACCTGCCTCTACTACTACCTCTGACAGCTTGTTCCAGACACTCACCACACTCTGTGTGAAAAAATTGCCCCTCTGGACCCTTTTGTATCTCTCCCCTCTCACCTTAAACCTCTAGTTTTAGACTCCCCTACCTTTGGGGAAAGATATTGACTATCTAGCTGATCTATGCCCCTCATTATTTTATAGACCTCCATAAGATCACCCCGAAGCCTCTATCCAGCCTCTCCTTATAATTCAAACCATCAAGTCCCGGTAGCACTCGAGTAAATTTTTTCTGCACTCTTTCTAGTTTAATAATATCCTTTCTATAATAGGGTAACCAGAACTGCACACAGTATTCCAAGTGTGGCCTTACCAATGTCTTGTACAACTTCAACAAGACGTCCCAACTCCTGTATTCAATGTTCTGACCAATGAAACCAAGCATTCTGAATGCTTTCTTCACCACTCTGTCCACCTGTGACGCCACTTTCAAGGAGCTATGAACCTGTACCCCTAGATCTCTTTGCTCTGTACTCTCCCCAATGTCCTACCATTAACTGAATAAGTCCTGTCCTGGTTCAATCTACCAAAATGCATCACCTCGCATTTATCTAAATTAAACTCCATCTGCCATTCGTCAGCCCACTGGCCCAATTGATCAAGATCCCGTTGCAGTCCAAGATAACCTTCTTCACTGTCCACTATGCCAACAATCTTGGTGTCATCTGCAAACTTACTAACCATGCCTCCTATATTCTCATCCAAATCATTAATATAAATGACAAATAACAGTGGATCCACCACTGATCCCTGAGGCACACCGCTGGTCATGGGCCTCCAGTTTGAAAAACAACCCTCCACAACCACCCTCTGGCTTCTGTCGTCAAGCCAATTTTGTACCCATTTAGTTACCTCACTCTGGATCCCGTGAGATTTAACCTAATGCAACAACCTACCATGCGGTACCTTGTCAAAGGCCTTGCTAAAGTCCATGTATACATAAGAACATAAGAAATAGGAGCAGGAGTAGGCCACCTAGCCCCTCGAGCCTGCCCCGCCATTCAATAAGATCATGGCTAATCTGAAGTGGATCAGTTCCACTTACCCGCCTGATCCCTATAACCCCTAATTCCCTTACCGATAAGGAATCCATCTATCCGTGATTTAAACATATTCAACGAGGTAGCCTACACCACTTCAGTGGGCAGAGAATTCCAGAGATTCACCACCCTCTGAGAGAAGAGGTTCCTCCTCAACTCTGTCCTAAACTGACCAACTGACCCCCCTTTATTTTGAGGCTGTGCCCTCTAGTTCTAGCTTCCTTTCTAAGTGGAAAGAATCTCTCCACCTCACCCCTATCCAGCCCCTTCATTATCTTATATGTCTCTATAAGATCCCCCTTCAGCCTTCTAAATTCCAACGAATAGAAACCCAATCTGCTCAGTCTCTCCTCATAATCAACACCCCTCATCTCTGGTATCAACCTGGTGAACCTTCTCTGCACTCCCTCCAAGGCCAATATATCCTTCCGCAAATAAGGGGACCAATACTGCACACAGTATTCAAGCTGCGGCCTCACCAATGCCCTGTACAGATGCAGCAAGACATTTCTGCTTTTATATTCTATCCCCCTTGCGATATAGGCCAACATCCCATTTGCCTTCTTGATCACCTGTTGCACCTGCAGACTGGGTTTTTGCGTCTCATGCACAAGGACCCCCAGGTCCCTCTGCACAGCAGCATATTGTAATTTCTTTCCATTTAGATAATAATCCAATTTGCTATTATTTCTTCCAAAGTGAATAACCTCGCATTTGTTAACGTTATACTCCATCTGCCAGATCCTCGCCCACTCACTCAGCCTGTCCAAATCACTCTGCAGACCTTCTACGCCCTCCATACGATTCACTTTTCCACTTATCTTCGTGTCGTCTGCAAACCTTGTTACCCTACACTCAGTCCCCTCCTCCAGATCGTCTATATAAATGGTAAATAGTTGAGGCCCCAGTACCGATCCCTGCGGCACGCCACTAGTTACCATCTGCCAACCAGAAAAGCACCCATTTATTCCGACTCTCTGCTTCCTGTCGGATAGCCAATCCCCAATCCACGCTAACACCCTACCCCCAACTCCGTGTGACCCAATCTTCTTCAGCAACCTTTTGTGAGGCACCTTATCAAACGCCTTTTGGAAACCCAAAAACACCGCATCCACCGGTTCCCCTCCGTCAACCGCACTAGTCACATCTTCATAAAAATCCAACAAGTTCGTCAAGCACGACTTTCCCCTCATGAATCCATGCTGCGTCTGCTTAATCGAATCATTCTTATCCAGATGGCCTGCTATTTCGTCTTTAATGATGGATTCCAGCATTTTCCCAACTACAGACATTAAGCTAACCGGCCTGTAGTTACCCGCCTTTTGTCTATTTCCTTTTTTAAACAGCGGCGTAACATTAGCCGTTTTCCAATCCGCCAGCACTACCCCAGAATCCAATGAATTTTGATAAATAACCACTAACGCATCCGCTATTACCTCTGACATTTCTTTCAGTACCCTGGGATGCATTCCATCCGGGCCCGGGGACTTGTCCACCTTCAGTCCCGTTAGTCTACCAAGCACTGCCTCCCTGGTAACATTAATTGTATTGAGTACCTCTCCTCCTACCAACCCTCTATCGTTAATATTCGGTAAACTATTTGTGTCTTCCACCGTGAAGACCGACACAAAAAACTTATTTGAAGTTTCAGCCATTTCCTCATTTCCCACTATTAAATCCCCCCTCTCATCCTCCAAGGGTCCAACATTCACTCTTACCACTCTATTCCTTTTTATATATTTGTAAAAGCTTTTACTATCATTTTTTATATTTAGAGCTAGCCTAGCTTCATAACCTATCTTTCCTTTCTTTATCGCTTTCTTAGTCGTTCTTTGTTGTTTCTTAAAGTTTTCCCAATTTTCTGATTTTCCACTATTTTTGGCCACTCTGTACGCATCGGTCTTTAATTTAATACTCTCCTTAATTTCCTTCGTTATCCACGGCTGGTTATCCCTTTTCTTACAACCCTTCTTTATCACCGGAATATATTGTTGCCGAGTACTGAAAAGGATCTCCTTAAAAATCCTCCACTGTTCCTCAGCTGTCCTACCTACCAGTCTGCTCTCCCAGTCCACCTTAGCCAATTCAGCCCTCATCCTATCGTACTTCCTTCTGTTCAAACAGAGGACAGTGGTATGGGACCCTACTTTCTCCTCTTCCATTTGTATCAGAAATTCGACCATATTGCGATCACTTGACCCAAGAGGGTCCTTCACAAGAACATCCTTAATTCTACCCACCTCATTACACATCACCAGATCTAAAATAACTCGTTCCCTCGTCGGTTCTGTAACATACTGTTCAAGGTAACTATCCCGACAGCATTCTAAGAACTCTTCCTCCATCCCACCCCTTCCAACTTGAGTCAGCCAATCAATATGCAGGTTGAAGTCCCCCATGATTATTGCCGTTCCGTTTTTGCACGCATCCATTATTTGCTTGTTTATAGCCCTCCCCACCTCAACATTATTATTTGGGGGCCTATAGACCACGCCTACTAGTGTCTTTCTCCCCCTACTATTCCTTATCTCTACCCATCATGATTCCACGTTTTGTTCCTCAGAGCCTATGTCATCCCTCACTATTACCCTGATATTATCTTTTATTAACAGAGCTACCCCACCACCTTTTCCTTCCTGTCTATTCTTCCTAAATGCCTGATACCCCTGGATATTCATCTCCCAGTCCTGGTCTCCGTGCAGCCACGTTTCTGTAATGGCCACTAGATCATACCCATTAGTGCTGATTTGCACCATCAACTCATTAACTTTGTTCCGAATGCTTCTTGCATTCAGGCAAAGTGTCTTTATTCCAGCTTTTATCTGGACCCGATTTGATGAAACGCTATCAACCTCTCCCTCGCCCTCTACTCCTTTAACTACTTGGATGCCCTCATTCACTTGCACTCGCTCCCTCTCCTCTACCATTGATTTCGTAATTCCTCTTACCTCTGCACCCTCCGCCCCCCATAAATTAGTTTAAAGCCCTATCTACAGCCCTAGTGATACGATTCGCTAGGACTCTGGTCCCAGCACGGTTCAAACGGAGACCATCCCATCTATACAGGTCCCATCTGCCCAAATACAACATCAACTGCACTGCCCCTCAGCTACCTTCTTGGTTACCCCTTCAAAAAACTCTATCAAATTTGTGAGACATGATTTTCCACTCACAAAGCCTGTAAATCGTAAATGTAGTAAGTGGGTAGTAAACAGTAGGGTGAATCCTATTAGGGACAAAGGGTGATTAATGATCAGAGGCGCAGAGCAAAGCTAGAATACTTAATAAGTAATTGATATTGGTGCTCATGAAGGAAGAGGACACTGACAAAACATTGGAAGAAGCGGAGATGGTAAAGGTAATGAATGGGATGAAGACTGAGAGGCAACAAGTACGAGAAAGACTGGCTATGTTTGGAGTGGATCAGTTACGTGGTCCTGATGGCTCGCGTTACAGGTGGCTAAAGTGGGAGTGGAGATAGTAGAAGGGCTTGCTATTATCTTCCAATCTTCCCAGGTACAGGGGAGTTGCCAGAGGAGAGTGGCACATTTGACATCCTTTTTCAAGAAATGGTACAAGTTACCTAGTAACTACAGGCCGGTCAGTTTAACAATGGTGGATAAGGTTTTAGAAACACTAATCGGGGAAAATAATGAAGAGACATTTGGAAAGGATTGAGTTAATTAAGGAGCCTCAACACAGATTTGTAAAAGGCAGATTGTGCCAGACTAATCCAGTTGAGCTTTTTAATGAAGTGACGGACAAGGAGAATGACGGGAATGCAATGGATGTTTTTGATATGGATTTTAAGAAAATGTTCGATAAATTGCCACAAAAGTAACAAAATAGAGACCCGTGGAATGGGAAGGTCAGCGTCAGGTTGGATAAGAAATTAGTTTAAGACCAGAAAACAGTAAGTCATAGTAAATGGCTGTCCTTCAGATTGATGTTGGTATGATGATGTTTCTCAAGGGTTAGGATTAGAACTGCTGCTTATTTTGATACACATAGATGAATACTGAGTAAAATTTCAAAATATTGCCACGGATGATTCCAAACTTGGAAGTGTGGGAAACAGTGAGGATACCATTCAACTGCAACAAGACATGTATAGACCAGCAAAACTGTCAGACATGTAGCAGATGGAATTTAATGCAGAGAAGTGTGAGGTGATGTATTTTGGCAGAAGGAATAAGGTGAAACAATGTATACTTGATGGCACTGTTCTGCAAGAGTGTGCAAGGACAGAGGGACCTGGCAGTTCATAAAATCATTACAGCACAGAGGCCAATTGGCCCATTATGTCTGTCCTAGCTCTCTGATGGAGCATTTCACGTACTGCACTCCCCCCCTGCATTTTCCTCCTTTTCATATATATAGACCTTTGAAGACGGCCAGGAAATGTTAGGAAAGAAAATGGGATCTTGGGGTTTCACGCCTAGAGATATTGCGTACAAAAGGAGGGTGCTTATGCTGCATTTGTATGAAGCTCTGGCTGCGTCACAAATAAATTATCACACAACCAGTTCCGTTCATCACACTTTAGGAGAATTAAAAAATATATTATTTTATGGGATGTGTGCATTACTGGATGATTGCCCATCTCTAATTGCCCATGGTAAGGTGGTGGTGAGCTGTCTTCTTGAACTGTGTACCCCATAGAGCTGTTAGGAAGGGAGTTCGGGATTTTGACCCAGTGACAGTGAAGGACTGCAAAATATTTCCAAGTCAGGATGGTGAACAGCTTGGAGGGGAACTTCCAGGTGGTGCCGTTCCCAGGCACCTGCTGCTCCTGTACTTCTGGATGGTAGTGGTCATGGGTTTGGACGGTGCTGTCTAAGGAACCTTGGTGAATTCCTGCCGTTCATCTTGTAGATGATACACATGGCTACCACTGCGTCAGTGGTGGAAGGAGTTACAGTTTAAGGTGGTGGATGAGGTAGGTAATCAGGTAGCTGCTTTATCCTGGATGCTGAGCTTCGAGTGCTGTTGGGGGCTGCACTCATCCAGACAAGTGGGGAGTATTCCATTCATTTCCTGACTCGTGCCTTGTTGATGGCGAACAGGATTTGCAGAGTCAAGAGGTGAGTTCATTGCCACAGAATCTGCTGCCTTCGACCTGGTCTTGTAGCCACAGTATTTATATGGCTAGTCCAGTTCAGTTTCTGGTCAATGGTAATCCCCAGCATGTTGATAGTGGGGGGATTCAGTCATGATAATGTTAAAAGAAGATGGTCAGATTCTCTCTTGTTGGAGATGGTCATTGTCTGGCACTTGTGTGGTACAAATCTTACTTGCCACCTATCAGCTCAGTGTTGTCCAGGTCTTGCTGAATATGGGTATGGACTGCATCAGTATCTGAGGAGTGTGAATAGTACTGTATCATCAAAGAATATCCCCACTTCAGACCTTATGATGGAGGGAAGGTCATCGGTGAAGCAGCTGAAGATGGTTGGCCCTAGGATGCTACCCTGAGATCTGGCAGAGACCCAATGGGCCAAATGGCCTCTTTCTGTGCTAGAATGACTCTGCAACTCTTTTTTGGATTCCCACTCCAGAGTGCTGAGCACATCATCCAGACTGACACTCTAGTGCAGTACGGAAGGAGTGCTGCACTGTCAGAGGTCTTTCAGATGAGAAGCGAAACTAAGTGGATGTAAAAGATATCACAGGACTATTTTGTATAACAGAGCAATTCTCCCCAGTGTCCTGGCCAATATTTATTGTTCAATAAATTCTTAAACATGGATCTGGTCATTACTTCATTTATAAGATAAAGAGAGAAAGTATTTTCTTTTGTTTGTGGGATCTCAGTGTGTAAACTGGCTGCTGCATTTCCTTACATTGCAACAGTAACTACACTTTTAAAGTACTTATTTAACGTAAATATGCAGATCCACTTAAAAAATTTAAGACAGTCCATTTGCTAGAAGCCTTCCAGATTGGGGGAGGGGGTGATAGTACTTATTTATGACCCTGTCAATATCCCTATCTATCCATTACCCTATGTATTTGTATCAAACCCATACTGTACCTACCCTGGAAGCATTTAGGAGCTTTACTCTGTATATAATTGTTCTGTACCTTTCCTCATCATTTTTCCTATCATAGAATCCCTACAGTGCAGAAGGAGGCCATTCAGCCCATCGAGTCAGCACTGACCACAATCCCACCCAAGCCCTATTGGGCGGCACGGTAGCACAGTGGTTAGCGCTGCTGCTTCACAGCTCCAGGGACCTGGGTTCAATTCCCGGCTTGGGTCACTGTCTGTGTGGAGTTTGCACATTCTCCTCGTGTCTGCATGGGTTTCCTCCGGGTGCTCCGGTTTCCTCCCACAGTCCAAAGATGTGCGGGTTAGGTTGTTGGCCATGCTAAAATTGCCCCTTAGTGTCCTGGGATGCGTAGATTAGAGGGATTAGCAGGTAAAATATGTAGGGATATGAGGGTAGGGCCTGGGTGGGATTGTGGTCGGTGCAGACTCGATGGGCCGAATGGCCTCTTTCTGTACTGTAGGGTTTCTATGATTTCTATTCCCACAACCCCATGTATTTACCCCGATAATCCCCTGACACTAGGATCAATTTAGCATGGCCAATCAACCTAACCCGCACATCTTTGGACTGTGGGAGGAAACCGGAGCACGCGGAGGAAACCCATGCAGACACGGGGGAGAATGTGCAAACTCCACACAGACAGTGACCCGAGGCCGGAATTGAACCCGGGTTCATGGCGCTGTGAGGCAGCAGTGCCAACCACTGTGCCACCCTGCCGCCCATTTTTGATGAGACAGTGGTGAGGGGGGCTTGATTCTATATCTAATCCATGCTATACCTACCTTGGAAGTATACAATGGGACAATGTAAAGTGGGTTTGGAGGGACACTGAGGACAGTTGAGGTGGGGTTAAGGGAGATGATATCGGAACTGTTCACTTTGCCTCTGATTCCCAGCTCTGATCCTGCATTAGCCCAAGTATATCTGTGGGATTGCTCTGCACAGCAAGACTGTGGCTAGTTTGTTGTTTTTTTTCTGCCTTGTTTGTTGGCTGGTGCCCAGATCGCCTGCCTTGGCAGAACAGAATGTGGCACTTTGTTCAATCCACAACAGGTCAGGTCTGGAGAAGGGGAGAGCTGGGTACAGCTGCCGGGTAGTGTTGGGGTCTCAGTTGGTGCAGCTCTTCTGTTTACTGTCCTGGTGTGAAATTGTTTTGCCAGAAACACCAGCAGCAGTAAGTACCTTTAAGCCACAGGCTAAATCTACACAGATAGAATCAGAGGCACTAGCCTGCCAACACTCGGTAATCAATCATTTCACAAGTCAGACCAGTATGATCACCTGAGTACGCAGAACTGGCTCGTAAAGATTGCATATCCTCTGTTAAAGTTGCAGCATTAGGGGATTAATAGGGGATAGCAGACTGCACCCAGGACAAAGGGCTAACCCAAATCTCATTGTCTCTGAATCTCCAGAAAGAGCAAAACCACCAAAGCCAGAGTTTTACTGGCACAGGGAGGATGATTCTGAAGGTTCTTCAATACTAACTCAGACTTTTATCCTGCTAAATGTGGATGAATTGGTAAAGTATTTATCATTCAGCCTGAACACTGGCGACATGTAGAGTCTCCGAAGCAGAGAAAGGCTCTATTCATGATTTATATACATGGATTTAAAACAGGAATAAATTTAAACCTAACAAGTGGCTTTTTGTTCTTATACAACATCAGTGGTTGAGAATCAAAACAGAGCCAGTGTGTGAGATAGAGCGAGAGAGAGTGAGAGAGATAACATAATGAGATCATCAGAGTGGGTTGACTGATTGTCTATGAGGTATCTGGGGCCTGACCATCTATTGGAGGGGGGGGTATTGGTGGCTGACTGTCTATTAGGGGGTATCTGCGCCCTGACAAGTCAATGGGGGAGGGGGGGGGTAATTTAAATATTGAGATTCTATAGGACAGAAAGGCTATGGGGGTATCTGGGGAATGGAAGTCCACTGGAGTACATGGGATGAGAGTCTACTGAGGTATCTAGGCACAGACAGACTCATAAAGCTGAGAGAAATGCTCACCGTAAATGGATGTAATGTTGCATCAAGTCTACAGCACAGATACGGGCCAGTCGAAGTGGTCTAGACTGGTGTTTTTATTCTTCACACAAGCTCCTTCCCATTGTGCTACATCTCACACTATCAGCATATCCTTCTATTCCGGGTCTGCCTTGTGTAGCTTCTTAAGTTTATTGTACTGGACAATTTTATATCTATGATCCCCTAGCTTTGGACTCTATCAAAAATGGAAAGATTTTGTCTGCATCAACCCTATCAAGCTCTTTCGATATCTTGATGACTTCTCTCAGCTCACTGCTCAGCCTTTTGTATTGTAGAGAGCTGAGTCCCAACCTGTTCAGTTTTTGCTGACAGTATATTCTCGCAGTTGTCCAATCGTTTTTTGCAACTTTTTCACTGCCTCTCATTTTGTAAAATTCCTTTGATGTGATGTGGGCGTCACTGGCTGGGCCAGCATTTATTGCCCATCCCTAAGTGCCCTCCATTTCAGAGGGCGTTCCACATTGCTGTGGATCTGGAGTCACATGTAGGCCAGACCAGATTAGGATGAGAGATTTCCTTCCGACATGAGTGGACTAAATGGGTTTTTATGACAATCGACAATGGCTTCATGATCATCTTCAGACTTTTAATCAAATTCAAATTTCACCATCTGCCGTGGTGGGATTTGAACCCAGTTCGTGCTCATAGAATCATAGAAACCCTACAGTGCGGAAGGAGGCCATTCGGCCCATCGAGTCTGCACCGACCACAATCCCACCCAGGCCCTACCCCCACATATTTACTTGCTAATCCCTCTAACCTACGCATCTCAGGACTCTAAGGGGTAATTTTTTTAACCTGGCCAATCAACCTAACCCGCACATCTTTGGACTGTGGGAGGAAACCGGAGCACCCGGAGGAAACCCACGCAGACACGGGGAGAATGTGCAAACTCCACACAGACAGTGACCCGAGCCGGGAATCGAACCTGGGACCCTGGAGCTGTGAAGCAGCAGTGCTAACCACTGTGCTACCGTGCCGCCCCTGTGCTACCGTGCTGTGGGTCTTTGGGTCACTAGTCCAGTGACAATATTACTATGCCCGTGCCACTGCCTTCCTTTAATAGTATGGAGAAATTAAGTGTGTGCATGCAGTATGCCAAGTGTGGTTCAACAGAGACCCTGCACAGGTTTAAGATAGTATTTCAGCTTTTGAATGCTATTCCTCGAGAAGTGAATCCTACTGCTTTGTTTGCATTTTTAATGAACTTATTAAGTTGTGGAGGTACTTTTCATGATTTGTGAATCTTGAACAGGAACACAGCAGAGATCTTGAGTAGCATCCCTGCCTCTGAAGCCAGAAGCTCCAGGCTTGAGTCTCTTACCTGGATTTGATGGTCAAGGGAAGTGTGTTCAAAGCACAGCCAAACAGATTTGAGTATCCACCTGCAAATCCTTCTAATACATGCCAGAGGCAGGTGATGAGACCAGGAGAGATTTCTGCACCATATGATGGAAAGAATGTTGGAGCCTCTATCATCACTATCCATAGCTCTAGACTACAACATGCATGTAAAGGTGTTACAGTAACTTGGAATGTATTAATGAACTGTACACCACCAACAGTACGAAGGCGAGGCCTCTTTCGGGTTTTGCTGCCTCAGTTTTGTGGATTATGAGGACACCAGCAGGTGGAGCGAATTATTGCAGCTTCACACTCTTCCATTCATTCTCATTCATAAAATTTTAAGAAGTAAGCTGGAGTGGACCATTCAATACGATTATGGCTGACCTGATGTTGGTCTTAACTCTATTTTCCTGCCAACCCATCATTTCCCTTCTTTCCTTTGGAGGTCAAAAATCCTCAATGCAGATGGAACTGCTCTAGATATTTTGGAGGACATTTCAACAGGTATCGGTTCACAATTGTCCCCTTTGTTTGCAACCCACAATTACAAGAGGGGATTGCTGCAGTATCTCTCCTTATGTCTTCTTCAAACTCATCTTGTGCATGGGATTCACCTCCTACTTTCTCTGCCACTGTTTCTCTCTCATTTACGGCACGGTAGCACAGTGGTTAGCACTGCTGCTTCACAGCGCCAGGGACCTGGGTTCGATTCCCGGCTTGGGTCACTGTCTGTGTGGAGTTTGCACATTCTCCTCGTGTCTGCGTGGGTTTCCTCCGGGTGCTCCGGTTTCCTCCCACAGTCCAAAGATGTGCGGGTTAGGTTGATTGGCTATGCTAAAATTGCCCCTTAGTGTCCTGGGATGCGTAGGTTAGAGGGATTAGTGGGTAAAATATGTAGGGATATGGGGGTAGGGCCTGGGTGGGATTGTGGTCGGTGCAGACTCGATGGGCTGAATGGCCTCTTTCTGTACTGTAGGGTTTCTATGATGATTTCTATGATTCTACTTTATTAATTTGTGGGATGTGGGCATTGCTGACGGAAATTGCCCATTCCCAATTTTCCTTGGGAAGGTGGTGGTGAGCTGCTTTCTTGGACTGCTGCACATGATGCAGGTACATCTATAATGCTGCTAGGGAGGGAGTTCCCAGGATTTTGACCCAGCGATAGTGAAGGAACAGTGACATATTTTCAAGTTAGGATGATGAAAGGCTTGGAGGGAAACTTCCAGGTGTTAGTGTTCCCATATGACTGCTCCCCTTGCCTTCTAAAAGATAGTGGTTGTGGGTTTGGAAGGTGCTGTCAAAGGAGCCTTGGTGAGTTCCTACACCGTGTAGGTAGTACATACTGCTGCCACCGAGCATCGGTGGTGGAGGGGTTTGTAGATACGGTGCCAATCAAGTGGGGCTGCTTTGTCCTGGATGGTGTCAAGCTTTGAGTGTTGTTGGAGCTGCACCCATCCAGGCAAGTGGAGAGTATTCCATCACACGCCTGACTTACGCCTTCTGGATGGTGAACAGGCTTTTGGGAGTTAGGAGGTGAGTTACTCACCACAGGATTCCTAGCCTCTGACCTGCTCTTGTTGTCACAGTATTTATATGGCTAGTCCAGTTCAGTTTCTGGTTCATGGTAACCCCCAGGAGGTTGATAGTAGGCGATTCAGCGATGGGAATGCCATTAAATGTCAAGGGACAATGGTTAAGATCCTCTCTTGTTGGAGATGGTCATTGCCTGACACTTGTGTGGGACGAAAGTTACATGCCACTGTCAGCCCAAACGTGGACATTGTCCAGTTCTTGCTGCATTTTGGGCACAGATTGTCTCTCTCTCTCCTTCAAATCTTCCATCATCACCCCTCTACTTAAAGAAAAGCCCTTGCCCCTTCCTTTCTCACAGACTCTCACTGTGTCCCCACCTTCCCTTTTCTTTCCAATGTCATGAACGTGGCTCTGAAACCTGGGCCCATCTTTCCAAAAACTCCACTATTGAATCCCTCCAATCGGGTTTCTGGTACTGCATAACACTGCAACGTCTCTGAAACAACGTCACAAACAGCATTCCATTTGTGACAAACAAATTTTCTCTCTTTATCTGCATCAGCGATCTACAGCCTTTGACACACTTCAACACACTGTATCCCTCCAGCACCTCTGTACCATTGTCCAACTTGTCGAGTTGGTTTTATTCTTATCTATTTAATCATAGCCAAAGAATGGCGCAGCTTCCTGTTGCTGCATCATTAACTCTGGTATCCCCCAAGGTCTATCCTTCGCCCTCTCCTACTTCTCATTTTCATGGAAGCATAGAATCATTCCAGCACAGAGGGAGGCCATTCGGCCCAATGTTCCTGCGCTGACCGACAAGGAGCCATCCAGCCTAATCCCACTTTCTGACTCTTGGTCCAAAACCTTGCACTTGAAGCCTCCAATTCGATTTTCAAGTTTGCTGACGACACCACCGTAGTGGGTCGGATCTCAAACAATGACGAGACAGAGTACAGGAATGAGATAGAGAATCTGGTGAACTGGTGCAGCAACAATAATCTCTCCCTCAATGTCAACAAAACGAAGGAGATTGTCATCGACTTCAGGAAGCATAAAGGAGAACATGCCCCTGTCTACATCAATGGGGACGAAGTAGAAAGGGTGGAGAGGTTCAAGTTTTTAGGTGTCCAGATCACCAACAACCTGTCCTGGTCTCCCCTTGCCGACACTATAGTTAAGAAAGCCCACCAACGCCTCTACTTTCTCAGAAGACTAATGAAATTCGCATGTCAGCTACAACTCTCACCAACTTTTACAGATGCACCATAGAAAGCATTCTTTCTGGTTGTCTCACAGCTTGGTATGGCTCCTGCTCTGCCCAAGACCGCAAGGAACTACAGAAGGTCGTGAATGTAGCCCAATCCATCACGCAAACCAGCCTCCCATCCATTGACTCTGTCTACACTTCCCGCTGTCTCAGCACAGCAGCATAATTAAGGACCCCACGCACCCCGGACATTCTCTCTTCCACCTTCTTCCTTCGGGAAAAAGATACAAAAGTCTGAGGTCAGGTACCAACCGACTCAAGAACAGCTTCTTCCCTGCTGCTGTCAGATTTTTGAATGGACTTACCTTGCATTAAGTTGATCTTTCTCTACACCCTAGCTATGACTGTAACACTCCATTCTGCACTCTCTCGTTTCGTTCTCTATGAATGGTATGCTTTGTTTGTGTAGCGCGCAAGAAACAATACATTTCACTGTATGTTAATACATGTGACAATAGTAAATCAAATAAGTCTGCGTTTGGCAAAGCCTATATACCTGTCACAGGTGGTGCAACACGGCCACCTCTTTTGTTATGTGTGGAACAACTATCCTGCAGACGCCCTCAAATCAAGGCACAAATCTACATGGGAGGTGCATTTACCCACACTCCTCAGCACAGACAGAACTGCTCTGTACGTTTTGTAGGAAACTTCAACGGTTTCTGCTCAGAGTGGCTAAAAATGTTGGAAAATTATCACAGGATGAGACAAAGTCTCAAATATTAAAACTTTGATCTATGGCTCTGGCCGATTCGCCTCCTCCTGTGCTGCAAGATGTTGTAGCTGTCAGGAGGATTCAGTCTAACATTCACATCCTGAAGAGCTGGGTTTAATGTCCAGTCTGTGCTGAATTAGCTGGCAGCAGTCAGGACTGAGGTTGGAGCGTGACAATCACCTTCTGCGCCTCTGCCAGGGGAGGGTTCGATCTCCTGAGTGCTAAGAATGGCATCAGTGAGTGATGGGTGAAGGAGGAAGACTGTCTGGGTCGTGCGGGGCTGGTCAATGATGTGAAAAGACTGGGGGAATAACAGTTTCCACTCCCACTTCCCCATGGCTAGTCCAAGTTCCTAACACAGAGGGACTGAGCTGACAGCCCTGATCACACTGCATGAAGTGCAGCCCGGTCCAATGCCAAGGCTCGCCCTCATGGCCAGAGGGTCACGGGGATAAGATGGCGTCACTGAGACCACTAACAGAGGAAATAATAATGGGCGGGCAGGCAGGTCTGAAACCTCAACAAAGTTTTAATTTGTTCTGCAATCTGAAACAGAGATAAGCAGGCACATGAGAGCTTCGATAGGCTGAAAGATGACTGTCTGCTTCTAGTTAGAACCTGCCACAGCATAGACAAGGTTGCTGAGGAGCGGAGAGAATATGTGCTGTTGAATAAATGTTATGAACAATGAAACATACAATGGCTTGTCCTTGAGTGCAAACCGCTCAACAATCAGCAGCTGTAATTCTCGATGGTGCAGGTCCATTACTGAAGGGGACACAGATCCTCAGCTTAGGGAACCCTGAGCCTCTCTTCATCATCATGCGTGTCCTCTCGGCCCAGCTCTGCTGGATTGCCAGTTTGCACAGGTCAAGGTGATTGCTGTCGGTTACCGGGACTGGAAGAGGTCCAGACAGACTCCTGGGTGTCACCATTTTAAAATACACACAAGACAACATTAAAAAACTGGATTCAGCCATTGAGATCAGAAGTTCATATTTCACCCTCCGACTCGATAGCTGAGTGTTTGGGTGATGGACGGCGCTCAGCCTGGTTCTGCCCTCTGAATGACCAGCTGGGAGTTTTAGCAGGACACATGGGAGGGCACAGGTGGTACAAGTTGTCAGTGCTCACAGCTGGAGCAGTTCTCGCTGTCCAGTTCTTCTTGGCTGGCAGGCTGCCCTTCCAGGTTGATCAGGTATTGAACTTCCTCTGCACTGAGCGGAACTCTCTCTGGCTGCAGCCATCGCTTGAAATGGTCAATGGCGCTGGATAAATAAAGGACATGGTTAGAGATTGGACTGAACACAGGCAGGACTTTGTAAACATACAGAGTGCGACAGACCGAGAACCTTTTCATACTGAATGGAATCGCAGACAAATTTGAATTGTGTAACAGAGCGATATAAACGCCACATCTTCCATCTCCCAGTTAAATGGGGCTGGTTAATTCTGGAGGTCCAGTACTTACAATGATGTGTTCCAGTCCTGTGCTCAGAGGCCTTTAAAACTATTCATTGGGTATTTGTTTGTGTTTAAATATATATGCTCGTGTGTGCATGCATGCCCATGTGCACATGTATATGCAGCCATGCACATACACGCATGCCCAGAGTGTGAGCATAAATATATATATAGATTTGTGTTAACATATATACCCGAGTGTGTCTATGCATCCACATATGTACATATATATCCATGCACATTTATATGCAGGTGTGTGCTGATTTATCTGTTTGTTTGCTTACATATATACCAAAGTGTGTGCATAAATATTCATATGTTTGTTTACATGTGTAGCTGTGTGCATGCATATATATATAGCCATTTATATAAGTGTTTACATATATACCAGAATGTGTGCATATAAGTGTTTACATGTGTACGTGGATATATAGCTGTTTGTATGTGTTTACATGTATACCAGAGTGTGTGTGTATATATCCCTATGTATGTGTTTGTATATATATACCGGAGTGTGTGCATATATGTGTATATGTTGACATATACACCTGAGTGTGTGTATCCATTTGTGTTTCAACATATACCTGTGTGAATGCATATATATCCGTGTGCATGTGTTTACATGAATAGCTAAGTGCATACGTACCTGTGTTTACATATAAACCTGAGTGCATGCTTACATAGCTGTTTGTGTGTGTTTATATGTATACCTGAATATATACATATTTAGCAGTTTGTGTATGTGTTCACATACATAGCTGAATGTGTGCATATATTACTTTGTGTGTTTACGTGTGTGTATATATATACATATATATTATATATAAATTTTATATATATTTTTGTGTGTATGTTTACATATATACCTGAGTTTGTGCATATGTGTGTGTATGTGTTTACATGTTTACCTGAGTGTGTGCATGCATATCTGTGTGTACATTTACATATATACCCAAGTGCATGCTTATATAGCCATTTGTGTGTTCACATGTATACCTCAGTGTGTATATTGATACACATCTCCCCGGACCTAGAATACCTGAAGCTAAAATGCCACCCCATTACCTACCGCGGGAGTTCACCTCGGTTATCCTGACAGCAGTTTACACCTCAACCCACGCAGGCACGAAGATTGCGTTGGATGAAATATACACCACTACAAATAGCCTTGAGACGAAGCATCCCGAGGCCTTGTTTGTTGTAGCCGGGGACTTCAATCAGGCCAAGCTCAAGAGCGTACTACCAAGTTACCACCAACACATCTCCTGTTCCACCAGAGGCCCAAACATCCTAGACCGCTGCTACACAAATATCAAACATTCCTACTACTCTAGCGCCTGTCCACACTTTAGCAAATCAGACCACTAGGTTGTGGTCCTGCTCCTGGCTTACAAGCAAAAACTGAACGGGAGAATCCACCAAAGAAAGTCGTGCAATGTTGGTCTGAGGCTAACTTTAATGAGATTAGGCAGAAATTGGCAGCTGTTGATTGGGAGAGGCTGTTTGAGGGTAAATCCACATCTGGCATGTGGGAGTCTTTTAAGGAACAGTTGTTAGGGCTGCAGGATAGGCATGTGCCTGTAAAAAAGGATAGGAAGGGTAGGATTCGAGAACCGTGGATAACCGTGGATAACCAGGGAAATTGAGGGATTGGTCAAAAAGAAAAGAGTGGCGTACATTAGGTCCAGGCAGCTAAAAACGGAGGGAGCTCTGGGGAATACAAAGAAAGTAGGAAGGAACTCAAACGAGGAATTAGAAGGGCAAAAAGGGGTCACGAAATGTCCTTGGCAGACGGGATTAAGGAGAATCCCAAGGCATTTTATTCATACGTTAGGAACAAAAGGGTTGTCAGGGAAAAAAATCGGACCTCTCAGGGACAAAAGTGGGGAATTATGCTTAGAGCCCAAAGAAGTAGGGGAGATCCTAAATGAATACTTTGTGTCAGTATTCACAAAGGAGAGGGTTGTGTTAACTGGGAGTGTCTCGGAAGGGAGTGTTGAACCGTTAGAGAAAATCTCCATTACAAGGGAGGAAGTGTTAAGTTTTTTAGGGAATATAAAGACTGACAAATCCCCAGGGCCTGATGGAATCTATCCAAGGCTGCTCAGGGAGACGAGAGATGAAATCGCTGGGCCTCTGACGCAAATCTTTGTCTCGTCACTGGACAGAGGTGAGGTCCCAGAGGACTGGAGGATAGCTAATGTGGTCCCGTTATTTAAGAAGGGTAGGAAGGATAACCCGGGAAATTATAGGCCGGTGAGCTTGACGTCCGTGGTCGGGAAGTTGTTGGAGAGGATTCTTAGAGATAGGATGTATGCGCATTTAGAAAGGAATAAACTCATTAACGATAGTCAGCATGGTTTTGTGAGAGGGAGGTCATGCCTCACTAACCTGGTGGAGTTTTTTGAAGAAGTGACTAGAATGGTTGACGAGGGAAGGGCCGTGGATGTCGTCTATATGGACTTTAGTAAAGCGTTTGACAAAGTCCCTCATGGTAGGTTGGTGCAAAAGGTTGGATCTCATGGGATAAAGGGGGAGGTGGCTAGATGGGTGGAGAACTGGCTTGATCACAGAAGACAGAGGGTGGTAGTGGAAGGGTCTTTTTCCGGCTGGATGCCTGTGACTAGTGGTGTTCCGCAGGGCTCTGTATTGGGACCTCTGCTGTTCATGATTTATATAAACGATCTGGAAGAAGGTGTAACTGGGGTGATCAGTAAGTTTGCGGACGACACAAAAATGGCTGGACTTGCAGATAGTGAGGAACATTGTCAGAGGCTACAGAAGGATAGAGATAGGCTGGAAATTTGGGCAAAGTAATGGCAGATGGAGTTCAATCCAGATAAATGCGAAGTGATGCATTTTGGTAGAAATAACGTAGGGGGGAGCTATACGATAAATGGCAGAACCATAAGGGACCTGGGTGTGCAAGTTCACAGATCCTTGAAAGTGACGTCACAGGTGGAGAAGGTGGTGAATAAGGCATATGGCAGGCTTGCCTTTATAGGACGGGGCATAGAGTATAAAAGTTGGGGTCTGATGTTGCAGTTGTATAGAACGTTGGTTCGGCCGCATTTGGAATACTGCGTCCAGTTCTGGTCGCCACACTACCGGAAGGACGTGGAGGCTTTAGAGAGAGTGCAGAGGAGGTTTACCAGGATGATGCCTGGTATGGAAGGGCTTAGTTATGAGAGATTGGGTAAACTGGGGTTGTTCTCACTGGAAAGACAGAGGATGAGGGGTGACCTAATAGAGGTGTATAAAATTGTGAAAGGCATAGATAGGGTGAACGGTGGGAAGCTTTTTCCCAGATCGGTGGTGACATTCACGAGGGGTCATAGGTTCAAGGTGAGGGGGAGGGGGAGGTTTAACACGGATATCAGAAGGACGTATTTTACACAGAGGGTGGTAGGGGCCTGGAATGCGCTGCCGGGCAAGGTGGTGGAGGCGGACACACTGGGAACGTTTAAGACTTATCTAGATAGCCACATGAACGGAGTGGGAATGGAGGGATACAAAAGAATGGTCTAGTTGGGACCAGGGAGCGGCGCGGGCTTGGAGGGCCGAAGGGCCTGTTCCTGTGCTGTATTGTTCTTTGTTCCTGGCCCTGAACTCAACCCTGGAACACCTAGATAACAAGGACACTTATGTCAGACTCCTATTTATCGACTACAGCTCAGCATTCAACACCATTATTCCTATGAAACTCATTTCCAAACTCCTTGGCCTGGAGCTTGGCTCCTCCCTCTACGACTGGATCCTGAACTTCCTAACCCACAGAACTCAATCAGGAAGGATAGACAACAGTACCTCCTCCACGATCATCCTCAACACCAATGCTCCACAAGGCTGTGTCCTCAGCCCCTTACTATAATCCTCATACACCTATGACTGTGTGGTCAAATTCCCCTCCAATTCGATTTTCAAGTTTGCTGACGACACCATCATAGTGGGTTGGATCTCAGACAATGACGAGACAGAGTACAGGAATGAGATAGAGAATCTGGTGAACTGGTGCGATGACAATAATCTCTCCCTCAGTGTCAACAAAACGAAGCAGATAATCATCGACTTCAGGAAGCATAGTGGAGAACATGCCCCTGTCTACATCAAGGGAACGAAGTAGAAATGGTTGAGAGCTCAAGTTTTTAGGTGTCCAGATCACCAACAATCTGTCCTGGTCCCCCCATGCTGACACTATGGTTCAGAAAGCCCACCAACACCTCTACTTTCTCAGAAGACTATGGAAATTTGGCATGTCCGCTACAACTTTCATCAACCTTTACAGATGCACCATAGAAAGCATTCTTTCTGGTTGTATCACAGCTTGGTATGGCTCCTGCTCTGTCCAAGACAGCAAGAAACTACAAGGGGTTGTGAAGAAGCTCTGTCCATCACTCAAACCAGTCTCCCATCCAATGACACTATCTACACTTCCCACTGCCTCGGAAAGCAGCCAGCATAATTAAGGGCCCCACGCACCCCGGACATACTCTCTTCCACCTTCTTCTGTCAGGAAAAAGGTTACAAAAATCTGAGGTCACGTACCAACCGACTCAAGAACAGCTTCTTCCCTGCTGCCATCAGACTTCTGAATGGACCTACTTTGCATTAAGTTGATCTTTCTCTACACCCTAGCTATGACTGTAACACTACATTCTGCACTCTCTCGTTTCCTTCTCTATGAACAGGATGCTTTGTCTGTATAGCGCGCAAGAAACAATATTTTTCACTGTATACTAATACATGTGACAATAATAAATCAAATCAAATATACTTGAGCGCATGAATATATAACCATTTTTGTGTGTTTACATATCATAGAGTCATAGAAGTACACAGCACGGAAACAGGCCCTTCGGCCCAACTCGTTCATGCCGACCAGGTTTCCTAAACTGAACTAGTCCTATGTGCCTGCGTTTGGCCCATTTCCCTTTAACCCTTTTCTATCCATGTACCTGTCCAAATGTCTTTTAAATGTTGTAATTGTACCCGCCTCTACCACCTCCTCTGGCAGCTCATTCTATATACGCACCACTCTCTCTGAAAAAATTGTCCCTCAGGTCCCTTTTAAATCTTTCCCCTCTCACCTTAAACCTAGGCCCTCTAGTTTTGGACTCCCCTACTCTGGGGAAAAGACGTTGGCTATTCACCTTATCTATGCCCCTCATGATTTTATAAACCTCATCCTCCTATGCTCAAAGTCCCAGCTTCTCTTTATAATTCAAACCTTCCAGTCCCGATAACATCCGTGTAAGTCTTTTTTGCACCCTTTCCAGTTTAATAACATCCTTCCTATGGTACGGCGACCAGAGTTGTACCCAGTACTCCAAATGTGGCCATACCAATGTTTTGTACATTTGTTACGTTCCAACTCCTGTACTCAATGCTCTGACCAATGAAGGCAAGTTGCCAAACACCTTCTTCGCCACCCTTTCTACCTGTGACGCTACTTTCAAGGAACTATGAACCTGCACCCCTAGGTCTCTCTGTTCGACAACGCTCCCTAGGGGCCTTCCATTAACTGTGCAAGTCCTGCCCAAGTTTATGTACCACAATGCAACATTTCACATTTATCTGAACGAAACCCTATCTGCCGTTCCTCAGCCCACTGGTCCATTTGATCAAGATACTGTGGTAGTCTTAGATAACTAAGAACTACAGGCCGGTGAGTCTAACGTCTATAGTGGGTAAACTGTTAGAAAGTATTCTGAGAGGCAGGATCTAAAGGCATTTATAGAGGCAAGGACTGATTAGGGACAGTCAGCATGGCTTTGTGAGTGGAAAATCATGTCTCACGAATTTGATTGAGTTTTTTGAAGGGATAACCAAGAAGGTAGATGACGGCAATGCAGACGACATTGTCTACATGGACTTTAGCAAGGCTTTGACAGGGTACCGCATGGTAGGTTGTTGCATAAGGTTAAATCTCACAGGATCCAGGGTGAGGTAGCCAAATGGACGCAAAACTGGCTGGATGACAGAAGACAAAGGGTGGCTGTAGAGGGTTGTTTTTCAAACTGGAGGCCTGTGACCAGCGGTGTGCCTCAGGGATCAGTGCTGGGTCCACCGTCATTTGTCATTTATATTAATGATCTGGATGAGAATTTAGGAGGCATGGTTAGTACGGCAGATGACACCAAAGTTGGTGGTATAGTGGACAGTGAAGAAGGTTATCTTATCTTATAGAGCTCTAAAAAATAATGAGGGGCTTTGATAAAGTAGATAGTCAACATCTTTTTCCAAAGGTAGGGGAGTCTAAAACTAGAAGGCATAAGTTTAAGGTGAGAAGGGAGAAATACAAAAGGGTCCAAAGGGGCAATTTATTCACACAGAAGGTGGAGTGTGTCTGGAATGAGCTGCCAGAGGTAATGATAGAGGCGAGTACAATTTCATCTTTTAAAAAGCATTTAGACTGTTATGTGGGTAAGTTTGGTATAGAGGGATATGGACCAAACGTGGGCAATTGGAAGTAGCTTTTTGGTCAAAACAGGACGGCATGGACAAGTTGGGCCGAAGGGCCTATTTCCAAGCTGTAAACCTTTATGACTCTAAAACCTTCTTCATTGTCCAATACACCACCAATTTTGGTGTCATCCACAAACTTATTAACCATGTCTCCTATATTCTCATCCAAATCGCATACCTATGTGTGTTTACATAAATGGCTGAGTCTGTGCATATATTGCCATTAATGTTTACATATATATCCGAGTGTTTGTATATGTACCTGTGTTTACATATATACATGTGAGTGTGCAGATGTAGCCATGTGTGTGTGTTTACATGTATACCTGTACTGTAGCTAGTTTCATGACCACCATTATTGAGTTGGGGGCAGAGAAGTGAGCTTATAGAGTCTTAGTGATATACAACACATCACATCTGAAATGGTTAAAGACAAACCACCTAACTGCTCTAATCCCATTTTCCAGCACTTGGTCCATAGCCTTGTATGCCTAGGCATTGCAAGTGCACACCTAAATATGAAATGTTGAGGGTCTCTGCCTGCACCACCCCTTCAGACAGAGTTCCAGGCTCCTGTCACCTTTAGGGTGAAAAGGTTTTCCTTCACATCCCCTCTAAATCTCCTGCCCCTTACCTTAAATCTATGCCCCTTGGTCATTGATCCCTCTACTAAGGGAAAAAGTTTCCTCCTGTCTATCTATGTCCTGATAATTTTATACGTTGCAATCATGTCCCCCCCCCCTCAGTCCCCTCTGCTCCAAGGTAAACAACCCCAATCTATCTAATCTCTCTTCATAACTAAAACTCTCCAGCCCAGACAATATCATGGTAAATCTCCTCTGCACCCTTTCCAGTGCTTTCACATCCCTCCTATAAAGTAGATTCCAGAATTGCACACAATACTCTAGCTGTGGCCTGACCAACATTTTATTTGGTTCCAGCATAGCCTCCCTGCTCTTGAACTCTATGCCTTGGCTAATAAAGGCAAGTCTACCATATGCCTTCTTAACCATTCTATCCACATGTCCTGCTACCCTAAGGGACCACTGTACACCAAGGTCCATCTGATTTCCGGTGCTTCCCAGGGTTCTGCTGTTCATCATGGATTCAACCGTGCCTTGTTTGTGCTGCTACACTGATCCAGATTTAATTCCCTTATTTGACCATTTTTAAAATATACAACTGGAAATGTTCAGCAGTGCTTTCCTAATGTCATCAAATCATAGAATCCCTACAGTACAGGAGGCGGCCATTGGGCCCATCGAGCCTTCTTTGACAACAATCCCATCCAGGCCCTACCCCCATAACCCCATGTATTTACCCTGCTAATCCCCCTGATACAGTTTAGCACGGCCAGTCACCCTAACCTGCAGGAAACCGGAGCACCCGGAGGAAACCCATGCAGAAACGGGGAGAACGTGCAAATTCCATAGTCAGTCACCCGAGGCCAGAATTGAACCTGGGTCCCTGGTGCCGTGAGGGAACAGTGCGAACCACTGTGCCACCATGCCACCCATGTCAGTGAGTCACTGCCAGGAAGAGCGGCAGGAATCAGCATCACCCCAACCTCAATCACCTATATCGCCACCCAGTCATGGGAAAGAAAGCTCTAGCGGGGGAACAAACTCTCACCGATGACTGTGTGGATTATTGTTACGTGACTGTCTGCTTTTTGAGATTTGGTGTAAACCCAAGAATATCACAGACCATGCGTTACCTCTGGTCCATTTCATATCCATTGCTGTACACATCAGACCCGTACTGTTCATGCAGGAATCGATCCCAACATTCCTTCTTTGTCTGAGAGAGGCTGAGTAGCATCTCTTTTGAACTTGGTTCTTCATTCAGACCCTTTAATTTTCGCAGACGATTTTCTGTTAGAAAAAGACAGACACAGTCCAGGACAATACGTAGACAACACTGGCTAAACACACAGTGCAAGACAATATACAGTCTGCACCAGCTAAACACAGTCCAGGACAGTACACAGTCTGCACCAGCTAAACACAGTCCAGGACAGTACACAGACTGCACCAACAAAACACGCAGTCCAGGACAGTACACAGACTGCACCAACTAAACACGCAGTCCAGGACAATATACAGTCTGCACCAGCTAAACACAGTCCAGGACAGTACACAGACTGCACCAACTAAACACACAGTCCAGGACAGTACACAGACTGCACCAACTAAACACACAGTCCAGGACAGTACAAAGACTGCACCAACTAAACACACAGTCCAGGACAGTACACACACTACACCAGCTAAAAACACAGTCCAGGACAGTACACAGACTGCACCAACTAAACACAGTCCAGGACAGTACACAGACTGCACCAACTAAACACACAGTCCAGGACAGTACACAGACTGCACCAACTAAACACACAGTCCAGGACAGTACACAGACTGCACCAACTGAACACACAGTCCAGGACAGTACACACACTACACCAGCTAAAAACACAGTCCAGGACAGTACACAGACTGCACCAACTAAACACAGTCCAGGACAGTACACAGACTGCACCAACTAAACACACAGTCCAGGACAGTACACAGACTGCACCAACTAAACACACAGTCCAGGACAGTACACAGACTGCACCAACTAAACACGCAGTCCAGGACAGTACACAGACTGCACCAACTAAACACACACTCCAGGACAGTACACAGACTGCACTAACTAAACACACAGTCCAGGACAGTACACAGACTGCACCAACTAAACACACAGTCCAGGACAGTACACAGACTGCACCAACAAAACACGCAGTCCAGGACAGTACACAGACTGCACCAGCTAAACAGGCAGTCCAGGACAGTACACAGACTGCACCAGCTAAACACACAGTCCAGGACAGTACACAGACTGCACCAGCTAAACACACAGTCCAGGACAGTACACAGACTGCACCAACTAAACACACAGTCCAGGACAGTACACAGACTGCACCAGCTAAACACACAGTCCAGGACAGTACACAGACTGCACCAGCTAAACAGGCAGTTCAGGACAGTACACACACTCCAGGACAGTACACAGACTGCACCAACTAAACACACAGTCCAGGACAGTACACAGACTGCACCAACTAAACACGCAGTCCAGGACAGTACACAGACTGCACCAACAAAACACGCAGTCCAGGACAGTACACACACTCCAGGACAGTACACAGACTGCACTAACTAAACACACAGTCCAGGACAGTACACAGACTGCACCAACTAAACACACAGTCCAGGACAGTACACAGACTGCACCAACTAAACACGCAGTCCAGGACAGTACACAGACTGCACCAACTAAACACGCGGTCCAGGACAGTACACAGACTGCACCAACTAAACACGCAGTCTAGGACAGTATACAGTGTTAGTCAGGCGGTGGTACTCTATGATAGTGTTGGGTATGTTGGTGAGTGGATTCTGTTGGGTATCTTATCTAAATGGGACAGACCAGGACATTGGGTCTGTCTATTTGACAAACACTGTCTGTCACCTCAGTGTCACCTCAGCACTTCACTGTACCGCAAGCCCACGGAAAACCTCATGATGCTCCACTTCTCCAGCTTCCACCCTAAACACGTTAAGGAAGCCATCCCCTCCGGACAAGCCCTCTGTACATACAGGATCTGCTCAGATGAGGAGGATCGCAACAGACACCTCCAGACGCTGAAAGATGCCCTCATAAGAATAGGATATGGCACTTGACTCATCGATCGACAGTTCTATATAGACACCGTCTATTTGAGACAGTGATGTGGAGATGCCGGCGTTGGATTGATGTAAGCACAGTAAGAACTCTCACAACACCAGTTTAAAGTCCAACAGGTTTATTTGGTAGCACAAGCCACTAGCTTTCGGAGCGCTGCTCCTTCGTCAGGTAAGTGGGAATTTTGTTCACAAACAGGGCATATAAAGACACAAACTCAATTTACAAAATAATGGTTGGAATGCGAGTCTTTACAGGTAATCAAGTCTTAACGGTACAGACAATGTGAGTGGAGAGAGGGTTAAGCACAGGTTAAAGAGATGTGTATTGTCTCCAGACAGGACACTTTGTGAGATTTTGCAAGTCGTGGGGGGTTACAGATAGTGTGACATGAACCCAAGATCCCAGTTGAGGCCGTCCTCATGTATGCAGAACTGAGCTATCAGTCTCTGCTCAGCGACTCTGCGTTGTCGTGTGTTGCGAAGGCCACCTTGGAGAACGCTTACCCGAAGATCAGAGGCTGAATGCCTGTGACCGCAGAAGTGCTCCCCCAACAGGAAGAGAACATTCCTGCCTGGTGATTGTCGAGCGGTGTTCATTCATCCGTTGTCGTAGCGTCTGCATGGTCTCCCCAATGTACCATGCCTCGGGACATCCTTTCCTGCAGCGTATCAGGTAGACAACGTTGGCCGAGTTGCAAGAGTATGTACCGTGTACCTGGTGGATGGTGTTCTCACGTGAGATGATGGCCTCCGTGTCGATGATCCGGCACGTCTTGCAGAGGTTGCTGTGGCAGGGTGGTGTGGTGTCGTGGCCACTGTTCTCCTGAAGGCTGGGTAGTTTGCTGCGGACAATGGTCTGTTTGAGGTTGTGCGGTTGTTTGAAGGCAAGAAGTGGGGGTGTGGGGATGGCCTTGGCAAGATGTTAGTCTTCATCAATGACATGTTGAAGGCTCCGGAGAAGATGTCGTAGCTTCTCCGCTCTGGGGAAGTACTGGACGACGAAGGGTACTCTGTCCGCCGTGTCCATCTTCTGAGGGGATCGGTGCGGTTTTTCACTGTGGCGCGTTGGAACTGTCGATCGATGAGTCAAGTGCCATATCCTATTCTTATGAGGGCATCTTTCAGCGTCTGGAGGTGTCTGTTGCGATCCTCCTCATCTGAGAAGATCCTGTGTATACGGAGGGCTTGACGGTAGGGGATGGCTTCGTTAATGTGTTTAGGGTGGAAGCTGGAGAAGTGGAGCATTGTGAGGTTATCCGTGGGCTTGCGGTACAGTGAGGTGGTGAGGTGACCGTCCTTGATGGAGATGCGTGTCCAAGAATGCAACTGATTCCGGAGAGTAGTCCATGGTGAGTCTGATGGTGGGATGGAACTTGTTGATGTCATCATATAGTTGTTTCAGTGATTGTTCACCATGAGTCCAAAGGAAGAAACTTTTATCGATGTATCGAGTGTATAGCATCGGTTGAAGGTCCTGTGCGGTGAAGAGGTCTTGTTCGAACCTGTGCATGAAGATGTTGGCATATTGAGGTGCGGATTTGGTCCCCATGGCTGTTCCGTGTGTCTGGATGAAGAACTGGTCGTTGAAGGTGAAGACATTGTGGTCCAGGATGAAGCGGATGAGTTGAAAAATTGTATCTGGAAACTGGCAGTTGTCGGCTTTGAGTATTGAGGCAGTTGCAGCAATGCCATCGTCATGGGGGATGCTGGTGTAGAGTGCCGAGACATCCATTGTGACGAGGAGCGCTCCTGGTTCAACTGCTCCATGTGTGCTGAGTTTCTGTAGGAAGTCCATAGTGTCGCGACAGAAGCTGGGGGTTCTTTGTACAATGGGTTTCAGGATGCCCTCGACATAACCAGAGAGGTTCTCGCACAGGGTCCCATTGCCTGATACGATGGGATGGCCGGGTGTGTTGGCCTTGTGTATCTTCGGGAGGCAGTAGAGATCTCCAACGCGGGGAGTACGTGGGATGAGAGCACGGAGGGTGCTCTGAAGGTCCGGATCAAAGGTCTTGATCAGACTGTTGAGTTGACGTATGTGTTCTTTGGTCGGATCTGTGGGTAACTGTCTGTAGTGTTCCTCGTTGTTTAGTTGTCGGTACACTTCTTTGCAGTAATCTGTTCTGTTCAGTATGACAATGGCCCCTCCTTTGTCTGCTGGTTTGATAACAATGTTGTGGTTGGTCTTGAGAGCGCGGATGGCGTTGTGTTGTGCTTGGGTGATGTTCGGGGCTGTCTTGTGAGTGCGGCTGATGAACCTGGCATTGACGCACCTCCTGATGGCTTGGGCATACAGGTCAAGTCGAGGGCAGCGGCCTTCCGGAAGAGTCCAATTCGACTCTTTCCTTTTCGGTTGCTGCACCGCGGATCTCTCTGTCGGCTGTTCCGGTTCATTGGCTGTCTCATTGTGTTCGCTGTTGGCCTCTCGGGGTTTGTGGAAGAACTCCCTCAGCCTCATTCACCTGATGAATTCCTCTGTGTCTGCTGCAAGACTGATGGGGTCTATTTTGGTGTTGGGGCAGAAATTGAGCCCTCAGCTGAGAACTTCGATTTCATCTGGTTGAAGTGTGTAGCCCTACAAGTTGACAATGGACTTCCCTGCAGTGGTGCTGTTTTCTACTGTGGTACTGGGGGAGGCTTGGTTGCTGCTGGTGGTGATGCCGAGTTTTCCAAATTTCCTGTTCTTGGTGTGCATGTAGATGGCGTATTTCCATTGTCTCGTCTGCTTGGCAGTGTTTCGCAGCTGGTCTGCGTCCTGAGCGCAAGTTGAGAATGTGGACTCTATCTTGGTTTCCAGGCTGTGGCGTTTGCTGTAGAGCTGGTGTATGAGGTGGTTGAGGAGGGTGAGAGAGGTGCGACGGCAAAGTCTCTCAGCGTAGTCTGTGTTATAGGTTGACCTGAGTGGGTTCGTGATCCGTAGTCCTTTCGGTATCTTATCTGCTTTCTTGCATCTTTGTAGAAACTTGATGTCTGTGTCGATATGCGCGATCTTCTTGGAGATCCTCTCCACTTGGAGCCGGCAGTTTGCAGTGTCGATGGTAGCCATGATGTGGAGATGCCGTCGTTGGACTGGGGTGAACACAGTAAGAAGTCTCACAACACCAGGTTAAAGTCCAACAGGTTTATTTGGTAGCACAAACCACAAGTTTTCAGAGTGCTGCTCCTTCATATTCTCAACTTGCGCTCAGGACACAGACCAGCTGTGAAACTCTGCCAAGCAACGAGACAAAGGAACACCAAGATAAGGAAATTTGGAAAGCTCGGCATGACCACCAGCAGCAACCAAGCCTCCCCCAGTACCACAGTAGAAAACAGTACCACTGCAGGGAAGTCCATTGTCAACTTGTCGGACTACACACTTCAACCAGATGAAATCGAAGTTCTCAGCTGAGGGCTCAATTTCTGCCCCAACACCAAAATAGACCCCATCAGTTTCGCAGCGGACACAGAGGAATTCATCAGGCGAATGAGGCTGCGGGAGTTCTTCCACAAAGCACAAGAGGCCAACAGCGAACACAATGAGACAGCCAATGAACCAGAACAGCCGACCGAGAGATCCGCGGTGCAGCAACCGAAGAGGAAAGAGTCGAATTGGACCTCTGCGGAAGGCCGCTGCCCTCGACTCAACATATACGCCCAAAGCGTCAGGAGGTGCGTCAATGCCAGATTCATCAGCCGCACTCACAAGACAGCCCTGAACATCACCCAAGCACAACACAATGCCATCCGCGCTCTCAAGGCCAACCGCAACATTGTCATCAAACCAGCAGATAAAGGAGGGGCCATCGTCATACTGAACAGAACGGATTACTGCAAAGAAGTGTACCGACAACTGAACAACGAGGAACACTACAGACAGTTATCTGCAGATCCGACCAAAGAACACACCCTTCAACTCAACAGACTGATCAAGACCTTTGATCCAGATCTTCAGAACACCCTCCGTGCTCTCATCCCACGTACTCCCCGCGTTGGAGATCTCTACTGCCTCCCGAAGATACACAAGGCAAACACACCCGGCCGTCCCATCGTATCGAGCAATGGGACCCTGTGTGAGAACCTCTCCGGCTACGTCGAGGGCACCCTGAAACTCATTGTACAAAGAACCCCCAGCTTTTGTCGCGACAGTACGGACTTCCTACAGAAACTCAGCACACATGGAGCAGTTGAACCAGGAGCACTCCTCGTCACAATGGATGTCTCGGCACTCTACACCAGCATCCCCCACGACGATGGCATTGCTGTAACTGCCTCAGTACTCAACGCTGACAATTGCCAATCTCCAGCTGCAATTTTACAACTCATCCACTTCATCCTGGACCACAACGTGTTCACCTTCAATAACCAGTCCTTCATCCAGACACACGGAACAGCCATGGGGACCAAATCCGCACCTCAATATGTCAACATCTTCATGCACAGATTCAAATAAGACCTCTTCACCGCACAGGACCTTCAACCGAAGCTATACACTCGATACATCGATGACATTTTCTTCCTTTGGACTCATGGTGAACAATCACTGAAACAACTATATGATGACATCAACAAGTTCCATCCCACCATCAGACTCACCATGGACTACTCTCCGGAATCGGTTGCATTCTTGGACACACGCATCTCCATTAAGGACGGTCACCTCAGCACTTCACTGTACCGCAAGCCCACGGATAACCTCACGATGTTCCACTTCTCCAGCTTCCACCCATAACACGTTAAAGAAGCCATCCCCTATGGACAAGCCCTCCGCATACACAGGATCTGCTCGGATGAGGAGAATCGCAACAGACACCTCCAGACGCTGAAAGATGCCCTCATAAGAACAGGATATGGCGCTCAACTCATCGATCGACAGTTCCGATGCGCCACAGTGAAATACCGCACCGACCTCCTCAGAAGACAAACACGGGACACGACGGACAGAGTACTCTTCATCGTCCAGTACTTCCCCGGAGCGGAGAAGCTACAACATCTTCTCTAGAGCCTTCAACATGTCATTGATGAAGACGAACATCTTGCCAAGGCCATCCCCACACCCCCACTTCTTGCCTTCAAACAACCGCACAACCTCAAACAGACCATTGTCCGCAGCAAACTACCCAGCCTTCAGAGAACAGCGACCACGACACCACACAACCCTGCCACAGCAACCTCTGCAAGACGTGCCGGATCATTGACACGGAGGCCATCATCTCACGTGAGAACACCATCCACCAGGTACACGGTACATACTCTTGTAACTCGGCCAACATTGCCCACCTGATATGCTGCAGGAAAGGATGTCCCGAGGCATGGTACATTGTACAACCAGGATCTTGGGTTCACGTCACACCATCTGTAACCCCCACGACTTGCAAAATCTCACTCACTGTCCTGTCTGGAGACAATACACATCTCTTTAACCTGTGCTTAACTCTCTCTCCACTCACATTGTCTGTACCTTTAAGACTTGATTACCTGTAAAGACTCGCATTCCAACCATTATTTTGTAAATTGAGTTTGTGTCTTTATATGCCCTGTTTGTGAACAGAACTCCCACTCACCTGACGAAGGAGCAGCGCTCTGAAAGCTAGTGGCTTTTGCTACCAAATAAACCTGTCGGACTTTAACCTGTTGTGAGACTTCTTACTGTGTTTGGGACAGACCAGGGCATTGGTTATCTGTCTGACCGAGGACTGAGTCAGCACGGCTTCGTCAAGGGGAGGTCATGTCTGACAAATCTGTCAGAGTTCTTTGAGGAGGTAACAAGGAAGTTAGATAAAGGAGAACCAGCGGATGTGATTTATTTAGATTTCCAGAAGAGCTTTGACAAGGTGCCGCAAAGGAGCCTGTTAAATAAGTTAAGAGCCCATGGTGTTAAGGGCAAGATCCTGGCATGGATGGAGGATTGGCTGACTGGCAGAAGGCAGAGAGTGGGGATAAAAGGGGTCTTTCTCAGGATGGCAGCCGGTGACTAGTGGTGTGCCTCAGGGGTCAGTGTTGGGACCACAACTTCTAACAATATACATTAACGATTTGGAGGAAGGAACTGAAGGCACTATTGCTAAATTTGCAGATGATACAAAGATATATAGAGGGACAGGTGGTATTGAGGAAGCAGGGGGGCTGCAGAAGGACTTGGACAGGTTAGGAGAGTGGGCAAAGAAGTGTCAGATGGAATACAATGTGGAAAAGTGTGAGGTTATGCACTTTGGAAGGAGGAATGGAGGCAGAGACTATTTTCTAAATGGGAAAATGCTCAGGAAATCAGAAACACAAAGGGACTTGGAAGTCATTGTTCAAGATTCTCTTAAGGTTAACATGCAGGTTCAGTCGGCAGTTAGGAAGGCAAATACAATGTTAGCATTCATGTTGAGAGGGCTAGAATACAAGAGCAGGGATGTACTTCTGAGGCTGTATAAGGTTCTGGTCAGACCCCAATTGGAGTATTGTGAGCAGTTTTGGCCCCTGTATCTAAGGAAGGATGTGCTGGCCTTGGAAAGGGTCCAGAGGAAGTTCACAAGAATGATTCCTGGAATGAAGAGCTCGTCTTATGCGGAACAGTTGAGGACTCTGGGTCTGTACTCGTCGGAGCTTAGAAGGATGAGAGGGGATCTTATTGAAACTTACAGGATACTGCGAGGCCTGGATAGAGTGAATGTGGAGAGGATGTTTCCACTAGTAGGAAAAACTAGAACCAGAGGGCACAACCTCAGGCTAAAGGGACGATCCTTTAAAACAGAGATGAGGAGGAATTTCTTTAGCCAGAGAGTGGTGAATCTGTGGAACTCTTTGCCGCAGAAGACTGTCGAATCGAGATCATAGAGTGTTTTTAAGACAGAGATAGGTTCTTGATTGATAAGGGGGTCAGGAGTTATGGGGAAAAGGCAGGAGAATGGGGATGAGAAAAAAAATCAGCCATGATTGAACGATGGAGCAAACTCGATGGGCCGAATGGCCTAATTCTCCTCCTATGTCTTATGGTCTGACTGGGACAGACCAGGACATTGGGGGTGTCTGTGTCTGGGACAGACCAGGACATTGGGGGTGTCTGTGTCTGGGACAGACCAGGGCATTGGGTATGTCTGTGTGTCTGGGACTGAGCGGCGGGGACAACACCCGGAGTGAGTCCCGGGCCCCAGTGCGAGTAGCCGGGGGTCCGGAGCAGGGAGTTTTATTCCGCACTCTTACCCAATGCTGCTAAATATTGCTGCGAGTCTGGCATGGGAGTCCAAGCGCTGAGCCCGGCCGGAGCCTCGCTGCTGCTGCCCGGCTCCGGGTGCAGCTCCTCCCCGGGGATGGGGTTGAAGCTCTCCCAGGATTCGGGCCTCCATCCTCCGGGCGGGGCCTCGCTGCCATTCCCGGGAGCCGCCAGTCCCGAACAGATCCGCTCCCACAGAGCCTGGCCGGACACCCTGTCCCCGAGATCCATCACAGAGCGTCCGTGAGGGGGAAGCGGGAGGGGACGGGGACAGGCTCCGGGGGGGACCGGAAGGACGGGGGACAGGCTCCGGGGGACCGGAAGGACAGGGACAGGGGGACCTGAAGGACGGGGACAGGGACCGGAAGGACGGGGACAGGCTCCGGGGGACCGGAAGGACGGGGACAGGGACCGGAAGGACGGGGACAGGCTCCGGGGGGGACCGGAAGGACGGGGACAGAGACCGGGGGGGACCGGAAGGACGGGGGACAGGCTCCGGGGGACCGGAAGGACAGGGACCAGAGGCTTTTCCAGTTGAACGGCGGCGGCGCTCCGCCTCTTACATCCGGCGCACAGTGACTGCGTCATCAAGGACGCTCGGAAAGCTGGCGCTGCTGAACGAAGCTGGTGTGAGATTAGAAACACGACAGGGAAAGAAAGTGAGTGAAAAACAGAGAGATAAATAGGGAGAGAGAGAGGGAATGAGAGAGAAACAGAGAGAGAGAGAGTAAAAAACAGAAAGAAAGTGAATAAAAACAGAAAGAGAAACAGGGAGAGAGGGAGTGTGTGAGTGAGAATCAGGGAATGAGAGAGTGAGTGATGGAGGTAGGGAAAGAGTGAGTGTGGGAGAGGAAAACAGGGATAGAGAGAGGAAGAAAATGTGAGGGAGAAAGAAAGAGTGGGACTCAGAGACTGGAAGAGAGAGACTTATTGAGATGAGAGATAACCAGAGTGAACCATTTAGCTTCTCCAGTCATTATGACCATGGCTGATCTTCTGCTCTAACTCCCAACACTTTCCCACCCACTCCCTATGTTCCTGGACTCTCCGACAGACCAAAACAAAAGCTATCACTCTCAACCTTAAATTTACTCAACAGTGGTGTATCCACAACCGTTTGGGGGTAGAAACTGCAAATATTTACAACCTCCTCGAGTGAAGAAGTTTCCCATCTCAGTCCTAAACAATTGACCGCTTATCCTGAGACTGTTCCCCTGTCAAGTCCTTCACAATCTTGTACGCTTAAATACGATCTTTTCTCATTCTTCTAAGTATACGTCCATTTTACACAGCCTCTTCACACAACAGCTCTCTCATCCCAGAAAGCAATCTAATGAACTTTTGTTGCATTCCCTCTCAGGTAGGCATATCCTTCCTTCGATAAAGAAACCAAAAATGTACATAGTACTGCAGATGTGACCTTGCCAAAGCTCTGTAGAATTACAGTAAGACTTCCTCATTATACTCCAATGCCTCTGCAATAGAGGTAACATACTATTTCCGTTACCATTCTGCATATTAACTTCCTGTGATCTGTGTTAAAGGATATTCAGTTGTTTCTAAATACTGACATTTACCAGCAAATCACCTTAAAAAAAAATATTCTGTTTCGATCATTTCTATCAAAGTGAATAATTTTATATTTCCCTGTATTATCGTTAATGTGCCACCTTCTTCCCACTCACTCAACCAGTGAACACTGAGTGAGAAAGATAGAGAGAGAATGTAATTCTGGACATTTTATGTGTGTTTCTATGTTAAGTGGTAGTTGATGTTGGAGCTAATCACTGTGCTTTGGTTCAGTTTAAGGGATATGCTGACCATGCTGAGGCTCTCGGTTGTTTTTCCAGTAGGGGTGTTGCTTGTGAGGACTATGGCGTGGACTTCCTCTGGAATCTCGCACTCACAGCTAGTCCAGAACCTTAAAAGTGAGTATCAGAGAATCATAGTAGTTTACAACATGGGAGGTGGCAATGGTAGGTGTCAGCACGTCAGCTGACTACTAGTCATTTAAACCATTCTCGCTTTCCAGCTCTTGGTCTGTCAGCTTGTAGGTTACGGGACTTCAAGTGCAAATCCAAACACCTTTTAAATGTTGTGAGAGTTTATACCTCTACCACATTTTCAGTCAGTCACTCTCTGGGTGAAAACAATTTTCTTTGAATTCCCCTTGAATCCCTTCTAAACCTCCTAATTACCCTAAACCCATTTCCCCCGGTTACGGACGCTCAACCCAGGGGAATAGCATCTTATTATCCAGCCTGTCTAGAACCTTTCATAATATTAGGCACTTCAATTAGGTCCTCCCTCAGCCTCCTCTGTTTCAAAGAAAATAACCTTAGCCTATCGAATCTATCCTCATTACTAAGATTCTCCAGCATTCTTGTAAATCTTCTTTGCACCCACGTCTTTCCAACAGTGTGGTGACCAGAACTGCAGCTGTGGCCTAACTAGTGTTTCGTGTAGTTCCAGCATAACCTCCCAGTTCTTGCATTCTATGCCGCGGTTAATAAAGGAAATCCTGATGTCTTCTTGATCACTTTATTAACCTGTTCAACCACCTTCAGGGATCTCTGGACGTGCACTCCTAGGTTCCGCTATTGCTCTATACTTCTCCAGTATCTTGCCATTTATTGTGTATTTCCTTACCTTGGTAATTGTCCCCAAATGCATATCCTCACCCTTATCTGGATTGAACTCCATTTCTACTGGACCACCCAATGAACTTATCCATTGATATCTTCCTGCAGTTTACAGCTTTCTTCTTCAGCATCAATTGCACAGTTAATTTTTTATCATCTGCCAACTTCTTAATCGTATCTCCCTACATTCAAGCCAAATCATTTGTTCTATACCACAAAAATCAAAGGACCTAGAACCTGGCTCTGCAGAACATCACTGGAAACAACCTTCCAGTCACAGAAGCACTCACTGACCTTTGATATTGCCCTTGCTCTCTGTCTCTGGGTCAATTAAGTCCAACTTTCCATTTTGCCTTGGACCCCATGGGTGCCACTGCTGCCTCACAGTGCCAGGGATTCGGCTTCAATTCCTGCCTTGGGTGACTGTGTGGAGTTAGCACATTCCCTCTGTGTCTGCGTGGGTTTCCTCCCATAGTCCAAAGATGTGCAGGTTAGGTGGATTGGCCATGCTAAATTTTCCTTTCGTGTCCCAAGATGTGTAGGCTAGGAGGATTAGTGGGGTAAAAATGTTGGGTTATGGGGTTAGGGCCTGGGTAAAATGCTCTGTTGGAGAGTTGGTGCAGACTCGGTGGGTTGAATGGCCTCCTTCTGCCGTGTGGGTACTCTGTGACTTTATTTTCCTGACCAGTCTGCCATGTGGGATCTTATCAAAAGCCTTGCTAAAATCCATTTTGATTACAGCAATTGCATTAGCTTCATTGACCCATTCTAGTTACCTCCTCAAAAAATTCAATCCTATCAGTTAGACACGACCTCCCCTTAACAAATCTGTGCTGACTGTTTTGAATAACCTGTATTTTTCTAAATGTGATGTGGAGCTGCAGGTGTTGGACTGGGGTAAGCACAGTAAGAAGTCTCACAACACCAGGTTAAAGTCCAACAGGTTTATTTGGTAGCACGAGCTTTCGGAGCGCTGCCCCTTCACCAGGTGAGTGAAGAGTTGGGTTCACAAACAGGGTATATATAGACACAGGCTCAATTTACAAGATAATGGTTGGAATGCGAGTCTTAACAGGTAATCCGGTCTTTACAGGTACACATTCCAGCTATTATCTCGTAAATTGAGTCTGTGCCTATATACGCCCTGTTTGTGAACCAAACTCTTCACTCACCTGATGAAGGAGCAGCGCTCCGAAAGCTCGTGCTACCAAATAAATCTGTTGGACTTTAATCTGGTGATGGGAGACTTCTTACTTTTAAATGAAAAGTTATCACGTTTTTCAATATTTTCCAATAACCTTCCCACCACGTAAGTTAGGCTGACTGGCCTGTCATTACTTGGTCGATTTCTTTCTCCCTTTAAGTACACTGTTAACTGTCCCCCAGTCCTCGGCACCACATTGATAGTCAGAGAGGATTGGGGGACAGTTAACAGTGTACTTAAAGGGAGAAAGAAATCGACCAACCTCTAACCTTTGTTTTCATCACCTTCCAAATACGGGTTACTAATTTTCTGTCTTCCATTTCCAAGTTTTCTTCTCTCCCTCCTGAATCTGCTGTCAGTTTCCCACTCTCCTGCCGAGCTAATTTAAACTCTCCCCAACAGCACTAGCAGCAAAACCCCTTGAGAGGATATTGTTGAGGTGCAAGCTGTATGGTTTGTACAGGTCTCACCTCCCCCAGCAATCCGAATGCCCCAGGAAACTAAAGCCCTTCCTCCAGCACCATCTCTCCAGTCATTTATTCATCAGCTCTGATTTCCTACATTTGTACTCATGAGCAGGTGGCACCAGGAGTAAATCAGAGGTTACTTCCTTTGGAGTCCTTCTTATTAATCTCTCTCCTAACTCGCTAAACTCTGCCTCCAGGACCTCATCCCGCTTTCTGCCCATGACGGTGCTGGTAGAGACCACGACTCCTGGCTGTTTCGCACCCGCCAACACACGCACACCCAGAGTAATCCATAACCACTCGGTGACGACCTTGATCCTGGCACCAGAGAGGTAAAAAACATCCTGAATTCATATCGACAGCCATAGAAACACGGCCTGTTCCCCCGAGCTACTGAATCCCCTAGTGCTATTACTCTCTTTTGCTACTGATTCTCCTCAGTGACACCAGCCACTGCTTGAGCTCTGAAATGCAGACCTTAAGCTGTGCTAGCTGGCATGAATTCACCCATGCGGTCATCCTGGACACGAGAAGCATCCAGGCTTTCCCACGTGACACAGGATGCACATTCCATGGGGCAGCAGTTCCCTGCCATGTCTTTACTTTCTGACTATAAACTAGAAACAGTTACCAGCTCCTACCTTGGTTGGGATGTTTGCAGATTTGCAACACAAATGGCTGGGTTCAGGAACAGCCTCAATCAAGGAAATATAATTAGAAATGTCGTTATTAACTCAGCAGGCCAGGCAAAACCTGTGGGGTGAGCACACGGCCGACAAGCGAGCAACATACTGACAACTGGGAGATATTGCAGACAGACAGCAATTAAAAAACAGCAGGCAAGGAGAAATTGCACAATGACCGTGGGCAGAGAACCTGAAAACACACACACACTGACCCCACACACACTGACCCTGACCCCACACACACTGACCCCACACACACTGACCCTGACCCCACACACACACTGACCCTGACCCCACACACACACTGACCCTGACCCCCCACACACACTGACCCTGACCCCACACACACACTGACCCTGACCCCACACACACACTGACCCTGACCCCACACACACACTGACCCTGACCCCACACACACACTGACCCTGACCCCACACACACACTGACCCTGACCCCACACACACACACTGACCCTGACCCCACACACACACTGACCCTGACCCCACACACACACTGACCCTGACCCCACACACACACTGACCCTGACCCCACACACACACTGACCCTGACCCCACACACACACTGACCCTGACCCCACACACACACACTGACCCTGACCCCACACACACAATGACCCTGAGCCCCCACACACACTGACCCTGACCCCACACACACACTGACCCTGACCCCACACACACACTGACCCTGACCCCACACACACACTGACCCTGACCCCACACACACACTGACCCTGATCCCACACACACACTGACCCTGATCCCACACACACACTGACCCCGACCCCACACACACACTGACCCTGACCCCACACACACACTGACCCTGACCCCACACACACACTGACCCTGACCCCACACACACACTGACCCTGACCCCACACACACACTGACCCTGACCCCACACACACACTGACCCTGACCCAACACACACTGACACTGACCCCACACACACACTGACCCTGACCCCACACACACACTGACCCTGACCCCACACACACACTGACCCTGACCCCACACACACACTGACCCTGACCCCACACACACACACTGACCCTGACCCCACACACACACTGACCCTGACCCCCCACACACACTGACCCTGACCCCACACACACACTGACCCTGACCCCACACACACACTGACCCTGACCCCACACACACACTGACCCTGACCCCACACACACACTGACCCTGATCCCACACACACACTGACCCTGATCCCACACACACACTGACCCCGACCCCACACACACACACTGACCCTGACCCCACACACACACTGACCCTGATCCCACACACACACTGACCCTGACCCCACACACACTGACCCTGACCCCACACACACACTGACCCTGACCCCACACACACACTGACCCTGACCCCACACACACACACACTGACCCTGACCCCACACACACACTGACCCCGACCCCACACACACACTGACCCTGACCCCGCACACACACACTGACCCTGACCCCGCACACACACACTGACCCTGACCCCGCACACACACACTGACCCCGACCCCACACACACACACTGACCCCGACCCCCCACACACACTGACCCTGACCCCACACACACACTGACCCCGACCCCCCACACACACTGACCCTGACCCCACACACACACTGACCCCGACCCCACACGCACACTGACCCCGACCACACACACACACTGACCCTGACCCCGCACACACACACTGACCCCGACCCCACACACACTGAACCTGACACCACACACTGACCCTGATCCCACACACACACTGACCCTGATCCCACACACACACTGACCCTGATCCCACACAAACACTGACCCCAACCCCACACACACACACTGACCCTGACCCCACACACACACTGACCCTGACCCCACACACACTGACCCTGACCCCACACACACACTGACCCTGACCCCACACACACACTGACCCTGACCCCAAACACACACTGACCTTACCCCACACACACTGACCCTGACCCCACACACACACTGACCCTGACCCCACACACACACTGACCCTGACCCCAAACACACACTGACCCTGACCCCACACACACCCTGACCCTGACCCCACATACACACTGACCCTGACCCCAAACACACTGACCCTGACCCCACACACACTGACCCTGACCCCACACACACACTGACCCTGACCCCACACACACACTGACCCTGACCCCACACACACACTGACCCTGACCCCACACACACACTGACCCTGACCCCACACACACACTGACCCTGACCCCACACACACACTGACCCTGACCCCACACACACACTGACCCTGACCCCACACACAAACTGACCCTGACCCCGCACACACTGCCCCTGACCCCACACACACTGACCCTGACCCCGCACACACTGACCCTGACCCCACACACACTGCCCCTGACCCCACACACACTGACCCTGACCCCGCACACACTGACCCTGACCCCACACACACTGACCCTGACCCCGCACACACTGACCCTGACCCCACACACACACTGACCCTGACCCCACACACACACTGACCCTGACCCCACACACAAACTGACCCTGACCCCGCACACACTGACTCTGATCCCGCACGCACTGACCCTGACCCCACACACACTGACCCTGACCCCACACACACTGACCCTGACCCCACACACACTGACCCTGACCCCACACACACTGACCCTGACCCCACACACACTGACCCTGACCCCACACACACACTGACCCTGCCCCACACACACACTGACCCTGACCCCACACACACTGACCCTGACCCCACACACACACAGACCCTGACCCCACACGCACACTGACCCTGACCCCACACACACACTGACCCCGACCCCGCACACACTGACCCTGACCCCGCACACACACTGACCCTGATCCCACACACACTGACCCCGACCCCACACACACTGACCCCGACCCCACACACACTGACCCCGACCTCAAACACACACTGACCCCGACCCCACACACACTGACCCCGACCCCACACACACTGACCCCGACCCCACACACACTGACCCCGACCTCAAACACACACTGACCCCGACCCCACACACACTGACCCCGACCCCACACACACTGACCCCGACCCCACACACACTGACCCCGACCCCGCACACACACTGACCCCGACCCCACACACACTGACCCCGACCCCGCACACACACTGACCCCGACCCCACACACACTGACCCCGACCCCACACACACTGACCCCGACCCCACACACACTGACCCCGACCCCACACACACTGACCCCGACCCCACACACACTGACCCCGACCCCACACACACTGACCCCGACCCCACACACACTGACCCCGACCCCACACACACTGACCCCGACCCCACACACACTGACCCCGACCCCACACACACTGACCCCGACCCCACACACACTGACCCCGACCCCACACACACTGACCCCGACCCCACACACACTGACCCCGACCCCACACACACTGACCCCGACCCCACACACACTGACCCCGACCCCACACACACTGACCCCGACCCCACACACACTGACCCCGACCCCACACACACTGACCCCGACCCCACACACACTGACCCCGACCCCACACACACTGACCCCGACCCCACACACACTGACCCCGACCCCACACACACTGACCCCGACCCCACACACACTGACCCCGACCCCACACACACTGACCCCGACCCCACACACACTGACCCCGACCCCACACACACTGACCCCGACCCCACACACACTGACCCCGACCCCACACACACTGACCCCGACCCCCCACACACTGACCCCGACCCCACACACACTGACCCCGACCCCACACACACTGACCCCGACCCCACACACACTGACCCCGACCCCACACACACTGACCCCGACCCCACACACACTGACCCCGACCCCACACACACTGACCCCGACCCCACACACACTGACCCCGACCCCACACACACTGACCCCGACCCCACACACACTGACCCCGACCCCACACACACTGACCCCGACCCCACACACACTGACCCCGACCCCACACACACTGACCCCGACCCCACAAACACTGACCCCGACCCCACACACACTGACCCCGACCCCACACACACTGTCCCCGACCCCGCACACACTGACCCCGACCCCACACACACACTGACCCCGACCCCGCACACACTGACCCCGACCCCACACACACACTGACCCTGACCCCGCACACACTTACCCCGACCCCGCACACACACTGACCCCGACCCCACACACACACTGACCCCGACCCCACACACACTGACCCCGACCCCACACACACTGACCCCGACCCCACACACACTGACCCCGACCCCACACACACTGACCCCGACCCCGCACACACTGACCCCGACCCCGCACACACTGACCCCGACCCCACACACACACTGACCCCGACCCCACACACACTGACCCCGACCCCACACACACTGACCCCGACCCCACACACACTGACCCCGACCCCACACACACTGACCCCGACCCCACACACACTGACCCCGACCCCACACACACTGACCCCGACCCCACACACACACTGACCCCGACCCCACACACACACTGACCCCGACCCCACACACACTGACCCCGACCCCACACACACTGACCCCGACCCCGCACACACACTGACCCCGACCCCGCACACACTGACCCCGACCCCACACACACTGACCCCGACCCCACACACACACTGACCCCGACCCCACACACACACTGACCCCGACCCCACACACACACTGACCCCGACCCCACACACACTGACCCCGACCCCGCACACACACTGACCCCGACCCCGCACACACTGACCCCGACCCCACACACACTGACCCCGACCCCACACACACACTGACCCCGACCCCACACACACTGACCCCGACCCCACACACACACTGACCCCGACCCCACACACACACTGACCCCGACCCCACACACACTGACCCCGACCCCACACACACTGACCCCGACCCCGCACACACACTGACCCCGACCCCACACACACACTGACCCTGACCCCGCACACACACTGACCCCGACCCCACACACACACTGACCCTGACCCCGCACACACACTGACCCCGACCCCACACACACACTGACCCCGACCCCGCACACACACTGACCCCGACCCCGCACACACACTGACCCTGACCCCACACACACTGACCCCGACCCCACACACACACTGACCCCGACCCCACACACACTGACCCCGACCCCACACACACTGACCCCGACCCCACACACACTGACCCCGACCCCACACACACTGACCCCGACCCCACACACACTGACCCCGACCCCACACACACTGACCCCGACCCCACACACACTGACCCCGACCCCACACACACACTGACCCCGACCCCACACACACACTGACCCCGACCCCACACACACTGACCCCGACCCCACACACACTGACCCCGACCCCACACACACTGACCCCGACCCCACACACACTGACCCCGACCCCGCACACACTGACCCCGACCCCACACACACACTGACCCCGACCCCGCACACACTGACCCCGACCCCGCACACACACTGACCCCGACCCCGCACACACACTGACCCCGACCCCACACACACACTGACCCCGACCCCGCACACACTGACCCCGACCCCACACACACTGACCCCGACCCCACACACACACTGACCCCGACCCCGCACACACACTGACCCCGACCCCGCACACACACTGACCCCGACCCCGCACACACACTGACCCTGACCCCACACACACTGACCCCGACCCCGCACACACACTGACCCCGACCCCGCACACACACTGACCCCGACCCCACACACACCCTGACCCTGACCCCACATACACACTGACCCTGACCCCACACACACTGACCCCGACCCCGCACACACACTGACCCCGACCCCGCACACACACTGACCCCGACCCCGCACACACACTGACCCCGACCCCACACACACCCTGACCCTGACCCCACATACACACTGACCCCGACCCCACACACACCCTGACCCTGACCCCACATACACACTGACCCTGACCCCGCACACACTGACCCCGACCCCGCACACACACTGACCCCGACCCCACACACACACTGACCCTGACCCCACACACACTGACCCCGACCCCGCACACACACTGACCCTGACCCCACACACACTGACCCCGACCCCGCACACACTGACCCCGACCCCGCACACACTGACCCTGACCCCACACACACTGACCCTGACCCCACACACACACTGACCCTGACCCCACACACACACTGACCCTGACCCCACACACACACTGACCCTGACCCCACACACACACTGACCCTGACCCCACACACACACTGACCCTGACCCCACACACACACTGACCCTGACCCCACACACAAACTGACCCTGACCCCACACACACACTGACCCTGACCCCACACACACACTGCCCCTGACCCCACACACACTGACCCTGACCCCGCACACACTGACCCTGACCCCACACACACTGCCCCTGACCCCACACACACTGACCCTGACCCCACACACACACACTGACCCTGACCCCGCACACACTGACCCTGACCCCACACACACACTGACCCTGACCCCACACACACACTGACCCTGACCCCACACACAAACTGACCCTGACCCCGCACACACTGACTCTGATCCAGCACGCACTGACCCTGACCCCACACACACTGACCCTGACCCCACACACACTGACCCTGACCCCACACACACTGACCCTGACCCCACACACACTGACCCTGACCCCACACACACACTGACCCTGCCCCACACACACACTGACCCTGACCCCACACACACTGACCCTGACCCCACACACACACAGACCCTGACCCCACACGCACACTGACCCTGACCCCACACACACACTGACCCCGACCCCACACACACACTGACCCTGACCCCACACACACACTGACCCCGACCCCGCACACACACTGACCCTGACCCCGCACACACACTGACCCCGACCCCACACACACTGACCCTGACCCCACACACACTGACCCCGACCTCAAACACACACTAACCCCGACCCCACACACACTGACCCCGACCCCACACACACTGACCCCGACCCCGCACACACACTGACCCCGACCCCGCACACACACTGACCCCGACCCCGCACACACTGACCCCGACCCCGCACACACTGACCCTGACCCCGCACACACACTGACCCCGACCCCGCACACACTGACCCCGACCCCGCACACACACTGACCCCGACCCCACACACACTGACCCCGACCCCACACACACTGACCCCGACCCCACACACACTGACCCCGACCCCACACACACTGACCCCGACCCCACACACACTGACCCCGACCCCACACACACTGACCCCGACCCCACACACACTGACCCCGACCCCACACACACTGACCCCGACCCCACACACACTGACCCCGACCCCACACACACTGACCCCGACCCCACACACACTGACCCCGACCCCACACACACTGACCCCGACCCCACACACACTGACCCCGACCCCACACACACTGACCCCGACCCCACACACACTGACCCCGACCCCACACACACTGACCCCGACCCCACACACACTGACCCCGACCCCACACACACTGACCCCGACCCCACACACACTGACCCCGACCCCACACACACTGACCCCGACCCCACACACACTGACCCCGACCCCACACACACTGACCCCGACCCCACACACACTGACCCCGACCCCACACACACTGACCCCGACCCCACACACACTGACCCCGACCCCACACACACTGACCCCGACCCCACACACACTGACCCCGACCCCACACACACTGACCCCGACCCCACACACACTGACCCCGACCCCACACACACTGACCCCGACCCCACACACACTGACCCCGACCCCACACACACTGACCCCGACCCCACACACACTGACCCCGACCCCACACACACTGACCCCGACCCCACACACACTGACCCCGACCCCACACACACTGACCCCGACCCCACACACACTGACCCCGACCCCACACACACTGACCCCGACCCCACACACACTGACCCCGACCCCACACACACTGTCCCCGACCCCGCACACACACTGTCCCCGACCCCGCACACACACTGACCCTGACCCCACACACACTGACCCCGACCCCGCACACACACTGACCCCGACCCCGCACACACTGACCCCGACCCCGCACACACACTGACCCCGACCCCGCACACACTGACCCCGACCCCGCACACACACTGACCCCGACCCCGCACACACACTGACCCCGACCCCACACACACACTGACCCCGGCCCCGCACACACACTGACCCCGACCCCGCACACACACTGACCCCGACCCCGCACACACACTGACCCCGACCCCGCACACACACTGACCCCGACCCCACACACACTGACCCCGACCCCGCACACACACTGACCCCGACCCCACACACACACTGACCCCGACCCCGCACACACTGACCCTGACCCCACACACACTGACCCTGACCCCACACACACTGACCCCGACCCCGCACACACTGACCCCGACCCCGCACACACACTGACCCCGACCCCACACACACATACGCTGGCCCTGACCGCGCGCGCACAGACAGACACACACTGACCCTGACTGCGCGCACACACACTGACCCTGACCCCACACATGCCCGCACTGACCCTGCCCGCACGCACACACACTGACCCTGACCACACACACACACTGACCCTGACCACACACACACACGGACCGTGCCCGCATGCACGCACTGACCCTAACTGCGCACCCCACACACACACACACGCACACACTGATCCTAACCCCGGCACACGCGTGCTGACCCTGGCCAGACAAAGCAACCTCTGATCAATTTGTGAGTGGCTGTCTCTTTCACAGTTGACACACGCATGGATAGTATTGGCCTGAGGTTTACTGAAGTGTTTATCATTCAAAGGGAAAAGCAGGTGTGACGCTACTGTGCGTTTAAGAAATGTATTTTAAAAATCATCTCACTGCAGTTATAAGCAGGCACCAAGCTGCCTGATTTAATGTCCTACTATTGATACTTAAATATTTTGTTGATTTTTACTCTGGGCCTAATGCATTTTCTGGGAGTTTACGACCTTTTTGTACTGGGAAGGTTGATTGACAGGTCAGGTGTTTTTTTCCCCTCTCAAGAGTTCTTTCTTTCAGTTCTGGTTGCTGGCCAGGTAGAATCCAGATTAACAACATTGATTCTGTGTGTCTCCTGGTATTGGAAATTCTGCTGGCTAATTTGGAAGCAGTCTTTCTAACTTTTCTGGAGTCAGTGTGTGTGTGGGGTCAGGGTCAGTGTGTGTGTGGGGTCAGGGTCAGTTTGTGTGTGGGGTCAGGGTCAAGTGTGTGTGGAGTCAGGGTCAGTGTGTGTGTGGGGTCAGGGTCAGTTTCTGTGTGGGGTCAGGGTCAAGTGTGTGTGGGGTCGGGGTCAGTGTGTGTGTGGGGTCAGGGCCAAGTGTGTGTGGGGTCAGGGCCAAGTGTGTGTGGGGTCAGGGTCAAGTGTGTGTGGGGTCAGGGTCAAGTGTGTGTGGGGTCAGGGTCAAGTGTGTGTGGGGTCAGGGTCAAGTGTGTGTGGGGTCAGGGTCAAGTGTGTGTGGGGTCAGGGTCAGTGTGCGTGTGGGGTCAGGGTCAGTGTGCGTGTGGGGTCAGGGTCAGTGCGTGTGGGGTCAGGGTCAGTGTGCGTGTGGGGTCAGGGTCAGTTTGCGTGTGGGGTCAGGGTCAGTGTGCGTGTGGGGTCAGGGTCAGTGTGCGTGTGGGGTCAGGGTCAGTGTGCGTGTGGGGTCAGGGTCAGTTTGCGTGTGGGGTCAGGGTCAAGTGTGTGTGGAGTCAGGGTCAGTGTGTGTGGGGTCAGGGTCAGTGTGCGTGTGGGGTCAGGGTCAGTGTGCGTGTGGGGTCAGGGTCAGTGTGCGTGTGGGGTCAGGGTCAGTGTGCGTGTGGGGTCAGGGTCAGTTTGTGTGTGGGGTCAGGGTCAAGTGTGTGTGGAGTCAGGGTCAGTGTGTGTGTGGGGTCAGGGTCAGTGTGCGTGTGGGGTCAGGGTCAGTGTGTGTGGGGCCAGGGTCAAGTGTGTGTGGGGTCAGGGTCAGTGTGTGTGTGGGGTCAGGGTCAGTGTGTGTGTGGGGTCAGGGTCAGTGTGTGTGTGGGGTCAGGGTCAGTGTGTGTGTGGGGTCAGGGTCAGTGTGTGTGTGGGGTCAGGGTCAGTGTGTGTGTGGGGTCAGTGTGTGTGTGGGGTCGGGGTCAGTGTGTTGTGGGGTCGGGGTCAGTGTGTGTGGGGTCGGGGTCAGTGTGTGTGGGGTCGGGGTCAGTGTGTGTGGGGTCGGGGTCAGTGTGTGTGGGGTCGGGGTCAGTGTGTGTGGGGTCGGGGTCAGTGTGTGTGGGGTCGGGGTCAGTGTGTGTGGGGTCGGGGTCAGTGTGTGTGGGGTCGGGGTCAGTGTGTGTGGGGTCGGGGTCAGTGTGTGTGGGGTCGGGGTCAGTGTGTGTGGGGTCGGGGTCAGTGTGTGTGGGGTCGGGGTCAAGTGTGTGTGGGGTCAGGGTCAAGTGTGTGTGGGGTCAGGGTCAAGTGTGTGTGGGGTCAGGGTCAAGTGTGTGTGGGGTCAGGGTCAAGTGTGTGTGGGGTCAGGGTCAGTGTGCGTGTGGGGTCAGGGTCAGTGTGCGTGTGGGGTCAGGGTCAGTGTGCGTGTGGGGTCAGGGTCAGTTTGCGTGTGGGGTCAGGGTCAGTGTGCGTGTGGGGTCAGGGTCAGTGTGCGTGTGGGGTCAGGGTCAGTGTGCGTGTGGGGTCAGGGTCAGTTTGCGTGTGGGGTCAGGGTCAAGTGTGTGTGGAGTCAGGGTCAGTGTGTGTGGGGTCAGGGTCAGTGTGCGTGTGGGGTCAGGGTCAGTGTGCGTGTGGGGTCAGGGTCAGTGTGCGTGTGGGGTCAGGGTCAGTGTGCGTGTGGGGTCAGGGTCAGTTTGTGTGGGGTCAGGGTCAAGTGTGTGTGGAGTCAGGGTCAGTGTGTGTGTGGGGTCAGGGTCAGTGTGCGTGTGGGGTCAGGGTCAGTGTGTGTGGGGCCAGGGTCAAGTGTGTGTGGGGTCAGGGTCAGTGTGTGTGTGGGGTCAGGGTCAGTGTGTGTGTGGGGTCAGGGTCAGTGTGTGTGTGGGGTCAGGGTCAGTGTGTGTGTGGGGTCAGGGTCAGTGTGTGTGTGGGGTCAGGGTCAGTGTGTGTGTGGGGTCAGTGTGTGTGTGGGGTCGGGGTCAGTGTGTTGTGGGGTCGGGGTCAGTGTGTGTGGGGGGTCGGGGTCAGTGTGTGTGGGGGGTCGGGGTCAGTGTGTGTGGGGGGTCGGGGTCAGTGTGTGTGGGGGGTCGGGGTCAGTGTGTGTGGGGGGTCGGGGTCAGTGTGTGTGGGGGGTCGGGGTCAGTGTGTGTGGGGGGTCGGGGTCAGTGTGTGTGTGGGGTCAGGATCAGTGTGTGTGGGGTCAGGGTCAGTGTGTGTGGGTTGCTGTTGGTGGCTTGCTAGCCAGAATCAAGCAGTGGACCTATCTTTACCTTGAGGTGGGCTGGTCGCTACAGAGCTGGGAAGTCAGAGTTTCAATTCTCTATCCAAAGAACTAATTCACAGCAGGTATTGCTGAACTGCAAAACCATGTGAGCATCCTTATTTTCTGTGCTAAACCTGGGGCAGGTGTATGTTCATAAGGAGGTTTTTTGTACTGGAACAGTGCATTTAGTTGTTAAGGTTTATACACAACAATATGTTTTTTTTCTTGTTTGTAGTTGGTAAAAGTTATTGCTAATTTTCTTTCTACATGTAATTGTATTCTTAATTAAAGTTTGTTTGATAAAAGCTCCGTAGTGGGTCATTTGAATCATACCTGAAGTGAAACATCTCGTGCTTACCTGCACCAAATTCAAATTGTAAAACTTCTGGTCTAGGCTCTCTTCATAAAACACCTTGGAGTTTCTGCCCTGGATTATAACACGGTATGTGTAGGCACGTTAACCAGTTGTTTGTAATTTGAGAGCAGGATGTCAAACTCCTTCTGTTGATCAGAGAGGCTGTAATTCCAAGTCTCTGTGAAGTACTCGAGGCTATGGGGAGGAGTACTCTGGTAATAGAGATCTCTTACTGCAGCCCAAGTTGATTTCTCACCTCGGACCCTGTAGCAACCAATCTGTTATCTTCAGTAACCTATAGTGTTTCTTTTACCTTTATAGAAAATGGTGTGATTCATACTCCGCGGGTGTTTGAGGCTATGATGGCAACAGATCGGGCACAATACTGCAGCTCTAATCCCTATATGGATTCCCCACAGTCTATAGGTGAGTCCTTTCCCCAACCAGGGTACCTGCTTCATTAAACCCAATTAGTTCTTCCCAGTTTCCCCAAGATTGAGGGCTAAGGAGATGCCAGGATTGTTGAGGGGTGCTGGTGGGGTCGAATGTGTACCTGGGCAGGATTTGAGTAGAGGGGCTGACCCCAAACATAGACCAAGGTTTTCCAGCCCACTGGGGGTCATCATCACAGGTGGGATAGTTTGGAGAGTGGTCAAAAGTCAGTTTTCTTGTCTTGCCTGCACCAATGCCCGCCACTGCTGGGTCAAGAAAATCCCGTCCATGATGTCTGTGAGACTACTGGGAGGTTAGAGCCACTCTTGCAATAGGCCCTTGCTGGGACGCTCATATGTGTTTGGGTGAACAGAATTGAGTTGAGAGGGGTCCTTCCCCAGGGCTGACATTCACTGCCTTGGCTGAGATATTGGGGCAGTTACCGTACATGGAAGGGTAAACCCAGCAGGAATAAGCCCCTTCATCAGGCAGCCAGAAATTCCCAATTAAGTAATTCTTCCTCATCCATTAACTTGAACCTCTCCTATTTAGTTATTACTTTGACCAGTGAACGGTCTTTGTGTTCTAATGCTGTAATTCTGTTCCTCAGGCTGCCTTGTGTATATATTTACCATCAAACTGCAGTTCCTGTTCCTCCAGATGTGTTGTGTATGTTTACAATCAGACTGTAGTTTGTCAGGGTGTTGTGTATGTTTACAATCAGACTGTAGTTTGTCAGCGTGTTGTGCATGTTTACAGTGAGACTGCAGTTTGTCAGGGTGTTGTGTATGTTTACAGTGAGACTGCAGTTTGTCAGGGTGTTGTGTATGTTTACAATCAGACTGCAGTTTGTCAGGGTGTTGTGTATGTTTACAATCAGACTGCAGTTTGTCAGGGTGTTGTGTATGTTTACAGTGAGACTGCAGTTTGTCAGGGTGTTGTGTATGTTTACAATCAGACTGCAGTTTGTCAGGGTGTTGTGTATGTTTACAGTGAGACTGCAGTTTGTCAGGGTGTTGTGTATGTTTACAGTGAGACTGCAGTTTGTCAGGGTGTTGTGTATGTTTACAGTGAGGCTGCAGTTTGTCAGGGTGTTGTGTATGTTTACAATCAGACTGCAGTTTGTCAGGGTGTTGTGTATGTTTACAGTGAGACTGCAGTTTGTCAGGGTGTTGTGTATGTTTACAGTGAGACTGCAGTTTGTCAGGGTGTTGTGTATGTTTACAATCAGACTGCAGTTTGTCAGGGTGTTGTGTATGTTTACAGTGAGACTGCAGTTTGTCAGGTTGTTGTGTATGTTTACAGTGAGACTGCAGTTTGTCAGGGTGTTGTGTATGTTTACATTGAGACTGCAGTTTGTCAGGGTGTTGTGTATGTTTACAGTGAGGCTGCAGTTTGTCAGGGTGTTGTGTATGTTTACAGTGAGACTGCAGTTTGTCAGGGTGTTGTGTATGTTTACAATCAGACTGCAGTTTGTCAGGGTGTTGTGTATGTTTACAGTGAGACTGCAGTTTGTCAGGGTGTTGTGTATGTTTACAGTGAGACTGCAGTTTGTCAGGGTGTTGTGTATGTTTACAGTGAGACTGCAGTTTGTCAGGGTGTTGTGTATGTTTACAGTGAGACTGCAGTTTGTCAGGGTGTTGTGTATGTTTACAGTGAGACTGCAGTTTGTCAGGGTGTTGTGTATGTTTACAGTGAGACTGCAGTTTGTCAGGGTGTTGTGTATGTTTACAATCAGACTGCAGTTTGTCAGGGTGTTGTGTATGTTTACAGTGAGACTGCAGTTTGTCAGGGTGTTGTGTATGTTTACAGTGAGACTGCAGTTTGTCAGGGTGTTGTGTATGTTTACAATCAGACTGCAGTTTGTCAGGGTGTTGTGTATGTTTACAGTGAGACTGCAGTTTGTCAGGGTGTTGTGTATGTTTACAATCAGACTGCAGTTTGTCAGGGTGTTGTGTATGTTTACAGTGAGACTGCAGTTTGTCAGGGTGTTGTGTATGTTTACAATCAGACTGCAGTTTGTCAGGGTGTTGTGTATGTTTACAGTGAGACTGCAGTTTGTCAGGGTGTTGTGTATGTTTACAATCAGACTGCAGTTTGTCAGGGTGTTGTGTATGTTTACAATCAGACTGCAGTTTGTCAGGGTGTTGTGTATGTTTACAATGAGACTGCAGTTTGTCAGGGTGTTGTGTATGTTTACAGTGAGACTGCAGTTTGTCAGGGTGTTGTGTATGTTTACAGTGAGACTGCAGTTTGTCAGGGTGTTGTGTATGTTTACAGTGAGACTGCAGTTTGTCAGGGTGTTGTGTATGTTTACAGTGAGACTGCAGTTTGTCAGGGTGTTGTGTATGTTTTCAGTGAGACTGCAGTTTGTCAGGGTGTTGTGTATGTTTACAGTGAGACTGCAGTTTGTCAGGGTGTTGTGTATGTTTACAATCAGACTGCAGTTTGTCAGGGTGTTGTGTATGTTTACAATCAGACTGCAGTTTGTCAGGGTGTTGTGTATGTTTACAATGAGACTGCAGTTTGTCAGGGTGTTGTGTATGTTTACAATCAGACTGCAGTTTGTCAGGGTGTTGTGTATGTTTACAGTGAGACTGCAGTTTGTCAGGGTGTTGTGTATGTTTACAGTGAGGCTGCAGTTTGTCAGGGTGTTGTGTATGTTTACAATCAGACTGCAGTTTGTCAGGGTGTTGTGTATGTTTACAATCAAACTGCAGTTTGTCAGGGTGTTGTGTATGTTTACAATCAGACTGCAGTTTGTCAGGGTGTTGTGTATGTTTACAGTGAGGCTGCAGTTTGTCAGGGTGTTGTGTATGTTTACAATCAGACTGCAGTTTGTCAGGGTGTTGTGTATGTTTACAGTGAGGCTGCAGTTTGTCAGGGTGTTGTGTATGTTTACAATCAGACTGCAGTTTGTCAGGGTGTTGTGTATGTTTACAGTGAGACTGCAGTTTGTCAGGGTGTTGTGTATGTTTACAGTGAGACTGCAGTTTGTCAGGGTGTTGTGTATGTTTACAGTGAGACTGCAGTTTGTCAGGGTGTTGTGTATGTTTACAATCAGACTGCAGTTTGTCAGGGTGTTGTGTATGTTTACAATCAGACTGCAGTTTGTCAGGGTGTTAAGACCATAAGACCATAAGACATAGGAGCGGAAGTAAGGCCATTCGGCCCATCGAGTCCACTCCACCATTCAATCATGGTTGATTTCAACTCCATTTACCCGCTCTCTCCCCATAGCCCTTAATTCCTCGAGAAATCAAGAATTTATCAATTTCTGTCTTGAAGACGCTCAACGTCTCGGCCTCCACAGCCCTCTGTGGCAATGAATTCCACAGACCCACCACTCTCTGGCTGAAGAAATTTCTCCTCATCTCTGTTCTAAAGTGACTCCCTTTTATTCTAAGGCTGTGCCCCCGCGTCCTAGTCTCCCCTGTTAATGGAAACAACTTCCCTACGTCCATCCTATCTAAGCCGTTCATTATCTTGTAAGTTTCTATCAGATCTCCCCTCAACCTCCTAAACTCCAATGAATATAATCCCACGATCCTCAGACGTTCATCGTATGTCAGGCCTACCATTCCTGGGATCATCCGTGTGAATCTCCGCTGGACCCGCTCCAGTGCCAGTATGTCCTTCCTGAGGTGTGGGGCCCAAAATTGCTCACAGTACTCCAAATGGGGCCTAACCAGTGCTTTATAAAGCCTCAGAAGTACATCCCTGCTTTTGTATTCCAAGCCTCTTGAGATAAATGACAACATTACATTTGCTTTCTTAATTACGGACTCAACCTGCAAGTTTACCTTTAGAGAATCCTGGACTAGGACTCCCAAGTCCCTTTGCACTTTAGCATTATGAATTTTGTCACCGTTTAGAAAATAGTCCATGCCTCTATTCTTTTTTCCAAAGTGTACGACCTCGCACTTGCCCACGTTGAATTTCATCAGCCACTTCTTGGACCACTCTCCTAAACTGTCTAAATCTTTCTGCAGCCTCCCCACCTCCTCAATACTACCTGCCCCTCCACCTATCTTTGTATCATCGGCAAACTTGGCCAGAATGCTCCCAGTCCCGTCATCTAGATCGTTAATATATAAAGAGAACAGCTGTGGCCCCAACACTGAACCCTGCGGGACACCACTTGTCACCGGTTGCCATTCTGAGAAAGAACCTTTTATCCCAACTCTCTGCCTTCTGTCTGACAGCCAATCGTCAATCCATGTTAGTACCTTGCCTCGAATACCATGGGCCCTTATTTTACTCAGCAGTCTCCCGTGAGGCACCTTGTCAAAGGCCTTTTGGAAGTCAAGATAGATAACATCCATTGGCTCTCCTTGGTCTAACCTATTTGTTATCTCTTCAAAGAACTCTAACAGGTTTGTTGTGTATGTTTACAATCAGACTGCAGTTTGTCAGGGTGTTGTGTATGTTTACAGTGAGACTGCAGTTTGTCAGGGTGTTGTGTATGTTTACAGTGAGACTGCAGTTTGTCAGGGTGTTGTGTATGTTTACAGTGAGACTGCAGTTTGTCAGGGTGTTGTGTATGTTTACAGTGAGACTGCAGTTTGTCAGGGTGTTGTGTATGTTTACAGTGAGACTGCAGTTTGTCAGGGTGTTGTGTATGTTTACAATCAGACTGCAGTTTGTCAGGGTGTTGTGTATGTTTACAATCAGACTGCAGTTTGTCAGGGTGTTGTGTATGTATACAGTGAGACTGCAGTTTGTCAGGGTGTTGTGTATGTTTACAATCAGACTGCAGTTTGTCAGGGTGTTGTGTATGTTTACAATCAGACTGCAGTTTGTCAGGGTGTTGTGTATGTTTACAGTGAGACTGCAGTTTGTCAGGGTGTTGTGTATGTTTACAATCAGACTGCAGTTTGTCAGGGTGTTGTGTATGTTTACAGTCAGACTGCAGTTTGTCAGGGTGTTGTGTATGTTTACAGTGAGACTGCAGTTTGTCAGGGTGTTGTGTATGTTTACAGTGAGACTGCAGTTTGTCAGGGTGTTGTGTATGTTTACAGTGAGGCTGCAGTTTGTCAGGGTGTTGTGTATGTTTACAATCAGACTGCAGTTTGTCAGGGTGTTGTGTATGTTTACAATCAGACTGCAGTTTGTCAGGGTGTTGTGTATGTTTACAGTGAGGCTGCAGTTTGTCAGGGTGTTGTGTATGTTTACAATCAGACTGCAGTTTGTCAGGGTGTTGTGTATGTTTACAGTGAGGCTGCAGTTTGTCAGGGTATTGTGTATGTTTACAGTCAGACTGCAGTTTGTCAGGGTGTTGTGTATGTTTACAGTGAGGCTGCAGTTTGTCAGGGTGTTGTGTATGTTTACAATCAGACTGCAGTTTGTCAGGGTGTTGTGTATGTTTACAGTGAGACTGCAGTTTGTCAGGGTGTTGTGTATGTTTACAATCAGACTGCAGTTTGTCAGGGTGTTGTGTATGTTTACAATCAGACTGCAGTTTGTCAGGGTGTTGTGTATGTTTACAATCAGACTGCAGTTTGTCAGGGTGTTGTGTATGTTTACAGTGAGACTGCAGTTTGTCAGGGTGTTGTGTATGTTTACAATCAGACTGCAGTTTGTCAGGGTGTTGTGTATGTTTACAGTGAGACTGCAGTTTGTCAGGGTGTTGTGTATGTTTACAGTGAGACTGCAGTTTGTCAGGGTGTTGTGTATGTTTACAGTGAGACTGCAGTTTGTCAGGGTGTTGTGTATGTTTACAGTGAGACTGCAGTTTGTCAGGGTGTTGTGTATGTTTACAGTGAGACTGCAGTTTGTCAGGGTGTTGTGTATGTTTACAGTGAGACTGCAGTTTGTCAGGGTGTTGTGTATGTTTACAGTGAGACTGCAGTCTGCCAGCGTGTTGTGTATGTTTACAATCAGACTGCAGTTTGTCAGGGTGTTGTGTATGTTTACAATCAGACTGCAGTTTGTCAGGGTGTTGTGTATGTTTACAGTGAGACTGCAGTTTGTCAGGGTGTTGTGTATGTTTACAGTGAGACTGCAGTCTGCCAGCGTGTTGTGTATGTTTACAATCAGACTGCAGTTTGTCAGGGTGTTGTGTATGTTTACAATCAGACTGCAGTCTGCCAGCGTGTTGTGTATGTTTACAGTCAGACTGCAGTTTGCCAGGGTGTTAAGAACATAAGAACATAAGAAATAGGAGCAGGATTAGGCCATCTAGCCCCTCGAGCCTGCCCCGTCATTCAATAAGATCATGGCTGATCTGTAGTGGATCAGTTCCACTTACCCGCCTGCTCCCTATAACCCCTAATTCCCTTACCGATCAGGAATCCATCTATCTGTGATTTAAACATATTCAATGAGGTAGCCTCCACCACTTCAGTGGGCAGAGATTCACCACCCTCTGAGAGAAGAAGTTCCTCCTCAACTCTGTCCTAAACTGACCCCCCTTTATTTTGAGGCTGTGCCCTCTAGCTCTAGTTTCCTTTCTAAGTGGAAAGAATCTCTCCACCTCTCCCCTATCCAGCCCCTTCATTATCTTATAGGTCTCTATAAGAACCCCCCTCAGCCTTCTAAATTCCAACGAGTACAAACCCAATCTGCTCAGTCTCTCCTCATAATCAACACCCCTCATCTCTGGTATCAACCTGGTGAACCTTCTCTGCACTCCCTCCAATGCCAATATATCCTTCCGCAAATAAGGGGACCAATACTGCACACAGTATTCCAGCTGCGGCCTCACCAATGCCCTGTACAGATGCAGCAAGACATCTCTGCTTTATATTCTATCCCCCTTGCGATATAGGCCAACATCCCATTTGCGTTCTTAATCACCTGTTGCACCTGCAGACTGGGTTTTTGCGTCTCATGCACAAGGACCCCCAGGTCCCTTTGCACAGTAGCATGTTGTAATTTTTTTCCATTTAGATAATCCAATTTGCTATTATTTCCTCCAAAGTGAATAACCTCGCATTTGTTAACGTTATACTCCATCTGCCAGTTCCTCGCCCACGCACTCAGCCTGTCCAAATCTCTCTGCAGACCTTCTACGGCCTCCACACGATTCACTTTTCCACTTATCTTTGTGTCGTCTGCAAACTTTGTTACCCTACACTCAGTCCCCTCCTCCAGATCGTCTATATAAATGGTAAATAGTTGAGGCCCCAGTACCGATCCCTGCGGCACGCCACTAGTTACCATCTGCCAACCAGAAAAGCACCCATTTATTCCGACTCTCTGCTTCCTGTCAGATAGCCAATCCCCAATCCACTCTAACACCCTACCCCCAACTCCGTGTGACCTAATCTTCTTCAGCAACCTTTTGTGAGGCACCTTATCAAACGCCTTTTGGAAATCCAAAAACACCGCATCCACCGGTTCCCCTCCGTCAACCCCACTAGTCACATCTTCATAAAAATCCAATAAGTTCGTCAAGCACGACTTTCCCCTCATGAATCCATGCTGCGTCTGCTTAAATCGAACCATTCTTATCCAGATGGCCTGCTATTTCTTCTTTAATGATGGATTCCAGCATTTTCCCAACTACAGACGTTAAGCTAACCAGCCTGTAGTTACCCGCCTTTTATCTATTTCCTTTTTTAAACAGCGGCGTAACATTAGCCGTTTTCCAATCAGCCGGCACTACCCCAGAATCCAACGAATTTTGATAAATAACCACTAACGCATCCGCTATTACCTCTGACATTTCTTTCAGTACCCTGGGATGCATTCCATCCGGGCCCGGGGACTTGTCCACCTTCAGTCCCGTTAGTCTACCAAGCACTGCCTCCCTGGTAACATTAATTGTATTGAGTACCTCTCCTCCTACCAACCCACTATCGTTAATATTCGGTAAACTATTTGTGTCTTTCACCGTGAAGACCGACACAAAAAACTTATTTAAAGTTTCGGCCATTTCCTCATTTCCCACTATTAAATCCCCCCTCTCGTCCTCCAAGGGTCCAACATTCACTCTTGCCACTCTATTCCTTTTTATATATTTGTAAAAGCTTTTACTATCATTTTTTATATTTAGAGCTAGCCTAGCTTCATAACCTATCTTTCCTTTCTTTATCCCTTAGTCGTTCTTTGTTGTTTCTTAAAGTTTTCCCAATCTTCCGATTCTCCACTATTTTTGGCCACTCTGTATGCATCGGTCTTTAATTTAATACTCTCAATTTCCTTCGTTATCCACGGCTGGTTATCCCTTTTCTTACAGCCCTTCTTTATCACTGGAATATATTGTTGCTGAGTACTGAAAAGGATCTCCTTAAAAATCCTCCACTGTTCCTCAGCTGTCCTACCTACTAGTCTGCTCTCCCAGTCCACCTTAGCCAATTCAGCCCTCATCCTATCGTACTTCCCTCTGTTCAAACAGAGGACAGTGGTATGGGACCCTACTTTCTCCTCTTCCATTTGTATCAGAAATTCGACCATATTGTGATCACTTGACCCAAGAGGGTCCTTCACAAGAACATCCTTAATTCTACCTACCTCGTTACACATTACCAGATCTAAGATAACTCGTTCCCTCGTCGGTTCTGTAACATACTGTTCAAGGTAACTATCCCGACAGCATTCTAAGAACTCTTCCTCCATCCCACCCCTTCCAACTTGAGTCAGCCAATCAATATGCAGGTTGAAGTCCCCCATGATTATCGCCGTTCCGTTTTTGCACGCATCCATTATTTGCTTGTTTATAGTCCTCCCCCCCTCAACATTATTATTTGTTGTGTATGTTTACAGTCAGATTGCAGTTTGTCAGGGTGTTGTGAATGTTTACAATCAGACTGCAGGTTGCCAGGGTGTTGTGTATGTTTACAGTCAGACTGCAGTTTGTCAGGGTGTTGTGTATGTTTACAGTGAGACTGCAGTTCGTCAGGGTGTTGTGTATGTTTACAGTCAGACTGCAGTTTGCCAGGGTGTTGTGTATGTTTACAGTGAGACTGCAGTTTGTCAGGGTGTTGTGTATGTTTACAGTGAGACTGCAGTTTGTCAGGGTGTTGTGTATGTTTACAGTGAGACTGTAGTTTGTCAGGGTGTTGTGTATGTTTACAGTGAGACTGCAGTTTGTCAGGGTGTTGTGTATGTTTACAGTGAGACTGCAGTTTGTCAGGGTGTTGTGTATGTTTACAGTGAGACTGCAGGTTGTCAGGGTGTTGTGTATGTTTACAGTCAGACTGCAGTTTGTCAGGGTGTTGTGTATGTTTACAGTGAGACTGCAGTTTGTCAGGGTGTTGTGTATATTTACAGTGAGACTGCAGTTTGTCAGGGTGTTGTGTATGTTTACAGTGAGACTGCAGTTTGTCAGGGTGTTGTGTATGTTTACAATCAGACTGCAGTTTGTCAGGGTGTTGTGTATGTTTACAATCAGACTGCAGTTTGTCAGGGTGTTGTGTATGTTTACAGTGAGACTGCAGTTTGTCAGGGTGTTGTGTATGTTTACAGTCAGACTGCAGTTTGCCAGGGTGTTGTGTATGTTTACAATCAGACTGCAGTTTGCCAGGGTGTTGTGTATGTTTACAGTGAGACTGCAGTTTGTCAGGGTGTTGTGTATGTTTACAGTGAGACTGCAGTTTGTCAGGGTGTTGTGTATGTTTACAGTCAGACTGCAGTTTGTCAGGGTGTTGTGTATGTTTACAATCAGACTGCAGGTTGTCAGGGTGTTGTGTATGTTTACAATCAGACTGCAGTTTGCCAGGGTGTTGTGTATGTTTACAATCAGACTGCAGGTTGTCAGGGTGTTGTGTATGTTTACAATCAGACTGCAGTTTGTCAGGGTGTTGTGTATGTTTACAGTCAGACTGCAGTTTGTCAGGGTGTTGTGTATGTTTACAGTCAGACTGCAGTTTGCCAGGGTGTTGTGTATGTTTACAATCAGACTGCAGGTTGTCAGGGTGTTGTGTATGTTTACAGTCAGACTGCAGTTTGTCAGGGTGTTGTGTATGTTTACAGTCAGACTGCAGTTTGTCAGGGTGTTGTGTATGTTTACAGTCAGACTGCAGTTTGTCAGGGTGTTGTGTATGTTTACAATCAGACTGCAGTTTGTCAGGATGTTGTGTATGTTTACAATCAGACTGCAGTTTGTCAGGGTGTTGTGTATGTTTACAGTCAGACTGCAGTTTGTCAGGGTGTTGTGTATGTTTACAATCAGACTGCAGTTTGTCAGGGTGTTGTGTATGTTTACAATCAGACTGCAGTTTGTCAGGGTGTTGTGTATGTTTACAGTGAGACTGCAGTTTGTCAGGGTGTTGTGTATGTTTACAATCAGACTGCAGGTTGTCAGGGTGTTGTGTATGTTTACAATCAGACTGCAGGTTGTCAGGGTGTTGTGTATGTTTACAATCAGACTGCAGTTTGTCAGGGTGTTGTGTATGTTTACAATCAGACTGCAGGTTGTCAGGGTGTTGTGTATGTTTACAATCAGACTGCAGTTTGTCAGGGTGTTGTGTATGTTTACAGTCAGACTGCAGTTTGTCAGGGTCTTGTGTATGTTTACACTCATAAACTGCAGTTTGTCAGGGTGTTGTGTATGTTTACAATCAGACTGCAGGTTGTCAGGGTGTTGTGTATGTTTCCAATCAGACTGCAGTTTGTCAGGGTGTTGTGTATGTTTACACTCATAAACTGCAGTTTGTCAGGGTGTTGTGTATGTTTACAATCAGACTGCAGGTTGTCAGGGTGTTGTGTATGTTTACAATCAGACTGCAGTTTGTCAGGGTGTTGTGTATGTTTACAATCAGACTGCAGTTTGTCAGGGTGTTGTGTATGTTTACAATCAGACTGCAGTTTGTCAGGGTGTTGTGTATGTTTACAGTGAGACTGCAGTTTGTCAGGGTGTTGTGTATGTTTACAATCAGACTGCAGGTTGTCAGGGTGTTGTGTATGTTTACAATCAGACTGCAGGTTGTCAGGGTGTTGTGTATGTTTACAATCAGACTGCAGTTTGTCAGGGTGTTGTGTATGTTTACAATCAGACTGCAGGTTGTCAGGGTGTTGTGTATGTTTACAATCAGACTGCAGTTTGTCAGGGTGTTGTGTATGTTTACAGTCAGACTGCAGTTTGTCAGGGTGTTGTGTATGTTTACACTCATAAACTGCAGTTTGTCAGGGTGTTGTGTATGTTTACAATCAGACTGCAGGTTGTCAGGGTGTTGTGTATGTTTACAATCAGACTGCAGTTTGTCAGGGTGTTGTGTATGTTTACAATCAGACTGCAGTTTGTCAGGGTGTTGTGTATGTTTACAGTGAGGCTGCAGTTTGCCAGGGTGTTGTGTATGTTCACAGTGAGACTACAGTTTTCCAGGGTGGTGTGTATGTTTGCAGTCAGATTCCATTTTTTTTTTGGGTTGTGTATACTTAGTTTCTGTTCTTTGGGGTATCTGTGTAAATACAGTCTCTCTGCAAGGCCTATCCCACCAGTGAAATGTTGCTGCATCTGCAGGTATTTGTTATCGTGTCATCTTGTAATCTTGTCTCCCTTTTTCTGTAGGTTTCGGGGCGACCATTAGTGCACCCCACATGGTAAGTGATGAACAAACCCACTGTGTATCTGCTCCGCTTGTACCCGATTCTACTGAGTGATGTGTAAAGCCCATTTGCTTCCTGTGTTATCCACAGGGAATTGTTGCATTAGGAAACAGGGTTAGTGTGGCGACAGTGTGTATGTGGCTCCTTGGGTATTCTCACTGAACCAGGAGAGCTGGCTTTTCAGCTCAGGGACATTGGGACTGTGAAGGCTGAATGTTCAGGAATGAAGCTGATAAACCGCCTTCTGAATTCCTCCAAGGAGCACATCAGGACTCTGCTAGTGGTGCAGGAATGGGGCAGGGAGCCCAAATATTGTCCTCGGACACCCATGTAAATCCATCCCAACCCTTCTCTTCGTAGATTTGCAGATTCAAGTAGAATTAAGACAACTCTGTAGTCATACTGAAAGAATACTTTTGAAAAAGCAGCAAACAGACTTTAGCTGCTTCTGCTAGCTCACTATTTGGCTGCGTGCTTTTAGTTCCGTGCTAGTACATTTCATGCTATTTCGGGTTGCTGCACATCAGTAATTGGAGAGTGGACCTATGGTGAGGGGGACGTGTTTGGGAAAAACAGGTGATCTTAGCCCTATGATTCCTAAAGCTGTCCATCACCGGGGCTTTACCTCACCCCGTGTCTGGATCTGCTGTACACTCCGACAGAGTGTAACCAACAACTCCAACATCATTGCATAACAACTAACAGGATGGTTTTTTTAATTTAGCAATTCTTTATCTCAACAACCCTCTATCTTATATAAGAATAATGCACAGAATACCTGACAGAATTGCTTGACAGACTCCTGTGACAGGCAGCCAATGAAGGTGTGGATATCCCCAGAATATTCCATGGTTGGTTTTACCGGATGAAGGAAGTTGTGCCGGGGAGATTGGCCGACAGCTCAGCCACTTCACCCAAACTCTATATGCAGGAGTTGAATGTCAGTGTTTCAAGACCTCTGCAGAACTTGCTTGCCTGCACAAGATACCTGCACACAGAGTATAATGGTCACCTCAGCCCTAGTCTTATTTTTAAAAAAATATTTCATGGGATGCGGATGTCGCTGGCAAGGCCAGCATTTGTTGCCCATCCTTAATTGCCCTTGAACTGAATGACTTGCTCGGTCATTTCAGAGAGCAGTTAACAGTCAACCATATTACTGTGGATCTAGAATCTCACACGGGTTGGGCCAGGTAAGGATAGTAAATTTCCTTCACTAAAGGACAATAGTGAACCAGACGGATTTTTATAACAATTGATGATAGTTTCATGTTCACCGTTACTGAGACGAGCTTTACAATTCAAGATTGTTAATTGACTTTAAATTCCAGCCACTGCCATGGTGGGATTTGAATCCACAGGATCCCTGGCTTATCAGCCTAGTGAGATTGCCCACTGTGCCACCGTTTCCCCACATGTAGTGGACTTCTGTCATGTGAGGAGGCTGCCTCAGTGGGAAGAAGCTACTTGAGAAGCACAACAACCACTTGACCAACAGGGGCAGAGAGTTGCACTGCTTCATCACGTAGCCCGGACACCATGATGTTTCTGTATTACATCAACTGTTAGTTGACTTTCCTTCCTTCCTTTGGTACACATAAACACACATTGAGTAAGCAGATGGCATTTTTTGCTGGATAGTATGAGATTCTATTGATATACAACATAGGTGATCAATCTGTACAAAAGAGAATTACTTTCGGTCTCTTTCCCCAGTTTCCAAACACGTTGGGAAAAACCGCCCTTGTTTTACACCTCAGTTTGTCTCTTTCAAAGATAGATTTCACAAAGTAGATGACTTTATCTACCTATTCCTGGATTCTTCCCAGGACAGTTTACTGACAACTTATTTACCTAAGCATCCAATTGACACCATGTTTAATTTTGATTTAATTTATTGTCACATGTATTAGCATACAGTGAAAAATATTGTTTCATGCACACCATACAGACAAAGCATACCGTTCATAGAGAAGGAAAGGATGCAGAATGTAGTGTTACAGTCATAGCTAGGGTGTAGGTGTAGGGAAGGATCAATTTAATATAAGGTCTGATGGCAGCAGGGAAGAAGCTGTCCTTGAGTCGCTTGGTACGTGACCTCAGACTTTTGTATGTTTTTCCCAACGGAAGAAGGTGAGAGAATGTCCGGGGTGCGTGGGGTCTTTAATTATGCTGGCTGCTTTTCCGAGGCAGCAAAACGTGTAGACAGAGTCAATGTATGAGAGGCTGGTTTGCGTGATGGACTGGGCTTCGTTCACAACCCTTTGTAATTTCCTGCAGTCTTGTTCAGAGCAGGAGCCATACCAAGCTGTGATACATCTGGAACAGATGCTTTCTATGGTGCATCTGTAAAAGTTGGTGAGAGTTGTAGCAGACAAATCTTTTTAGCCTCCTAAGAAAGTAGAGGCATTGGTGGGCTTTCTTACCTATAGCGTCGACACGGAGGAACCAGGACCGATTATTGGACACCTAGAAACCCGAAACTGCTGTTTATGTTTGGAGCACTAGTCAATAAGGTTATACTTCAGCCACTCAGGGTTGATGGTGCTCCATGCTGTAGCTGAGCTTTTGTGAGTTTTCACTAATAACCTTGCTTTCTTAGCTCACCTAACATTGATAAGACTTTGCTTCTCTTTGACAGACTTGAGTTAGTCAGTACGGTTTAACTTCAAACCTTTCACTGAGGACGTTTACAAAGTCCTCAGAGTAAGCACATGATAATCAGGAGACAGACCGTCCTGTTCCTGGCTCTCCTGGAGCCTCTTGGTCACTCATTACATTTTCCAACTTCTGTAAACCTTCTGTACTGTTACAGATTCTATCAAATTTCTACCCTTCCCACCTCCAGGTCACACTCCCAAGTGGCTTTAATCTCCAGCTGTGTTCTTGGCTCTTTGGAGGATATTGTAGACATCTGCGGTCACTCAGTTTTTCCTTGGTGGAATGGAATAGTAGCTTTCCGTGACTGCTGGTAACTGGGCTATGAGTTATACGGCGACTGGACTGTGACGGTCTTTCAGTGAAAGACTCATATACGAGAGAAGACTTTAGGACGTTTGATTTGATTTATTATTGTCACATGTATTAGCATACAGTGAAAAGTATTGTTTCTTGCGCGCTATACAGACGAAGCATACTGTTCGTAGAGAAGGAAATGAGAGAGTGCAGAATGTAGTGTTACAGTCATAACTTGGGTGTAGAGAAAGATCAACTTAATACAAGGTAAGTCCATTCAAAAGTCTGACAGCAGCAGGGAAGAAGCTGTTCTTGAGTCGGTTGGTACGTGACCTCAGACTTTTGTATCTTTTTCCCGACGGAAGAAGGTGGAAGAGAGAATGTCTGGGGTGCGTGGGGTCCTTAATTATGCTGGCTGCTTTGCCGAGGCAGCGGGAAGTGTAGACAGAGTCAATGGATGGGAGACTGGTTTGCATGGTGGATTGGGCAACATTCATGACCTTTTGTAGTTCCTTGCGGTCTTGGGCAGGGCAGGAGCCATACCAAGCTGTGATACAACCAGAAAAAATGTTTTCCATGGTTGGTGAGAGTCATAGCTGACATTTCCTTAGTCTTCTGAGAAAGTAGAGGCGTTGGTGGGCTTTTTTAACTATAGTGTCGGCATGGGGAGGCCAGGACAGGCTGTTGGTGATCCAGACACCTAAAAACTTGAAGCTCTTGACCCTTTCTACTTTGTTCCCATTGATGTAGACAGGGGCATGTTCTCCTTTATGCTTCCTGAAGTCGATGACAATCTCCTTCGTTTTGTTGACATTGAGGGAGAGATTATTATCGCCGCACTAGTTCACCAGATTCTCTATCTCGTTGCTGTACTCTGTCTCGTCATTGTTTGAGATCTGATCCACTACAGTGGTGTTATCAGCAAACTTGAAAATCGAGTTGGAGGGGAATTTGGCCACACAGTCAAAGGTGTATAAGGAGTTTGGTCGGGGGCTGAGAACACAGCCTTGTGGGGCACCGGTGTTGAGGATGATCATGGAGGAGATATTGTTGCCTATCCTTGCTGATTGTGGTCTGTGGGTTAAACAGTTCAGGATTCAGTCGCAGAGGGAGGCGTTTGGAGATGGGTTTTGTAGGAATAATGGTGTTGAAGGCTGAGCTGTAGTCAATAAATAGGAGTCTGACATAAGTGTCTTTGTTATCCAGGTGTTCCAAGGTTGAGTGTAGGGCCGGGGAGATGGCATCTGCCGTGGACTTGTTGTGGCAGTAGGCGAACTGTAGTGGATCCAGGCAGTCCGGGAGATTGGAATTGACATCGACAGTCACTCTCTTAATCAGCAAGAGGACAAGCTAATATTTTCTCTGGAACCTTCTGCCCTCTGCACACTGGAGAAAGGACCAAGAAGATGATGCGTTTTCAACTTCTGACGAAGAATTTCACAGCTGCATGGTCAACAAAACAGTTTGAATTGGTTTTAATAAATCTGAAAGAGTCTGTCAGGAAATCAGGACTCAATCTGTAAGATGAGAAGAATGATAAAATTCCTGTAGACATCGGAAGATGTGAAGAAAACCTGGCTTCCCTACCACACTTAGGATACCACATGCACTTTGTGTAGAAACATTGCCACAGTTGCTTCATCATGAGGCTGCTCTGCTGGGATGATGGTCTCAACATAAGGAGGTAAAACTACACCAGCTTCAACAAAGGGAAATTAATCTCCAGAGCTGGATCTCGATGAAGTTCCTGGATAGGATTCTTCAGCAGTAGAAACCTTTACCACCCACAGCTGAAATTACTGCTAAGCCAGACCCCCAAGCAAAGTCTCTCTTGCTGATCATAAACATTTTCTTTATTGTACAAACAAGGAGGAAGAGCTCCTGAGCTCAAAAGCATATAACTTTAGAATGTTAAAAATGTTTTTAAACTTTGAAAGAAAAAAACCTTAAGTTATATAGATAAAACAGTCTTACAGAACAACCCCTCCCAAAAAAGATGCTTGGTCAAAAGTACACAATTAAACTACCTCTTTGGCAGCAACTCCTTATAGATTCTTAACCACAAAAATCCAGTAAGTATTACCCAAGGAATTGTCATCACTTTAATAAAAGAAAAGGAAGGCAATGAAGAAGCCGGTGACCATCCTTCAGAGGAGTTTCCAGACCTCAGTTGGACCTTTCCTGACAGAAATTAAGAGAGAGGCCATTGCAGAAATGGGAGATCCATTGGAAGATGAAGACCCCAAGATTGTCACACTCGGTAAGTTCACCGCCAAAGCATATGAAGTCTCTGTTGTCTTTTTTGAAGAGTCAGTTGTGTTTGCTGAGGAAGAGCTGCATTCATAGAAATCATAGAAACCCTACAGTACAGAAAGAGGCCATTCGGCCCATCGAGTCTGCACCGACCACAATCCCACCCAGGCCCTACCCCCATATCCCTACATATTTATCCACTAATCCCTCTAACCTGCGCATCTCAGGACACTAAGGGCAATTTTTAGCATGGCCAATCAACCTAACCCGCACATCTTTGGACCGTGGGAGGAAACCGGAGCACCCGGAGGAAACCCACGCAGACACGAGGAGAATGTGCAAACTCCACACAGACAGTGACCCGAGCCGGGAATCGAACCCAGGTCCCTGGAGCTGTGAAGCAGCAGCGCTAACCACTGTGCTACCGTGCCGCCCTCGTATACTTGTTCCACTGAACCCACGAATGAAATGCATTGTATATCACTAGCTGACTGCAATGAGCTGTCCAGAGAGAAAAGGCTCCATCCCCTTTTCGTATCATGTCAAGTTTTCCTCAATGTCTTGCTGTACAAGAATATCTTCAGTTCCTACTGTATATAAAAGTGTACAGACCCGGTGATTCTGAGATTTCCCCTGTTTGGTTACTTTCAGACTGTCTCTTCAGCTGCCAGCTTAGTCCCTGCTGTGGATGTTCGCTGTGTTAGAAAGACTTTGGAAGCGGCAGTGGCTGTTTAGTGGCTTGTACCTTTTGTGTCCTTCACTGCCCTTTCACCGCCGTACTTTTTGGGCCAATCCATGTTGCTGCAAAATCGATTTTCTTCCTCCACCAGTCATCATTTGTGGGTTACTGATCTGTGGCAGTCTGCGAGACTGTGACATCCAGCGCTGCCACCAACTTTTGGTGCAATGGCCAGACTTTAGTGATATTTCACTATTACCACGCTTTCTTGGTTTACTGACTTTGAGGCTTTGCTTCCCTTTGAGATAGTATGGTATAACTTCATTAAGAAGTAATTACAGAGACCTCCGTGTAAGCACATGGTTTTGAGGAGACAGTCAGAAGTCTGCTTCTCACCCTCTTGGTCACCTGACTACTGATGTCACAGTTACATCACTCATGTCATCACGGTCTCTGACATATTAACCCATTACTCTCCAGTCATTAATTCGTTACACAGACATTCTGCTATTTTCTTGTTTAGCTACAAAAGCCTTCCTCTGTGACCAGTTGTATTATACAGGGGCAGGTTCAGGTTCAGCACAAATTAGATACTGAATGAAACTCCCTCTACGCTGTCCCAATAAATAGTACCAAGGTAGATATAGCATGGGTTAGATACAGAATAAAGCTCAATCTATACTGACCCATTAAACGCTACCCAGGCAGGCACAGGATGGGTTAGACACAGAATAAAGTTCCCATTACACTGTACCAGCTTGGTGATCTCTCACTGCTGCCCATTGATTCTTTGTGTGCCAGTCCTGTGGCCTCTCTGGTGAGGATAATGTTGATTAACAGTCTTATAGCCAGAGTCCCCGCGGTGACAGGGTAGTGCTGAATTCTCTAATACTCAGACACCGAGACAGAGAAAGGGAGTCAATGATAATGGCCTGTGCTGGCTCCCTGTGTGTAGCTGCAGCTGCCTCTCCTCACCAACAGCCAGCTCCCCTCAGTCACTGATTCTAGAATTGTATACTGTGCCTTTCCCAGTGTAACCCAGCTCTGCTTCTTTGTGTAAGGATTGTTGCTGAGTTTGCTGTGTTTCTCTCTGTTTCCAGCATGCACATGCCTTGGAATGTCTGAAGGAGCATCTGCATGAAGGGGCTCGGGTTCTGGATGTGGGATCAGGAAGTGGCTACCTGACTGCCTGCATGGCCAGAATGGTGAGTGCAAGGTATTGGTCACCTAGGCAATGGGCCATCACTGGTCAGGAGAAGCAACCGTTAGCTTGACCTTCCTCTGGATGGAACACTGGCCCTTGCTGTCATGCAGCTCCTGTATCTGCTCTAGGCGGAGTGCTTTGAAGAGAGCTGCAGTTAGCCTCAGTTACCCAGGGTGAGGGAGGGAGAGCTGCTCCTCGTGACAAATTCATTGCTGAGCAGCTTCTCCACCGTTGGAGACGAGATCCTGAGCTGAGGAAGGAACAGCTGAGTACGTGTGCTCACTGCGCCTTTGACACAGATACTAAGGCCTCAGAGGAGCAAGTGGGCTGGGGGAGGTGGGGTGGGGGTGTAGGGAGCATGGGAGGAAAGTTGTGGGGGGGAGGGGGTGGTTGGTTGGGAGTGAGGGGGGGCGGGGGTGGATGGGTGTTGGTCAGTATCAATCCGCTAGCTGCCGGAATCTGTAACTGGTCGGCAGATAGAGTGAGTGAGCTGATTACATGTGGTGCTATGCGGCCGGATTGTAGGGGTTGTGGAGGTTTATGTTTACCACTGGACATCCCTCCAACTCTCTGTTCACAGGTGGGTCCCACAGGGAAAGTGGTTGGAATTGATCACATCCCAGAACTGGTGGAACAGTCCATTCACAACGTACAGTCGGACAATTCTACACTGCTCAGCTCAGGCCGTCTCTCACTGATCGGTATGTGAGGTGGGGAGGGAATGAGTTATTGTGGGGGGGGAGGGGGGAGCCAGAGAGGCTGGTGCTTTGTGCAGGGGGTGGGGGAGAATGCGGAGAGAGGTGGTTGCATACACAGGGCACATGGAAAGGTAATTGCTTTGGAGGAGGGGAGAAGGTTTGGGTGAGAGGAGAGGTCACAGGAAGGTGGAGGGAGCGATTAAAGGCGGTATCTCACTGACTGGATCAACTCGGGGAAGGGCGCTGGGGTCGATGCAGGAGAGGCTGAAACATGGAGCAAGCTGCAACATTCACTCCTCACAAACCTTTCCCTTTCAGTGGGAGACGGTCGGCGTGGATACCCAGACGGAGCGCCCTATGATGCCATCCACGTGGGTGCGGCTGCAGCCGTAGTTCCTCAGGACGTAAGCAAGTCTCTGTTTCTGGAATCTTCCAAACCTTGTGTTAGAGATGCCCCTCGACTGTCCAGAGGTAGCAAGGAGAATTTAACATCATCAACCTCACAACCCCTGTTTACAGAAAGTGTTTTGACTCTAGTGGAGTTTCGTGAAGGCACAAAACATAGAGATACCAAGAAAGCCAACTGAAAAAGCTGTAACTTACAAAAAATAATGTTCTGTGTTTGAAGTAATTCATGTATTAAAAGTACCATTCACTTTATTCAAGATGTCAGGCAGGGCTCTGGGCAGCTCCTGTGTCTCCCAAGCAAAAAGGTTGAGCATTCAAGCCTCATTCTGGAGATTTGAGCACAAAACCTATGCCGGGGCTGGGGGGAGCGCTGGAGCTGTCAGGTGGGATTCTGAGCCAATCTCCCACCTTTCCTCTTTAGCAAGTGTCCTTTCATTGACACAAGGGGTCATCAACAGCACTGTCAAGTGGCACTTACTCAGCTATAACCTGCTCACTGATTCAGTTTGGGTCCTGCCAGGATCACTCAGCTTCTGACCTCATTTCATCCTTGGTTCAAACATGGACAAAAGACCTAAACTCCAGAGGTGAGGTGAGACTGACCGCCCTTGACTTCAAGGCGACATTTGACCCATAATTGGCATCAAGGAGCCCAACAAACCAGAAATCAGTGAGAACTGGGGAAAACCCTCCACTGGTTGGAGTCATACCTGGCACAGAGGAAGATGGTTGTTGTGGTTGGAAGCAATCATCTACGTTCCAGGGCATCACTGTGGAACTTTCTCAGGGTAGTGTCCTTGGCCCAAACATCTTCAGCTACTTTATCAATGACCTTCCTTCCATCATAAGGTCAGAAGTGGGGATGTTCGCCGATGATTGCACAATGTTCAGCACCATTTGTGACTCCTCAGATACTGAAGCTGTCCATGTTCAAATGAAGCAAGATTTGAATAATATCCAGGCTTGGGCTGACAAGTAACATTCGCATCACATAAATGCCAGGCAATGACCATCACCAACAAAATAAGATCTAAGCATTGACATTCAATGGCATTGTCATTGCTGAATTCCTTACTGTTAACATTCTGGGGGTTGCCATTGGCAGATGGAGTATAACGTTGACAAATGCGAGGTTATTCACTTTGGAAGAAATAATAGCAAATTGGATTATTATCTAAATGGAAAGAAATTACAACATGCTGCTGTGCAGAGGGACCTGGGGGTCCTTGTGCATGAGACGCAAAAACCCAGTCTGCAGGTGCAACAGGTGATCAAGAAGGCAAATGGGATGTTGGCCTATATCGCAAGGGGGATAGAATATAAAAGCAGAGATGTCTTGCTGTATCTGTACAGGGCATTGGTGAGGCCGCAGCTGGAATACTGTGTGCAGTATTGGTCCCCTTATTTGCGGAAGGATATATTGGCCTTGGAGGGAGTGCAGAGAAGGTTCACCAGGTTGATACCAGAGATGAGGGGTGTTGATTATGAGGAGAGACTGAGCAGATTGGGTTTATACTCGTTGGAATTTAGAAGGCTGAGGGGGGATCTTATAGAGACCTATAAGATAATGAAGGGGCTGGATAGGGGAGAGGTGGAGAGATTCTTTCCACTTAGAAAGGAAACTAGAGCTAGAGGGCACGGCCTCAAAATAAAGGGGGGTCAGTTTAGGACAGAGTTGAGGAGGAACTTCTTCTCTCAGAGGGTGGTAAATCTCTGGAATTCTCTGCCCACTGAAGTGGAGGAGGCTACCTCGTTGAATATGTTTAAATCACGGATAGATGGATTCCTGATCGGTAAGGGAATTAGGGGTTATAGGGATCGGGCGGGTAAGTGGAACTGATCCACTTCAGATCAGCCATGATCTTATTGAATGGCGGGGCAGGCTCGAGGGGCTAGATGGCCTACTCCTGCTCCTATTTCTTATGTTCTTATGTTCTTAAAACCTGACCTGAATGATCTGTGCCCACATGCAGTAAGATCTGGATGGTGTTCAGTCTCGGGCCTGCAAATGGCATTTAACATTCATGCTACACTAGTGCTAGGCAATGACCGTTGCCAACAAGAGTCAGGAATGTGGTGGAATACGCTCCAGTTGCTGGGGTGACTGCAGCTTTTAACAACACTGAAGAAGCTCAATACCATCCATGACAAACAGCCAGCACAGTTGGCAATCCATTGTTTCATTGCTGTCTGTGGGATTGGCTGCTGCACTTCCAGGTATTTTTTTAAATTCATTCGTGGAACACGGGCGTCGCTGGCTGTCCAGCATTTATTGCCCATCCCTAGTTGCCCTTGAGAAGGTGGTGGTGAGCTGCCTTCTTGAATCGCTGCAGTCCATGTTCTGTGGGTTGACCCAGAATGTCGTTAGGGAGGGGATTCCAGGATTTTGATCCAGCGACTGCGAAGGAACGGCAATATATTTCCAAGTCAAGATGCCGAGTGGCTTGGAGGGGAACTTGCAGGTGGTGGTGATCCCATGCATTTGCTGCCCTTGTCCTTCTAGATGGAAGTGGTCGTGGGTTTGGAAGGTGCTGTCTAAGGATCTTTGGTGAATTGCTGCAGTGCATCTTGTACACAGTGCTGCTACTGAGTGTCAGTGATGAAGGGATTGAATGTTTGTGGACGTGGTGCCAATCAAGCGGGGCTGCTTTGTCCTGGATGGTGTCAAGCTTCTTGAGTGTTGTTGGAGCTGCCCCCATCCAGGCAAGGGGGAGTATTCCATCACACTCCTGACTTGTGCCTTGTGGATAGGTTTTGGGGGGGGTCAGGAGGTGAGTTACTTGCCGCAGTATTCCTAGCCTGTGACCTGTTCTTGTAGTCAGTGTGTTTATATGGAGAGTCCAGTTGAGTTTCTGGTCAATGGTAACCCCAAGGATGTTGACAGTGGGGGATTCGGTGATGGTGGCACCATTGAATGTCAAGGGACGGTGGTTAGAGTGTCGCTTATTGGTGATGGTCATTGCCTGGCATTTGTGTGGCGCGAATGTTACTTGCCACTTGTCAGCCCAAGCCTGGATATTGTCCAGATCTTGTTGCATTTGAACATGGACTGCTTCAGTATCTAAGGAGTCGCAAATGGTGCTGAGCATTGTGCAATCATCGACGAACATCCCCACTTATGACGGAGGGAAGGTCATTGATGAAGCAGCTGAAGATTGTTGGGCCTAGGACACTACCCTGAGGGACTCCTGCAGAGGTGTCCTGGAACTGAGATGACCGACCCTCCATAAGCACAACCATCTTCCAATGTACCAGGTATGACTCCAACCAGCGGAGAGTTTGCCCCCTGACACCCATTGATTCCAGTTTCGCTAGGGCTCTGGTCAAATGCGGCCTTGATGTCGAGGGCAGTCACTCTCACCACCTCTGAAATTCAGCTCTTTTGTCCATGTTTCAACCAAGGCTATAATGAGGTCAGAAGCTGAGTGACCCTGGCAAAACCCAAACTGGGTGTCACTGAGCAGGTTATTGCTGAACAGGGACTGTTTGTTAGCACTGTTGTTGACCGCTTCCATCACTTTACTGATGATCGAGAGTAGACTGATTGGACGGTAATAGGCCGGGTTGGATTTACCCTGCTTTTTTGTACAGGATATACCTGGGCAATTTTCCACATTGTCGGGTAGATGCCAGTGTTGTAACTGTACTGGAAGAGCTTAGCTAGGAGAGTGGCAAGTTCTGGGGCACAAGTCTTCAGTACTATTGCCGGAATGTTATCAGGGTCCATTGCCTTTGCAGTAGCCAGTGCCTCCAACCATTTCTTGATATCACGTGGAGTGAATCGAATTGGCTGGAGACTGGTATCTGAGATGCTGGGGACCGCTGGAAGAGACCGAGATGGCTGAAGATTGCTGCGAATCCTTCAGCCTTATCTTTTGCACTGATGTGCTGGGCTCCTCCATCATTGAAAATGGGGATATTTGTGGAGCCGCCTCCTCCAGTGAGTTGTTTAATTGTCCACCACCATTCTCGACTGGATGTGGAAGGACTGCAGAGCTTAGATCTGATCCAGGTATGACTCCAACCATTGGAGGGTTTCCCCAGTTCTCACTGATTCCACGTTTGCTGGGCTCCTTGATCCTATAATGGGTCAAATGTTGCCTTGAAGTCAAGGGCAGTCAGTCTCACCTCACCTCTGGAGTTTAGGCCTTTTGTCCATGTTTGAACCAAGGTTGCAATGAGATCAGGAGCTGAGAGTCAGTGAGCAGGTTATTGCTGAGTAAGTGCCACTTGACAGCACTGTTGATGACCCCTTATGTCAGTGAAAGGACACTTGCTAAAACTGGCTGCTGCCACTTCCTACATTGACTATACTTCAATAATGCTTCACTGACTGTGATGTATGTTGCTGTAGTGAGTTTGATGTGTGAAAGGCATTATGTGAAAGAGTCATTTTCCAATTGCTAGAAGCTTCAGTTTATAGTGCATCTGAGAACAAGTTCCTGACAGTGAGAGAGATGGGGAGTGTCAGTGACAGAATGAAGTTGGGGTTTGGGACTCCGTGTCTGGGGTGTGGGGATTGGGTGGCATCTCAGAGAGCAGGATCGGGGAGGTGGGTCTCGGAGAGAGTGGGGTCGGAGGGGTCTGTATCAGAGAGCGGGGGTCAGGGGGATCTGTATCAGAGAGCGGGCGTCGAGGGGTCTGTATCAGCGACCAGGGGTTCGGGGGGGGTCTGTATCGGAGAGCGGGGATCGGAAGAGGGTCTATATCAGAGAGCGGGGGTCTGGGGAGGGTCTGTATCAGAGAGCGGGGGTCGGGGGAGGGTCTATAATCAGAGAGTGGGAGTCGGGGGAGGGTCTGTATCAGAGAGCAGGGGTCGGGGGAGGGTCTGTATCAGAGAGCGGGAGTCAGGGGGGTCTGTATCAGAGAGCGGGGGTCGGGGGAGGGTCTGTATCAGAGAGCGGGGGTCGGGGGAGGGACTGTGTCAGAGAGCGGGGGTCAGGGGGGTCTGTTTCAGAGAGCGGGGGTCGGGGGGTCTGTATCAGAGAGCGGGGGTCGGGGGAGGGACTGTGTCAGAGAGCGGGGCTCGGGGGGTCTGTATCAGAGAGCGGGGGTCGGGGGGTCTGTATCAGAGAGCGGGCATCGAGTGGTCTGTATCAGAGAGCGGGGGTCGGAAGAGAGTCTATAATCAGAGAGTGGGAGTCGGGGGAGGGTCTGTATCAGCGACCAGGGGTTCGGGGGGGGTCCGTATCGGAGAGCGGGGATCGGAAGAGGGTCTATATCAGAGAGCGGGGGTCTGGGGAGGGTCTGTATCAGAGAGCGGGGGTCGGGGGAGGGTCTGTATCAGAGAGCGGGGGTCGGGGGAGGGTCTGTATCAGAGAGCGGGGGTCCGGGGAGGGTCTGTATCAGAGAGCGGGGGTCGGGGGAGGGTCTGTATCAGAGAGCGGGGGTCGGGGGAGGGTCAGTATCAGAGAGCGGGGGTCGGGGGAGGGTCTGTATCAGAGAGCGGGGGTCGGGGGAGGGTCTGTATCAGAGAGCGGGGGTCGGGGGAGGGTCTGTATCAGAGAGCGGGGGTCAGGGGGGTCTGTATCAGAGAGCGGGGGTCGGGGGAGGGTCTGTATCAGAGAGCGGGGGTCAGGGGGGTCTGTATCAGAGAGCGGAGATCAAGGGGGTCTGTATCAGAGACCAGGGGTTCAGGGGGGTCTGTATCGGAGAGCGGGAGAAGGGTCCTCCTCATCTCAGTTTTAAATCTACCGCCCCTCAACCCATACTTGTGACCTCTTGTTCTAGATTGCCCCATGAGAGGAAACAGTTGGTCTACATTTACTTTGTCAATCCCTTTTAAAATTTTATATACCTCGATCAGATCCCCTCTCATCCTTCTAAACTTCAGCGAGTATGAGCTCAAACTGTTTATTCTCTCCTCACAGGTCAATCCTTTCATCCCCAGAAACAACCTGGTGAACCTCCTCTGAACTGCCTCCAGTGCCACCGCATCCTTCCTCAAATAAGGAGACCAAAACTGGACACAATACTCCAGATGTGGTCTCACCAACACCCTATACAATTGCAACAACATTTCTCTACTTTTATACTCCAGTCCCTTTGCAATAAATGCCAACATCCCATTTGCCTTTTTTTATTGCGTTGCTGCATCCCGACTTTCTGCGATTCATGAACAGACACCCAGATCCCTCTGCCTAGATGCATTTTGCATCTGCTTTCCATTTAGATAACAATTTGCCTTTCTATTTTTTCTGCCAAAGTGGATAACCTCACATTTATCCACATTAAACTCCATCTGTCAAATTTTGGCCCATTCTCCTAGCCTATCTATATCCATCTGTAAAATCTTTATATCCTCTCCATTGCCTGTTTTCCCACCTATTGTAGTATCATCTGCAAATTTTGCTATGTTAGACTCGGTCTCTGCTGGCAGATCATTTATATAGATTGTAAATAGTTGAGGTCCGAGGACTGACCCCTGCGGCACCCTGTTAGTTACATTTCGCCAGCCAGAGAAGGACCCATTTATCCCGTCCCTCTGCTTTCGGTCGGTCAGCCAATATTCAATCGAATCTAGTATTCTACCCCCAGTCCCCTGCGATGTCATCTTCTGGATCAGTCTTTTATGCGGCACCTTGTCAAATGCCTTCCGGAAGTCTAGATATACTACATCCATTGGTTTCCCACTATCCACCTTGCTGGTTATGTCCTCAAAGAACTCAAACAAATGTGTCAAGCATGAATTGCCCTTCATAAAACCATGCTGACAATGGTGGACTGAGCTTTGTCTTTTCGAATGTTCAGTTATCTCATGCTTAATGATTGATTCCAGCAAATTCCCTACCACAGAGGCCAAGCTAACTGGCCTATAGTTTCCTACTTTTTGCCGCTCTCCCTTTTTGAATAGGGGCATCATATTCGCATGTTTCCAATCCACCAGGACCGTACCAGAATCCAAGGAATTTTGATTTATCACAAACAATGCATCCACTATCACTGCTGCCACCTCCTTAATACCCGAGGGTGCAGGCCATCAGGAGACGTATCTGCCTTTAATCCCATTAGTTTATTCAATATCTTCTCCCTAGTAATGGTTATTGTACCAAGTTGCTCTGCACTATCTACAGTTTTTGGAAAATCACTGAGCGGAGTTTGGGGGTGTCTCAAAGTGGGGTTCGGGGGCACCTCAGAGAACAGGGTCAGGGAGTCAGTGGGAGGGGAGTCAGTGGGAGGGGGTTGGGGGGTGTTTCGGAGAGCAGAGTCTGGGATTGCCTCAGAGAGCGGATTTGGGGTGAGGGGGCCTGTTAGTTGCCCCAGGGCCCTGGACCTTCCGGGTGTGGGGACTCGGTCAAGTTCAGCAGCTGATCCAGTCTAAGGTGGAAGGTTTTGAGGTTTGAAGTGCGGATGGGATCATGAACTGGCAAAATCTGTTGCGCACACAGTGTCTCTGTATTCGTTTTGTTTGTCCCTCAGTTTGGTGCAGGCACTGACTCTGTATTCGTTCTGTCTGTCGTTTAGTTTGGCACAAGCACTGAGTGTCTGTACTCATCCTGTTTGTCCCTCAGTTGTTGCATCAGCTGAAGCCGGGTGGTCGAATGGTTGTGCCGGTCGGTGTGAACAGAGGAAGCCAGGCCTTGCAGCAGTTTGACAAGATGGCGGATGGAACCATCACCCGTACAACACTAATGGGAGTGATATACGTCCCCTTAACCGACCGGGAGAGGCAGTTAAGAGGGTATGTTTGTACTGTGTGGGTGTGTGTGCACTGAGTGGGATCATGTGTTTATGGGAATTGGGTGACCATTGATCGTGGTTGGGTGGCTTAAAGGGCTGGGTGGGGAGGTCGGAGATTGGGTGGGTCAGCGAGCTAGTGGGTGTTGGGGGAGGGGGGGGGGGGGGCTGTTGGGGTGGGCCAGTAAGTCTGTATGGGTGTTGGGGGAGGGGGAGGGAGGGGGCGGCTGTTGGGGTGGGCCAGTAAGCCTGTATGGGAGTTGGGGGGATTGTGTGTGTGGGAGGGGGGGTGGGTCAGTATTGCAGAGACAACACCCTCCAATCATCCTGTTTCTTTCATATTGCAGGAGCGACCTGTGAACAAAGTGAAACAGATTCTCATTCTTGCCAACACTGACCTGGAGGGAGCTGGCCTTATGTAGTGGATCTACATTGTGTTTAGACATCAGCATGGCTCACACTATATAACCCCATCAAAGCTTGACCTTGGGTTTGGATTGTGGATGGGATGGGGGGGTACTTTCTGCTGGATGTCAGTAAACAAGTTTTAATAGGGGGTCGGTCAGGATCTGTTGGTGTGAATGTAAAACAAAGCAGCAGCATCTCAGTGCTGTGATCATGGAATCTGCAATAAAAAATCTGCTCAACTCACTTCGAGCGCTTCCTATTACAGTTCTAGCAGTCCTGGCATCCCCTTCCCCAACCGCCTCCCATCCTGAAATGTGTCACCTATTTGGGAGTGTCATAGCCTGCTGGAAGCAGCTCGAGTACCTTGTCCAGTTGCTCATTCTAATCCCAGAGCAGGTAGGACAGTCGACTGTGGGAGTCATCACAGCAGTAACTTGCCGACACCAGATAAAGGTTGTAACCCCATGGGAACTGAGAAAGCTGCCTCTGAATCCTTGCCTTCACGGATAGAGAGTGAGAGAGTTACAGTGTCCCAGATACAGAGAGCTGAAACAGTGCCCCCACCTACCCCCCAGGGACAGGCATGATTTATTTTGTGTTCTTGGGACATGAGCATCATTGGTAAGGCTAGCATTTGTTGCTTATTCCTAATTGCCCTTCGGAAGGTAATGGTGTGTTGCTTTCTGGAACCTCTGCAGTCTATGTGGTGTAGGTACACCCACTGTGGTGTTAGGAAACGAGTTCCAGGTTTTTGACCCAGTGCTCGTGAAGAAACGGCGATATATTTCCAAGTCAGCATGGTGTATGGATTGGAGGGGAATTTGCAGCTGCTGGTGTTCCCATGTGTGTGCGCTGCTTTATTTTTCCAAGATGGTCGAGGTCATGGTTTTGGAAGGTGCTGTTGATGGAGCCTCTGAGTTTCTACAGTTTGGTACAAACTGCTGCCACTGTGTTAGAAGCAGGCTTCAGCAAGTGCTGAGTACAGGAGCTAATGTTCCTACACTGTAGGGTGAAAGATAGAATATGACAAGACTTTCATGCAAATCTCAATTTTATTTTGCTTTTTAAATTTTAGAATAGAATGATAGCAAGACACAGTACATTAATAACGCAGTACACCATAACGATTACCCAAAATAACTTACCGATCCGGATCAGATGGAAATAGTTTCTGCTCAGATTTTTGCTTTAGTCTCAAGTTAAGTGCAGGAATCAAATGTTTTGGAGAATAATGACAGCTTGTTGCAGTATAAGATTGTTCAAAACTCAGCTTGAGTGCAGGCTGACACACTTTCACACACACACACATTCCAGAGTGACATAATTTCACACACATGTGCCTGTTTCTATCTCTGGGGACATGGTAACAGGATACCTGATATGTTTAGTTACATCCTCAAAAAATTTTAACTAACAGGATTGTAAAGGGAGTCAGTGGATGTAGTACATATGGATTTTCAGAAAGTATTTGTGTGTGTCACATGTGGTCATAACACACAATTAGGGCTCATGGCATTGGGGAAATATATTAGCATGAATTGCAGATTAGTTAATGAACAGAAAAGAGAGCAGGGATAAAAAGGTAATTTTTGGAATGGCACACTATAACTAGTAGGGTACCACAAAGATCAGTGCTTGTGAATCAGCTATTTACAATCTACATCAATGACTTAGACACAGAGACTGAGAGGAATATATCCAAGTATGCCAAAGATACAAAGTTAAATGGAAAATGCAGAGGTGGTGGATGTTCAGTTATTGAGTATATTAGATACTAAGGAAATGGAGGGATATGGAATTGTGGTAGATCAGCTGTGTTTTTGTTGAAAGGCAGAGTAGGGTTGAAAGACTGAATCGCCTACTCCAGTTCCTATTTCTTATCTTCTAGAAGTTTCCACACAATTTCCACACAAAACCCCTGTTCCAGATTTTTGCATTCCCCCACATGGAGTCACTGCAGACAGACACAATTGTGAAGCTCGGCACTGTGCAGTTCCAGATTAAATGTTACAGAGAGCGAAGCTGAGGCAGCTTTAAATTACTTCTTTGTAAAAAGCTTCTTGAAAACATGTTTCTCCTTTTTCTTTTTGCTTTCCGTGTCTGTGTCCTGCGTGTGGTGCCATGTTGGCATTGTGAAAGGGCTGGATGGCCTTGTGCTCTCTGGCTCCCAGGTCTTCCGCCGACTTTCACACACCACTCGGTTGCTGGAGGGGTCTGGGTGCCTTAGCTCCACACACAGATTGGGGGTACTCCCCGCTGTCTGTCTGGTACCTGACAGGCATAAGAGGTTGGAAATAGTTAGAAAAAAGTCTATTTATTTACAGCTGTACCTAGCCACGGGGGTCAGGTAACGCGACTCTCAGGATATGGAGTCGGGTGTGACATTCAATGTTCCTTCTAATTTTTCATTGTTATTTATAACCTGTTGCCCTTTACTGTACATTCAAGACTGCTGCATGGCCACCCACATCTCTACCTAAAAGGGAATGTTGATTGTGCCCAGCCTACTTATTGTACCGTGTGGCACATCCCTGAATACAATGGAGGCCATGCACATACTCAGCTTAGAGGGAACATTGGAGATGGGCACTGTCTTGCTACACAAGATGAGGGTCACTCTCAGGACAGAGTGCATTGTGGACTCCTTGAAGTTTGCTGTAGATTTTTCAGCAGCTTGGATGGTAGTGCTGGTGACTGGGAGCAGTGGAAGCTGTGCTGGGTCCCCACAGTACATGGCCCAGTCACAATTCCTGCAATAACCATGGCCACGTTACTGGAATGGTTGAAGGACCACCTTTTTGCACTCTAATGGATCCCTCTCCTGGGCCCATGGACTCTAATCTTTATCCCAGCCTCTTTCACTAAAATTATCCCAGCCTCATGCACAAATTTCAAAATGATATGGCAATTGCTATATTTTCAAACATGTTTCCTGGGAAAAAGGCCTTTGCACAGATGATGGATTGTACAGTATCAGCTGGTTAAATCAGGCAGCCTGAGACCAGGGGAGGGTTGGGCTATAAGTCTCATTGCTGGTATCACTGCAGTCTGAGGCATATTCACAAAGGAGATTCTTAGAAAAGATCATAACACTAACTTGTGCTCAGGCCTGGATTCTTCTGTTCCCCACCTTCTGGATACTGGTGGATGTTATAATAAATGTGAGGAGGTTTAGCTGGAGGAGCTGACACTAACTGCTTGTCTCCTGTTGAATTACTCTCAGCACTGGGATCTAGAAAACATATAACAACACATAATATCAGTGATGCTGAAGCGAGAATGTAACACAACCAGCAGCTGGGTCTGATGGGTTAATGGTATTTGAGATGTGTCAAAGGAGGATCGAGGCTTGCTGGACTAAAACTGTACTGGGTGTGGGCAACTTCTACCCAGCTTCTGATGAAGGATTGTGTTTGAAGTTTTCATTTTCAGTGGTGCGGGGATAACTGACTCCACAACTTGGGCAGACAGATTTGTTTTATACTTTCTAGTTGCATCTGACTCTTCCTGCAATATACCCACTGATTCTCCTTGCACTCCCCACACAGCATGTGAACTGTTTCTGAATTCCCCACGCTACATGAACTGGCTTTCCCTGCACTCTCCATGATACCCGAACCAGCTCTCCCCATGATACACAAACTGCTTCTCCCTGCATTCTTCACAATATACGAACCAGCTTTTCCTGTATTCCCCACGATATGCAAATAGGCTCTACCTGAACTTCCCATGACAGCTGAGTTAGCTCTCCCCACACACCCCACGGTACACAAACTGTCTTGCACCACATTCCCCACAACACGCAAGTCCGCTCTCCCTGCATTCCCCATGATACATGAACTGGTTCTCCCTGCGTGCTCCACAACATGTGACCAGGCTCTCCTCATTTTAGCCACAATACACTAACTGGCTCTCCTTGCCCTCACCACAATACATGTCCCAGCTCTCTGCACTCTGACTTCAATACACAAACTGGGGCTCTCTGCACTTGCCAGGACAAGCGACGCAGCTCTCCCCACACCTACCATGACATGAGAGCAGCTTGCTCCCTAATTCCCTGACCGCTAAATGATCATTCCTAATAATAGGTGAGTGAGCTCTATGATATGTCCTATTCCAGATCCTGAAGTACCTGTTGCCTTGTTCGTCCCCAGCAAAGTGTTATTGTTTCTGCACCTGTCTTGTTGGCCCTTTGTGCCCTGTGCAGACAGGTTCGATGAGCTGATTTGTTTAAGCCTGAAAGATGGAGTTCTCCTAAACATCATGACAAAAACACAAGAAAATCATGTTATCTTTCATGTTCATGATTTGTTTTACAGGCAGTTACACAGCTGTTACTTATAGGTTAAAGCTCCCTCTACACTCCGAACAAACACTCCCAGAACAGGTATTATCATAGAATCCCTACAGTGCAGAAGGAGGCCATTCGGCCCATCGAATCTGCACCGCCAACAATCCCACCCAGGCCCTATCCCTGCTTAGGTTAGAGGGATTAGCAGGGTAACTATCAGACCCTGGAACACTGAGGGTTAATTTAGCATATCCAATCAACCTAATCAGCACATCTTTGGACTGTGGGAGGAAACCCACGCAAACACGGGGAGAATGTGCAAACTCCACATAGACATTGACCCAAGTCAGGAATCGAACCCAGGTTCCTGGAGCTGTGAGGCAGCACTGCTACTCACTGTGCCACCATGCCGCCCCCTGTATGGTAAAAGCAAATTACTATGGATGCTGGAATCTGAAACAAAAACAGAAAATGCTGGAAAATCTGAGCAGATCTGACAGCATCTGTGGAGAGAGAATAAAGCCAACGTTTCAAGTCTGGATGACCCTTCGTCAGAGCTTGACATCCAGATTTGAAATGTTGGCTCTATTCTCCCCATAGATGCTGCTAGACCTGCTGAGATCGTCCAGCATTTTCTGTTTTTGGTGCAGGTATAGTATGGGTTACGTGCACAGCAAAGCTCCCTCTACACTCTCATCAAACAGTCCTAGGACACCAGAGGAAGGACCAGTTCTAGTCTTTTGACAGGGATTTAGTCCTCCAGCTAAAAGCTTCACTGAATGCATTAAAAGATAATCCAATGGACAAATTTAATCATGCTGTTGTAAAATATCAATGTCAACAAAACGAAGGCGATTGTCATCGACTTCAGGAAGCGTAAAGGAGAACATGCCCTTGTCTACATCAGTGGGGGCGAAGTACAAAGGGTCGAGGGCGGCACGGTAGCGCAGTGGTTAGCATTGCTGCCTCACAGCGCCAGGGTCCCGGGTTCGATTCCCGGCTCGGGTCACTGTCTGTGTGGAGTTTGCACATTCTCCTCGTGTCTGCGTGGGTTTCCTCCAGGTGCTCCGGTTTCCTCCCACAGTCCAAAGATGTGCGGGTTAGGTTGATTGGCCATGCTAAAATTGCCCCTTAGTGTCCTGAGATGCGTAGGTTAGAGGGATTAGTGGGTAAAATATGTAAGGATATGGCCTGGGTGGGATTGTGGTCGGTGCAGACTCGATGGGCTGAATGGCCTCCTTCTGCACTGTAGGGTTTCTATGATTTCTAGCTTCAAGTTTTTAGGTGTCCGGATCACCAACAACCTGTCCTGGTTCAGAAACCATTTTTTGTGAAAAGATCACTGCGTTCCTAATGATCAGAGCCAGTAACAAGACAGCGATGGGAGCCAGCTGACAAAGGACCTTTTTTATTTTGAATACGGACATTGAGATTTATAACAGAAATAGTTGGCACAAATGTGCGGAAAGAACGTGGCAACAGGGAGCTAGGATTTTTAGACAGGAAATGTCTACTGACATAAGCTTTTCAACATAACAGATATATACAAAAATGTTATATAACGCATTGAATGCCACTGATCTGTTTTGTATGTTGTATCATACCCAGAAACAATATTCTAAAGCCACCATATGAGAAGTGACACGGTAAAACTCGCTGATAGTGAATAACAATGTCAAAGCAGTGAATCAATTGCATACTCCGAAACAACAGCTATAGCTATCCTCCTTAACAGGTAAACTGCATTACAGGCGGAACACCCTTCCAGTCCTCAGCTACAAGCACTCTGCATTCTCTATCTTCCCCCCCCACGTGTTTCACATACCTGGGAAGTAAATCTTTGTTGTTTCCGGATTTCCCCAAGGAGCTCTCTGTCTTCACAGGGCTTCCTGTAGTGAGATGTGACTTTGCCTGGGATGGTTCCCTTTGGAGAGAGAAGTGGCATGAATATAATATTTCAGTGGCAGATCCCAGGCAATTGATTGAATACAGTTCATAGAATACATTCAATATTACGTTAGTGCAACATTTCCTCCCACCCTTTGGAGTTGGCTGGGAGGTAACAGTGGGGATCCAGAGCACAGGATGCAAAGAGGAGCAGGGCCCAATGTTATATATTTAAATAGTTGCATGATTGCTTTATGAGCTGATCATATGATTTGATGGCGATGATATTAGGGTGTTTCAGAGGCTGCTGTTTAGTTTCATTTTTGTTTGCAGAGAACATCTCTCAATAAATCTTTTGTGTGTTATTTTGAATCTACGTGTGCAAAGCACAATTTTCTTTTCTTTTGAAACCTACAACCCCTAACATTGTTAGGACATTGCACCCAGTGAGTAGGAAACTGGAGGAGCAGTGACAGAGTTCAGGAAACCAGGTGACTGCGCAGGGCCCAAAGTGTACTGGGTAGATAGATCATGTAAGATACTGCTCTCCATTGCTTTGACGTAGATTTCTATTTCCTCAAGGAAGCTTGAATAACAGAAACTTCAGAGTATCTAATATAAACAAACGAATTAGGATTAGGAGTAGGCCATTTGGTCCCTTGAGCCTGCTCAACCTTTCAATAAAATCACGGTTGAGAATAGGGAGGAAATTGCGGGTCCCCGAGCAGAGATATTTGAATCATCGATAGTCACAGGTGAGGTGCCTGAAGATTGGAGGGTGGCAAATGTTGTGCCTCTGTTTAAAAAGGGCTGCAGGGAAAAGCTTGGGAACTATAGGCCGGTGAGCCTCACATCTGTGGTGGGTAAGTTGTTGGAAGATATTTTGAGAAACAGGACCTACAGGCATTTAGAGACACAAGGACTGATTAGGGACAGTCAGCATAGCTTTGTGAGTGGAAAATCATTTCTCACAAATTTGATTGAGTTTTTTGAAGGGGTAACCAAGAAGGTAGATGAGGGCAGTGCAGTTGATGTTGTCTACATGGACTTTAGCAAGGCCTTTGACAAGGTACCACATGGTAGGTTGTTGCATCAGGTTAAATCTGAAGGGATTCAGGGTGAGGTGGCTAAATGGATACAAAATTGGCTTGATGACAGAAGCCAGAGGGTAGTTGTGGAAGGTTTTTCAAACTGGAGGCCTGTGACCAACGGTGTGCCTCAGGGATCAGTGCTGGGTCCACTGTGATTTGTCCTTTATATTAATGATTTGGATGAGAATATAGGAGGCATGGTTAGTAAGTTTGCAGATGACATCAAAATTGGTGGCATAGTGGACAGTGAAGAAGGTTATCTCAGATTGCAACGGGATCTAGATCAATTGGGCCAGAGGGCTGACGAATTGCGGATGGAGTTTAATTTAGATAAATGCGAGGTGATGCATTTTGGTAGATTGAACCAGGGCAGGATTTACTCAGTTAATGGTAGGGCATTGGGGAGAGTTACAGAACAAAGAGATCTAGGGGGTACAGGTTCATAGCGCCTTGAAAGTGGGATCGCAGGTGGACAAGTGGTGAAGAAGGCATTCTGCATGCTTGGTTTCATGGGTCAGAATATTGAATACAGGAGTTGAAGTTGTACAAGACACTGATATGGCCACATTTGAAATACTGTGTACAGTTCTGGTCACCCTATTATAGAAAAGATATTATTATCTACTATTATTAACTAGAAAGAGTGCAGAAAAGATTTACTAGGATGCTACCGGGACTTGAAGGTTTGAGCTATAAGGAGAGGTTGGATAGACTGGAACTTTTTTCTCGGAGCGTAGGAGGCTGAGGGGTGATCTTATAGAGGTCTATAAAATAATGAGGGGCATAGATCAGCTAAATAGTCAATACCTTTCCCCAAAGGTAGGGAAGTCTAAAACTAGAGGACGTAGGTTTGAGGGGAGAGATACAAAAGGGTCCAGACAGGCAATTTTTTCATCCAGAGGATGGTGAGTGTCTGGGACAAGCTGCCAGAGGTAGTAGTAGAGGCGGGCACAATTTTGTCTTTTAAAATGCATTTAGATAGTTACAGGGTAAGATGGGTACAGAGGGATATGGGCCAAATGCGGGCAATTGGGATTAGCTTGGTGGTTTTAAAAAAAAGAGCGGCATGGACAAGTTAGGTAGAAGGGCCTGTTTCCATGCTGTAAACCTCTATGACTCTATAAGACCAATGCTCACTTTTTAAACTTTTCTTTTTCTATCTCTCTCAACTTTTACTATGTTTTTATATTTCTACCTAGCTTTCTATCATACTCTAATTTTCCCTCCTTATTTATCTTTTAGTTATTCTTTGCTGTTTTTTATATTCTGTCCAATCTCCTCACCTGCCATCCATCCTTGCTCAATCATATGCTTTTTCTTTAAGTTTGATACTAACTTTAACATCTTAGTCTTCTCCAATTTTTCTTTCTTTTTGGAATGTATCTATTTTGTTAATTCTGAAACATCTTTTAAATGCAAGCCACTGCATCTCTACTGACCTATAGTTTCACCTAATTTGCCAGTTGTCTTCAGCTAGCTCTATTTTCATGTCCTCATAATTTCCCATATGTAAGATTAAAATACTAGTCTTAGACCCACTCTTCTCTCCCTCAAACTGAATGTAAAATTCAATTATATTATGATCGCTGCTACCTATGTGTGTCTTTACCATGAGGTCATTAACAAGTTCTATCTCATTGTACAATACCAGGTCGAGTATAGCCTACTCTCTGCTTGGCCCCAGAATGTGCTGTTCTAAGAAACTATCTCGAAAACATTCTATGAACCTCTCATCTAAGCTGCCTTTGCCCATCCAAGTTTTCCAGTCTACATGTGAATTAAACCCCCCCCCCATGATTATCACCATACATTTATGACAAGCTCCAGTAATCTCTTATTTTGTACTCCGTCCTCCCTTGTGGCTACTGTCAGGGAACCTGTACACCACTCCCACAAGTGTCTTCTTGCCTTTATCATTTTTCATCTCTATCCAAACCGATTCTACATCCTGGTTTCCTGAACTTAGATCATCCCTCTCTATTGTGCTAATACTATCATTAATTAACAGACACCCCCCCCCCCCCCCCCAACCTTTTCCTAGCTTCCTGTCCTTCCTAAATGTCATATGCCCTTCAATATTCAGATCCTAACCGATGTCATCCTGCAGCCATGTCTCTGTGATGGCTGTCAGATTGTACTTACTTATTTCAATTTGCACCATCAGTTCACTTGTTTTGTTTCTGTTACATGCATTACCACTGGTACTATTTTAATCCTTAGAAATAGAACAGATCTTAACCACTTACCAGATACTCACCAAACAACTAGCATCTTCTCCTGTGGCAGAGTAAGAACAATTGCAACAGGGTGAAAATGTTAGAAAAAGCAAAAGGAGCACCTCCTTCCCTTAATTTCCTCACCCAATTCCCAGCACTCAAGTTGCACTGAAAGGCCTGTATGTTTATGCTCTGAAACTTAAGAGTCAGCTCAATCCCATGTTCAGAAAAAATGGTTTATGCTAGTTTACTTAATTAACTAACTTCAACTGCTCTCCAGTGGAGAGCTTGTATATCCCTGCTTAAGTTTGGATGAAATTTACAATATAAACAGTAAATTTCAGCCAGATGCTAAATGTTGAATACAAACAAAATTAGAATTTTATAAAAAGATTAAGATTCTCTCTCACTCACCCATCCAATGATCGTCAGTAGCACTGCATGATCGGCATGATCTGTGCTGCAACCAGGAGCCCTCAGTTGGGCTCAATGACTCAATTGGGAGGGAAACAGCATGGTTTCTGTACCTGACAGTGAAGATGTATACATGTACTAGGTACATACGTGTGTGTGTGTATACGTGCATGTGTGTGTGCCAAGGGAGATCTAGATTGGATTTGGAATAGTTGACTAGTGTACTAATGGCATTCACTGTCTTGGTTTCCACAGGACGAATGGATGAGGTATAAGAGAAGGAACTGTGGAATTTTAATTCCATTACAATTAATTTCTCCAAGAGGCAAGGAAATATTTACAGCCCCTGCTTGTATGGCATGAGATTGTAATGGGGCCTCGGGTAATGTAAGGGACAATCTACTCACCAGGAGATTTGTGGAGACTGTGAAGGAGAGATATTGTCAGATGGCAAGCTTGCTTCACTAGAACCTGCAAAACAGCACAGGAAAAATCAACATCCAGCTGCAGTAACCCCAGGCTTGTAATAGGTTACATTTCAGAGAGTGCAAATATCACTATGACTGTTCTGTACTTAGTCCAACACTTAGCTCACTCCTCTACGATTGACTGCTCCATACTCTGGAGACTATCATTGACCAGTTTGTACTCTGGTATCCATCCAACTACGTGGAAAATTTCTCAGGTATCTCATCCACAAGAAGTAGGTCAAATTCAATCCAGCCAATTACTGTCCTGTCAGTCTACACTCGATCATCAGCAAAGTGATAGAAGGTACCGTCAACAGTGCTATCAAGTGGCACCTACTCAGCAATTATCTGCTAACTGATGCTCAGTTAAATTCTGCCAGGACTATTCACCTAGCCAAGCTATTCCAGTCCAGCTACAACTCTGGCATCTACTCAAAAAATGTGGAACATCACCCAGGTATGTTCTGTCAATAAATAGCAGGACATATCCAATCAGGCAAATTACCGCCCCATCAAACTACTCTGGGTCATCAGAAAGTGATTGAAGGTATTGGCAGTGCTATCAAACGGCACTTACACAGCAATAACATGGTCACTGATGATCAGTTTAGGTTCTGTTCGGGCCATTTGGCTGCTGACTTCATTACAGTTTTGGTGCAAACATTGACCTCACCTTTTGAGTTCAGTTCTTTTGTCTGAGTGACTTGGCATCACGGCAATGTTTGGCCGAGCGAGGCATCAAGGAGCTCTAGCAAAATCGAAGTCAATAGGAAAAAGGGAAAACTCTCTACTGGTTGGTGCCATATCTAACACAAACAAAGATGACTCTGGTTGTTGGAGACCAATCATCTAAGAACCTGGAAATTGCTGCAGGAGTTACTCAGAATAGTGTCTCTCGGCCCAATTATGTTCAGCCACTTCATCAGTGGCCTTCCCTCTATCATAAGTTCAGAAGTATGAATGTTCAGTGATGATTGCACAATGTTCAGTTCCATTTGCAACTTTTCAAACTCTGAAGCAGTTCATGCCTGCCTCCAGCAACACCTGGATAACATTCAGGCTTGCACTGATAAGTGGCAGGAAATGACCACAGATCACAGAAATCATACAGAGAAAAAGGCCACTTGGTCCATCATGTTGGCACTGGCCAAAAAACCAGCCAGCTAGCCTAATCCCACTTTACAGCAGTTGTCACGTAGCTGAGAGGTTATAGCATGTGAGGTGCATATTGGACATCTTTTAAATGAGTTGAGGATTTCTGTCCTACTCGCCTTTCACCTCTGGGTGAAAAGATTTGTCTTTATCTCCCCTCTAATCTTTCTACTTATCACTTTAAAATGCCCCCGATCACTGACCTCTCTGCTAAGGTAAATAGGTGCTTCCCATCCGATCTATTCAGGCCCCTCCCAGTTTTGTACATCTCAATCAAATCTCTCCTCAGCTTCTCTGTTCCAAAGAGAACAACCCCAGCCTATTCAATCTTCCCACATAGCTGCATTTTTCCAGTCCAGGCAATATCCTCATAAATCTCCTCAATATCCTCTCCAGTGCAATTACAACCTTTCTGTTATGAGTTCATCAGAACAGTATTCAAGTTGTGGCCTATGATTTATACAATTCCAACATTACCTCCCTGCTCTGATATTCTATAACTTGGCTAATAAAGGAAAGGAAAAAACTGCCCTGCTACCTTCAGGGATCTGTGGATATTCACGCCTTAGGTTCCTCACTTTATACCTCTTGGTAACCTCCAAATAGTGGTGTATTCCTTTGTCTTGTTTGACATCCTCAAATGCGTCACTTTGCACTTCACTGGGTTGAATTCTATTTGCCACTTTTCTGCCCACCTGATCAGTCCATTGATACCTTCCTGCAGTCTATAGCTAACCTCCTCATGATTAATTATTTGGCCAATTTTTGTGTCATCTGCAAACTTCTTGATCATACCCTGAACATTTATGTCCAATTCATTAATACATACCAGAAAACGCAGGAGGCCTAGTACTGAGCCCTGCAGAACCCCACTGGAAACAGCCTTGCAGTTGCAAAAAATCCTGTCAACAATTACCCTTTGTTTCTTTACACGAAGCCAAATTTATATCCAGCTTGCTACATTCCCCAAGGTTGCATGGTCTTTTTTTTAACCAGTCTGCCATGCAGGATCTTGTTACTAGCCTTGCTAAAATCCATGCAGACCACATCAACTGCATTATCCTCAGCAATCCTTATTATTTCCTTTAAAAGTTCAATCATGTTAGTCAGACACAATCTTCCCTTAACAAATCCATGCTGGTTGTCCTTGATTAATCCTTGAATTTACAAGGGACAGTTTATCCTGTTTCATAATTGATTCCAATAATTTGCCTACTACTGAAGTGAGACTGACATAAAGGAGCAAAAAGAAAACCTAAAAGGATGTTGGTATGGTTTTTAATGAATACCATGTATCTGTCTTCATAAAAGAGGGACGTGCAGATATTGTAGTTAAGGAGGAGTGTGAACATGAGATGTGGTAAACGTAGTGGAAGAGGAAGTATTAATGGGATTAGCATCCTGAAAGAGATACATTCCGAGGCTGGATGAAATGTACCTGGGCTGTTAAAAGAAGCCAGGAAGGAAATAGTGGAAGGTCTGACAATCATTTTCCAATCCTCATTGGATATAGACATGCTGCCAGATGATTGGAGGACTGCTAACATACTCTTGTTTACAAAAGGAGCAAGGGATAGACCGAATAATTACAGACACTCTAACCATAGTTGTTGGCAAATTGTCAGGCGGCACGGTAGCATAGTGATTAGCACTGCTACCTCACAGCACCAGGGATCCGGGTTCAATTCCCAACTTGGGTCGCTGTCTGTGTGGAGTTTGCACGTTCTCCCTGTATCTGCATGGGTTTGCTCCGGTTTCCTCCCACAGTCTGAAAGACGTGCTGGTTAGGTGCATTGACCCGAACAGGCACCGGACTGTGGTGACTTGGGGAATTTCACAGTAACTTCATTGCAGTGTTAATGTAAGCCTTACTTGTGACTAATAAATAAACATTTACTGTACTTTATTGGAATCAATTCGGAGACCCAAGATAAACTGTCGCTTAGAAAAGTATGAATTAATCAAAGATAGCATGGATTTGTTAAAAGATCATGTCTGACCATCTCCAAGAATGGAGCATCTAACTATTTTCCCTTAACATTCAATGACATTACCATCACTGAATCTTCCAACATCAATGTCCTTGGGGTTACCATTGACCAGAACCTTAACTGGGTCAGTCACATAAATACTGTGTCTACAAGACCAGGTCAGAGGCTACAGCAAGTAACTCACCTCCTGATTCCCCAAAGCCTGTCTAGCATCTATAGGGCACAAGTCAGGAGTATGATGGGATACTCTCCACTTGCCTGGATTAATACAGTTTGACACCATCCAAGATAAAGCCACCCGCTTAATTGGCATCCCATCCAGCACTGGCACCCAATGGCAGCAATATGTACCATATAAAGATGTATTGCAAAATTTCACCGAGGCTTCGTCACCAGCACCCCTCCCAGTAGAAGAACAAGAGCAGCAGACGCATGGGAACACCTTCACCTGCAAGTTCTCAAAGTCACCACCATTGTTATTTCAAAATATATCACCATTCTTTCACTGAGCTGAGTCAATATCCTGGAACTCCCTAACTAGCAGCACTGTGGATGCACCTACATTTCTCAGATTGCAGTGAATTAAGAAGGCAACTCATTAATACCTTGTCGAGGGCAATTAGGAATGGGCAACAAAAATTGCCCTTGCCTATGAAACTCATATCTCATGGATAAACAAGGAGAAAACTTTGTCCCTCCTCTATCACTGACCACTCTGTAATGAGGTCTGGAGCTGAGTGGTCTCGGCGGAACCCAAATTTAGCATTGGTGAGCAATTTACTAGTAAGTGACACTCGATAGCACTGTCAATGGAACTTTGCATAACTTTGCTGATGATGGGGCAGTAATTGGCCAGATTACATTTGTCCTATTCTTGGTGGACGGGACATACCCGGGCAATTTTCCACATTGTTGGGTTGATACCAGTGTAGTAACTGTACAAGAACAGCTTAGCTAGGAGTACGGCTAATTCTAGAACACAGATCTTGAAAGGGAGATCACATTGCTCTGGTCCTACTGGGAATTTCTGCACTTCTTTTAATCTTAATTTGCTGTTTAATTCTTTTATCACATGGGAAGTAAATGTCAGCTTCTTAAAGCTACGCTCCGTGTGCTGTATCTGCTAAATGCAGTAAGAAGTCTCACAACACCAGGCATCTCCACATCATCTGCTAAATGCCCCAGGGCATGTGTAACTCTGCATCACAGTGGGCAAGTTTTAAGGAGAAGGTGGCATCCCAGATATATTGGCCCCAGGGCTATAAAATGTATACAGCCAGATAATTGGTGAAGGTTAGAGCTTTAATTCCTTAAGGAGACTGTTACTGCTCTTTGCATAGTCCCATAGCCAAACAAGCACAGTTGTGGTGAGACCATCCAAGCAAAAGGCACCTGCAGTAGGTAGCACCATGGGCAAGCCATTCAACTGTATTCTCATGGGAAACACAGAGCCACACAAGACAAGCAGTACTGTTGTTGTCTGTCGACATGTCCCAAAGTGCAGTGCTTTATTGAATTGAGAACACAGTCCTAAGCTCTGACTCCCATTGCTGCTCAATTTCACCATCAGAAACATGACCACAGGGATTGGGTCATCCTGCCAAAGGCCATATTTTGCCACTACTATGATCCTGTCATGTGAGACCAATTTCAATGGCCAGGAAGGCTGACAGGGGCCAAGAATGCCCAATGCAGCCATGCCTGATTACCCCAGAGGCTTCCAAGGAGAGGACCCGAGAAACAATTTTCAGTAGACCCAAGCTGGAACCAGTGAGCTAGTGTAACAGAAATGTAAGGTTCAGCTGTCTGCATTATGCAGCTGGGATCTGCAATTGGCTCCTGCCATGGAATCTAAAATTGGAGCTTCATTCTCGCTACTCTGGTCAGTTCGCCCCCTCCTTCAAAAATCTCCTCTACACCTATCCTGATGGTTACCAATCCTCACACTCTTCCACAACTGTCAGGTTCATTTCTGAAAAACACTTTGGGATGTTTCAAAGGGATTTAATAGTTGCAAATAGCTGTGGGCTTCTGTCATTCTGAAATCTGGAAAAGTGAGACCCTTACAACCAACAACAAATTGCATTTATATAAGTTCCTTTAACGTAGTAAAACATCCCAAGGCAAAGGAGTATAATCAGACACCGATTCTCAAAAGAAAATTTCAGGACGGGTGACTTTGGTCAAAGAGGTAACTTTTAAGAAGCATCTTAAATGGAGAAAGAGACAAAGAGGCCACTGAACACGGTGACAGCTGAGGGCCACCCTCCCAAACTCAGTTACCTGCATTGTTCCTGATCTTCTGGATCCACTCATCCATCAGTTTGCCCGACGGAGCAGAGAAGAGATATTCAGCCTCATCACTGAGCCTAGGGAAACACATTGCATTCAGATTGTTTACTGCAGAGGCTCACACAGCAAACACATCAAGGTGGAGGTGTACAGACTCTCACACATACAGTGAGGGTATAGTATCATACTACTTACTACTACTATGATATTATACCCTCACTGGGTATATGCATAAACATGATGTGGAGATGCCGGCGTTGGACTGGGGTAAACACAGTAAGAAGTCTCACAACACCAGGTTAAAGTCCAACAGGTTTATTTGGTAGCACAAGCCACTAGCTTTCGGAGGGCTGCCCCTTCATCAGGTGAGTGGGATTTCAGTTCACAATAAGGGCATATAAAGGCACAAACTCAATTTACAAAATAATGGTTGGATTGCAAGTCTTTACAGGTAATCAAGTCTTAAAGGTACAGACAATGTGAGTGGAGAGAGGGTTAAGCACAGGTTAAAGAGATGTGTATTGACTCCAGCCAGGACAGTGAGATTTTGCAAGCCCAGGCAAGTCGTGGGGGTTACAGATAGTGTGACATGAACCCAAGAGGTTGAGGCCATCCTCATGTGTGTGGAACTTGGCTATCAGTCTCTGCTCAGCGACTCTGTGCTGTCGTGTGTCATGAAGGCCGCCTTGGAGAACGCTTACCCGAAGATCAGATGCCAAATGCCCGTGACCGCTGAAGTGCTCCCCAACAGGAAGAGAACACTCTTGCCTGGTGATTGTCGAGCGGTGTTCATTCATCCGTTGTTGTAGCGTCTGCATGGTCTCCCCAATGTACCATGACTCGGGACATCCTTTCCTGCAGCGTATCAGGTAGACAACGTTGGCCGAGTTGTAAGTGTCTGTACCGTGTACCTGGTGGATGGTGTTCTCACGTGAGATGATGGCATCCGTGTCGATGATCTGGCACGTCTTGCAGAGGTTGCTGTGGCAGGGTTGTGTGGTGTCGTGGTCACTGTGCTCCTGAAGGCTGGGTCGTTTGCTGCGGATAATGGTCTGTTTGAGGTTGTGCGGTTGTTTGAAGGCAAGAAGTGGGGGTGTGGGGATGGCCTTGGCGAGATGTTCATCTTCTTCAATCACATGTTGAAGGCTCCGGAGAAGATGTCTTAGCTTCATCGCGCCGGGCAAGTACTGGACGACGAAGAGTACTCTGTCCGTCGTTTCCCGTGTTTGTCTTCTGAGGAGGTCGGTGCGGTTTTTCGCTGTGGCGCGTTGGAACTGTCGATTGATGAGTCGAGCGCCATATCCTGTTCTTATGAAGGCATCTTTCAACATCTGGAGGTGTCTGTTGCGATCCTCCTCATCTGAGCAGATCCTGTGTATACGGAGGGCTTGTCCGTAGGGGATGGCTTCTTTAACGTGTTTAGGGTGGAAACTGGAGAAGTGGAGCATCGTGAGGTTATCCGTGGGCTTGCGGTACAGTGAAGTGCTGAGGTGACCGTCCTTGATGGAGATGCGTGTGTCCAAGAATGCAATCGATTCCGGAGAGTAGTCCATGGTGAGTCTGATGGTGGGATGGAACTTGTTGATGTCATCATATAGTTGTTTCAGTGATTGTTCACCATGAGTCCAAAGGAAGAAAATGTCATCGATGTATCTAGTGTATAGCATCGGTTGAAGGTCCTGTGCAGTGAAGAGGTCTTGTTCGAACCTGTGCATGAAGATGTTGGCATATTGAGGTGCGAATTTAGACTCACCATGGACTACTCTCCGGAATCGGTTGCATTCTTGGACACACGTATCTCCATCAAGGACGGTCATCTCAGCACTTCACTGTACCGCAAGCCCACGGATAACCTCACGATGCTCCACTTCTCCAGCTTCCACCCTAAACATGTTAAAGAAGCCATCCCCTACGGACAAGCCCTCCGTATACACAGGATCTGCTCCGATGAGGAGGATCGCAGCAGACACCTCCAGACACTGAAAGATGCCCTCATAAGAACAGGATATGACACTCGACTCATCAATCGACAGTTCCGATGCGCCACAGCGAAAAACCGCACCGACCTCCTCAGAAGACAAACACGGGACACGGCAGACAGAGTACCCTTCGTCATCCAGTACTTCCCTGGAGCGGAGAAGCTATGACATCATCTCCGAAGCCTTCAACATGTCATTGATGAAGACGAACCTCTCGCCAAGGCCATCCCCAAACCCCCACTTCTTGCCTTCAAACAACTGCACAATCTCAAACAGACCATTATCCGCAGTAAATTACCCAGCCTTCAGGAGAACAGTGACCACGACATCACACAACCCTGCCACAGCAACCTCTGCAAGACGTGCCAGATCATCGACACAAATGCCATCATCTCACATGAGAACACCATCCACCAGGTACATGGTACATACTCTTGCAACTCGGCTAATGTTGTCTACCTGATACGCTGCAGGAAAGGATGTGCCGAGGCATGGTACATTGGGGAGACCATGCAGACTCTACGACAACAGATGAATGAACACCGCTCGACAATCACCAGGCAAGAGTGTTCTCTTCCTGTTGGGAAACACTTTAGCGGTCACGGGCATTCAGCCTCTGATCTTCGGGTAAGCGTTCTCCAAGGCAGCCTTCATGACACACGACAGCGCAGAGTCGCTGAGCAGAGACTGATAGCCAAGTTCCGCACACATGAGGACGGCCTCAACCGGGATCTTGGGTTCATGTCACACTATCTGTAACCCCCACGACTTGTCTGGGCTTGCAAAATCTCACTAACGGTCCTGGCTGGAGACAATACACATCGCTTTAACCTGTGCTTAACCCTCTCTCCACTCACATTGTCTGTACCTTTAAGACTTGATTACCTGTAAAGACTCGCATTCCAACCATTATTTTGTAAATTGAGTTTGTGTCTTTATATGCCCTGTTTGTGAACTGAAATCCCACTCACCTGATGAAGGGGCAGCGCTCCGAAAGCAAACAGCTTGTGCTACCAAATAAACCTGTTGGACTTTAACCTGTTGTTGTGAGACTTCTTACTGGTATATGCATAAACACCAGAATAAACATGTTAAATTTGATGGAGCCAATGTATGTCAGTGAGCACAGGGGTGATGGATGAATGGGACTTGGTGTGAGATCGGACACAGACACAAAGGTTTGGATCACCTCAAACCTAGAGTGTAGAACCTATGAAGCCAGTCAGGAGTGCATTGGAATAATCAGATCTAGGGGTAACAAAGGTATGGCTGAGATTTTAGTAGCAGATGAACACACTGTGAACTCCTCATTAACATCTTCTCCTTGGCTTGAACGAGGCAGAATTCCAGTGAATGTCTGGTTCAGTTTGTCCTGATGTGGAGATGCCGGGGTTGGACTGGGGTAAGCACAGTAAGAAGTCCCACAACACCAGGTAAAAGTCCAACAGGTTTATTTGGTAGCAAATACCATAAGCTTTCGGAGCACTGCTCCTTCGTCAGATGGAGTGGAAATGTGCTCTCAAACAGGGCACAGACACAAAATCAAGTTACAGAATACTGATTAGAATGCGAATCCCTAAAGCCAGCCAGATCTTAAAGATACAGACAATGTGAGTGGAGGGAGCATTAAACACAGGTTAAAGAGATGTGTATTGTCTCCAGACAGAACAGCTAGTGAGATTCTGCAAGCCCAGGAGGCAAGCTGTGGGGGTTACTGATAGTGTGACATAAATCCAACATCCCGGTTTAGACCGTCCTCATGTGTGCGGAACTTGGCTATCAGTTTCTGCTCAGCGATTCTGCGCTGTCGTGTGTTGTGAAGGCCGCCTTGGAGAACGCTTACCTGAAGATCCAAGGCTGAATGCCGTGACTGCTGAAGTGCTCCCCCACAGGAAGAGAACACTCTTGCCTGGTGATTGTCGAGCAACGTTGTCTACCTGATACGCTGCAGGAAAGGATGCCCCGAGGCATGGTACATTGGGGAAACCATGCAGACGCTACGACAACGGATGAATGAACACCGCTCGACAATCACCAGGCAAGACTGTTCTCTTCCTGTGGGGGAGCACTTCAGCAGTCACGGGCATTCAGCCTTGGATCTTCAGGTAAGCGTTCTCCAAGGCGGCCTTCACGACACACGACGGCGCAGAGTCGCTGAGCAGAAACTGATAGCCAAGTTCCGTACACAAGAGGACGGCCTAAACCGGGATGTTGGATTTATGTCACACTATCAGTAACCCCCACAGCTTGCCTCCTGGGCTTGCAGAATCTCACTAGCTGTTCTGTGTGGAGACAATACACATCTCTTTAACCTGTGTTTAATGTTCCCTCCACCACATTGTCTGTACCTTTAAGACCTGGCTGGCTGTAGGGATTCGCATTCTAATCAGTATTCTGCAACTTGATTTTGTGTCTCTGTGCCCTGTTTGAGAGCACATTTCCACGCCATCTGACGAAGGAGCATTGCTCCGAAAGCTTATGGTATTTGCTACCAAATAAACCTGTTGGACTTTAACCTGGTGTTGTGAGACTTCTTACTCAGTTTGTACTCCCAGTATGTCGGTACAATGGGTAGTGAGAGAGTTAGAAGCAAATGTTATCCTTTCCGCAGTGTTCTCTGAGGGGCACGCTGTGGCACGTCCTCCCACATCCAGTAAAGCTTGGTTCTCTTTGCTCAGCTGATGTCACGTACCGTAAGCGGAAAGTGTGTTTCTTCTTGCTGTAGTCAGCAACTTCCTCACACCTGGCATCGGCGACAGTGAGAGATGGAGAGCAAGGGGAATCCTGCAGAGAGCAAGGGGAACACACAATGCTTCATCAGGGAGTGCTGAGAGAGAACAGGTCAATACACAGAGTCTAGTCCTTGGGTGTTTAAAGGAAATTAAACAACACAGATAGGGAGTTCTTAAAGGGGACTGGGCAGCAGTCAAAGCTTAGAAAGAAAGACTTGCATTTACTTAGTGTTTTTCACAACCACTGGACATTTCAAAGTGCTTTATAACCAATGATGTACTTTTAAAGTGTAATCACTGTTAAAAGCAGCAGCTAATTTTCACAAAGTAAGTTCCCACAAAGAATAATGTGATAATGAACAGATAATCCTTTTTTAAGATGTTAATTGAAGGATAAATATTGGACACCAGACCAGGAATAACTCCCCTAGCAGTGACATGGGAACGCTCAGCTCCAACTAAATTGGCCGATGGGGCCTCAGTTTAACATCTCATCTGAAAGATCTGACAGTGCAGCACGCCCTCACTAATACACTGGAGTGTCAGCCTTGATTTTTGTGGCAGCACAGTGGCACATTGGTTAGCACTGCTGCCTTACAGCGCCAGGGACCTGGGTTCGATTCCTGGCTTGGATCATTGTCTGTGCGGAGTCTGCACGTTCTGCCCATGTCTGCGTGGGTTTCCTCCGGGTGCTTCAGTTTCTTCCAACAGTCCAAAAGATGTGCTGGCCATGCTAAATTCTCCCTCAGTATACTCGAACAGGTGCCGGAGTGTGGCAACTAGGGGATTTTCACAGTAACATCATTGCAGTGTTAATGTAAGCCTACTTGTGACACCAATAAATAAACTTTGTACTCAATACTGGAGTGGTACATGAATCTGGAACCTTGTCAATCAGAGACAAGAGTGCTGCCAGTTAAATTACAACTGACACTCAGATGGGTATTTATGGGAACAGGGGTCACACAGAGAAAAAACGCTTAAAAGGGACTGGAGAATACGCACAAGTTAGACAGGGTGTGGTTAAAGATGGAAGGATGTCACAAAGAGCTTTGACAAGGTTGCTTAAAGGGAAAAAATGTGACATATAGTTTAGATAGTGATTGTTTAGAGAGGGCAGGTTACAACATAGCTCAGACAGCAGGTGCTTAAAAGTGATAGGGTGCCCAGATGGACAAACATATTGGATAAGTGGGATGCTGTCTTTTGTTCAAGTCTGCTCCCTGAAGGCATTGACTCTCACTGGGGGTACAGTTCCATAGACACTAAGCGGAATTTTACTGGCATGCCCGCCCGAGGCTCGTACGATCCCGCCTGAGGCCGGGTGGACAATGCTGGTCTGCAAGCCTCGCCCACCCCCGGAATCGGGGCAGGCATGCCGGTAAAATTCCAGCCACTGACTCTCACTGGGGTACAGTTCCACAGACACTGACTCTCACTGGGGTATAGTTCCACAGACACTGACTCTCACTGGGGTATAGTTCCACAGACACTGACTCTCACTGGGGTACAGTTCCACAGACAATAACTCTCACTAAGGGGAACAGTTCCAGAGTTTGGGTAAGGATGGCAGATTTCCTTCCCTAAAGAACATTAGTGGAACAATGGCTATAGACTTTTAATTCCAGATTTTTAAAAAATTGAATTCAGATTTCATCATCTGCTGTGGTAGGATTTGAACCCAGATCACCAGACCACCAGACCAATCATTTGAACCCAGATCACCAGACCAATACCCTGGATTACTAGTCCAGTGACAATATCACTGCGCCACTGCTTCCCCCTCTGCTACCCCCTCTATCTGCTTTGCTAACTACTGAATGATTTTGTTCTGAGGTTGAATTAACATATTAATATATTAATGATTTGGAAGAGGGAACTGAATGTATTATCACCAAATTTTCAGATGATACAAAGTTGGGTGGGAGGGTGAGCTGTGAGGAGGATGCAGAGATGCTTCAACGTGATTTGGACAGGCTGAGTGTGTGGGCATCTGCATGGCAGATACAGTATAATGTGGATAAATATGAGGTTGTCTACTTTGATAGCAATAATTGCAAGACAGATTATTACTTGAATGGGTATAAATTGAGAGAGGTAGATACTTGGAGACCTTGGTGTCTTTGTGCATCAGTCACTGAAAGTTAATGTGCAGGTACAGCAGGCAGTGAAGAAGGTAAATGGTATGTTGGCCTTCATAGTGAGTGAATTTGAGAATAGGGATAGGGATGTTTTGCTGCAATTGTATAGGGCATTGATGAGGCCACACCTGGAGTATTGTGTGCAGTTTTGGTATCCTTATCTGAGGAAGGATGTCCTTGCTATAAAGGGAGTACAGTGAAGGTTTACCAGGCTGATTCCTAGGATGGCTGGTCTGTCATATGAGGAGAGACTAAGTCAGTTAGGATTATATTCGTTGGAGTTTAGAAAAGTGAGAGAGGATCTCATAGAAACTTATAAAATTCTAACAGGGTTAGACAGGGTAGATTCAGAAAGAATGTTTCTGATGATGGGAGAATCCAGAACTAGGGGTCATAGTTTGAGGATAAGGAGTAAACCTTTTAGAACTGAGATGAGGAGAAATTCCTTCACCCAGAGGATGGTGAATGTGTGGAATTCACTACCACAGAAAGTAGTTGAGGCCAAAACATTGTCTGATTTCAAAAAGAAATTAGATATAGCTCTTGGGGCTAACGGGATCAAGGGATGTTTGGGGGGGGGGGATCAGGATATTGAATTTGATGATCAGCCATGATCAAAATGAATGGCAGAGCAGGTTTGAAGGGTCAAATGGCCTACTCCTGCTTCCAGTTTCTATACATCACTGATAATGAGATCAGTTTTGAACTGGGCAAAATCTACTCCCTTAGAGAGGCCTTGATGCTCTGTTTTGGGTGCCAGGAGATGGCAACTTACCATCAAAGTATCACTCTGGTTCTTGTAGAAACAGAGAGCTTGTCCCTCCAGAATCACGAAATAGGTGACCCAGGCTTTGGAGTCGGCCTAAATATGGAATTAAAGTTAGGAGTAAAAAGAACAAATTTGTATTTGAATAGTATTTCAGTGTGTTATAAAGAGCTTAATAACCATTTAAGTATTTTTGAAGTTTTACGTACAAAAAGCACAAAAAAAACAATTAGCGAGTACTTTTGCATTCAGGACTTTGGCTTAGTGTCTCATTCAAAAGATGTCGCTCCCTCAGCAATGCACTGGATTGTCAGCGTGGATCACGTGCTGAAGATTTTGGAGTGGGAATTGAACCCACAACCTTCTAAATCAGAGGCAAGGCTGTTACTCCATGTCTCACAGGAGAAAACAAGATAAGTTGCGGGTATTGCCTCCTGACCCTTTGGCCTGTCTTTGTACTTCACACAGGGACAGATCAGTAGAAATTCACATTTCCACTCAACAATATCCTTCTAACCCATCCATCATTAGCCACCATCTTCTGTCTACAGTCCAACAGCAGGATCGCTGAAGAGAAAAAGCTGCAGCAGGCTTCCTAACAGTTTAAACAAGGAGCTACTGAGGCAATTATACTGGACTGGCAGTCTCAAACTTAACAAACCAGCAACAGACATTATGGACATTTTTCATTGTCCTCTCAATTCAGCCGTAGCTCGGACTGGTGGCTTCATGTGTCCAACACGCTAGGCTGAATCTCAGCCCAGCTCCCAAAAGGCACAGCCCAAACTGACAAGTATTAATCCAGCATTTACATTCAGGAGGAATGTCAAGGGATGTGTTAAGTGTTGCAGTGGCACAGCGGTTCGCACAGCTGCCTCACAGCGCCAGGGACCAGGGTTCAATTCCTGGCTTGGGTCATTGTTTGTGCGGAGTTTGCACATTCTCCCTGTGTCTGCGTGGGTTTCCTCCAGTTTCCTCCCACAGTCCAAAGACATGCCGGTTAGGTGCATTGACCATGTTAAATTCTCCCTCAGTGTACCCGAACAGGCGCTGGAGTGTGAGCAACTAGGGGATTTTCACAGTAACTTCACTGCAGTGTTAATGTAAGCCTACTTGTGATAATAATAAATAAAACTTAAAAAAAGCTGGCTGCATATTACCTTACCGTGAGTCCAAGTGAAACTTTAGAAAATAATTCTCCCCCTTTCCCTTCCCTCCTTCCCATCAGTTTCTACCTTAGTGCCTCCAGGTTGCAGTTTGTGCTTTCGGTCGAGGGTTCCCTCCATTGTCTGATATCCTATAGTAACCTAAGAAAGAAAGAAAGAATTTCCATTTATATAGCACCTTTCACCACTAATGTCCTAAAATATTTTATGTGTAATGAAGTACTTTTGAAATGTTGTCACTGGTGGTATGTAGGAAATGCCTCATACAGCGATATGTTGATGAGCAAATAATTGGTTTTACTGATGTTCAGTGAGGAATAGATTTTGGGGCAGACATGGGGAATAACTCCCCATTCTCCTCTTTGAATATTGCTTTGGCTTCTTTTACATCCGCATCAAGAGGGCAGATGGGGCTACAGCTTCATATCCAATCCGAGAGGCGGTACCTCTGATGGTGCAGCACTCCCTCTGACTCAGAGGAAAGAGTGCTACTCACGACAGTGTGGTGCTTACATTACAATCAGAAATGTAAGTATGCAATCTATGGGCCAAGCACAGAGAACTGGAACTATTAGCAGGAACACGGAAAGAAAGAAGAAAATGGTGGAAAGAATCTGCTTGGAGGTATTTCTTTGGGTAAGATGGGAAGTTGTGAGGAAAACTACCTGAACAATGTCTTGGTTTCCCTCAAAATCCAGCAGATCTGCTTTATCAATAAGTTCATTTTCTTCTCGTGTAGAAAAAGTGGATGTTGTGTGGCTTGGTTTCGTGTCTAGTTTTGGCACTGCCAAGGGGGGCAAGGGCCTGACGTGGCAGGACCAAAAGTGGGTGGGTGCGGGGCACTGAAGGGGGTGGAGACCGAGGGGGGCTGGGTCTGATGGAGGATCTATTGGGAGGGCTCTGATGCCCTGATGCCAGCAATCTATGTTGGATGCGGGGGGGGGGGGGGGGGGAAGATGAGGTGCTTGTTGGGGAAACATGCCATCATGATTGGGGTGGGGGGGGTGTGGGGTTGTGATCTCTGTGAAACAGGGCTTGTCAGAGTATCAGGATTTCCAGTATTTGAAGCTTTCCATGCCGTCCTGCCTCTCACCCAGACCAATGTGATCACTGTCTCTCACTGGAGGATATTTATTACTCAAATGCTGCAAAGCTGTTGAAAACTGCTTTGCTTTAAGTTATTTCAATCATCTCTTCACTTCCTGCCGAGTTTTTGCAGCCACTTTTCTTTCTCTTTGGCGGTGCCTCATGGTCGCTATGTGTAATGGTGCCAATCTTGGGCTTGGGTTGCAGAGTTACTGTAACCTGCCCTTGCTAGGGATCTGGTTTTCCCAGTGCCGCCTGCCCAGTGCTCTTTTAAAATCATGTTTGACCTTTTTTTAGGATTGCCCACCGGTTTTAGAATCATAGAATCCCTACAGTGCAGAAGGAAGCCATTTGGTCCATTGAGTCTGCACTGGCCACAATCCCACCCAGGCCCTATCCCATAACCCCACTTATTTACCCTAGCTAATCCACCTGACACTAAGGGGTAATTTACTATGGCTAATCAACCTAACCCGCACATCTCAAAGATGATTCACATTCATCCCTAAGTTACATGGTTAATCTAATTGATGGAGGTGTTTGTCTTATCAAGGCTACTCTCTACACTTAGATGTAGGGAACATTAACCTGATCTGAAATATAGGCCCAACAATATTTCAGAAAGGTTTACTCACTTGAAATAGATGTTCATACTCAGTTTATAGCCTAATAGTTGGGTTATGCCCAAATCAGGCTGCAATCCTGTTGCAGCACAAATTATTTGTGTTTGTTCCTAAAACGTTCTATGATCTTTGCTTGGTTCACTGACTCAAAGTCTACAGTTGCTGGATTGGGATTTTCTTTACAGACCAACATGTGCTGTGGTGCAGCCCGGAATGACTTTGAAAGTTCATTTGTGGAATCTTCCTGTCTCCACGGTGCCTCTGGAGCAACTTTGGAATTCTTCATCTGTGTCTTACAGAGTTCGAAGTTTAACAACACCAGGTTAAAGTCCAACAGGTTTATTTGGTAGCAAAAGCCACACAAGCTTTCGAGGCTCTGAGCCCCTTCTTCAGGTATAATTACCTGAAGAAGGGGCTCAGAGCCTCGAAAGCTTGTGTGGCTTTTGCTACCAAATAAACCTGTTGGACTTTAACCTGGTGTTGTTAAACTTCTTACTGTGTTTACCCCAGTCCAACGCCGGCATCTCCACATCTTACAGAGTTCTGCAGTTTTGATGCCACTTTTACAGATCTGACATTTAATCTTCCTTAAAGTTGAATTCTCGGTGTTTTGGGGTCCATCACTGCTGCCACCATATTGTATGTTGATTGGAATGGCCTTAGAATGATTACTGAGACATTGGTATGCCCAAACAATTACTGCTTTATTATATATAACTAAACTATATACAGCTACCCATAACGAGATGTTATACTGCTGAAGGCATGAACATTCTCCCCCTCAACTCTTAGTCATGTGTTCTCTAACATCATTAATATGAGAGGTGCTAGTTACACAGCCCCACATATTAACCCTCACAAATCCTAATTCTAGGGAATTTGCACTCAAGTCTCTGAAGTGGGACTTGAACCCATGAACTACTAACTTGGAAGCAAAAGTGCTACCAAGTGAGCCACACTGAAAGGGAAACAATGGAGAGATAGAGAAAAGATAGGGGTAGAGAAATGGAATGTAATAGGGAAAAAGAAAACGTAGGAATGAAGGAATAAATCAAGAAGTATATAGTATATATACTATATATAGTATACTATATATAGTGTATATAGTATATAAAGTATATAGTATATAAATCAAGCAGCTATATAAGACCCTCGTCAGATCCCACTTGGAGTACTGTGCTCAGTTCTGGTCGCCTCACTATAGGAAGGATGTGGAAAAGATTGAAAGGGTGCAGAGGAGATTTACAAGGATGTTGCCTGGATTGAGTGGCATGCCTTATGAGGATCGGCTGAGGGAGCTCGGTCTTTTCTCCTTGGAGAGACGAAGGATGAGAGGAGACCTAATAGAGGTGTATAAGATGTTGAGAGGCATAGATCGGGTGGACTCTCAGAGGCTTTTTCCCAGGGTGGAAATGTCTGCTACGAGAGGACACAGGTTTAGGGGTGCTGGGGGGTAGGTACAGGGGAGATGTTAGGCGTAAGTTTTTCACACAGAGGGTGGTGGGTGAGTGGAATCGACTGCCGTCAGTGGTGGTGGAGGCGAACTCAATAGGGTCTTTTAAGAGACTCCTGGATGAGTACATGGAGCTTAATAGGATGGAGGGTTATAGGTAGGTCTAGAAGGTAGGGATGTGTTCGGCACAACTTGTGGGCCGAAGGGCCTGTTTGTGCTGTAGTTTTTCTATGTTTCTCTAAGTACAAGTATGAGCAAGGAGAGAGAGAGAGAGAAAGATGAGACAAAGAAGGAGGCTCATGCAGACCAGAGGGAGATGTGGAGACTTAGATACAGAAATATGAGGGTAGATTATAATCAAAATAAAAGAAATGAAAATCAGGTGGATTCTATAAAAGGAAGGCAATCTATCGGATGCACCGGATTACTGCCCAGATTTAAAAAAACCCTGGGAAACAGAGAGTGAGTGCGAGTGATAAAGCAGGGCAGAGATGCAGAGAGATTTAGAAAGTTAATATCAAGTATCAAATTTATTTGAAATACCTGAGAAATTTGGGAATGCTGTTGCAGCTAACTGTGTTCCTACCTTTTCACTTTTTGGTGTGCCTGTAGAGTTCGGTGGCTGAGGGCTGAGCTGAACCCCAGTGGATGTTAGAGAATCTGCAATCCTTGATGTATTGGATCCCAGCTTCTCCACTGGGCTGGACACAGAGTCTACTGAGCAGTTTTCAATTGATGTTGTGATTTGTTCTGGCTGAGCTGTGAGGAGGTCACCCTGGGACGAATCTAGGGTGCTTTCAGAGTGGGTTGAAGAAGGATTGTTTGGAGGACTTTGGGACATAGATTGTGATTTAGCGGGTGTCTTGATGCTGATGCTGTCTCTAGTAAGTGAGGTTAAATCTTGTACCTTCACGGAGCAATCATCACTTGAAGAAAACCTGGAAAGTGGTTTGGGTGGGACTGAAGGTTTGGATCGGATTGGATTTGAAAGCCTCCTTGCTGGACTTCCTACTTCATAATTGTGAAGATTGGAAGATCCTGGTGACAAAGGTGATTGGATAAGTGACCCTCTTCTGTCCTCTTCATCATGCTTCAGGCCAGTGACAGCAACGGCATCTCTCTGGGGGCTCGCAGTCCTTCTGACTGGAGAGAAGAATAGGTCAGAGGTTGAGGAGGTCCTCGGGGCAGGACTCACAATGACCTCTTTCGACCAGGATTTTGATAACCTCTCAATGTCTGAATTGGTCCTTCCAAGCATCCTCAAAGGTGGTGGCTTTTTGTCTGCTGCTTTTCTTTTCAGGGAGGGAACTCGAGCCAATTTGCGTTCTTTTTCCTTAGCATTCAACTCTGGGCGGAATCCTTCTCCCTGAAATCAGTAAAAGAACAGTCTGAAATTACACAATCTCATCTGTTACGGACAAAACAACTGTCTGAAATTACACACAAGGAGAGTAATAATAGCTCCTGATATCCCTGTATATTCAGCATATTGTTAATAACAGATTTCTTAATCATTCTGACTGTTATGAAGGCAAGGTGGAGGTTTGGGTTGAAGCAATGCTGCATGTCTGACCTTTATCACATTTTCCAGTTGGCCAATCTTCTCATCCTGAGTTGCTACCATCTTCTCAAAGTCTTCATGCTTCTTGATTAAATCTTCCACTTCACCAACAGAGTCCTGAGAGAGAGAAACTAAAGTCAATGCCACAGAGAGAAGGCTTACAATACTCTAGTTAACTGTGAGCTCTGAGGGCTGCTGCATTGGCCAAATCCATCTGTCTATCTAGTCGACCATCCAACTTTCATAATTTTAAAGACCTTTATTAGGCCTTCCCTCAGCTTTCTTTTTTTATAGAGGAAATGCCCCAGACTGTTTAATCTTTTCTGATGGTTGTAACCTTTCCGTTCTGGTGAATTCTTTGTGAATCCATGGTTGGGACATGGGTTTAGACATTGGCCCACTCAGTTCCATTTTACAGGTTTGAAGAAAGTTAAGTTGAATAGGTTGATTTTTAATAGCATAAACTAAAGGAATTGGCAGTCAGTCCCTGTTGTCCAAGGGAACCAGCCATCAGTTCAAACTCCTTGGCTAATCTGTTTGCTGTCTCCTGCAACGATCCAGGAAACCAGCAAGAGCCAGGAACGTTGGCCTGAAACTAATTCTTACCCCAAAGTTGTTGCTTGTTACAAGCCCTTCCCTGGAGCTCAGCCATGCAGCCATCAGTTCAAGTTCTCTGAGTTGTGCCTGTTTCCACAGTTCCTTCTCATACAGTTCTTCCTGCTTCTCCCACTTTATCAACACCTGTTCCATCTGCTCAGACAGTTCATTCACCTTCTCGTCAACCTGTTGGAGTACAGAATCCTCAGTGTGTGGAATGGAAAAGTAGCATAGAAACATGGATAATAGGAGCAGAAGTTGGCTGTTTGGCCATTTGAGCCTATTCTGCCATTCATTATGATCATGGTTGATCATCCAACTCAATAACCTAGTCCTACCTTTCCCCCAAATCCTTTGGCCCCCATTGCCCCAAGAGCTGTATCCAACTCCTTCTTGAAAACATACAATGTTTTGGCCTCCACTGCTTTCGCTGCTGGTGAATTCCCCAGGCTCACCTCTTTCTGGGTGAAGAAATTTCTCCTCATCTCAGTCCCAAAAGGTTTACCCTTATCTTTAGACTATGATCCCTGGGTCTGGACACCCCCACCATCAGGAATATCCTTCCTGTATCCACCCTGTTAGAATTTTATAGGTTTCTATGAGATCCCCCCTCATTCTTCTGAACTGCAGGAAATATCATCTTAACCCACTCAATCTCTCTTCATAGGTCAGTCCCACCATCCCGGGAATCAGTCTGGTAAATACTGTTCTCTCTGGCCCCTTTACCTCTTTCGACATGATTGTCGTGTTCTCCCTCAGCTCCATTCCTGTATTTTTCAGCTCTTCGTATTTCGCTCTTTGCTTGTCAATTTCCTGTTTGTATTCGTCATGACGTTTACAAAGCTGTTCTATTCCCAGGACCCTGGCCTGCTCCTCTGTGTCGAGCAGTGTGTCCATCTCATTCACCCAAGCCCTGTGTTAAAGCAACAAGCAAGAACATGCACTAAATTTGATAAGAAAGGAAATTCTCATGTCATGGTGCTCAGAACAATAGACGGTTCTCTGGACATTGGTCTCACTGGAATGAAGCAGCTTCAACATGAGCTCTGTGTTCAGTTGCTGTATCAATAGGTTGCAAAGTGTTATTTGTGCTCTTTATTGTTGCCTCACACTTTTTGACCTGATGGACAGTCATTCAGTTAACATCCCCATCTCTTTAATTTGGCTCCCGGCATATACCCCAGTCTCCAATCCATCCCACCACAACACCCGACTGCAGTAGAGGCACCTCATACTTTTACATCCAAATGCCACATTTCCCATCACATTACTTACAGACTGTAAAAATATCTATCAGGATATAAAAAGGAAAAGATTAGTAAAGACAAATGTGGGTCTAAGAGGCAAAGAATGGAAAATTTATAATGGAGAATAGGGAAATGGCAAGGAAACTAAACAAATAAAATAAGCAAAATACTGCGGATGCTGGAATCTGAAACAAGAACAGAGGATGGTGGAAAAATGGAGAGTCAACATGGATCTATGAAAGGGAAACCTATTGGAGCTTTCGGAGGATGTTACTAGCAGGATAGATAAGGGAGATACAGTAGGTGTGATGTATTTGGATTTTCAGCAAGTTTTTGATAAGGTCAGTAAGCAAGAGGTTAGTTAGGAAAATTTGAGCACATGGATTGAGCACATACTATGCTGTATTGAGGATTTATTAATGGACAGAAAGCAGAGAAAAGGGTAAATGGATCATTCTCAGGTTGGCAAGCTGTGACTAGTGGGGAATCGTAGGGAGCAGTATTTGGGCCCAGATATTCACATTCTATATCAATGATTTGAATGTGGAAACTAAATGTAATATTTACTAGTTTGATGATGACACAAAACTTGGTGGAAATGTGAGTTGTGAGGAAGATGCAAAACAGCTTCAAGAGGATTTGGACAGACTTACTGAGTGGTCAAGAACATGGCAGATGGAATATAATGTGAATAAGTGTAAAGTTATCCACTCTGGTATAAAAAACAGAATTGCTGAGTATTTCTTAAATGGGGAGAGATGAGAAAGTGTTGATGTCCAAAGGGACCTGGAAGTTTTTGTTCATAAATCACTGAAAGTTAACGTGCTGGTGCAACAAGCAATTAGGAAGGAAAATGGTATGTTGGCCCTTATTGCGAGATGATTTAAGTGCAGGAGTGAGGAAATTTTGATGAAGTTGTACAGGGCCTCAGTAAGACCACACCTGGAGTATTGTGCATAGTTTTTGTGATAACCCCCACAAGGCCCATGGGGAATGTCTGATTGATCTCCCTGTGGGGCTTGTTGAATATGAGTTCCCCTGGTAACAGGCAGTGGCCTGTCCATTTGGAACTCATGAATCCTGCTGAATGGTAGACCCAGGAAGGGACTCGTGTGTGTGTGTGTGTGTGTGTGTGTGTACCATTGGTAGCGATTTTACTTTGCTTTCTGTAATAAACTATGTTCCTTTCCAGTCAGCCTTCCTGAGTCATTACAGTTTCTGTCTTTTTTCTGAAGAAAGGATGACCTGAGTTCTTTCTTTTGTGTTGGATCCGCACGCCATAAGCTAGGCCGGACATTTTCATGTCTTTTTAAAAATCATTCTTTGGTTATACCAGCAAGTTAATTTTATCATCAGGAGAAAGTTGAGGTGAGGTTCCAGGTGAGCTGGAACAATAAATGAGAGATGGGAGCAGAGATAAAACATGAGAGAGGAAGGATAGATTGAGAGAGACCCTGCACTGAAGTGCTGGTGCTTCACTGAGGTAAGCGTACTAAGGCACAAAACACTGGACATATAGCCAGTATTGACAGTGCCCAGACGAGATTAAAACCAGACTGTCCTGTACAAAAGTCACCCGAGAAGAGGCCATTTGTCTCATCAATAGCATCTCTGATAGTGCAGCACTGGAGTGAATGTCAGCCTAGGGGAGTTGAACTTGAGTTTGCAACCTACTGGCTCAGCAACAAGGACAGTGCCCATGCTCACTGCACACAAGTGAGGATGATTGCTATGGAGAAAAAGGTTTGGGACAGCAAATGAGATACAAATCTGCAAATTATTAAAAAAAAAGGAAAAGATCAATTAAATTGTAATCCAGTTTCAGACTGAAAAAATAAAATGGTGCCTGGATGAAATCTACCTTCCAGAGTAGCACCTGTTGATGGGAGGCCTGACAGTAAAGTTTATTTACTTGTGTCACAAATAGGCTTACATTAACACTGCAATGAAAATCCTCTAGTCGCCACACTCAGGGGCCTGTTCGGGTACACTGAGGGAGAATTTAGCATGGCCAAATCACCTAACCAGCACATCTTTCAGACTGTGGGAGGAAACCGGAGCACCCGGAGGAAACCCATGCAGACACGGGGAGAATGTGCAAACTCCACACAGACAGTAACCCAAGCTGGGAATTGAACCCAGGTCCCTGGTGCTGTAAGGCAGCAGTGCTAACCACCGTGCCACAATGCATCTCATCTGGTCTGAGCAGGAGGGTTCCTGGTTAACCATGCGATGGAAAATATGCTGGAGCCTCTGCCATCACTGTCCAGAGTTTCAGAATAGAACATGTACGTCAGACCTCCTAAAAAATATTGTAGATGGAGAAAAAAGTTTGTTTCACTAAGAATCAAGATTAATCCAATTGGGTACGAGTCTGTTACCTTAAAATTGGCCTTGGGTTGGCAGTGTGTTTGGAGGATGAATCAATGGTGAAGTGTGGGGGACAGGGTAGTGCCAGGTTATATGATGACACTTCCAGGAATTCATCCAACCAGAGTTTGTATTACTCCCTGCCTCTATTTGAGTTCTCATTACAATCTATCACATCACATGAAGAGCCACATTCTCCCAGCTCCACTCCAACTTACATGAAAACACGGCACTCGCTGACATAAGCCTGGATCTGTTCAGCCTGAACCAGCTTCTCCTTGCACTCTCCGGCTTTCCGACACAGGTTATCCCAGGATTCTGCCACTTCCTCCAGACGCGCCTGCAGGTTCTCCCTGACGTGTGGATGCATCGAACCTAACATCCTGGCTTCTCCTCCAATCCGTTCAACTTCTCTGTTTATGGCTCCCAGCTCCCTCTGCAAAAGGAATCATTCAAACCACAAACAAGCTCAGAAACTCTCAATCTGACATCATAACTATCCCATAACAAGCTGTCTTACATGGGAGGCAGTGATGCAGTGGTATTGTCACTGGACCAGTAATCCAGAGACCCATGCTCTGGGGACCTGGTTCGAATCCCACCACGGCAGATGGTGAAATTTGAATTCAATAAAAATCTGGAATTAAAAGTCTAATAGTGACCATGAAACCATTGTCGTAAGAACCCATCTGGTTCACTAATATCCTTTACCTGCTCTGGCCTACATGTGACTGGACTCTTGACTCTTAAATGCCCTCAGGGATGGGCAATAAATGCTGGCCCAGCCAGCAATGCCCACATCCCATGAATGAATTTTAAAAACACCTGAAATCCTAACTATCCCAGTAACAATCTGTCTCAATCTGAAAGCATATCTATTCCTTTAACACGGTCCGTATCAATGTGAATTCATAACTAGTTCAGTAATAAAGCCTGCAAATATTGAGAAAACTGAAATCAGTGTCACTGGTACCCAACTCAAACTCCATTCCATAGTCACTGAAGCCCCCCCTTCCCTGACAACTGTCCGAGATTGAAACATACGGTTCCCAACCTCGGCATCATTTCTGACCCAACGTGAGCTTTCTGTACCTTTCTTCTTCATCACCATCTACTTCTACCTCTGTAACATCACTCGTCCCTGCCCTGTCCCACCTCAGCTCAGCTGTTACTAATAATCCATGATTATTCCAATACTCTCATTGCTTTCCTCTCATCCACTATAAACCTGAACCCATCTAAAATGCAGTTGCCTGTATCCTAACTCATATCAAGTCCAATTCACCCATTACACCAATGCTTGCTGCACTACACTGGCTCCCTGCCCGAGAACTCGATTTAAAATTTCTCATTCATGCTTTCAAGTTTCACTGTGAACTTGCCCCACCCTCTCTCTGTAACCTCCTCCAGCCCCACAATCTTCCATTCTAGGTTCCTGTACATTCCTGATTTACTTTGCTCTCACTATTGGTGGCCATGCAGTTGCCTGGGCCTAAGGCTATGGAATTTTCCCCCCTAACCCCCAAACTCCCACACCCCTCCTTTAAGATAATCATTAAAATCTTGCTTTTTGACTAAATATTTGGACATCTGACTGAAAATTGCCTTATGTGGCTCAATGTTAAGTTTTCTCTGATAATTCCAATGAAGCATCTTGGAATGTTTTGCTATATTAAAGGTACTTTATGAATAAAAGTTGTTGTTTGATGTTGTATCAATTCAATAACACAGCCTGTATCAATAAATTATGATGACACAAACAAATTTTGTTATCTGGCTCTTGGTGTAGAAATATTGGTACAGGGGGTGGTCATTCAAGCCTGTTCTGCTGGTTAATAATCATGTTTGATGTGTATTTGAGATCCAAACACTTGCCATGCATCCATTTCCCTTTGACTAGCAAAAGTCTATCACTCTCTGCAATAAAATGAATTGAGTTGGCATTGACTGCTTTTTGTGGGAGAGTGTTCTACACTTCAAACACCCTTTGGGTAAAAAAATGTTCCCTGATTTCTATCCTAAATGGTCTGGCTTTAATATCAATGTTATGTGCCCTTGGCCTAGGCTCCCCCACCAGTGGAAAAGGTTTCTCTCATTCAACCCTACTAACTGCTTTGATCATCCTAAGCATGTCAATTAGATCAGAACTTAAACTTCCATCTTTCAGGAAATCAAGCCGAGTTTATGTAATCTCTCTGCATAATTTAACTCTTCTAACCACATCATCATTCTGATGAATCTGCTTTGCACCCACTCCAAGGCCAATATATCCATTCTGAGACACAGTGCCCAGAACTGAACAGAATATTTCTGTTTCAATCTCGGACAGTTGTCAGGGAAGGGGTAGTTACTGTTCAGTTCTGGATGGAGTCTGCTGTAATATGTCTTTCACCTGTTGGCATTCCAGCCCTGTTGAGATAATGAACAATATTTCAAAATTTCCAATATATCCTGCCAGTGGGCAAACGCTAGGGAGGCAAATTCAGAAAACTTATCCTTATTTGGATCAGAAATCTTTTACTGTTGCTACCTATTGATGAAGAACCTTTTTGGAAGGGTCAGGGACTGAGAACTAAAGGTCTTATATGATTGTTATTTTTTAAACTGTCTCCTTTAAATCAAGATAAAGGAGAGTAGTGGAGAGGGACATGTGATTACTTACTAGCTCTGCCTGGAGATAAGCCTTTGTGATCTGGTTGCCATGGGGACTGGGGACTCAGGTCAAGTCCTATTGAGACCCAAGCGCCAGAATTCAAACCCAAACACAAAGGGAAGAGGAGCTGTTCTTGCTGCTTGCAGACTTACTGCCTCAGAGAGAGAGAAAGGGGATAGTGTTCTGGAGAGAGGCAGATAAGGAAACAGCAGAATATGAACAGCAGCGAAAAGGCTCCTATCTGTTAGCCAGTAGACTACAGATGGGAGCTTGTTTTCTAGTTGATGAGATGAGACCTTTAGAGGTTTAAGGGCACTGGAAGATTCGCCCTGGCGTGGCCAGGAGAAGGAGATGCCAGAATGGGCCTTGCTACTGGAAGTTAGTTAAAAGATTCTCAAGAGACCATGGGAAGTAATTTTCAACAGACAGTGGATGTTACAACTCAATGAAATTGGGAGAAGCAAACCTATTGGAAGCTGGGAGTAACTTTAGACTGGGTGACATAAAGACTACAATTCTAAGGAGAGCGTGGTGTAACATATAAACACCACATGGGGTTTTGATTGTGTTAGGAAGTTAAGGGGAGATATATTTACTGTAGCTCAATTGCCTACTAAGTAATAGTCAGTTGGTGTTGATTTTGGTTGGTTTGTTACAGTAAAAGTTTAAAACTTGAAATCTGTACAATTCCTTTAAGTCAGTCACTGGGAATGCAAATCTCTTTTAAAAAGTTTTCAGTCTGTATGGGGATTGTAACGATACTTGAGAAGCAGATTACAGAACTATGGAGAAAGAGCAGAGGAATGGGAATAAGTTGATAGCTTTCCCAAAGACCCCACAGACATGATGAGCTGATCACCTCCTTCTGCACTGCATCAATCCATGATTTCATTAACATTTTGTTTATTCATTGCACCTTTCCACTAGCTTTTAATGATTTCTCTATGTGGAGTTTTAAACCTCTGCTCATTCGCAGTTCCTAGTTCCTCACCAATTAGAAATACTCTGACCTAGCTCTCTATTTCAAAGTGGATTATTTTACACTTAAGCCCACATCAACCTCTATCTGACACTCACTGCATCAATGTCTCTTTCCAGCTTTCTGTTCCTAGCTACACTAGTTACAATACCACATAAAACTTAGTGTTGTCAGCAAGTTAGAAATACAATTCTCCTTGCCTTCATCTAACATGCTCATTTACTTTACATTGAAAAACTGCATTCCATTTATATGTTCAACGACGGACATTTACTTCCTACCATTCCTTTCTGGGTGGAATCACACTTTGCAAGCTAACTGGTACTGAATTTGGTTGGGAATTTCAATCAGGCCTTTGAAGGGGAGCTCATGGCAAAATGGCCCCTGGGTTCAGTGCTCCCTCGAAGAGTTGCCATCTTGATGGAGTAGTCTCATTAGTGGAGTGGCCCCAATTGTCTGAGCACACCCCCCCCAAACCTGGAAAAGAGAGGCCCCATTGGCTCAATGGGCTCATTGGCTCACTGGTCCCCCCCAGCAAAGTGTCTCCCCCCCCACCCCCTATCCAGGGAGAATGACTACATGCAGTATTCAGAGTCCATGTCTTACCTCCACACCTTCATGTTGCCATAGTAATGTCTGCACCTGATTCAAATCGTGGCCATAGTCCTCAGTGACCAGTGTGCTGTCCTTCTCCTGGATCCAGGCCTTCAGTTCAGACACATCATAGTCAAATCGGTGAACCTGGTGTGCTGCTTTCAGATTCTGGAGAGAGGATGCAGAGTCAGTTAAAATTGCAGTCCCTTCCACCCAATTATCCAATCCCTTACTAATAGCTGCGGGCCAGAATCATCTCACCGTTGTGAGACAAGCAGAATAACAGAGGATAAAGACTACAATCGACATTCCATCCCTGACCCCATTCACTTCTCCCCTTCCTCACCTGATTGGTATTAGGTTCAGTCCCAGATTAACATCCCTCAAGCAAGCTAACCTTCACATTTGAAACTCTCTGGTGACCATCAGCTGTCTATTTCAAGCTGCATTATTATGGAGCGCATCACAGTCGAACATGATGCTCTGTCCATTTGTGCTTCACACACCGGCAATAATAACAGGCTTCCCAGTTTATTTCTCCTATTCAGAGGCTCGTATGTTCAAGCCTCACTCCAGGACATGTGATTCAGGCTGATACTCCAGAGCAGTAATGAGCGAGTGCTGCACTGTCAGAGGAGCTGCTCTTCTTTTCAAAGGATATTGAACAGTTTGGGTGGGATTCTCCAGCTGTTCACATCAGCAGGATTCTCCAGTCCTGCTGCAGTTAATGGAAATTTGGCTGAGCGTCAAATTCTCCACCCTCTCTGGCAGTAGCGGCCGTGTGTGAACGGCTGGATAGCTCCAGTCTTTCTGTCAGTTGGTCCCACCAATGTAAGGCAATATTTATTGAATGCATGGCACGATTGGAGTTTTTGCAGTGTTTTCTCTCTCAATCTACACCACAGAGACACAATAACTGGTCACGGATGTTTTCATGCTTTGTGTGGGATCTTCCTGTGTGCAGATTGCCCATAAAACAAAAGTGATCACGCTTTGGAAAGTAATTAATTGGTTGTGCTAAGGACAGGATGAGACTCTATATAAATTCAAGCTGATCTCCTCCTGCTAAGTGTTTCTGGCATTTTCAATTTTATTTTATGATTATTTCCCTGCCTCTTGATCCACTTGAAGTTGGCTGGTGCAGCAGAGACTGGCTACAGAACATGTAATCATCTGTCTTTCAATGAGACATTAAACCAAGTGCTTGTCAGCCCCCTTGGAGGAATGCAAAAGTCGAAGAGGAGCAGGGAAGTTCTCCTGGTGGCCAATATTTATCACTCAAACAACGTCACCATAACAGATTATCTGACCATTATCACATTGTTGTTTGTGAGATCCTGATGTGTGCAAAGCAGCTGCTGCACTTCCTAGAATGACTACATTTCAAATTCCCTTCAATGGTTGTCAAATACTTTGGGATGCTCTGAGGTTGTGAAAGTCACTTATGTAACCAACACCACACCAGGAACCGTAGTCGCCCAATGCACCACCGAGAGGTGCTGCAGACCAGAATTTCAGTACCTCTTGCCAGAGGCTTTGGAGGGGCTGTTGATACAGATGTTTAATGAGACCTTCCCAGCCTCACCAGCAATTGAGGATCGATCACATGAGATTAATTTGTTGCAGTCCTCTCCGACTGATGCATCCCATTGTCCTCTTATAATCAACCAATGGTGACGATTTTAACTTAAACTGCTTGGTGAATAACCTAGTTGCTGGGTAACTAAACTATTCCAAGTTACTTATCTTCACAGGAGCTGACAAATCACCTTTTTAACCATTTCAATGGAGCAGGCAACAAATATAGCTGCCCAAAGCTAGCAGGATCCTCTTGGATGGAGGATCTGTGATATCATTGGGATCGACTGCAATTTTAGCAGTGGTCTCAGGAGGAAGAAGCAAAGTGTAACTCACTGGGCAACCCTCTGGGAGGTGGATCACAGACCAGGCCCAGTCCAACAAGGTGCATTTCTACATTTCGATTTTACTTTCCTCTGGGGCTGGCGGAATAGGATTGTCTCCAGGTTAGAAGGAATGAATTGGAGGAAAACCAATGGTTTACATCAGGTGTCGGGAATTATAACTGACTGAGAATCTTTCTGGTGGATGTGGGGAAATTCACACACACACACATCCAGAGACAAAGAACAAAGAACAAAGAGCAGTACAGCACAGGAAACAGGCCCTTCGGCCCTCCCAGCCTGTGCCGCTCCTTGGTCCAACTAGACCAATCGTTTGTATCCCTCCATTCCCAGGCTGCTCATGTGACTATCCAGGTAAGTCTTAAATGATGTCAGCGTGTCTGCCTCCACCACCCTACTTGGCAGCGCACTCCAGGCCCCCACCACCCTCTGTAAAAAACATCCCTCTAATATCGGAGTCATACTTCGCCCCTCTCACTTTGAGCCCGTGACCCCTCGTGATCGTCACTTCTGATCTGGGAAAAAGCTTCCCACCATTCACCCTATCTATCCCCTTCATAATCTTGTGCACTTCTATTAGATCTCCCCTCATTCTCTGTCTTTCCAGGGAGAACAAGCCCAGTTTACCCAATCTCTCCTCATAGCTAAGACCCTCCATACCAAGCAACATCCTGGTAAACCTTCTCTGCACTCTCTCTAATGCCTCCACGTCCTTCTGGTAGTACGGCGACCAGAACTGGACGCAGTACTCCAAATGTGGCCTAACCAGCGTTCTATACAGCTGCATCATCAGACTCCAGCTTTTATACTCTATACCCCGTCCTATAAAGGCAAGCATACCATATGCCTTCTTCACCACCTTCTCCACCTGTGTTGCCACCTTCAAGGATTTGTGGACTTGCACACCTAGGTCCCTCTGTGTTTCTATACTCTTGATGGCTCTGCCATTTATTGTATAACTCCTCCCTACATTATTTCTTCCAAAATGCATCACTTCGCATTTATCCAGATTAAACTCCATCTGCCACCTCTCCGCCCAATTTTCCAGACACTTACTATCTGGTGTGGGATGTGGGTTCACACGACCCATGTCTCGAGGTAGTGTGCGGGATTAACACACTGTACATTTAAACAGTTTTCAAATCAGCTGAACAATTATATTTTGTGAAGCAGGTCATTCATCCATGTCTTAAGGGTTGAGAATGTTTGGTCACAGTTTATAGTAATAAAGTGATTGAAGAGCTTAAATGGGCCATACAACCATAGTAACAGAATCACTTGGAGAGATTGAGATAAACGTAAGTGTATCGTCTTGACTCCGTGTTATCTGAAGTATACAATTTTTTACTATGTGTTGGGATGCATGCAAGATAGAGGTCAAAAGTAGAATTGGTGGTATAAGTGCTTTCAGTAAACTAGTGTTTGCTGCAGCCAGGCTAGAATTGTGAAGAACTCGAATAGTGAATTGTGAACTCAATAGAATCATATGAAATGATGTTGAATGATTTTACTGAGTATTCATATTGGATTATGTAACATGAGCTTGTTAAAGACAAAGATATGATTCTGTGGTTGTTACAACTAATAACTGTGTTTAAAGTACAGTAATGAAAAAGATAGAGCAGGAAAGCAGTCCAACAACAAGGAATGAACTCGCACTCATACCCTGACACATTTATTATCAGGGTCTGAATTCACATCCAGGCACGCTCACCATGAGGGATTGAATTCACACTTACACCCCCCATGCAGACACACTCACTAGCAGGGCATTCTATCCAACAGGAATGTCTGCTGTGGATTCAAATACCTTAATCCAATCCCTCACCCGACAGCCCCTCACCTCTGCTCGATTTCTGACAGCTTGCTGCAGTGTGTCCCACTGCTGGTTCACCTCATTGGCCTGATCCACAATCTCTGTCACGAAGCTGTGAGACTGTCTTCTCAGTGACTTCACCAGCTCATGAAATGTGGACATTTTGTGCTGACCCAGGGTACTTAGCTCCTGTTCCAAGTTTTCAAAATTCTTCTGCAACAGCTGAGGATGAAGGGAACACAGAAAGATCAGTATCTGGGAAGGCATGGTATCAGACAACCCTGCTCTTGACATCCACCAGTCTGTATTGAAATTCTAGCCCCTGGTTTTACTTCTGTTTAAAGTATGGAAATTTGGGTCTCAGAGACCCAAACATCATTAGAAACCGAGCTCTTCCAACTGTCCACATCATGCCACTTCCAGAACCCTGCATCGAAAACCACTATCAATTGTTTTTAACACTTGTGCTCACAAAGTGTTCACCACAGTGAGAGACTGGAGATTAATTCATCATACATTTATATTATTTTTCCTTATCCCTATCCTATTCCCTCGGAAAGCATTTCCTGTTCTAATAACCCTCTCTGAGAAAACATCTCTCCTAACTCCCCCTTCGTTCTTCTTGAGGTGGTCCACTGTCTATTCCACCCCCTCACCCCGGTATTTTCAATAAGAACTATTATAAACATCAATCATTTTGTGGTCTCAAATGTCTGCAGTTCTATTATCAGGGCTGAACAGGATTGGAATGCGCTCCACCTTTTACCTCCACATCTTCCAGGTCTTGACCATAGTCCTGGGAATCTGCCAGGCGCTGCTTACTGGACAGCCATGTTGCCACCTCCTGTATCTCTCGTTCAAAACGATAGAGTTGGCATTGGTCCACCAGCTTCTTCTGTAGAGTTTCTGCTAACCGCAGGAGCGCCTCATACTTAGTCTCCACATCCTGCAGCCGCTTCAAAATCGTGTGCCTGCAAAGGAGATTGGAGCAACCAGAAATCTGGTAAAGACCACCAGCACTCATTGTACCAGATTCAGTCTGGTAATTCACCAACATTCATCATAAGAACATAAGAAATAGGAGTAGACCAGAAGACCTGTTAAGCCTGTTCCACCATCCAATACGATTAAACGTAACTTAAAATAATCACCTCTTCTTCTGAGACTGTGCTCCTGTGTTCTAGATTCCCCAACCAGGCGAAAAAACCTCTGTGTCTATCCTAACAAGCTGCTTTACAGTCTTTATGTTTCAATGAGATCGCTGCTCATTCTTCTAAATTCTTAAGAGTATAGGCCCAACTTACTCAACCTCTCATTAGGACAATCTCTTCATTCAAGGAGCCAATCAAATGAACTTACGCTGTACTGCCTCCAATACACATACAGATAATCCTCATTCAACACGCCTAACAAGTTCCTGTAATTTTTAGCTTAAAAACTTATTTTTATCCATTTGATTTATTGATTAAATGTAGAAAGACATAGGCCTGAATTTTTCTCCCATTGGGTGCACACACTTGGTGATTAACTGCCAATTAATGGGCAGCCAGTGTGGAACGCGGACTGGAAAAGACTAAGCTCTGCCAGGGAGGGTGGGAAGAGGGCAGGTGCTGAGGGTGCGGGCTGGCATTTCTAATGAGCTCCCTCAGGGACTCAGCCAATATAGAGCTGTCTCAGGGAGCTGTGGACCTGTAAAAGATAAATGATAATGGAAAAACACTGCAAAGAGTGTCAAGGCAGCACATTCAAACACAAACCTCAGTCTCCAGATAACATTCTAAATTTTATTTCTGGCCTGACATTTCATTCCGCCCTGGATTGACGTTGAAGCTGAAACCTGATGGCCACCTGGCCAATCAGCCCGCCTGCCAACTGTAAAAGCAGACAGGCATGTAAAATTATGTTCAATTACCCCCTTAATGAGCTACATTGCCTGCTTGATTGTCATTGGGCATGCTTCTGTCTCCTGCGTACACCCAACTGAAATATTGCTCATGCGTGTGATGACGTGGGGATGCGCGCCCAAAGTCTTCTAGCTCGATTTCACATGCTTCTGGGTCAGGCATGCACCCACCCGAGCACAGTAAAATTCTGACCTTGAATAAATAACAAAATATTATGAAAATTGTTTTAGTAGCATCTAGGTATGGTGGAGATTAAAGATTAACTGTGGGAGACTTATCGTGCTCTGACTCAGTGGCATTAACTGAAAGAGCTGATGGAGAGTCACTGGTGCTTGCAGTTCATAGAATCCCTACAGTGCAGGAGGGAATTTAGCCCATCGAGTCTGCACCAACTACAATCCCACCCAGGCCCTAGCCCCATAATCCTGCATTTTTACTCGACTAGTCCCCTGGCACTAAGGGGCAATTTTAGCATGGCCAATCAACCTAACCCGCACATCATTGGACTGTGGGAGGAAACCGGAGCACCCGGAGGAAACCCACACAGACACAGGGAAAAACTCCACACAGACAGTGACCCGAGCCGGGAATTGAAGCCAGGTCCTTGGCGCTGTGAGGCAGCGGTGCTGACCACTGTGCCATCGTGCCACCCACAGTTGATTGACTTTTCTTGAAAATCGGCTCAGCAAATCTCCCCCTTTCCCTGTAGATTGCTGTGTAACATTGAATGGATTAATTGGCAAACACTGGAGCTGTGATTTACCATGGGGGTCCATATCTTGAATGATAGACCGCATCTCATCAGCTAAAATGAATAACTTGCTTAATCGCTTCAATATAATTTGACAAATTACTTCTGTTTCTTCATTGTCTCCATTATTATCAACACCCTCTCAGTGAACTTGCTTTCATCTACTCTGATTGCATCAGATCTTCATCTGATGATGCTTCATTGTGAAATTCCAACAGCTTCTTCATATCACCTGCATCAACTTCATCAAAAGCCACTTTGTGAAAGGTTAACAATCCCATTTATATCAGCTGCATTTTCACTGCAGGTAAACCCAGGAAAATTCACGCACACATTCTGACCAAAGCTTGCACCAAGGTGCATTTAATGTTGATGGTTGAATTTAATGGCATGGATAATGTTGAAATACTGCCAAAAACTCTCAAACGGTTAGCTCATCCTCTCCACCAGTCCCTCATATCAGCTGGGCTAATGTCTTACTTAAATAGTATGCCTTACATCTAGTGATTTCACCTTGATCCATAGCTATAGTAACCTTTAGATTTTCAACGCTGATGTTATCAGACAAAACATTCAAGTTTGTGGGATGACCGAAGATATTATCCAGAAGTCACAGTGTTTTAAGGATAATTTCCAGGCTTTGCAATAATTTTTAGCAGCCGGGAGATATGCAAACACCACACAGATAGCCACCACCCAAGGCCGGAATTGAACCCGGGTCCCTGGCACTGTGAGGCAGCAATGCAATCACTGTACCACCATGCCGTATGGGAAATATTCTCTCTGGATCCATTCAAATCTAAACCTTGCATAATTTAAAATATTTCTATTAGATAACTCCTAAGCCATTTTCTTTGAAGACAGATTCAGACTGCCATTAATATGGATTGCAAATAGCTGAGGTCCCAGCACTAATACATGCAGAACTCCACTAGTTACAGCTTACCTATACCGAGTAAGTATCACGAGTATTCACAGTACAATAACCAACTTGGTAAATAGTTACTTGATCCCCATCACACTTGTATCTGAATCAAATCTTTACTACCAATCTAATGTTGGAGTTCTCCAACACAGAACAGAAATCCGATCCTGTATATATTTTAAAATTTTATCCTTATTACTGTTTCTTATTTTTAAACTTGAATTTTCTGCTGAACAACGACAATTGAGATGGTTGACTCTCTCTGTGGAAATTATCCACTAGCAGTGACCAGAACATATGAATTTTTTAGTTTCAGGAATGTCACACCTTGTTCTGCCCAAGGAGTTTTTAACAGACCAGCTGAGGCTGTACAGACCAATTTCAAAAGGAGCTACAGGAATTCCATTTGCATTTGATAAGCCAGCCTTGCTAGTGGAGTCCAAAGGCCTATTGAGACAATACACTCCCAAACACAAGATCCTCAACACAAACAACACCCCTTTCAATCCATAATGGATGAGACATTATCAGTCCTGAAAACAAAGCTAAATTCTAGACATTGGATAAACACCCTTTGCTGAAATCACTGGAGAAGGAAGGTTAGATGATCTAAGAGGTCAGCCTTTTAAGTAGTTTAATATTACTGAGTTGTGCAGCCAGTCTGCTATTTAACATCCAACTGGCAGGCCACATTCAAGCAAGCTCTGTCCAAGCTGGACCATCAGCCCACCTAACCTGTCTCTGCTGGAAGATTTTGTATCATCACCTACTGAACTGACATCATCCCAGCATTATTTTGTGGCATCAATCCCACCTGATAGTGTACATCTTACAACTCTGATCTGCAGCCTCTGATCATCGAATGTCTATGTGAAAGATTTCCTCACTGGACTCTGGCTTTGGGACTCTGGAACTCATGTGACCCAATATTCACTTTTTCAGTGATCCGAGCAGTATAAAACCTCCTTTCCTCAATCCCTCCTTTTACAGTGTAAATGTGGAGTGGGAAGTTGCAGACATTCCTTCTCATGGGTTTTAAATGTGTAAAAGTAAACTAACCTTCTGAGTTAATCCTATCTTGTGTTTGGCGCGGGAATATTAGTAAAATTGGATCACACGAAAGTCAAGGGATTGGGAAAACATGCCACTGCTTATTCTAAACAAAAACTAATTCAAAACACCTTCTGCTTATGGACAGGTGGTAAAAGGAAAACAGTATTCCTCAACCTGTTTCCTGTCTGTTATATTCCATTGTAAGGTCTTGTAAAGAATTCCTGGGATGTACCTGTCAGGATGGCTCATGCCGGAAAGATTATTCCCTGTTTCCCTCAGTTTGAGCATCCTGGACTTGTAACTGCCCAGATCCAACTCAACGTTGTCCAGCTTCCGGAACAGCACCTGTGTGGATTCCTCGTCCTTCCCGTAATCTGAGCTCTCCAGCTGTGGTCTCCGCTCCTCCATCCATAACTCAGCTTCCAACAGCTGCCAGTGAGCAGAGATCAATAGTAAGAGTGGAGAATTTACTGATTCAGATTATCACACACACACAGACCTGGCACGTTCATCATAAAAACCAGGCTGCAGTCTTAGTGACTTGCCTTGCCAAGATGGTAGCTTTGACCTGACCACCAACTCCCCCTCCTCCTGTCACCTGTGCAGATAACGGAAGCACCTAGTTGCCACACTAATCACTGTCTGGGTCACAGTGGCTTGTGCACTGCTGGTGGTGAGAATAACAAGAGCGTGCAACAAACAGCAAGCCACTGAAAGGGGCAAAGCAACAGGTAAGCTCTCCGTCAGAGTGCCGAGTGAATGGCAGGGGAACACAGAAAATCAGAAGGGGAGAGAACTAATTGGATCTGTGTTATGAACTCGCATGTATGGAGCTAACCACAAGTTATTGTTTGGTGACTACCCTCTGAAGTCTGATTCTCACAATTACTAATATATAAACACTAATGTAGGAAAATGTGAAGTTCTGCACCTTGGCAGGAAGAATAAATGAGTTGAATATTATTTAAATGGAGAAAGATTGCAGAAAGTTGCAGTACAGAGGGATTTGGGGTCCTTGTGCATAAATCACAAAAAATTAGCATACAAGTTCAGCAGGTACTAAGGAAGGCAAATGGAATGTTGACCTTTATTTCAAAGGGAATGGAGTATAAAAAGAGGAAAGTCTTGCTAAAACTGTACAAGCAGGATGGAGAATTTGGCATACAGCCAAAATGCCATTCACTGCAGCAGCACTGGAGAATCCCAGTCATGGACAAGGGCGGAGATTTCCAGTGTCTATTTCTCCATTGCTAGACTGGGATATTGTGAACAGTTTTGGTCCCCTTATCGAAGGAAAGATATATTGGCATTGGAGGCAGTCCAGAAAAGGTTCACTAGGTTGATCCCAGTATGGAGGAATTTTCTCATGAGGAGAGGTTAAATGGATTGGGCCTGTACTCATTGGAGTTTAGAACAATGAGAGGCGACCTTATTGAGACACATAGGATTCTCAGGGGGCTTGACAGGGTATATGCTGAGAGGTTGTTTCCCCTTATGGGAGAGTCTAGGACCATAGAATCATAGAATCCCTACAGTGCAGAAGGAGGCCATTTGGCCTATCAAGTCTGCACCAACCACAATCCCACCCAGGCCCTATTCCCGTAACTCCACATATTTACCCTGCTAATCCCCCTGATACTAGGGTCAATTTAACATGGCCAATCAACCTAACCCGCACATCTTGGGACTGTGGGAGGAAACCGGAGCACCCAGAAGAAACCCACGCAGACATGGGGAGAATGTGCAAACTCCACACAGACAGTGACCCGAGGCCATAATTGAACCCGGGTCCCTGACGCTGTGAGGCAGCAGTGCTAACCACTGTGCCACCAGAGGGCATAATCTCAGAGTTGTCAATTTAAAACAGAAATGAGGAGGAATTTCTACTCTCAGTGGGTAGTGAATCTGTGGAATTCTTTACTGCAGAGGGCTGTAGAGGCTGGGTCATTAAGTATGTTCAAGACTGAGATAAACTGATTTTTACTAATTTAAATCAGTAAAGGAATCAAGTGTTATGGGGATAAGGCAAAAAAAGTGGAGTTAAGGGTTATCATTTCAGATCAAGCATGATCTCATTGAAAGGGAGCAGACTTGATGGGTCAAATGGCCTACTTCTGCCCATGCGTTTTATGGTCTTATAGTTGCTCTTCCTTTGGTTTGAGACCTGTCAGTGGATGATCCCTAGGAGAGGCAATGAGTTCTCAATGATATAACCAAGCACCTACCTCAGAGTAGAAGAGCTGTGCTGCATGCTCTTCCCTTAGTAACTTGTTCCTATTCTCTGTCTCCTCTTTCAGCGTCTCCACTGCATCCTTCAGCTCCCACAGTCGCTTTGAAATCTCCCGTGAAGCAAAGTGCCCGCCCTTAACAAGACTCTGTCCCGTCTCCATTACAGTTTTAATCAGGATATCATGGTTGCTGATCTCATTCTCCAAAGCCTGCACAGAAATCAGAATCCAACAAGTGGTCCGGTTACTTCTTAAACGAGCCTTGCCCTCGTCCCAGGACTGACCGTCATCTCAGAACAAATCTTTACCTCAGGTGACTCACCTGGTGCTTCTTCTGCAAGCTCTGTACAGCACTCAGTGATTGTCCAACATCCTTGGCTGTAACCAACAACAACCTCTCCTGAACCCAGGCCTGCCCAGCATCGAGATCCCGGAACAGCTGATAAAGCCGTGCATTATCCTCCAGTCTCCTGCGCCTGTCCTTGATCGGATCTCTCAATGCCTGGTATCTGAGCAACAGACAACAGATACTCATCATAACCAAGGGAGTCACATCCACTACAGGCGATCCACACAGCTGACAGAGCTCATGAAAAGAGGGCCAATGTGCTCAATGACTTCACTGAACTAATAATTTGAAGGGTCAGTGGGGAAATATTCAAAAGTGAAATGGGTGAAGTACATAACAATGATAAAGGTGGTTGGATTCCTCTGGGGGTTGTGATGTTGGGGTGCAGTGTCTCACATCAGTCCATGTAACTTTCCAGAACTAACAATGTAAACACTGAGGAAGTATCAATTAATCAGGAGGCTCCAATGGAAAGATCCCCCTCCCCTCCCAATTCCTCCCACCACCCATCCCAGTAAGCCATGGAGAAATAGACACTGGAAACCTCTGGCCTCATCCACGGCTGGGAATCTCCGATGCTGCTTCAGCGAGTGGAGTTTTAGCTGAGCGTCAAATTGTCCATTCTCACTGGTAATGGGGCGGGAAAGAACAAGATCAGAGAATCTTGCCCAAAGATTCAAAATGGACTTGAAATGGAAAAGGAACTTGAATGATTACATTCAGACCCATAAATCTAAAGATAATCCTGAGGAATATAGAATGTGCAGTCAAGATGAGAATAGGGAGATATGAAGGGTGGAAAGTGATCAACAACATGCATTTATATAGCGCCTGTAACACAGTAAAACATCTCAAGGCTCTTCACAGGAGCATTATCAAACAAACTACGACACCAACCATGTAAGGAGATATTGGGACAGGTTAAAGAGTTAAGCTTTAAGGAGAATCTCAGAGGATGAAAGGTGGAGAGGCAGAGTGGTTTGGGGAGGGAATTCCAGAGCCTTACTGGCTGAAGGAGTAGCCACTAATGGTGGGCAAAAGGAGCAGGGAGCTCAAGAGGGCAGAATTGGAGAAGCACTAGGATCTATCTCATTGAAGAGAGAGAGTCAAAAATCATAAGCTGCAAGCTGATCCTTAGTCACACAGGGAAAGCTATGTGCAAATGACAGGTTCTGATTAAAATAAGCCCAGACAGGGCTCAAGGACTATCTAATCGAATGCAGCTGCATTTCATATTTGCCCATTAGAACAAGGGACAATGTGAAGGGAGGTTGAGATACCATTGGTCAGAGATATAGCTATCATTTCTTGGCGATATAACATGCACAAGTTTTAATTGGACATCATACCCTTATGCATGCATGATGTAACCATAACTATGATTGGATAGAGATAACTCCTATTCTGTTATTGGTATATGCTAATTGCTTGTAATCGAAGCTGAGACTTTTAATTGCATTTGTATTTCTGAATGTTTCACTCTGAATGCCCTGAATGGACATTCAGGGTCCTGTAGCTGGCTATAGTAAAGTTCATCTTGAAACCACACTGTTACTTTGTTTGGTTACTTGAGGGGAACGATTTTTTAAAAATACAACAAGAAAACCATCTGTGGTAAACCACTGTTAGCTTATTGCCTGTGTGTGTGACATGCCTGGACATGCCCCTGCCGGCCCTGCCTGAGACTCCTCCCCCCTGGTCCAGGTATAAAGGTGACTGCTCCCCACCCCACTGCCTCAGTCTCTGGACCAGTTCATTGGCATGGGTGTGCTCCAAGTCTTTTGCGAATAAAAGCCTATTTGTTCTTGCATACAAACTAGTCTTTGCTTGATTGATAGTGCATCACAGAGTAACAGCCCCTATACAGAGATAAAGAGAGGAAAAAGCCAGCAGACAATTTCAATAGAAATAAATGGTTTGTGCTAAGAAAATGATCTAAAAAGTAACATAGTAAAAGAGAGGGAAAGGATACTCGGAGATGAAGGAGGAATCTGATTCTGGAGGACGAAGGCTCAGAGCAGATATTAATTAGATTGTTTTATTTCTTTTTTACAACTAACTCTGTTTGTGAACTACAGGATATGAATTGACTGTTGGAGGGAACGGGGGAAAGGATTAGTTCTGAAATAGTTCAGGGTGGATGAATCACTGCATTCTGATGAAATGTACTCAGAGATGTTGGGAGATTTAAAGCCAGGATGGTATCCTGACTGAAGCTGCGTATATCCTGGGAATACCTTGGAATGAAACTGTGTCGCGAAATGGTCTGGGACTGAAGCTGGGGATGCCCTGGGACTGAAATTGGTTGTTCCCAGTTGGCAGGGCTCAACATAGGCCACTGAATCTTTACATTTACCTCTGGAGTACATTGCCGACCCTGTCTTGAATTTCCACAGCCAGGAAATGATTTTCCCGGATAAACTCCTCGGACTGATCAAGTAAACCCTGCATCCTCTCTACATAGCTGCTGATGTCTTCTTCCAGATCTTGCTGCTTATTGAGTAGGTTCTTCACAGACACCAGGTCTGTTCCCTGGATGGGATCATCCAGCTGCTTCTCCACCTCGTTCAGCCAATTCTCCACATCATCGATGCTTCGCTGGAAGTTCAGGGCCTCCAAGGTTAAAGAGAAGGAAATGTTAATGATTCATACACCAGAGCTCCCTGCACATCAACAGAATCAGGAGATGCACCTACAGAACCACCCCTTACAGTCTTTCCCCAGGGCAGTGGGCCGCAGGGTGTACCCAAATGGAGTCTTGAAATCTCTATCCCCAGCCTGGGGGCAATCAGGCCCATCTGTGTCGAATTGGGTGTACAGCCCAGGAATGTTGTGCTCAGTCAGGTCATTCACAAACTTAGGCCCCAACTCACTGGTTTACCTCAAAAGAAATTGAAAGCCCTTCTGTGTCATTAGTTGCCGGTTCCCTGCCGGGTGTGGTGGGGAGAGTTGGTGAAACAGGCACACTATGTTCACTGCCCCAAGATCATCAAAAGCAATTTAGATGGATGGCACGGTGGCTAGCACTGCTGCCTCACAGTGCCAGGGACCCGGGTTCAATTCAGGTCACTGTCTGTGGAGTTGGCACGTTTTCCCCATATCTGCATGGGTTTTCTCCAGGTGCTCTGGTTTCCTTCCACAGTCCAAAGATGCAGATTAGATTGATTGGCCATGCTAAATCGCCCCTTAGTGTCAGTGGGGTTACAGGGATAGGGCCTGGGTCAGATTGTTGTCTGTGCAGGCATGATGGACCGAAAACATGTACTGAGCAGGGCACTACAAGTGGGGAAAATAAACCAAGGACGCTCTCCTTATCACCATCCTGTGACTGCTGATGATGATTGTGCCAATGACCTGATGCCGCCATGGTTCAATATTTTGCCGACACTCATTATATGGACTCACAGGTAAAGAGCAACTGCGCAGGTGGACACAAAGTACAGTGTGAGCCACAGTCTTGGGCAGAGAGTGGAGGCCATGTGAAGTCAGTGGGGACCAGATGATATCACCACTGCTAAAGCTCATAGTGAGATCTATGGTACAAGAGTCTGATAATATTCAAGCACCTTGTGTGCATCCAGCAGCTTGGACTTCTTCTCATGGCAGTTTTCCAGCAGTTCATTCCACAGGTCTTGAACATGCTTCATCCGGGGTTCAATTTCATTTACAGCGTAGTGCCCAGCATCAATCATCTGCTCCCCTTCCTGCAATGGGAATCAACATTGCCATCAGTAAACACACACCAGGCAGATGGGGAATAATAATATTCCAGAAACAAGGTGGAAAGGGCAGAAACTTCATGTTTGCATGGACAAGGCTTGCGTTCCCTTGAGATTAAAAGGTTCAGCACTATTTTTTGAGGTGTTTAACATGGTTAATGGTTGATACTGGGAAACAGTTTCCTCTGGTGGGTGAATCTGGAACATAGCAGCAGCTTAAAATTAGAGCTAGGCCATTGAGAAGTGAATCAGGAACCATCTTTCAGTGTTGGAGAAAATCTGGAACTCTCTCCCCTAAAGATCTGTGAATGAATGCTGTGGCGTTGGCTGAAAATTTGAAGATGGAGACTGATAGATTATTTTAGTTATTGGATATGGAACAAAGCTGGGTAAATGAGATCAGGGTATATAGCAGCCATGATCTAACTGAATAGTCATGATACGGAGATGCCGGTGTTGGACTGGGGTAGGCACAGTAAGAAGTCTCACAACATCAGATTAAAGTCCAACATGTTTATTTGGTATCACAAGCTTTCAGAGCGCTGCTCCTTCATCAGGTGAAGGACTCACCTGATGAAGGAGCAGTGCTCCGAAAGCTTGTGTTACCAAATAAACATGTAAACCTGTTGGACTTTAACCTGGTGTTGTGAGACTTCTTACTGTAACTGAATAGTGATTATAGGCTCGAGGAGCTGAATGGCCTGTTCCTGTTTCAATGACTTTGATCGACCATTAGTTCAGACTTTTTGAGCAAATAAAACCAAAACACCTGTCTTGATTTCTTAAGTGTGTTTATCCAGAATACCTTTGGAAAAGGGATGTATTACGTGGTGGTACTACTCAGTGTAGAGTATGGGTTCTCTGTCATGGTCATTTGGCCTTATTATTGTACAACTAGATACTGGGTAGAAAAGAGTGCACTCCAGATGATAAAGCCCATGAGATCTGCTTACAGAATTGACTAGTTGGAGCTGAATACAAGGGAAAATATTTAGCAGTACAAACCCCAATGTTTAACTCCATTAACGATTGTACACCAGAAACCTCCGACCTCGTTCGCGGCTTGGATTCTCCTATGCTGTTGAAGTTGTCTAATGTTGTCCATACAAAACTTTCAGAATCTCAAATACAGGGATGAATTTTCATGGGCCATTGGTGATAGGCTGGGACGCGAGGGGGTTGGCAATACGGTGGGGAACGGTTTCGGGTGGGAAGCCTGATATCACCCGCCATGATATATTACGAGGCTGGAGCCTCAGCTGCATGACCACCCAATGTGCAGACAATTGAGCCACCTAAGTTCCCAGTGGAAGGTCACTTCCCATTGCCATGGGCATTTTGCCTGCATCAGGAAAGTCAGCTGGCACATATGGGGGAGGGGTGAGGGGCACCACCAAATTACCCCTGACAGCCTCCAGTGGGTTCCAGGGATGTGCCCTCATTAGCTGGTGCTCCATGGCCCACAGAGGGGTCCCCAGCAGCCATTGCCACTCATGAGGCCAGGGCACCACCAGTGCACTACAAACACTACTTCCCCAATCCTGATTGCCAAGGCCTGCTTGACTGCCTGTCCTGCTCCAGATTTCCCCTACCAAACACACTGTCTCTAAGGGCCCCTCTCCCTGGTGAAACAGCCTCAGCAATGGGGGAAGCAATGGCGTAGCGATATTACCACTGGATTAGTAATCCAGAAACACAGGGTATCCCACCAATTGAAACTGAATTCCACAAAAATCTGGAATTAGTGACCATAAAATCATTGTCAATTATCGTAAAAACCCACCTCGTTCACTAATCTCCTTTAGGGAAGGAAATCTGTTGTCCTTACCTGGTCTGGCCTACATGACTCCAGATCGTCAGCAATGTGGTTGACTCTTAAAAATACAATCTGAAATGGCTTAGCAAGCCCCCAGTTCAAGGGCAATTAGGGATGGATAATAAATGCTGGCCCAGCCAGCGACACCCATGTCCCATTAGGGAATATTTTAAAAATGGCCCCTCTCGTGGTGGTTCTGCTGAGGCTGCTGGCCCTCTGATTGAGCCAGCAGCTCTTGAGGCTGAGCTGCCATTCTTACTGGCTGGCGTCGGCAAGATGCCACCCCAGGGTTCTGCTGCTCACAGGTGTGGCGTTGCATCTTGCTCTCAGGACTGACTTCAGGAACCCCTGTAAAATTCAGCCCACTGTTGAATGTGCAAAACAGGAAAATAAACATACATAAAACTAACTGGGCCCAAAATGGGAGAAGAGCAATTGAAATTAACCAAGAAAAAACAAAGACTAAATACTGGAACAAAGGTTTAGCTGCAGATGCAGGGAGTTTTATGCAGGTATATTCTTTTAATTTGGCCTGAGTACGAGATGTTTGTGTTGCCCTGAATAAAAGCTAAGCCAAAAATACTTGCTCCAGTGAGCTGGCAATTCCAGGCTGTCAGTTCCCTGCTTCACAGATGTGTGTTACTGTAGCAATGAGAGGCTCAATTGCGGCAATAGCAGGAGTCCAAGCACAAACACTCACGGTGCTGATGTTTCGGATCCTGTTCTGGTTGGCCATGACCTCAGCCTCAAAGGTTTGGTGTTTCTGCAATTTGCCCTGCAGGTTGCTGGGATCTGCCCAACTCTCATCCAGGGTGACACTGATCTTCTCATTCAACCATGACACAGCCTGAAGAAACAGTACGGAAAACAATCAAACTGTTAATAAAACACACAAACATCCCTGACCCCCAACCTACTGACGTGTCTCTCCCTCTCCCCACTGCATTTAGCGTCCTAACCTTCTGGATCTGACGTAAATATTTACCATCTTCCAGATGACATGTTTGGAATGATTCTTCCAGCCTGCTGAGCTGCTTGAGTAGCACAACGGGCCAGGAGATATCAGCGGAGGCCGTTTCACGGGCTTCCCAATGGGCATCACAGCCTCCGCACGTCTCCGACACTAAGACTTCCAGCCTGGCACCCTGACACTGGCCAACTGGCACTGTCCATCAGGCATTGGGCAGTCAAAGGGGTGGGGCCAGAGGGGACGGGGCCCCGCTTCCAGTCTGCACTGGGATCGCTGGCAGAAGGAGGGAGGACAGCGATTGGGGCTGGCCATCCAGGTTTTGGGGTGGGGGGGGAGCAGGAGGGGGTTTGGGGCTGGCCATGGGGGTGGGGGGGGAGGTGGTGTTGGTGAGGAGGGTCAGGGAGACCGGGGCTAGCCGGGCAGTGGGGCGATATCGGGGTTTGGCCGGAAGCCTAGCGATTTGGGTGTGGGGTGGGGTTTGCAAGGCCAGCAATGGGGGTTGTGAGGCTGGCCAGCAATCAGGGGAGTTGGGAAGGCCAGCGATCTAGAGGCTGGCAAAGCGGGGCTATTGCGCACATGCCGATCTCTGCGGAGGCCCGCTCAGCGCTATGCTGCCAGCCTCACGGGCAGGAATAGGCCCTGCCCACTGCTTTCCAGAGTGAATCCCGCTGAGTGTCGGAGATTCAATCTGGAAATCACACTAAAAGAACCAGTGGGATTTACTCCCATTTTCCCACACGTTGGGGACTCAGATTTTTTAGGGAGAATCCCGGTCATTAAATCTATCAGATAGATATGAAATATCCAATGGTGTTATTTTGAAGCAAGACAAAGTGCAGTCTATGAGCTCGGAGGCACTACTGAGCAACCTTGTGAGGTTATTTTGTAGATTGAAGGGGAGGATGTGAATTCAAAGAATTTTTCTTTGCTTCAAGGGATTTTTAAATACCAAAACTGGCAGATTGGAATTTCGTTAATCTTAACTTTGAAGGCAACAGCCTCTCCAACAGTCTCTTAGCAAATCATATCATAATATATAATCCTTAAACGAAACATATTTTTATGGGGGCTCTTGTGGAGGCCCCTGGCACAGGTTCCATTAGCCTGCCTTCAGGTGATTAGAGGGGTACATATCAATGCTCTGGATTTTTGTTTAGTTACCACTGGGGATCAGCGAGTGTGAAGATTTGTTTTTCTTAAGAAATTTAGAAAGATTGGGTAGGGTCAGGATGTGTGCTTCAAATAAAATACTGAATAAAGGCATCCAGTGCCAGACAGGCAACAGACCAACTGAAAATTAGACTGTCCAGTATTAAACCGGATGAATGGTTAACCTAGATATGATACAAAGACATTTGAATCCTCTACTATCTTACCTCTGTGGTAGGGTGCATTGACACTGGGGACTATCTGCAGCCTCACTCATATAGCTATTCTTCAATCTGGATAGTGAGGGCCAGCAAACCATCTGGTGTTAATGAGTGAAATCGGTCTTAAAAAGGGTATCTGGTATCACCTGTGTTATGAAGTGTAGCTGTACCACCCAGTTTATGGACAGTATCTTGCACTGCTCAATTCACTAAGTGTCTGCCATTACTCAGTTTATTTAGAGTATCTGGTATTATCCAGTTTATTAACAATATCTGGTATTATTCTGTTTAATGGTATCTGCTGTTATTCAGTTTAACAGTATCTGGCATCACTTAGTTTATTAATAGTATTTGGTGACAGTATTCAGTTTATTAACAGTATTCGGCATTACTCAGTTTATTGTATATGGTGTTATACAGTTTATCTGGTGATCTCCAGTTTAATAACAGTGTGTCATTATTCAATTTATTTATGGTATCTGGTGTTATTCGGTTTACTTACAGTATCTGGTATTACCCAGTTTATTAACAGTAACTGGCATTACGCAGTTTATTAATAGTCTCTGGTGTTAACTTGGTTACTCTGGTGTAGTACAGATGTTCAGTGATGGGGCTTCTTTACCTCATAGGAGCTTCTCAGGAACATTTGCAACTGTTTGGACTGATCTAGGACCTCCCTGCGATGCTCACAGTTTTCCAGTAACTTCTGTTTCCTAAAAGATAAAACCAATAAATGGATGGATATTGTAAGATGTGTTATAATGGTGTTGATTATAAAACAAGTGGAATTTTCCAGTTGTTCTCGCCGGCAGGATCTTCCAGTCCCAGCGACGGCAACCCCGCGCAATGGGTTCCCCAGCGGCAGAGGGTGCAAACAACAGGAAAGCCCATTGACAGCAGCAGGACCAGAAGATCCCTTCACTGGCCAATGGAGGGTCGATGCTGCCACTGCAAATCATGCTGCAGAGGTGTGGAAAATCCCACCCAACGTGTCTGTTAAGAAAATCTTCATAGTCTTCTGTATTTTCACATCAAGCCTTCATGAACTACTTTTACTATATATTATATACAGTATAGGCAAGGAGCTATCTCCATGTCTAGTTCTATACATGTCTCTGGCCAACACCACTGACCCTAAATCTGGGTCATGTGCTTTCTTACATCAATGTGTGGGCAGTACTGTAGTCAGTCCCACATTAACACTGTATAAACCAGACCCTTATACTTCAGATGTGAGTATATGGAAAGTGTCAGACACATAACCATTGATCCAAATGTTGTGAGAATTGAAGAAGGAGAGGCTGTACAGACTGTTGCACTGCACTCCATTAGGAACTCTACCCAACCAATTTAATCTCCAGATGGAACATTGTGCAGAGTTATTTCCTACCAGGCACCATTTAAGAGACTGAAGAAAAAAATAAGAGTGCATGGAATTGGACTTAACCTTTTGACATACATAATGAATTGTTTAGGTAGAGTGTAGGGATAATGGGTATGTACTCCAATTGCCAGCATGTGGCTAAGTAGTGTTCCCCCAGAGTTCCGTTCTGAGACCTCAACTTTCCATTATATTTATAAATGGCTTGGATGAAGAATTAGAGAGCAGTTAAATGGTACAGTAAATAGAGTAGATGGGAGCAGAAAGTTGCAAAGGGACTTTGATAGGTTAAGTGAGAGGCCAAACCTGCGGCAGATGGAATTTAATATGGGCATCGTCCACCCTAGGCCAAAGAAGGAAGTATCAGAATATTTTCTAAAAGTTGGGAATCGAGGAACTATGAAGGAACAGAGAGATTATGATGTCCTTGTACAGAAATCACCAAAAGGTAGTGGATAGCTGCAGAAAATAATTTAAAAGACTAACAAAATGTTAGCTTTTTTCTGAAGAGGGCTGGAAATCAAAGAAGTAGAAATTATGCTGCAGTTGCATAACACTGGTTAAACCACATCTAGAGTATTATGTTCCTTTCTGCTTAGGCCACATCAGTGAAGTAACAGTGTTCAGTTCTGGTAAGACCATGTCAAAAGTACTGTGTTCAGTTCTGCTTAGACCACGTCTGGAGTATTGTGTTCAGCTCTGGTTGGACTGTGTCTGGAGTATTGTGTTCAGCTCTGGTTAGACCGTGTCTGGAGTATTGTGTTCAGCTCTGGTTAGACCGTGTCTGGAGTACTGTGTTCAGTTCTGGTTGGACTGTATCAGGAGTACTGTGTTCAGTTCTGGTTGGACTGTATCAGGAGTACTGTGTTCAGTTCTGGTTGGACTGTGTCTGGAGTACTGTGTTCAGTTCTGGTTGGACTGTATCAGGAGTACTGTGTTCAGTTCTGGTTGGACTGTGTCTGGAGTACTGTGTTCAGTTCTGGTTGGACTGTATCTGGAGTACTGTGTTCAGTTCTGGTTGGACTGTGTCTGGAGTACTGTGTTCAGTTCTGGTTGGACTGTATCAGGAGTATTGTGTTCAGTTCTGGTTGGACTGTATCAGGAGTACTGTGTTCAGTTCTGGTTGGACTGTATCAGGAGTACTGTGTTCAGTTCTGGTTGGACTGTATCTGGAGTACTGTGTTCAGTTCTGGTTGGACTGTGTCTGGAGTACTGTGTTCAGTTCTGGTTGGACTGTATCAGGAGTATTGTGTTCAGTTCTGGTTGGACTGTATCAGGAGTACTGTGTTCAGTTCTGGTTGGACTGTATCAGGAGTACTGTGTTCAGTTCTGGTTGGACTGTGTCTGGAGTACTGTGTTCAGTTCTGGTTGGACTGTGTCTGGAGTACTGTGATCAGTTCTGGTTAAACTGTGTCTGGAGTGTTGTGTTTAGTTCTGGTCAGACCATGTCTGGAGTACTGTGTTCAGTTCTGGTTGGACTGTATCTGGAGTATTGTGTTTCGTTCTGGTTGGACTGTATCTGGAGTATTGTGTTTCGTTCTGGTTGGACTGTATCAGGAGTATTGTGTTTCGTTCTGGTTGGACTGTATCTGGAGTATTGTGTTTCGTTCTGGTTGGACTGTATCTGGAGTATTGTGTTTCGTTCTGGTTGGACTGTATCTGGAGTATTGTGTTTCGTTCTGGTTGGACTGTATCAGGAGTACTGTGTTCAGTTCTGGTTGGACTGTATCTGGAGTATTGTGTTTCGTTCTGGTTGGACTGTATCTGGAGTATTGTGTTCAGTTCTGGTTGGACTGTGTCTGGAGTACTGTGTTCAGTTCTGGTTGGACTGTATCTGGAGTACTGTGTTCAGTTCTGGTTGGACTGTGTCTGGAGTACTGTGTTCAGTTCTGGTTGGACTGTATCAGGAGTACTGTGTTCAGTTCTGGTTGGACTGTATCAGGAGTACTGTGTTCAGTTCTGGTTGGACTGTGTCTGGAGTACTGTGTTCAGTTCTGGTTGGACTGTGTCTGGAGTACTGTGATCAGTTCTGGTTAAACTGTGTCTGGAGTATTGTGTTTAGTTCTGGTCAGACCATGTCTGGAGTACTGTGTTCAGTTCTGGTTGGACTGTATCTGGAGTATTGTGTTTCGTTCTGGTTGGACTGTATCTGGAGTATTGTGTTTCGTTCTGGTTGGACTGTATCAGGAGTATTGTGTTTCGTTCTGGTTGGACTGTATCTGGAGTATTGTGTTTCGTTCTGGTTGGACTGTATCTGGAGTATTGTGTTTCGTTCTGGTTGGACTGTATCTGGAGTATTGTGTTCAGTTCTGGTTGGACTGTATCAGGAGTACTGTGTTCAGTTCTGGTTGGACTGTATCTGGAGTATTGTGTTTCGTTCTGGTTGGACTGTATCTGGAGTATTGTGTTCAGTTCTGGTTGGACTGTGTCTGGAGTATTGTGTTTCGTTCTGGTTGGACTGTATCAGGAGTACTGTGTTCAGTTCTGGTTGGACTGTATCTGGAGTATTGTGTTTCGTTCTGGTTGGACTGTATCTGGAGTATTGTGTTCAGTTCTGGTTGGACTGTATCTGGAGTATTGTGTTTCGTTCTGGTTGGACTGTATCAGGAGTACTGTGTTCAGTTCTGGTTGGACTGTGTCTGGAGTATTGTGTTTCGTTCTGGTTGGACTGTGTCTGGAGTATTGTGTTTCGTTCTGGTTGGACTGTGTCTGGAGTATTGTGTTCAGTTCTGGTTGGACTGTGTCTGGAGTACTGTGTTTAGTTCTGGTTGGACTGTATCTGGAGTATTGTGTTCAGTTCTGGTTGGACTGTGTCTGGAGTATTGTGTTCAGTTCTGGTTGGACTGTGTCTGGAGTATTGTGTTCAGTTCTGGTTGGACTGTATCTGGAGTACTGTGTTCAGTTCTGGTTGGACTGTGTCTGGAGTATTGTGTTCAGTTCTGGTTGGACTGTGTCTGGAGTATTGTGTTCAGTTCTGGTTGGACTGTGTCTGGAGTATTGTGTTCAGTTCTGGTTGGACTGTGTCTGGAGTATTGTGTTCAGTTCTGGTTGGACTGTGTCTGGAGTATTGTGTTCAGTTCTGGTTGGACTGTGTCTGGAGTATTGTGTTCAGTTCTGGTTGGACTGTGTCTGGAGTATTGTGTTTCGTTCTGGTTGGACTGTGTCTGGAGTATTGTGTTCAGTTCTGGTTGGACTGTATCTGGAGTACTGTGTTTAGTTCTGGTTGGACTGTGTCTGGAGTATTGTGTTCAGTTCTGGTTGGACTGTATCTGGAGTACTGTGTTTCGTTCTGGTTGGACTGTATCTGGAGTACTGTGTTTCGTTCTGGTTGGACTGTATCTGGAGTATTGTGTTTCGTTCTGGTTGGACTGTGTCTGGAGTATTGTGTTCAGTTCTGGTTGGACTGTGTCTGGAGTATTGTGTTCAGTTCTGGTTGGACTGTATCTGGAGTACTGTGTTTAGTTCTGGTTGGACTGTGTCTGGAGTATTGTGTTCAGTTCTGGTTGGACTGTATCTGGAGTACTGTGTTTCGTTCTGGTTGGACTGTATCTGGAGTACTGTGTTTCGTTCTGGTTGGACTGTATCTGGAGTACTGTGTTTAGTTCTGGTTGGACTGTATCTGGAGTATTGTGTTCAGTTCTGGTCAGACCACATCAGGAATAATGGACAGAATTCTCCCCCAAAATTTTGAAGTCTCATAACGGAGCGAACAATGGAGCGATCTGAGCCGGTCTCTTCACAGGTCAATCCTCCCACAGTCAGTCCCTTTTTGGGTGAGTTGGGAGTTTTGTGCCAGTACTGGGAGGAGGCGGGGCCTAAAATGCCAGTGAGCCCAGCTGCAGAGCGCTTGGGTGCCATTTCACAAGAACACCACAATCTCTCAGTGTGCTGGGATTCCCTGCTCATTGGCGACATGTTCCCCACCCCTTCCCTGACATGGATCGCTAGCATCGGGGCATCAGTGCCCTCCCGATGGGTCTCCTTGCCTGTCCATCCCCTGACCACCTTCATTATCCACCCTTGCATGAACCCATCATACCCCCATCAGATCCCCCCTGCACAGCCACCATATCATGGCCCCCACTCAGGCCCCACCCCCTTGGCACTGTGCCTGGCACACTGGTGGTGCCCGGCACACTGGTGGTGCCCACCTGGTACACTAGCGGTGCCCCACTTGGCATTGCCAAGGTGTCTGGTGGCCACTGCAGGTACTGGTTGGGCACTACCAGGCAGGCACTGCCTGATGGGCACTGCTCGGTCATGCCCCTGGCCACCTGGGGTTTTCAATGGCCTCCAAGCCCCCCAGTGTGACCATCGTGCCAAGTCTTGTGGAGACTAGTAGTGATTCTTGCCGTTCTTGCGCTGCACCTGAAGCCCGGAGAATCCCGTGTGCTGGGATTCAAATAGTCAATGCATATTTAAATGCTACTTTAAATTTGCTAATCGCTCTCACGCCCATTCTGGGCGCAATCTGGTTCGCACGATTAGAAAGGGGCAGAGAGAATCGCAAACTGTTTGGCACAAGGTACGAAACCAGTTTTTAGGCCTGAATGCTATTTCTGGGGATCGGAGCGATCTGCTCTGGGTGCAGTGAGGTTAGAGAATTCTCCTCCAATGTGTTCAGTTGAGAAGGAAATACTGGCCTTGAAGAGTATGCAGTGCAGATTCACCAAGATGGTATGGGTGCTAAAATAGTTAAATTAGAAGGACAGGCTGTTTAGACTAGGCTTGTATTCCTTTGACTATAGATTAAGGGATGAACTATTTTGAGATGTTTGAGATGATTAAAGGCTTGGGTAGTTAGAAAGAAACCATTTATTTTGGTGAGCGAAATCCAAAACAAAGAGGCATATCGGTAATTAAAGCTGTTGTTGATAATCTCACCGCTCCTTCACAGATTCCCACCTTTTAGAAAATATTCTGCCACAATTCTTTCCACTCACTTAACCTATCAGTATGCCTTTTTGGATAGAATCATAGAATGTATGGCACGGAGACAGGCCCTTCAGCCCAAACTGGTCCATGTCGACCAAAAAGTCCATCTAAGCTAACCCTATCTGCCTGCATTTGGCCCATATCCCTCTAAACCTTCCCTACCCATATATCAGTCCAAATGCCCTTTAAATGTTGTCAATGTCCCTCCCTCAACCACTTCTTCCAGCAGCTCATTCCACATACATACCACCCTCTGTGTAAAAAAAGTTGCTCCTCAGGTTCCCATTAATTCTTTCCCCTCTTAACTTAAAACCTATGCCCTCTAGTTCTCGATTCCACAACCCTGGAAAAAAGACTGAGTGCATTCACCCTATCCATACCTCTCATGATTTAATACACCTCTATAGCACTTGTTCACGCAAGTAATAGTGGAAATCTGGAACCCAAAAAGCTGTTGAAGCTGTGGGGTCAAATGCAAATTTCAAATTGAGATTGATAGATATTTGTGGTGTTAAGAAGTATGGAAAAATGGTATGAAGATAATAACACCCCACTGTTTAATATCCCTGTGATCCTGTAATAATACCCCATTGTTTAATATCCCCCTGACCTGTAAAACTCTCTAATCAGAATCTTTATATATAACACAAGTGTTACATGATACCTGTGTAGAACTGCTTGGCACTTGAGTGTGATCTGTGCACAGTCTGAGTGTTTGTTCTGCTTCAGCTGCAGTGCGAACCTCTCCATCACGATCACCTTTTCTAGCTGAGCTTCCACCGTCTTCTCAAACTGTTCATGCTTTTGTTGCAAGTTCTCCACACTCGGCAGGGAATCCTGGAACAGGACAGCAAAGATAACTCACTGTATTGTTAAAACAGATTTTCAGAACATTGAAGAAAATCAGGGACTGAGCTGAGGATGCTTTCACTTTGTAACCTGATTTCAAGTTCTTTCTCTGCATGCTGAAGAGAGCTCTATAAAATCCGTTTGTTTCAATTTGATTGAGAATAAGTGTTAGCGTAAGTGCCAAACTATTCCCCCTAAAATCATGAAACCCACTCACTAATATAGTTAAAGTAGTTGGATGGTAAATTGAGAATACTCCATTGGTAGGCAATTGAGAGAATAGAACAAACTTTACTCTATGTCTAATCTATGATGCATTCCCAGGACTAATATCAATGATCTTGATGAGCACAAACTTGTAAGGAATAATAGAGTACTTTCTGAACTCTGTTCAGCTGCACCAAGTTGCCTTTCCATTCCTTTACTATATTTGAACTGTGATCCCCAATCCATGTCTAATGATATTAAGTCGCTACATATTGGTGAGAAACCTACCCCTTTGTCTTCATTAGCCAGGAATGCCTCCTTGTTGCTCAGCCAGCTCTCACTTTGCTCCACGTAACCATAGAATATCTGCAACACACAGGGTTTCACCACATCACAAACAAATCAGGAACACAGAAGCATTTGGCAGCAGTTAGACGGCAGCTCAAATGCACTATTTAGATTTTGAAATCATTTCCACACCCTCCCATCCCCAAGTCACACATCTTCAGACACTCCTGACCAGACACTTGATTCACTCCCAGGAAGGCAGTGCTATTGTGCTGAACAGAGGAGCTGGCACCATTGGCCACGGAGCGACCTTTGACACACCACTAAATTAAGACTGGGAATAAACTGTGTCCAGAACTGTGTGAAACCAGATCCAGACAGTCAGCAGCTTAGATGATTCAATGCATCAGCTAAAATATTTGAAGAAGGCCAATCACATTGTAGTGTGGGGAGATTTAGCACACTGAGTTACAGCAGCAACATCCTCACCATGGTTTCCTCTCAGAGTAGGCAGAATGTCACACTGCTCAGAGAGAACCAAACCTAAATGTAACAGGTGAATGGCATCTTCTGTATCTGCATCAACGACACATCTGCAAACTTGCTTCAGACCAATGGCATAATGTCCACATGAAGCACTGGTTTAACTTCCCCAATTCACAATCCTCAATCTGGCTTTGACAATGGGAACTGCATTGCTTTCTTTTCAATATGTTCCTTGGAGATTGCTTGTGGAAACTCCAGCTGTTGTGCTTTGCACTTTTCCACATCCTTTGTGAAGACCTACACATGAGCACTTTTGAACAACTCGAGTTAGGTTCATGCTATATAGTATACTCCAGCCATCTGTGACAGGAGTGTTACTTGGTCTGAGAGACCTCAACTTCCGTTCTATTATTGGGAACCTTGGCTGCTTATATCACATGCAGTAATATTTCTCTTTAATTCCTAGCGGATAACTGAGCAATGTTGTACCAAATACGCACTTTCATGGATAGTTTAACAGTGTGAACAATGTGTATCCTCCCCTTGCCCACCTATACCTGTAGATCACTGGCTTCTGCCAGCCTGGTGTTACGCTCCTGCCAAGCCTCGTTCAGAGTGGTCCAGGTCTCTTCCACTTTGGCAAGGGACTGCCTGATATCTGGTGATGCATAGTGTCCTGCAGTCACTAGTTCAACAGCAGCATTCCTGATAGCATTGAAACGCTCCACCCTGGCCTCGATCTCAGTCTAAGAAATAAATAAAGCCGGGTTAACAATACGGGAGGTGGTGATGGAGTGGTATTGTCAGTGGATTAGTAATCCAGAGACCCAGTGTAATTCTCTGGGGACCTGGGTTTGAATCCTATCATGGCAGATGGTGAAATTTGTATTCCATAAATAACTTGAATTAAAAGTCTAATGATGACCATGACACCACTAATGTCCTTTAGGGAAGGAAATCTCCTGTCCTTACATGTAGCCTACAGCAATGTGGTTGACTTTTAAATGCTACTCAGTCCAACGGCAGTTAGGGATGGACAGTAAATGCTGTCCATTTACTGACCATCCCATGTTAAAATAAAAAGCACATGTCCATACACAGTAACTCACGTATGTCACTCTGAACATTCCCACATCCCTTTTTTTAACATCCCGAGTGAATACTTAACAAGATGCCAATGGGAACACAATTTAACAGTTCTCACTGAACGGAAACTTGGATTCCCTCACAGGCTGAGGTGCATTAATCAATCTCTCCTCAAAGCTCATTCCCTTAATGTTTCTGCCGCTATTGGAGAGGTTGAAATTGGATCACTAGAAGTGAGGTACAGATCCACAGAAGATTCCCACCTCACTCCTGGCCATGTATCACAATACTCTATACTTCCCCACAATTGTTTTTATTCATTCTTGGACGTGACCATCACGAGCAAGCCAGTATTTATTGCTCATTCCTAATTGCCCTTGAACAAGCAGTGAGCTACTTATAATTGAGTGGCTTGCTAGGACATTTCAGAGGGCATTTAACTTTCAACCTCATTGATGCAGATCTGGAATCACATGTTGGCCAGACCCAAGGACAGAAAATTTCCTCCCCTGATGGGCATTCAGATGGGTTTTTACAACAATCCAATAGTTTCATGATCATTACTAACAATACTAGCATTCTATTGCAGATTCCTCCTGATGTCATGGTGAGATTTGAACTCATGTCTCTCGATTAGTCCAGGCCTCTAGTTTAGTAACGTTACCGCTGTGCTACCATCCAGTTACACAATGCCCTGATAGCAAGTGATTGAGTATATTCTGTCACTCACAAGACTTTTCGCACTTTCCATGCACCAATTCAATTCCTTCACTTATTGGGATCAAAACAAAAACTGCTGAAAACATTTGCAGCATTTTCCATTTTTATTTCAGATTTCCAGCATCCTCAGTATTTTTCTTTTATTTGTAGTTTATCGAGTGGTTTAATGAAGAAATACATACAGCACAATAGAATCAGGAGCTAATGAAACTCAAAATGTTGATTTTAAAGGAACGAAACCTGGTTGGGTCCAGGCATTGCTGGGGAGCAGCTGTCAGGATTGTGTTATATCCCTGCTGTGACCAGATGTGGTACATTGAGATAATTTAATCAGATCCCAAGCTTGGTCCTTGCCTTTCTCTCTTGGTGCTCCTCTATCATGCTCTCTGCTTCTTGCTTACTCTTGGGCAGGTTCCCTTTTCCCATCAGTGTTTTCATCCACTGCGCCCAGTCCATCAGTTCCCGAACACTCCTGTTGAACTTCTGCAGCTGGAATGAGGCTTCCAGCTTCTCCCTTCTGCAGAAACGAGAAATCAGCTGAAGTTAAAGTCAACAACTCAATCGAGAAATGATAGAAAACTCAGTGTACCAACCTGAAAACACAACTCTTCACACATTGTCCACATGAGATTGAGACTGTAATTGAGATAGTGACTGACAGCAAAACTATAACTGTAAACATGATTGCAATTAAGAAAGTAATGTTTTAGATTGGTGGTCTATCACTCTGTACAATCCACTACTACTGCACACTATACTCTTGGTTTCACCAAGCTCTCAGTCTAAACTCCTCTCAGATGAAGGTTCACAAGGATGTTGCCGGGACTTGAGAAACTGAGTTACAGAGAAAGGTTGAATAGGTTAGGACTTTATTCCCTGGAGTGTAGAAGAATGAGGGGAGATTTGATAGAAGTGTATAAAATTATGATGGGTATAGATAGAGTGAATGCAAGCAGGCTTTTTCCACTGAGGCTAGGGGAGAAATAAACTAGAGGACGTGGGTTAAGGATGAAGAGGGAAAAGTTTAAAGGGAATATTAGCGGGGGCTTCTTCACACAGAGAGTGGTGGGAGTGTGGAATGAGCTGCCAGATGAAGTGGTGAATGCGGGCTCACTTTTAACATTTAAGAAAAACATGGACAGGTACATGGATGAGAGGGGTGTGGAGGGATATGGTCCAGCTGCAGGTCAGTGGGACTAGGCAGAAAAATGGTTCGGCACAGACAAGAAGGGCCAAAAGACCTGTTTCTATGCTGTAATGTTCTATGGTTCTATGAGACGGTAAACTGACATCCAGACTGCCCTTTTGGGCGTTGGCACCCTTATGAAGAAGAACAAGAGAGTTCTCCCCGTCCCCTGACCAATATTATTCCCTGAATCAACATTACAAAAATAGATTATCTGGTAATTTATCATATAGCTGTTCATTAGAAGTGCTTTGCCGACTGCAAGGCCCTGGGGAGGCCTTGAAACTGTGGAAGGTCTTGCAGAAATGCAAATTCTTTCTTTCTTGTGCCTCTTTTGACTGTGTATCAAAGGAGATTTTACTCACCGCAATTTGGCTTCCTTCTGCAGCCGCAGCCAGCTCTCCTGCATCTCTCCTTGCTTCTGGCTGAGCTTATCACATATTGGGGATTGGTACTTCCAGACTTGCTTGGCTTTAAGTTCCAGCACCTGTTTCAGATAAACAACCTCACTATGTGAAAGCTTGTACAATCCCAACAACAACAACTTGGATTTATACAGCACCACTAAAGACTCTAAAAGATGCTTCACGGGACTTTATCAAACAAAGATTGACACTGAGCCACAAAATGAGATATCAGGGCAGGTGACCAAACACTTGGCCAAAATTGTAAGTTTTAAGGAGCATCTTGAAGGAGGAGAGAGAGGAAGACATCTCAGATCGTTAGCAGCTGAATGCTTGATCAACAATGGTGGAGTGATTAAAGTCAAAGATGTTCAAGAGACCAGCACTGGGGAAATGCAGAGATTCCAGCAGGTTGCAAGGTTGAAGGGAACAGAGTTTGGCAGGACAAAGCTATGGAGGGATTTCAGAGTTGTAGAGCAGAATTCTCCCATATAGCGCCATGGTGGAGGAAGGAACATGGAGTGTTTCCTGCTGTGGCAGCTGATGGAAAAACACACCAAGTTTTCTTGCCTCAGCATCATTAATTATGCATCTTTGTGTTTTACATTGTTTTCAGTGGTGGGGCAGGCCTGGATGGCATGTAGTCCACTGTCATGTTTGGGTGCCACATTGAAAAGGCACCCAACATCATTGACCCACTATTTAAGAAAGAAGGTGGACCATCTGAAAATCCCCCGGAGGAGTCGAGTCTGAAAGGTGGACCCCCTCCAAGACATCTAATCTGGAAGGTCCACATGCAGTTGCTCCCCTGACTCACTGCTGTGGTGTTCCAGGGTCCAGGATTGTGGGTGGCTTCCATCCTGAACTCCGGAGGCAGCCCCAGGCATTGTTCAGGTGAGTCCTGAACAATGCCTGACACATTGTTCTGAACGTGTTTCACGCTGACGTGTTTGCCTCCTGGGAACGCGGAGAATCTGGTGTAGGGGGTCAGACCTTAACCTGCATGAATGGGATTCAAAGGAGCTTCACGCCAGCCTCTGGTGAGTTTTCCTATCCGCTGTAAATTCACACCGGCATAAAAATTTCTGGGTCTCCCGCTATATTTTTCCCGCAATGCCCACCATCGAACACACTGGCGGGGCTTGGGAGAATTCCACCCTTAAAATCATGGCAATGGCTTAATAGGGAACAGTGAGCACAGGGCCAATGAATGAATGGGGCTTGATGAGAATTAGGACATGAGCAGTGGGGTTTTGGAGGACCTCACATTCACAGAAGGTAGAACATAGTCAGCCAGGAGTGTGTTGGAATAGTCAAGTCTGGAGAAAACAAAGGCATGGATGAAGGTTAGAGCAGCAGGTGAACTGAGGCAGGTGTGGAAACGTTACAGAGGTGGAAATAGGTGGTTCCTAGCAAGAGCACAGATATGATTGGAAACTCATCTCAGGGCCAAATATTGTGGTTAGCACAGCTGCCTCATAGCGCCAGGGACCCAGCTTGGGTCACTGTCTGTGTGGAGTTCTTCCTGTGTCTGTGAGGCTTTCCTCCAGGTGCTCCAGTTTCTTCCCACAGTCCAAAAGAGCAGGTTAGGTGAACTGGCCATGCTAAATTCTTCCTCAGTGTACCTGAACAGGCACCGGAATGATACGACTAGGGGATTTTCACAGTAACTTCATTGCAGTGTGAATATAAGCCTACTTGTGACTAATAAAAAAACTATAACTAGAACTATTACACCAAGGTTGCAAAAGTATAGTTCGGTCTCAGACTGTTGCCAGGGTGAAGGATAGAGTCAATGGTAAGGGAACAGGGTTCATAGCGGGGACTTAAGATAATTGTTTCAGTCTTCCCAATATTTAGTTGGAGGAAAGTTTTGCTCATGCGGCACTGATTTTGGATAAGTAGATGATTATTTAGAGACAGTGGAAGGGTTGAGAGAGGTGGCAATGAGATTGAGCTGGATATCATCTGAGTACATGTGGAAACTAACACCGTGTTTTTGGATGATGTTGCTGTGGGGCAGCATGTGGATGAGAAATATGATGGGGTCAAGGTCAGCCAGGAAACGAGGATAGGTGCAGAATAAAGCAGAAATTGTATGTTTCAGATACTCTGGCAGAGGTGAACCTTCTGACCTTGACTTTTCCCTATGGTAGGAAATCACAACTAATCCGGCCACAATACCCAACCCTTCATTTTCAACCTGTGTTTCCAGTAGCTGAGGATCCCTAATAGGAGTATCAGCCGTGGCTCAGTGATAACACTTGCCTATGAATCAGAAAGTTGTGTTCAGGTTGCATTCCCTCGACTTGAGCATTTAAATTTAGGTTAGGATTTCATTCCAATAGGGAGGGAATGCCGCACTATCAGAGGTACTGTCTTTTGGGTGAACCATTTAACCGAAGCCCAATCTGTCCTCTGAAGGTAAAATGTCCCAGGACAATATTTGAAGAAGAACAAGGGAACTATCCCCGGAATACTCACCTCTGCGTTGTGCTGGATGACTGTGATTTCCAGTTCAGTTTCTTTATGTCTCCTCATCAGTTTTTCTACACTTTCCACATCCCGGCCGTAGTCTAGACCTTGCATCAGCAAACTCTATCAACACAAATAAGCAGTTAGAGGGACTGCTTTAATCAAACTAAGAGGCCTAATGTGATCCTAAACCAGCTTTAATGCAAATCAGAACATGTCAACCAGGGAAATAACAAACCACACAGCATGCCCTATAAATATTAGAATGCACTTACAGAGAACAGGAACTTTAGCTCTTCAACTCCTTTTCTGCCACATTTCTCATGACCTCTCGTGGTCCAGAGGTACAGGAACCATTAGGTTCTCAAATTATTTCATTGTCACTCATTGAGCTGATCCTTAGATATATCCCTCACTCAACATATATTCCTCACACTGAATTGGTTACTAAAGGATTATCTGCTCATAAAGCTTGCCTCATTTCAGCAGGTTAACCGAGGGCTGATTTCTCCCCACCCTAAGTTCTGGCAGGGACCACGGTACAGCCCAGTTACATAGCTCTCACCTTTTCACCAATTCTCTCTTTAATTTCATCAATTTCTCTGATTAAGGCATGAACTTCCAGAGCCTCTGCCAGTTTTTTCTTGTATTTATTCAAATTTCCCTGGAAATTGTTCCATCTGAAATGAGAGAAAGCAGAACATTAAATGGCAGTGGGACACCACTGTGAGCAGGCAGTTGGGTGATACAGTGAGCACTGGGACGTAGTAAACCGAGGATTACTGAGGCAGAATTAATACATCTTCTGAAAGAGAACAAAATCCCGGAAAGCAAATTATAGGTCATTTTACTCTACACCCATTTTCTTTTGACTTCACTGGGAAAAAAAAGAGGCAAAGTATAAATGGACTGCGGATCTGTTATTGCTCAATGACTTCAATACAAATACGGATATCCTAGACAGGCAATCACAACATGCAAATCCCCAAGGACTGACCACAAAAGACCAAGAGGGATTAGGTGAGACACAATCTACCATTACATAGGAATCACTACACATTGTGCAGAAGGGTTTAAGATTAGATTGGAAAAAACCAAACCTGATGCTTTAGGCTCAATTAGGGAAGGCAAATTAGGAGGGCATTAGTGACCCATCAGTCTTGCTTCAATTCCTTGTAAAATAATGGAATTGACTATAGATGTAAACTTGGGGTCATCTGTACACTATTAACTCAGCAAACAGCAATCAACATGACACCATAAGGGGAAGATTCAACTGATCAACTTCCTAGGCTTCTTTAAGAAAGGTGAAATCTCATGTATGGTGTGGATTCAGTTCTGGGGATTCAGATTAAATTTCTGGAATTAAGAAGAAATTAGCTAAAGAACAGGAGACAATAGGAGTTTATTAGATGGGATGCATTGAGGTAAGCAAATTATTGGTATCCCAGAGACTAATACAAATTTACATTAATGATACAGATTCAGACCCTAAATTTTAACTGAGGTAATCAAAATACAATCCTATCAGAACCAATCTGAACCTTTATCAGAGGGACTGGATTATATCTGGATGAAAGAGCTTGGAAAAACTGAATGGCCATCACATCTATAATTTTCTTGTAATACAAGTGAAGTAACCCTATCTCAAATTTGATTTCCTCATCCTTCCCCCATCCCTATAACCTCCCCCAACCCTTCAACGACTCCACATTTTTCCAACTCCAGCACATCCCTCAATCTCCTAGTTCCACATTGCTGGCTGTAACTTTAGCCTTTCCGGATTTCTCTCCTTAAACATCTCCACTTCTCTATCTCACTTTGCTCCTTTAAGACACCTCTTAAACCTTCCTCTTAGTCAAAGCTTTTGGTCACCTCTCCTGATATCTATTTTAAATGCTCCATATCAACCTTTTACTGATTATGCTTCTGCGAAGCTCCTTGGGATGTTTTACTACATTCTACTCGCAATGTAAGTTGTATTCTAAGCTTCAACGTAGCACTGACCTATGACACAGACCTGCAGTATAATATTTTTGACCTTACTCTTTCTCCCTTCCTAAAAGTGCACTCGACCAATTGGCCGCTTTTTCACTCAAGCACCGAACAAGAGGATTTTGACTGGAGTATCACTGGTTTGACAGGCTAAAAAGAGGTGGACAACAAGGAGAGCAGTGGTTCTGTCATCTTGCCCTGGCACACAACCACATCCAGGAATTTCTCTGGGAGTGATGAGCTGGGCATGTTTAAATGGGACGGTAAGGGAGAACAAAAAATAATATAACATATCACTTCTGGGTGGATAAAGGGGTAATGAAAATTAAATCTTCTCCTGGAATCTAGTCAATTCCAGACCATCACGTGTCTTCCTTTTGTTTGTAAATGTCTTCTCTTCCCCTGCTCAGGGAAGGACACCAATCAGAATCCTGCTAAAAAGCTGCTAAAACAATTGAAGTGAGTTAGAGCCTGCAAGGGTTAAGAGCAGAATGAATGGTCAATACAATGCCCTGCTTCCGCTGAGGTGGGACATTCCAGCTTGAGAATCATTGGGACATTCACCTTGTCCTCACTCAACATCAATACAATTATTTTCCAGCAGGGAATGCTGGTTTTTATCCAGGAGCAGGGACCCTAACTGATTTGCTCCCTGCCCACACCTTGCAGGTCAACCAAAGCCTCAACTGTAGTGGCTCAATAACTGAGGAAGCACTGATCAGAAGTGAATCTTGGAACCCTCAGAGATCCCCCAGCTATTCATGTGTAGGCTAGCTGTGAGGTGGGAGCTGGCAGTGCTGGAGAATGGGGAGCTGCTTCAGCCGATTCGAGACAGGGGGATGAAGGGGTTGGGCTGACCTTTCATTCAGCTGCTGCTTGCGTTGCTGAACAGTCCCAATGTCATCTTTGTTCTGTTTCTCCAGCCGGGTGGCCAGGCTATTGATAGTCTTGATGTGAGCATCGTCCACCGTCAAGTCCTACAAGGGGTCACATAGTTGAGTCAACACATTGATGTTACTGGAAGAAGCACTGTCACATTCTGCAACATAAGCCATTTGTAAAGAAATATGATACTCGGTTCCCACAGTTTCTCTACTCTCATTTCCATGGAGACACGCTGATTTCAGCCAATGCCAAGTCAGTATCCCAGGTTCCCACTGACCTACCTGGGCCTCCACTCACTTGTTCCCAATGGGCAATCTCTGGCTGAGCTGGTTGTGGTCACCTTGTAATGGACGCGACTGAGATAGGGCGCTCAGTGGCAGGTTAATGAACCTGCACCTCACCAAACTTTGCTGGTTCTAATCACCATGCCTTTAGGGGCAGGGGTGATCTGTATACAAAAAACGGGTGGAACTTGAATCACAAGGGGACCAATATCCTGGCCGGTAGGTTGGCTAAGGCTACTGGGGAGAATTTAAACTAGATAGGTTGGGGGGAGGGGAGCTAGAAGAGTTGACTAGGATCAAGGAACTAATTGATGGGGGGGAGGATGCAGGGGTAAGGGGAATTACAAAATTAATGGTAGAGGAGAGGGTGCAAGTGAATGAAGGCGGTAATTTAGACAAGGGAGTAGAGGGAGAGGGTGTTCGCGACTCATCAAAGCGGGTCCAGATAAAAGCTGGAATAAGGACACTTTGCCTGAATGCACGAAGCATTCGGAACAAGGTAAATGAGTTGATGGTGCAAATCAGCACAAGTGGGTACGATCTAGTGGCCATTACAGAAACGTGGCTGAAAGGTGACCAGGACTGGGAGATGAATATCCAGGGGTATCAGGCGTTTAGGAAGAATAGACAGGAAGGAAAAGGTGGTGGGGTCGCGCTATTAATAAGAGATAATATCAGGGTAGTACTGAGGGATGACATAGGCTCTGAGGAACAAAACGTGGAATCATTATGGGTAGAGATGAGGAATAGTAGAGGGAGAAAGACACTAGTAGGTGTGGTATATAGGCCCCCAAATAATAATGTTGAGGTAGGGAGGGCTATAAACAAGCAGATAAGGGATGCGTGTAAAAACGGAACGGCAATAATCATGGGGGACTTCAACATGCACATTGACTGGCAGACTCAAGTCGGTAAGGGTGGAATGGAGGAAGAATTCTTAGAATGCTGTCGGGATAGTTTCCTTGAACAGCATGTTACGGAACCGACGAGGGAACGAGCTATTTTGGATCTGGTATTGTGTAACGAGGTAGGTAGAATTAAGGAACTTATTGTGAAGGACCCTCTTGGGTCTAGTGACCACAATATGGTCGAATTTCTGATTCAGATGGAAGAGGAGAAAGTTTGGTCCCAAACCAGTGTCCTCTGTTTGAACAGAGGGAAATATGATAGGATGAGGGATGAATTGGCTAAGGTAGACTGGGAGAGCAGGCTGGCAGGTAGGATAGCTGAGGAACAGTGGAGGATTTTTAAGGAGATCCTTTTCAGTTCTCAGCAAAAATATATTCCAGCAAAAAACAAGGATTGTAAGAAAAGGGAGAACCAGCCGTGGATAACGAAGGAAATAAAGGAGAGTATTAAAATAAAAACAGCTGCGTACAGAGTGGCCAAAAATAGTGGAGAAACAAGTGATTGGGAAAAATTTAAGAAACAACAAAGAGAGACTAAGAAAGCGATAAAGAAAGGAAGGATAGACTATGAAGCTAGGCTAGCAATTCATATAAAAAATGATAGTAAAAGTTTTTATAAATATATAAAAAGGAATAGAGTGGCTAGAGTGAATGTTGGACCCTTGGAGGACGAGAGGGGGGAGTTAATAGTGGGAAATGAGGATATGGCTGAGTCTTTAAATAAGTTTTTTGTGTCGGTCTTCACGGTGGAGGACACAAATAGTTTGCCCAATTTTAACGATAGAGGGTTGGCAGCAGGAGAAATACTTAATACAATTAATGTTACCAGAGAGGCAGTGCTGGGTAGACTAATGGGACTGAAGGTGGACAAGTCCCCGGGTCCGGATGGAATGCATCCCAGGGTATTGAAAGAAATGTCAGAGGTAATAGTGGATGCGTTAGTGATCATTTATCAAAACTCGTTGCATTCTGGGGTAGTGCCGGTTGATTGGAAAACGGCTAATGTTACGCCGCTGTTTAAAAAAGGAAGGAGACAAAAGGCGGGTAACTATAGGCCGGTCAGCTTAACGTCTGTAGTAGGGAAAATGCTGGAATCCATTATTAAAGAGGAGATAGCAGGGCATCTGGATAGAAATGGTTCGATCAATCAGACGCAGCATGGATTCATGAGGGGAAAGTCGTGCTTGACGAACATGTTGGATTTTTATGAAGATGTGACTAGGGCGGTTGATGGAGGAGAACCGGTGGATGCGGTGTTTTTGGATTTCCAAAAGGCGTTTGATAAGGTGCCCCATAAAAGGCTGCTGAAGAAGATTAGGGCACACGGAGTTGGGGGTAGTGTGTTAAAGTGGATTGGGGACTGGCTATCCGACAGGAAGCAAAGAGTCGGATTAAATGGGTGTTTTTCCGGTTGGAGGAAGGTAACTCGTGGCGTGCCGCAGGGATCGGTACTCGGGCCGCAACTATTTACCATTTATATAGATGATCTGGAGGAGGGGACGGAGTGTAGGGTAACGAAGTTTGCAGACGACACAAAGATAAGTGGAAAAGTGAATCGTGTGGAGGACGGAGAAGATCTGCAGAGAGATTTGGACAGGCTGAGTGAGTGGGCGAGGATATGGCAAATGGAGTATAACGTTGATAAATGCGAGGTTATACACTTTGGAGGAAATAATAACAAATGGGATTACTATCTCAATGGAAACAAATTAAAACATGCTACCGTGCAAAGGGACCTGGGGGTCCTTGTGCATGAGACGCAAAAGCCCAGTCTGCAGGTACAACAGGTGATCAAGAAGGCAAATGGGATGTTGGCCTATATTGCGAGGGGGATAGAATATAAAAGCAGGGATGTCTTGATGCACCTGTACAGGGCATTGGTGAGGCCGCAGCTGGAATACTGTGTGCAGTATTGGTCCCCTTATATGAGGAAGGATATATTGGCATTGGAGGGAGTGCAGAGAAGGTTCACCAGGTTGATACCGGAGATGAGGGGTTTGGATTATGAGGAGAGGCTGAGGAGATTGGGTTTGTACTCGTTGGAGTTTAGAAGGATGAGGGGGGATCTTATGGAGACTTATAAGATAATGCGGGGGCTGGATAGGGTGGAGGCGGAGAGATTCTTTCCACTTAGTAAGGAAGTTAAAACTAGAGGACACAGCCTCAAAATAAAGGGGGGTCGGTTTAAGACAGAGTTGAGGAGGAACTTCTTCTCCCAGAGGGTGGTGAATCTCTGGAATTCTCTGCCCACTGAGGTGGTGGAGGCTACCTCGCTGAATATGTTTAAAGCGCGGATGGATGGATTCCTAATCGGTAAGGGAATTAAGGGTTAGATGGCCTACTCCTGCTCCTATTTCTTATGTTCTTATGTTCTTATGCCATGTGAAATTAAGCCAGCTGTTTGGAACTCTAAAAACAACCAGGGAATATCACAGGACCATGTATCTCAGGAATACGACACTGACACAGCTGAGCATCAGGAACTGTTCTAGGTCAGGTGAAACAGATATATCATGCTCTGTGGTTGGGATTTAATGGCTAGTCCACCAGCTGGAATGTCGAGGGCAAGCTTACCTCTGTGGCCTTGGGAACTACGACTGGATTTTATGGTCATTAGGCAATTAATTGGCTTCCATACCCCTGAGTCAGGATATCCTACCTCCAAGAGCTCCTGACCAAGCAGAGGGGGCAGCCACTCTTTAGTCCCAGCCAGCTCCACTGAGAGCAGTGGCTACTGCTGGAACTGCAGCCTTCCTTAACCAGGCGCAGCGATGGAGGCCTGTGGAGCCAGTAGGTGGCGGAGGCAGGAGCCAGTGAGGGGCCGCAATTGGGAGTTGGGGTGGGCAGGGGGGATTAAGCAAATGTGTGTATGACCCTGTCAGGCCCTCTGTGTTGTACAGGATATCTGAACATGAGGGAGCTCACTCCAACTCCCCACCTGAGGCTGCAGCCAGTCACTGGGATATACCTGCCCGTCTCACCACCTGGCACGAGTCACTCCTGCAACTCATCAAATACCAGTGGTGGTGGGAGGAGGCCCTCAAGTAGGCATTAATTGGTCATTTATGGGCCTCAAATGGCCCAATGATGGGCGGGTCACCCAACACCTACTCCACTGCCGGAAAAGTTCTAGTGGGAGGCAATAGTTATGGCACTCAACACTGTCCCCCACCTACCAGCACACTCCCAAAGGAGCATAAAATTCTGACCACAATTCAGCAATCACTGGCATTAAATTATTGTTGCTGCTCACAGAGCCCTAAACATTACTGGCTTGCAAAATAAAAAACACAAAGCCACAGGAAGGTTAGGGATGAAGCACATTAATGGAACTGCACAGAGGGAGTACGTGTACTTGTCCTGGGAGTGTTTGACGAGCCAGTGTAGGAGTTTTACTCTGTACTTAACCTAACCTGTACCTACCCAATGTTGATGGGATGAGTGTAGCATGTAGAAAACCTCTGCAGCTTAGAATCATAGAGTCGCTACAGCGCAGGGGGAGGCCATTCATCCCATTGGGTCTGCACTGACTCTCTGACAAAGCATCTTATCCAGGCCACGTATTTACCCCACTAATGCTGCTAACCTACACATCTTGGACATTAAGGTGAAATTTAGCATTGCCAATCCATCTAACCTGCACATCTTTTCACTGAGATAAAACAGCAGCACCCTGTGGTGCTGAAGAGGGTGGTTTTAGAGGGTTGTTTTTCAAACTGGAGGCCTGTGGCCAGCGGTGTGCCTCAGGGATCAGTGCTGGGTTCACTGTTATTTGTCATTTGCATTAATGATTTGGATGAGAATATAGGAGGCATGGTTAGTAAGTTTGCAGATGACACCAAGGTTGGTGGCATAGTGGACAGTGAAGAAAGTTATCTCCAATTGCAACGGGATCTTGATCAATTGGGCCAGTGGGCTGACGAATGGCAGATGGAGTTTAATTTAGACAAATGCGAGGTGATGCATTTTGGTAGATTGAACCAGGGCAGGACTTACTCACTTAATGGTAGGGCGTTGGGGAGAGTTACAGAACAAAGAGATCTGGTGGTACATGTTCATAGCTCCTTGAAAGTGGAGTCACAGGTGGACAGAGTGGTGAAGAAGGCATTCGGCATGCTTGGTTTCATTGGTCAGAACATTGAATACAGGAGTTGGAACGTCTTGTTGAAGTTGTACAAGACATTGGTAAGGCCACACTTGGAATACTGTGTGCAACTCTGGTCACCCTATTATAAAAAGGATATTATTAAACTAGAAAGAGTGCAGAAAAGATTTACTAGGATACTACTGGGACTTGATGGATTGAGTTATAAAGAGAGGCTGGATAAACTGGGACTTTTTTCTCTGGAGCATAGGAGGCTGAGGGGTGATCTTATAGAGGTCTATAAAATAATGAGGGGCACAGATCAGCTAGATAATCAATATCTTTTCCCAAAGGTAGGGGAGTCTAAAACTAGAGGGCATAGGTTTAAGGTGAGAGGGGAGAGATACAAAGGTGTCCAGAGGGGCAATTTTTTCACACAGAGAGTGGTGAATGTCTGGAACAAGCTGCCAGAGGTAGTAGTAGAGGCGGGTACAGTTTTGTCTTTTAAAAAGCATTTAGATAGTTACATGGGTACGATGGGTATAGAGGGATATGGGCCAAATGCGGGCAATTGGGATTAGCTTAGGGGTTTTAAAAAAAAAGGGGGGCATGGACAAGTTGGGCCGAAGGGCCTGTTTCCATGCTGTAAACCTCAATGACTCTATGACTCAGAGGAAACTCACGCAGACATGGGGAGAGCATGCAAACTCCACACAGAGAGTCACCCAAGGTCGGAATTAAACCTGTGTTCCTGGCGATGTGAGGCAGTGCTAACCACCGTGCCACCCCTTGATTTCCCTCATTCTGTTGAGCACAACTCTCCTAAATGTGTGAAAGGAATATTGGTTGATAATACTCGTGTGAAAGTGAATGGACAGAGGCTCAGTTGACACAGCTGATATACCACAATGCTCAGAGGCCAATACCTACCCCTGCTCCTCGGAACTTGTTGAGCTTTTTCTGCAGCTGTAAGCAGTGCTCGTAGTCTTTGCCGACATCGCCCACATTAATCATCACCTCCTATTTGTGTGCGGAATGAAATGGAATGGAATGAAAAAGGCAGAGTTAAGAATTATAACGTTTGGTCAGTAAGTAAATATATTTTCTATTGCAATGCACAACCGATTCTATCCCCGAGTAGTAGATTGAACAGAACTCCCCTCCCTTCCCTGGGAACTAGGACAGGAAGGGCTTCTCAGAACTTGGGCATTTTCTGTATAACTAACCCTGATGGCTGAGTGGGCAAGTGCTGTACTCAGGTGGGAGTGACCAGAGCCTCTGGAGCAGTGTCGAACCTGCACTCGCTTTCCGAGTTGGAAGGAATATCAGCTCCGGTTCCCAAAGTCATCATTTTAATTCTTTCTATCCTTCTTACTGCAATTTTGTAATTTTAGTCACTGTTAATTTTAGTCCTGTTGACCATCTCAAATAGCCCTGGTATGTAAGGTGAGCTATAAATAACCGAACCACAATAAGAATTTTAACCATCTAATTAGCCAGATATGGAGTCCACAATATAAGCACAAGTTAATATAAAAGTAGAGAATTGGCAAAAGGTAAGAACAATGTGATTTCTTCAAATATACAGCAAACACCAAATGCTTATTTAATGGGTGCATAGTTTACCCAGAGTCAAGGTGGGAGGGCACATCATCAGGTCATAAACTTGCCCAGTTAAAATGTTGATTAAAGTGATGCTCCAAGATAGGTGTGATCACAAAAAAAGCTATTATCCTGTGTAACCAATCCCCACCTAAAAATCACAGTGCCCAATTCTCATTGCTCAGTAAGCTTGCAAATTCTACCAAAGTAGAGTACAGAGTACAGAGAATTCCCTGACACTATTCCTACCTTTTCCCTGATCCATGCCTCAACCTGTTCGACTTTCTGCAGGAATTCCAAGAAATCCCGGTTGCCCTCCAACATTTTTCCACGTGCAGCTGCTGCTATTTTCAGCTGCTCCCAATGTTCGAGGAGTATCCTCATACTTCGACGGATCTCGCTGGATTTGGGGTGGTGTCCAGACAACAGCAGCTCACCTGTCTGTATTGGTGTAAATTCAAGGGGCACAGTGAGGTGGACTTCCTCAAAACAACACAACTCCGGGAGGGACAGAAAAACAGAAAATGCTGGAAAATTTCAGCAGGTCTGGCAGCATCTGTGGAGAGAGAACAGGGTTCACGTTTCAATTCCATATGACTTCTTATGGGCTCGAAACGTTAAGTCTGTTTCTCTCTCCACCGATGCGACCAGACCTGCTGAGTTTTTCCATCATTTTCTGTTATTATTTCAGATTTCCAGCATCCTCAGCATTTTAATCCAGGAGGGACATAATGCCCAGGATGTACCAGCAATATAGGAAGTACTGGCCAGAATTTTACCATCCCGCCCGCCACGGGAATCGGAGCAGGCAAGGGGTGGACCATGGGTGGGATTTTACAGTTTCGGGATGAGCGAGGCCATAAAATCCTGCCCACTGTGTCACACTGAGTACTGGGGATACAGGAAGGTACCGGGTCCAAAAAAGACCTGCATTTAGTTGTGAAAGTTACAAGGCGTCTTTTACAGCCAATTACATACTTCTGAATTGTTGTAAGGTAGCAAATTTGCACACAAGCTCCCACAAACAGCCCTGTGATAATGATCAGATAATTGTTTTTTAAGTGATGTTAATTGAAGGATAAATTTGTCTAGGTAACCATGGAAAGCTATAAGATTGTCAAGGATTGATTTGTTAAAAATGGTTTTACTGATTCCTTTGCCCAAATACTGTGGTGAGGATTGGAATCTGTCTTTGATAATGCAGTAATCAAGTACATTTTAAAGGTGCAGTAACCCAAATAGTTTTTAAAATGCAACAGTTTGAGCAATTGCAAAATGTAAACTGCATGTTTGAACAGACCTTTCTGCGCAAACAGGTTGGGAAATGTTTGCAATTGAAGAGTACCTGATAGTTGAACAATATACATCAGCAATTGCTATAATCTGTAAAGGATCAATGAACGAGGTTAATAAATGTAACAATGGGTAAACAGTGGTGCAGGCCTCAGAGGGGCAGAAAAACATATGATGCAAGATGTTGGATAGGATCAGGATGTGCCTTTGTACATGTGAGCTCAAGATGTGTAAACTTGCTGAGTGAAAAACAGATTTAAGCTTGTGGGGACAAACAAATTTAGCCCTGCTATTGAATCAAATGACGAGTACTTTGGAGAAGTACAGATACAGAGTTAGAAAACATGCTTGCATGAGTGGACATCAATGCTGGCAGGAATCTAATATCTGCCTTGCTAAAGACGCTGAACAAGAAAGAGTAGATAATGCAAGGAACTTAGTCCAGTAACCCAACAGGTGATAGATGATCTGTTTGGAACTGTAAATTACTGTTTAGATCTCTGTTGTGGGACAATAACAAGGTTTGTTGTGACCAATTGATAACAGGTTGGAACCCCTTGAAATTCTGATAGAACTACCCCCTGTTCTTCCTCCAATAACGCCATGGAATCTTTTACATCCACTTTAGAGGCTATGGCCTCATTTTAACATCTCACTAGAAAGACAGCACCTATGCAAGTGCATTTTGTGTCCACGTCTCTGGCATGGAGTCATGACCTTCTGACTGAGAGGTGAGTGTGCCGTGGTCAACACAGAGGTATTGTGCAAAACAGGAAGTACTCCACAACATGTAAAAAACAGTGCTTTACACAGGAAGTACAGAGAAATATACAAATACAGCATGACATAGAAAGTGCAATGTTTTCCTGATAAGCACAAAGGAAGGAGAAAGCTTGGACGATGCACACACTATTTAAGGTATCCTCTGAGAAAAAGTTACTTCAGATCATATTTCACTCTCTGATGGGCTGCTCCCCGGTATCAGAGCCAAGTAGTACCACCGGAATGGAAACAACTTCAACATGACTTGAGATTGGGTCAAGACTCAATCCAGTGTCACACGGGCTGAACAGAAACAGGGTGAGAGTGTCACACTGATAGTCTGTGGAACACCAGCAACTCACCAAGTGGATTTCACTGTATTGGGGATAATTAGTATCTCACATATAACAGAGAAATGAAGGCAATACTTACCCCAGTAACACTGGTAATAATAGCCTGATGGGCCAGGATCTCAGCCTCAAATGCCTGGTGTTTCTGCAGAAGCTTCAGCTTGCCCTGCAGGTCACTAATGTCTGCAGAGGAATTGTCTTTCAACTTCTTCATTCTCTCGCTGATCCAGCTCTCCTCCTAGGAAGAGGAACATTACACAAGCTGAAAGAGTAGGCAGGAGCAACAGGAAGCCATGTGGTCCTTCCCACGCGTTCACTGGAGTTCTCCAGACTGATTTTACACATTCCTCCCTTCCTGTTTTGTCCTTTTCATATTCTCTTTTTAGCAATTATCCACCACATTTTTCAATGCTGTCATTCAAGCACCAGCAGTTTTTCTTCTGAACACCCCTTTTCTGTATCCCACATTTAGCTGGATGACATTTGTCTCTTGCTTTTGGTTTATCCAATACAGATCATCCAAATTACATAATCAACAACATCAACGGACATTAACATATTGTTGGAAAAACAGATCAAGGTGCTTCACAAGACTGTAATCAGTCAAATATTGACACTGAGATAGAGGAGATATTGAGGCAGGTGGGTAAATTTAAGGAGTCTGATAAAGAAGGAAAGTGAAGAGCTTTAACGGGGAAATTCAAGAGCTTAGGGCCTCAGCAGCTGAAGGCATAGCCAATGGTGGTGGAGTGATTAAAACCAGAGATGCTGCAGAGGCTCAGCTATCTGGGAGGTTTGTGGGGCTGTGGAGATTACAGAGATTGGGAGGGTGAGGCCATAGGGAGATTTGAAAATGGATGAAAAGTTTTAAGATTGGAGCTTTGCCAAGTCAGGTGTCAAGGTAGGTCAACAGATGATAAATGGGCGAATGGACTGAGTGCGAGTTAGGATGAGCTGAAGATTATGGAGGATGGAGACTGAGAGGCCAGAGGGACAGTATTGGAATAGTTAAGTTTGAAGGTGACAATAGGCGTGGATGAAGATTTCAGGAGCAGAAAAGCAAAGGCAGGTGGATGCAGAGGATTCTGTGGCACAATTCCAAGAAAAACAGGGAGTTTTATTTATGTCCAGCCAGAATTTATCCCTTAACCAACATAATTAAAAGCAATGATCTGGCTATTATTCTCTTGCTGATTGTGAGATCTTCCTGTGTGCAAATTGCCTGATATATTTCCGACACTAAAAGTGTCACTCTGACAGCGCAGCGCTCCTTCAGTACTGCCCCTCAGTGCGGCGCTCCCTCAGTACTGCCCCTCAGCGCGGCGCTCCCTCAGAAATGCCCCACAGCGTGGCGATCCCGCAGAACTGCCCCACAGCGTGGCGCTCCCGCAGTAATGCCCTCAGTGCGACGCTCCCTCAGTAATGCCCTCAGTGCAATGCTCCCTCAGTGCTGCCCCTCAGTGCAATGCTCCCTCAGTACTGCCCCCTGACAGTGCAGCACTCCCTCCGCACTGCCTCTCAGTGCGACACTCCCTCAGTACTGCCCCTCTGACAGTGTAGCACTCCCTCAGTACTGCCCCTCAGTGCGACGCTCTCTCAGTAATGCCGTCAGTGCGACGCTCCCTCAGTACTGCCCCTCAGTGCGACGCTCCCTCAGTACTGCCCCTCAGTGCGGCGCTCCCTCAGTACTGCCCCTCAGTGCGACGCTCCCTCAGTACTGCCCCTCAGTGCGACGCTCCCTCAGTACTGCCCCTCAGTGCGGCACTCCCTCAGTACTGACCCTCAGTGCGGCACTCCCTCAGTACTGACCCTCAGTGCGGCACTCCCTCAGTACTGCCCCTCAGTGCGGCACTCCCTCAGTACTGCCCCTCAGTGCGGCGCTCCCTCAGTGCGGCGCTCCCTCAGTACTGCACCTCAATGCGACGCTCCCTCAGTACTGCCCCTCAGTGCGGCGCTCCCTCAGTACTGACCCTCAGTGCAGCACTCCCTCAGTACTGACCCTCAGTGCAGCACTCCCTCAGCACTGACCCTCAGTGCAGCACTCCCTCAGTACTGCCCCTCAGTGCGGCACTCCCTCAGTACTGCCCCGCAGTGCGGCACTCCCTCAGTACTGCCCCTCAGTGCCGCACTCCCTCAGTACTGCTCCTCAGTGCCGCACTCCCTCAGTACTGCCCCTCAGTGCGGCACTCCCTCAGTACTGCCCCTCAGTGCGGTGCTCCCTCAGTACTGCCCCTCAGTGTGACGCTCCCTCAGTACTGCACCTCAGTGCAGCACTCTCTCACTACTGCCCCTCAATGCGATGCTCTCTCAGTATTGCCCCCCCCTGTGCGGCGCTCCCTCAGTACTGCCCCTCAGTGCCGCACTCCCTCAGTACTGCCCCTCAATGCGATGCTCTCTCAGTACTGCCCCTCTGACAGTGCGGTGCTCCCTCAGTACTGCCCCTCAGTGCGGCGCTCCCTCAGTACTGCCCCTCAGTGTGACGCTCCCTCAGTACTGCCCCTCAGTGTAGCACTCTCTCAGTACTGCCCCTCAATGCGATGCTCTCTCAGTATTGCCCCTCAGTGCGGCGCTCCCTCAGTGTGACGCTCCCTCAGTACTGCCCCTCAGTGTAGCACTCTCTCAGTACTGCCCCTCAATGCGATGCTTTCTCAGTACTGCCCCTCTGACAGTGCGGTGCTCCCTCAGTACTGCCCCTCAGTGCGGCGCTCCCTCAGTACTGCCCCTCAGTGCGGCGCTCCCTCAGTACTGCCCCTCAGTGCGGCGCTCCCTCAGTACTGCCCGTCAGTGCGACGCTCCCTCAGTGCTGCACTCCCTCAGTACTGCCCCTCAGTGCGGCGCTCCCTCAGTACTGCCCCTCAGTGCGGCGCTCCCTCAGTACTGCCCCTCAGTGCGGCGCTCCCTCAGTACTGCCCCTCAGTGCGGCGCTCCCTCAGTGCTGCACTCCCTCAGTACTGACCCTCAGTGCGGCGCTCCCTCAGTACTGCCCCTCAGTGCGGCACTCCCTCAGTACTGCCCCTCAGTGCGGCGCTCCCCCAGTACTGCCTCTCAGTGCAGCACTCCCTCAGTATTGCCCCTCAGTGCAGCACTCCCTCAGTATTGCCCCTCAGTGCGGCGCTCCCTCAGTACTGCCCCTCAGTGTGGCGCCCCCTCAGTACTGCCCCTCAATGCAGCGCTCCCTCAGTACTGCCCCTCAGTGCGGCGCTCCCTCAGTACTGCCCCTCAGTGCGGCGCTCCCTCAGTACTGCCCCTCTGACAGTGCAGCTCTCCCTCAGTACTGCCCCTCTGACAGTGCAGCCAACATGTGCTCAGCTAAGTCACACAACCAACCAGTGATTAGTGACCAGTTAATGTGTTTTCCATGGGGTTGATTCAGAAATGAACACTGAATGGGACACTTGCAAAATTCTATGATCTTCTCCCTAGCGCAGAGTGACATTTTGTGCAAAGCACATCAGGGAATTCAACACCTCGAACACCTCCGCGGCAGCTGGTGGGATGTCTCTGCCTCGATTGTATGCTGTGTCTCACGAATGAGGCCTGGACTCATGACCTTCCAGCTCGAAGTTGCGAGTGCTGCCAGCTGAGACTAGCTGACATCATTTCTAAGTGTTGAGGCTTGCCACCTGATCGCTGCTTGAATGGAAAGATCGAGTGCTGGATCCAGACCTGTGCAAACCGAGACACAGTCTGTACTTTTGTTTGCAACTGAAAACGTTGCCGATGCTGTTAGAGAATGGAAAAAGTTTTCCTGTTCCATTACTGGGATCAGAGTTAAGCCTCCTACTGGTGAACTGCATTCTTCCTGCCTTCTGGAACAGAAGGGACTCGGACAGGGTTTCCAAACCTTTTGAGCCACGGAACCTCTAGTGACCTCCCAAGAGCATCAGGAAACCTCAGAAATCAAACGTAAATCAATCTCATAGCGATACTTATGTATATATTAGAATTAGGAAGAGGCACAGAGTCACAAATACATTCACCCAGCTACATGGCCCCCTCACAGTAACCCCTGGCCAAGCCACCCTCCAATGGCTTCTTCACATTACCTCTGGAAGTAGTACCCACTTTAGGACTGGGTAATCTGGTAATAATTCATAAGTTCTCTCATTAAAAAAATACTTATTTTTAATGGGAGGAATGATGCTGGAAAGCTGATACCTATATTGGACACATGCATCTCTCTCTGCCCCTTACACACATCTCTCTCCCTCACGGGGGAGACAGAGAGAGAAGAGCGGAGAGAGAAGGAGAGTGGGAGGAAGAGGAGGGAGGGAGGGAGAGGGAGGCAGAGAAAGGGAGGTAGAGAGAGGGAGGGAGAAAGAGGAGGGAGAAAGAGGGAGGGAGGGATGGAGGGAGAAAGGGGGAGGGAGGGAATGGGAAGGAGTGAGGGAAGGAGAGTTGGAGGGAGGAAGAGTGAGGAATTGTGAGAAGGAGAGAGTGATGGAGAGAGAGAGGGAGAGAATGAGGGACTGGGAGAGGGAGAGAAGGTGAAGAGAGGGTGGGAGAAAAGGAGAGAGAGAGAGAGTGGGAGAAAGGGAGTCAGTGAGGAGGAGGATGGGAGGGCGATGGACGGAGGGAGAGAGAGAGAGAAACAGAGGGAGGAGGTGAGAGGGATGGAGAGAAGGAGAGGGAGGAGAGAGGAGATGGGGAGAGAGCAGGAGGGAGGGAGAGAGAGGAAGAGGGAAGGGAAGAGAAAGAGGGAGGGGGAGAGAGAGAGGAAAAGAGAGTTCGAAGGAGGAAGTGAGGGTTGGAAGGAGGGAGGAAGTGAGAAAAGGCATGAAGGGAGGGATAGTGGGAGGAAGGGGGAGAGAATGGGATAGATGGAATACTAGAGGGTTGGAGAGAGGTGGGAGATATGGAGGGAGAGTGGGAAGAAGGGAGAGAAGGGAGGGAGTGAAGGAAGGGAGAGTGAGAGGGAAGGATGGAGTTGAAGGAGAGATTAATTGGAGGGAAGAAGGGAGGGAGGAACAGGAGGGAGAGAGTGGGAGGAAGTGGAGGGAGGCTGAGAGCGGAGGTGGGAGTGAAGGAGAGAAGGAAGGGAGAGAGAGAGAGAGAGAGGGAAATCATCAGGGACAGCACCATGCATATCTAAATATTATGTGTCGACCTGGTGAAACTACAACAGAGGACTACATGCATGTCAATCCGTGAAAACGGCATTTGATCAACAGAGCTAAGCAATCCCACAACCAATAGATCAGAGCTAAGCAGTCCTCCAAATCCATTCTTGAATGGGGATGGACAATTAAACAACTCGCTGGAGGAGAAAGCTCCACAAACATCTCCATCCTTAACGATGGGTAACCCAATACATCAGTGCAAAAGACAAGGCTAAAGCATTTTCAACCACCTTCCGTCAGAAGTGCTGAGTAGGTGATCCATCTCGGCCTCCTCTGGAGGTCCCCAGCATCACGGATGTCAGTCTTCAGTTTATTCAACTCACTCAACATAATACCAAAAACCAGTTGAAGGCATTGGATACTGCAAAGGCAATGGGCCCTGACAACATTCCAGCAATAGTACTGAAGACTTGTGCTCCAGAACTTGCCGGACCCCTATCCCAGCTGTTCCAGTACAGTTACAACACAGGCATCTACCCGACAATGTGGAATATTGCCCAGGTATATCCTGTACAAAAAAACAGGACAAATCCAATCTGGCCAAGTACTGCCCCATCAGTCTACTTTCAATCATCAGTAAAGCGATGGAAGGGGCCATCAACAGTGCTATCAAGCAGTACTATGCAGCAATAATCTGTTCACTGATGCACCAGAGCCATGCAGCTCCTGATTTCATTACAGCTTTGGTCTAAACATGGCCAAATGAGCTGATGTCAAAAGGTGAGGCGAGTGACTGCCCTTGACAACGAGGCTGCATTTGACTGAGAATTAATTGCCTACTTAAGGATCTCAATTGTGTGTGGGACAGGAAGGTTATCCATGGCCACAGAGTGGAGGTGGGAGGGAAGGGGAAGGGAACGGTAGGGAGAAGGGGGGGGGGGGGGTGGAATCATGGTCCCTGCCACCAAATCCACTACAGGGAAGGGCACAAGATGTTGCCCCGTGTTTCTGTGAAGTTCTGGGGAGTTGTATCTGTGTTTCTGTGATGGGAGAGTTGGGTCTGTTTATCGGTGATGGAGAGAGTGGGGTCTGTGTCTGTAACTGTACATTGCTATTCTGTGTTTAGACAATGAAGATTTGGAGGCAGAGAAAAGGGAGGAGGGCACCTTCTGTGCTGAGGCCAGGCTGCTCTTATTAGGGCCCAGCAGCAGTTCAATGGATCCAGGCCACCTCACATTCAGTGCTATTAGACCATAAGATGTAGGAATAGAAGGAGGCCATTCGCCCCATCGAGTCTGCCCTGCCATTCAACGAGATCATGAATTATTAAAATCATTCCTAGGGGTTAGTAATGGATTAAGTTTGTAGCTGTACCAGGAACAGGAAACCCCTGCTGCGCTGTTCCCATTAAACCATCTGTTCTTTCTATCAGACAAGTACAGCACAGCAAATATTCCTGTTAATCCACAAATATCTCACACACTAATGCACACACACACACACACGTGCGCGCACACACACACACACACGTGCGCGCACACACACACAGTGGAGCAATTCTAACTTTCCCCTCCATCAACCATTTCCCTTAAATGCGGAGATACTGGATGGAATTTTCCTGTTCCACCTGCCACGGGAATCGTAGCGGGCGGGACAGGACGATGCAAAGGTCCGTTGATTTTTCCAGCCACGTTTGCCACAAGACCGGAAAATCCAACCCAAATTGTGTGTCAGCTCAAAGCCCGTGTCCCATCTGTGCCTCTTCTGCCTATTCTCATTTCACACCAGTGTTTCAATACTGACTGAATGTGCTCAGTCTGAGCTAAATCCTACAACACTTCCTAACTTTAGATTAGGTTTGAGATAACCACTTCTCTCTACAAATGTGAAAGTGAGGCACTTGAACTTTCTCACAGATGCCTGCCTCCTAATCCCTAAGGCACTGCCACTGTGGTGGAACATTCAGACAGCCTGCAATAATCCTTTGTTCCGCTCTGAGCCATGATCTCATTCTGGAGGTATTACCGTCTCCTGCCACTTGCTGCCAGAATGAGCTCAGTCGAAGTCGCTGCCTGCTCCAGCAGCCACATCTGCTCTCAATCAGCTGTCCTGCCTTGCGGTGAGGGCCATGCAGTGAAGATTCTCTGCTGCAATGCAGTGATAACCTCCATTAACTGAGTGGTTACATCCATCAGGAAAGAGTGAACATCCTGAGGAACTTTTCTCTTGAAAAGAGAAGATTTAGGTGTGTCCTCACAGAGGTTTTTAGGATCATGAAAAGGTTTAATAGGAAAAACATAGAGTGAATATTTCCATTTGTGGGCATGGCCATAACTAGAGGTCCTAAACATAAGATGGACTAATAAATCTGATGGGGAATTCAGGAGAAACTTCTTTAACCAATGAGTGGTTAGGAATGTGGAACTTACTGCCACAGGGAACCTTGGAGGCAAATAGTGGAGATGCATTTAAAGGAAAGCTAGATAAATTGTTTATAAAGTGCTTTGGGATATCCTAAGGTTGCGAATGGTGCTGTAAAAATGCGAACATATTTGCGAGTTTGGCAGATATTCTGCTCCGTAAACACTGCCTGACCCGTCCGGCTAATGGAGCAAAATACACGTGTATAAATCTGACTGGGGTTTTGTGTCTGTCCACTCAATGTGGAAATGTTGGACTGTTTGTTCACATTTTAAAAGAATAAAGAAAGATTTGCATTTATATAGCGCTACGATGACTCAGAGCATTTTACAGCCACTGAAGTACTTTTGAAATGTAGTCACTGTTGTAATGTAGGAAATACGACAGCCAGTTCACACACAGCAAGCTCCCACAAACAGCAATGTGATAATGAGCAGACAATCTGTTTCAGTGATGTTGTTTGAAGGATAAATATTGACCAGGACACCAGGGAGAAATCTCCCGGTCTTCTTCGAAATCGTGCCATGGCATTTACCTGACAGGGCAGATGTAGCCTCAGTTTAAGGTCTCATCTAAAAGACAGCATCTCCAACAGTGCAGCACTCTCTCAGTATTGCACTGTCAGCATGATTTTTGTCCTCCAGTCTCTGGAGTGGACTTAAACCTGGGAACCTTATGACTAAGAGACGGGAGTCCTGCCATAAGCCACAGCTATGTAATCTGTTGTCAGTGAGAGGACCCTGTGTGGACATCTAGGTGCACAAGAGTACCGTACCTCAGTCAGGTCCTGGTTGAACCGGGCCAGGAGGCGGGCAGTGCTCAGGTCGCCCTTGCGGCTCTGGGACAGCTCCTTAATACGGTTCCTCCTCTCCAGGATAGTGCTGAGCTTCTGCTGGATGCGGCTGGCATCATCACGTTTTAAACTTTCTTCTTTCAGCTTACCGGCCTGTTCCTGCAGAGATATCACCTGAAACAAAAAAAATACAGCACTCACTGACTGGAGCAGCAGACGGACTTTGGGCTGTCAACGGACACATGAATAATGAAGTTCTTTCTTATTCATTCTTGGGTATGTGGGTATGACTGGAAAAGCCACCATTGAATGCCCATCCTTGTTGCCCTGGGAAGATGGTGATGAGGTGCCTTCTTGAACCTCTGATACAACATAGGGCATCAGTTGCAAAGACTTCTCTTCCTGCTCCCACACTATTACCTCTAGTGTACGATTCCCATCCTATTTGTCATCTACAAGCTGCCCTCAGTGACATCATCTTAAAACATAGCATTAACATTCACATGTATGCTGACGACGCCAAAGTCAGTGTGCTAAATACAACCCAGCCAATCTGAGAGAATTAAAGACCATCTGGCCCATCCTGAGAGAGTTAAACACAGCCTCCACCACCCTGAACATGTTAAACACAGCCTGATGTACCCTAACTGTGTTAAATACAACCTGATGTATCCTGAACATATTAAACACAGCCTGATGTACTCTAAACATGTTAAATACAACCCAACGTATCCTGAACATGTTAAACACAGCCTGATGTACCTAAACATGTTAAATACAACCTGACGTATCCTGAACATGTTAAACACAGCCTGATGTACCCTAAACGTGTTAAATACAACCTGACGTATCCTGAACATGTTAAACACAGCCTGATGTACCCTAAACATGTTAAATACAACCCGACGTATCCTGAACATGTTAAACACAGCCTGATGTACCCTAAACGTGTTAAATACAACCTGACGTATCCTGAACATGTTAAACATAGCCTGATATACCCTAAACATGTTAAATATAACCCGACTTATCCTGAACATGTTAAACACAGCCTGATGTATCCTGAACATATTAAACACAGCCTGATGTACCCTAAACATGTTAAATACAACCCGACGTATCCTGAACATGTTAAACACAGCCTGATGTACCCTAAACATGTTAAATACAACCCGACATATCCTGAACATGTTAAACACAGCCTGATGTACCCTAAACATGTTAAATACAACCTGACGTATCCTGAACATGTTAAACACAGCCTGATGTACCCTAAACATGTTAAATACAACCTGACGTATCCTGAACATGTTAAACACAGCCTGATGTACCCTAAACGTGTTAAATACAACCTGACGTATCCTGAACATGTTAAACATAGCCTGATATACCCTAAACATGTTAAATATAACCCGACTTATCCTGAACATGTTAAACACAGCCTGACACATTTTGAGAATGTTAAACACAGCCTAACCCATCCTGAACGAGTTAAACGCAGCCCAGCCTACCCAAAGAGAGTTAAATGCTGCTCAATCCCTGTTAAGTTGATTATGACCATTCACGGAGTTAGAAATGTACAAAGTTACAACAAAGAACAGGTGATTGGGCCACACCAGTCTATGACAGAACTTCCATTCCATGTGAGTGGATAGTTCTAGTTACATGAACTCACAATTTTTCCAGATCCTTGCAGTGCCTTTTCAACCCCTCCATTCAATTTAATCTTGTTTGATTTGGACATGGCCTGATTTACCTTTTCCTCCTGAGTTGCCAGCAATTTCTCAAAGGCTTCATGCCGTTTAATGAGAGAATCCACAGTGTCCACGGATGTCCCCAGTTCACTAGACCTTAGGTAAACCTGAAATAAAATTGCAGTCAATGAACGCTCACTGCCTTTCTGCACACTTCACTCTGTGTAATTGCTTATCAATTCCAGTTATCCTCACTTGCCATCGATGATGACTAGCAAGTTGTTTCATGTTCAAACACAGTCAGATAGTTTTGGAGACATTTTAGCCCTGTGCCTGACACCTTACCCCACTGGACTCAAATGTGTTACAGAAATGCACTACTTTTTCCACACAGTACCCAAAGAGGATGGCTTGCGCAAAGGGACAGGTGATAGATGCCATTCGAAGAATTGAGCTGAGGCAAATTGTAGGAGGAGCTTTATTCTGTATCTAGCCTGTGCTGTACCTGTCCCAAGAGTGTTTGATGGAACAGTGTAGAGGAAGCTTTACTCTCCATCTAATCTGTGTTTAACCTGTCCTAGGAGTGTGATGGACAGTTTAAAAAGTTTATTTATTAGTCACAAGTAGGCTTACTTTAACACTGCAATGAAGTTACTGTGAAAATCCCCTTATTGCCACACTCCAGCGCCTGTTCAGGTACACTGAGGGAGAATTTAGCATGGCCAATGCACCTAACCAGTCTTTCGGAGGAAACCCACACAGACATGAAGAGAACGTGCAGACTCCACAACTGGGAACTCCACAACCCAAGCTGGGAATCGAACACGGGCCCCTGGCGCTGTGAGGCAACAGTGTTACCCACTGTACCACCGGAGCTTCACACTGTATCCAACCTGCGCTGCACTTGTCCTTCACTGTGCATTGAGCTGGCATTGAGTTCTTGAAATCACCTGCACTGACACCCATCATAATCACGAACACACAACTCTAAAAAGTTGAAGGAACACAGGAAACAAAAATGCTAATTTCTTCAGCTGCACCTTTTGACCCCAGTGGAAAGTATTCCATGGAATCATCATTGCCATTAACTATGGATAATCTAACACGATATGTAGTTTGCTTTAGTTGATGTGCTTGTAGGGATTTACATTTAAAATATCTCCTTGTAAATGTGCTCTAACCTTTAGAAATAAGCTCATTGATTTCCCGCAGGATACCTGCAGCACACTGGGAGTGCTACAGTTAGTCTCCTTGTACCCAGAGTGAAAACCGATGCCCAGTGGGTTACTTTCCGTCATCCAGCGATGATCTTTGCTGCCACAAGTGCACTGCATGGGGAGATTTTCCACCTTCTCTACAAGTTGAGGCTTGGCTTCAGAAAGTGCAGCAACGTTCTGAGATGAGCTACTAGTCCTTGTACCTGCCCTGGTCTCAGTGTCACCCTCAGGAAACTTGTCCTTAGCCCGAGCTGGAGTTAGGCTGATGGAGATCATGGGGCCACAGCCATTGATGAGAGAGGAATTGAAGATACAATTTAGAGTACAGCCGGAGGCCTTGTCTGGCCGACTAGTCTCGTTGAGCTCTGGGTGTCCCTGTAACACAAGCACCGTTTGAGAAAAGTGAGCCGGTGGAGCGGCAGTGGGAATCACACCCAATGTCCGTGTAGGGCTGTTCGATCGGGAACGTCCAGGTGTGTTATGAATGGAGATTTGGTGGCTTGTGGTGTGCATTGCGGGCTGTGGGGTGACAGTCAACGAGGCAACGTGATGTCCTGGCGTGTTCTGTGCAGCAGCCAACGTGACTTGCAGCCTGCTGACCCGCGGTGCTGGCACAATGTGGCAGGGCTGGTCAACAGGCACCCAAAGTGGTTTCGAAATCCCAGGCTGCAGCCATCCACTATCAGCTTTCTGAATGGCCTTTGTTGCAGAAGGGGACAGCAAAGGGAGAGATGATGATGCGATCTGGTGTACCGCTACAGTCCTCTCCTTCTTGGGAACTCCAGGTTTGCAGCTCTGACGGAATGCGGCCCCCCCGGATTCAGAACTCACCTGGGGGTGTGAAAGAGAGTTGGGCTCTGCAGGAGTTGTCCCTTCAGTAGCATCCGCACGTGACGACCTTGGATGAATGCTCTGGGCAGAGGGTGTCGCGTCGAAGGTGGAGAGACGGGGCGCTGCCGAGGCTGGCAAGGCGGAAGCCAAGGTGATGTCCATTCTTGAGACACGACGAGCAGGAGAAGCTGCTTCTGCTGCAGGTGCTGAGGTCAACATTGAAACCGAGCGCGAGGGTAACGGCGTTCCTGCAGGAGCTGGCCAAAGCTTCTTACATACCGTGAAACGCTGGACTCTTTTCCCATGTTCCCGACTCAACATTTTTAATCTCTCAGTGTCCAACCTTTCAGCCATGAAGTCTGCGAGGATTGTCAAGCAGAAGAAGAGATTCACCGAATGAGGCAAAGCATTGACGCAGCAGCATCTTGGAGGATCAGATTCACATATTTAGCCATAAACTATCAAAGGAGCCCAAGTCCAGTACAGTCCGTCACAAGAAAGAAAAACCAGGGAGTTAGTTAGAGAGCATAAGACCACTGCACAAGCCAGAGAGCATCTGAGCAGCATCTCGATTCCTGGGAGCCTGGCTGCTTCTGGGTACATGCTGCTATCCCTACGAGAGTCTGCTGGATCAGACCTTTTCTTCTAGAGGCAGACTTTCCTTCTTTAAAAAATGTGAACGACAGCAAACTCTGTGAAAATTGGCTCCCTCCTCCGATTTCGTCAGGAATGCAAAAAAAAGACTCAAAAGCCGAGCAATCAAAACTTTGAAAGGGTCTTTCTGGCAAAACATGGTAGTGATGCGACACTTGATGCAGACACCCTGTCTCAACGACCACACGGAACTGTAGTTGAGCTGCTGGATTACGTAGCCTACCTTAAAGCTTTTACTTCCTAAATCCTTCATGCACTTACATATGAAATGCCTCACAGGCTCCATTAACCCATATTAAATGTGCACTATTTCTGACCTCCAAATGCAGCCAACAAGCTGTCACCGCTCTGCAGTACTCTCTGACAGATGAATGTGCACATTAACTGTAGAGGTGGTTGTTCAATTCAGTGGAAAGTTTCTCCCTGTACTTTTTTTGTGCGAGGTATCCAGACTAAACCCTGTCCGGGCAAACCTCAGGGACTTGTTTGAATGTATTCTCGCCTTACTTACTCAGGGGTTAACAGCTCAACAAAAATTCTTTTTCACTCCCATCAAAACCTACAAACCATTGCGGCCAAACCTGCAAGATGACAAAAGCCACTTGAGGCTGAGTATTCCCCAATTGTGCAGGAGTGCGAGCGTCAGCTCACCAACATCGTTAGCTTTCCAGGGCAGATAGTGACACTGCCGACAGTCAAACCTGTGACTATGTGAATGCAGCCTGAATATGACAGTGATGTTAACAAGAGAGTGTTCACAGTCACACAGAGACACTGCTGTAATATAAATCAGAATGTGTACTGTCACAACAACAACGCTGGAATATAAGTAAGAGGGTGTTCACGCTAACATCAACGGTGCTGTAATATAAACAAGTGTTCACACTCAGAGACAGCGCTGTAATATAAGTGAGAGCGATCACACACACATTGGGCCTGATTTTACCATTTTGAGTCTAAGTGCCGAATCTGGGCGTCAAATAGATCCGAGCCTGGAATCCTCTTTCCAGCGCGCCCATACGCGTTTTGCCGGCTCCAATCCGATTCGCGCTGTGGGCGGGGCTTAGCGCTGCCGGAACGATCGGAGCTCTGAACTGCGCACGTGCAGTTCGAAAAAAAATCCGAAGCAGCGCGCCCGGGTGCGCAAGAAAAAAGCAGAGAGAGCGGCTCTCTGACCCAGATCATCGGGGGGCGGGGGCGGGGCGGGGGGGGTGATGGGTCCATCTGGCTCACCAAGTCAGTTACAATACTGCGATCAGCATCTACTGAACCATCTTGGATACAAAGGATAATGGCATTAGGGTTCTGCATGTAAGCCTTGCTTATGCTAAAAATTATATCCTTGGTGTCGGCAGCCATTCCTGATGTCACAGTACTGATAACACCAGGAAGATCGACCAGTACCATTCATTATCCTTTGTATCCACGATGGTTCAGTAGATGCTGAACGCAGTGTTGTTACTGACTTGGTGAGCCAGATGGACCCACAAGGCAGAAGGACCATCTTTGTGTTGACCAAAGTGGATCTAGCTGAGGAACATACAGCTTATCTTGCTAACGGAAGGATGGTGGAGGGAGAGGGGGGGTCTGCCGGAGGGGCCTGCCTCCCAGGGGGGTCTGATCCGGGGGGGGGGTTCTGCCGGGGTGGTTAGCGGGGGGGTCCGCGAAGGATGGTCGAGGAGGATGGTGACTTCACAAGGGCAGAGGGGGCTTCGGAGGTTCCCCTGCAGAATAGAAATCTGCTTCGGACTTTTATTCTGCAGGTCGCTAAAAGCGCGGATGCGGAATGGGCCAGAAGACGGTAAAGTGGGATTTGGCGGTAGGGTTGGATGCGCGGTTCATTAAGTCGAATCATCGGGCTGCCCGATTCGGGCGCGGGCCGGACCCATGCCCGAATTGGGTGTCGGTAAAGCCGCGATCTGCTCGGAATCAGGTGCAGATCGCGTTAAAGGCCCGACGCCCGACTTTACCGCGATTTCACGCCCGTTTTGGTAAAACCGGCCCATTGACAGCGCTTTAATATAAATGAGTGTGTTCACACTTACAGGAGACAGTGCTGTAATATAAATGAGTGACTGTGACACTCAGAGGCAATGCTGTAATATAAATGAGAGTGTGTTCAGACTCAGAGATGGCACTATAAGATAAACAAGGTTGTAAACAAGGCTTCTCGCCTCTCAAGAAGGGAAACTAATGGTGGATTATCTTGCTGGAGGTGGGAATCGGGAGGTGGGGTCTGGTTGCAAGTCACAACCTCACCTCCCACAGAGTGTGATTTTCACAGGGTTGGGGTTTTAATGACTCCAGGGACAATCTAGCAACCAATTAGTGGACGGGGTCAGTGGGAAGTGAGCTCTGTTCTGGTCTTAATCATGATGTGGAGATGCCGGCGTTAGACTGGGGTAAGCACAGTAAGAAGTCTCACAACACCAGGTTAAAGTCCAAAAGGCTTATTTTATACCAAATAAACCTGTTGGACTTTAACCAGGTGTTGTGAGACTTCTTATTGGTCTTAATCGACAGCCATGATGTGGATGATTGGAATGATTGGGTGGTGGGGTTAGGGGGTGGGGGGGGAGAGAATACATCAAAGGGTTGGGGATTGACAGGAGTTTTGGGTGGTAGATTGGAAATATCAGTGGGAGAGATCTGAAAGGTTGGGGGAGTAAGGGGATTCAGAAGGATCAGGGGTGAAGAGAGGAGGGTGAAGCAGGTAAACTGGATCTAATAGTCCCACCTCCATTAAGTTGTCACCCCCCGCCTCCCTCCCCACCCCAAACTTTCTGGGAGTGGGTTTGTTGCTCAACCCTCTCTCACTCCTCAATCCTGGATCTTGCCAGCTGGGAGTGGGTTCTCCCTTTGTCTGCATGGGTTTCCTCCCACAGTTCAAAGATGTGTGGGTTAGGTGGATTGGCCATGCTAAATTATCCCTCAGTATCAGGGGGACTAGCAAGGGTAAATGCATCGGTTAATGGAGATAGGGCCTTGTGGTCAGTGTAGACTCGATGGGCCGAATGGCTTCCTTCTGCACTGCAGGATTCTATGAATCTCACCTCTTCCCACTCCTCAATCCTGCCAGTTGGGAGTGGTTTGGAATCTCATCCCCCTCCCCACTCCTCAAGTCCATTAATTCTGGAATTAGACAGCTTGGGTTGCAATTTTAAAAATAAAAAAAAAACCTGACTCCAACAACCCCCATTCTGGGGCTAAGGGTTACCCCCTCCCAACCCCACTCTGTGTTAGTGACTGCAGCTACAACATGCCTGCTGGATTTGTGACTTTGATGCCAATGCATTTATGCGTGATTCCTGGTATCCCATCTGGATTGAATTGCTAAAAAGGATGTATGTAAGAAGCATCACTCATGATTGTTTAGGGAAAAATCCCACCTCCTGTTTCTCCTCTCCTTACCACACCCACCTCCTGAGAGTTCATGATCTTTTCCATTTGGCTGCTGTCTCTGTAGAAAAGCTGCTGCAATAACATCTTCTCCAACCAGCTCTTCTTCAATTCCCAGTGACGGTACAAGCTCGATCTCTCATCCTGTAGAGCACTGACTTTATCTCTGATCTAGAAAACAGGACAATTTGGTTCAGGCCTGTGGATAGCTGCAAGAAAGGGGGAAGGGGAGGTGAAAGAGGGAGGGGAGGTGAAAGATAGAGGGAGGATGAGAGAGGGAGGGGAAAACGAGTGAGGGGGAGGGCGAGGGAGAGAGGGGAGGGCGAGGGAGAGAGGGAGGGCGAGGGAGAGAGGGAGGGCGAGGGAGGGCGAGGGAGGGTGAGGGAGGGCGAGGGAGAGCGAGGGAGAGAGGGAGGGCGAGGGAGAGAGGGAGGGCGAGGGAGAGAGGGAGGGCGAGGGAGAGAGGGAGGGCGAGGGAGAGAGGGAGGGCGAGGGAGGGCGAGGGAGGGCGAGGGAGGGCGAGGGAGGGCGAGGGAGGGCGAGGGAGGGCGAGGGAGGGCGAGGGAGGGCGAGGGAGGGCGAGGGAGGGCGAGGGAGGGCGAGGGAGAGAGGGAGGGCGAGGGAGAGAGGGAGGGCGAGGGAGAGAGGGAGGGTGAGGGAGAGAGGGAGGGCGAGGGAGAGAGGGAGAGGGCGAGGACGAGGAGAGGACGGGGGAGAGCTGGAGGATGAGAGGGAGGACGGGAGAGAGATAGAGAGGACGAGAGAGAGAGGGAGAGGACGAGAGAGAGCGGGGGGACGAGAGAGGGAGGACGAGAGAGAGAGAGGACGAGAGAAAGAGGGAGGACGAGAGAGAGAGGACGAGAGAGAGAGGACGAGAGAGAGAGGACGAGAGAGAGAGGACGAGAGAGAGAGGACGAGAGAGAGAGGACGAGAGAGAAAGGACGAGAGAGAAAGGACGAGAGAGAAAGGACGAGAGAGAAAGGACGAGAGAGAAAGGACGAGAGAGAAAGGACGAGAAAGGACGAGAGAGAAAGGACGAGAGAGAAAGGACGAGAGAGAGAGGACGAGAGAGAAAGGACGAGAGAGAAAGGACGAGAGAGAAAGGATGAGAGAGAAAGGACGAGAGAGGGAGCACGAGAGAGGGAGGACGAGAGAGGGAGGACGAGAGAGAGAGGGAGGACAAGAGAGAGAGGGAGGACGAGAGAGGGAGGACGAGAGAGAGAGGGAGGACAAGAGAGAGAGGGAGGACGAGAGAGGGAGGGAGGACAAGAGAGGGAGGACGAGAGACAGAGGACGAGAGCGGGAGGACGAGAGAGAGAGCGGGAGGACGAGAGAGGGAGCGGGAGGACGAGAGAGAGAGGGAGGGCGAGAGAGAGAGGACATGAGGGAGAGGGAGGACGAGAGAGGGAGGACGAGAGAGGGAGGACGAGAGAGGGAGGATGGGAGAGAGAGAGAGAGGACGAGAGAGAGAGGGAGGATGAGAGAGGGAGGACGAGGGAGAGAGGGAGGACGAGAGAGAGAGGGAGGACGAGAGAGAGAGGGAAGACGAGAGAGGGAGGACGAGAGAGAGAGGGAGGACGAGAGAGAGAGAGAGGACGAGAGAGAGAGAGAGGGAGGACGAGAGAGAGAGAGGGAGGACGAGAGAGGGAGGACGAGAGAGGGAGGGAGGACGAGAGAGGGAGGGAGAACGAGAGAGGGAGGACGAGAGACAGAGGATGAGAGAGGGAGGACGAGAGAGGCAGGACGAGAGAGGGATGACGAGAGAGGGACGACGAGAGAGGGACGACGAGAGAGGGAGGACGAGAGAGGGAGGGGAATGAGGAAGGAGTGAAGGGAGAGGGGATATGAAGCAGGATTAGAAGGGAAGATGAGAGAGGGTGCGGTGGTCTGGGTGAGGGCAGAATGGATGAGAGGGGGGTATGGGTGAGAGGGGGAGAAGATCGGTGAGAGGGGGTGATCAGTGAGAGGGATGGGTGAGGTGGAGATCGGAGAGGGGAATGGGTGTGAGGGGGATAATAGAGGGAGGATGGGAAGGGAGGTTAAGAGTGCAGGGAATCTGTGAGAGGGAGCTGAGAGGGGAGGAAATGAGAGAAAGAATGGCTGGGAGACCGGGAGATGAGAGCAGAGAGGGAGGATAAGAAAGGGAATGAGAATGGGCTGGGGATGAGAGATTTGGGAAATGCTAATGGGGATTCAGAGAGAAACAAAATGTGGAACGAGAGTGGTTGCAAGGTGACGAGGAGAGAGGAGGAACAAAATGGAGTGAGAGACTGAAGGATAAAGGGAGATGAAAGGAAGAAAGAAGAGGGGAGATATGCAAAGGGGAGAGAAAGGAAGGGGCAAAAACTAGAGAATGAGTAAAATATAGCAAAGGGGAAATGACGGCAGACAGTTCTCACATCTTGGGTGGTGGAGGACTCCTGCAGGATTTCATGGCCCAGCGTGACCACCTGATTGAAGGTCTTCTCCCTGGCATCGATTTCAGCCCGAAGCTGCTGGTGTTGGGTTTGTTTTAAATCAATCATGGAACTATCACGTGCCGTTTCCTCCACTTTCATCTCCCTCATCAGTTCAGCCGACCAGGAGAAGTAATCCCGTACCTGGGAGGTACAAAGTTTAGAATGTGCATGAGACATTGAGGCTGCAAACAGATCGATGAATATAGTACAGGAAAACCTGGTGTCTGTTTCAATAAGGAAACCTTCTCCACACCAAACTTCACCCCCCCCCCCCCCCAAGTTGACTTTGAGATTGTTATTTTGGGCTACCAAACGACTATTAGAATGGTTTTCATTTTTTTGCCTGCAGTGCTATGTTCCCTTCAGGATACTTTATTATTTTGGACAGTCACCAGCTGCGAATGGGGTGGACCCAGTCGATATTACAGTGTCTCAATGGTAGCATTCTCACCTCGCAGTCAGAAGTTTGTGGGTTTGGAGTCAGAGCCTTGCGCACAAAATCCAGGCTAACACTCCAGTGCAGTACTGAGGGAGTGCTGCACTGCTGGAGGTGCCATTGTTCACATAAACCAAGATAAACTCCTGTCCTCTTAGACAGATGTAAAAGATTCCACAGCAGTATTTAAGAAGAAAAGGAGCGTTCTCCCTGGTGCACTGAATCATATTTATCCTGCAACCCAATATCACTTGCACAGATTATCTGGTCACATTTCTGTTTGCAGACTTGCTGTGCGCAGTTTTTTGCCGTGTTTCCCAGATTATATCAGAGACTACTCTTCAGAAAATCACTTAATTGGCTATTGAGGTTTTGAAAGGCACAACATAAAGCATAGAACCGTAGAATCCCTACAGTGCAAAAGGAGCCATTCAGCCCATCGAGCCTGCACCGACAACTATCCCACCCTATCCCCGCACCCCACGTATTTACACTGCTAGTCCCCTTGACACTAAGAGGCACTTTACCATGGCCATTCAACCTAGCCTGCACATCTTTGGAGTGTGAGAGGAAACCCACGCAGACACGGTGAGAATGTGCACCTTCCATACAGACAGTCACCCAAGGCCGGAATCGAACCCAGGTCCCCGACGCTGTGAGGCAGCAGTGCTAACCACTGTGCCACCGTGCTGCCCTGCAAATCCAAATTCTTTTTTTTCCTAGTTTATGCTGCTAAGCTTTTCACCCCAAAGAAAGCCTATTGCTTATCTGTACTCACCAGTGCCAGGAACCTTTGGATTTTGCAGGCCTGTTCCAGGTCTTCCCTCCGCTGATCCACTTTAGCCCTCAGGTTCTCCCAGTTTTCCACAACTGCCTGCTGCTTGTTCTGCAGGGCCGCACTCTGTTGCGTTGTGCAACGGTGCAGGACCTCATCAGCTGCATCCACCAACTCCTGCAACTAGGATTAGAAGGACACCAACTGTCACTAGGCGGACCGATGCTTTCTCCAAGTCTCGCTTGGTTATATACAGTTCCTTTGTCACTCGGTACCTTTACCCTGCATCTCTGAGCCTGGATGGCGACTGCCAGTGAGCTGTTCAAGGGTTAGTGGCATTGCAAAATGAGTCATGGAAAACTGCAACTCACTCCCTCAACAGGAGGCTGAGGTGCGGAGGTGGCAAATTGGAGCTTTGAAGATAGGGTATGGAGGGGTATGGAATGAAGGAAAGCAAACAAAAAGACAATGGGTAGCAAGTGAGTAGACATCTACCAGAGAAGAGGAAAGGTTGGAGAGAGAGGGAGGGGGAGAAACAAAGTACATTGCATACTGCAGAGAGAGAAGGCAGAGATAGTATATTGTACAAATACTATTAGAATGGGAGGAAACTGTATATTGTCCATGGATATCATTGCAGAAAGAGGGGCGACAATATATTGTACTGTAGAGTGACAAAGAGAGACATGCTATTGCAGAGATAGGAGACACAGTATATTGTACGGGAACATTGCACAGGGAAGGGAGATGGTAAATTATACAGGAAAACTAGGGAGAACGGAGGATTTGGTGCTATATGATATGTGACTTGCTGGTTTAAATTGAAATGCTGTAACAGAAAGCAGCATTATCACCTGCAAGTTCTCACTGCTCCATATTGACAGTTGATGTGGGGATGCTACATAGAATTATAAATCTTACTCGCTGCTCTGCCCCAGACAGTTCATGTTCCAACGCTTCATGAGTCCGAAGTTGTGCTTGAACACCACGCAGGTCCTTTGCAAGTTCATCAGGAATACTTTTAAGTTTCTCCTAAAGAAATAGAAACAAAGGCAAATTAAAAGAATCTGATTTCATTCTGTACTAAATCTTTGATCTCAATACTGCCCCTTCAAACACAGCTTACATACAAAGAAAAGGCCCCTCTCCACTGTTCCATCAGCTACTTCTAGACTGTTCTATCAAACACTCCCAGGGCAAGTACAGCACAGGTTTGATACAGAGTAAAGCTGCTTCTAGACTGTCCTATCAAACACTCCCAGGGCAGGTACAGCACGGGGTTAGATACAAAGTAAAGCTACTTCTCGACTGTCTTATCAAACACTCCCAGAGCAAGTATAGCACAGGTTAGACACAGAGTAAAGTTACTTCTAGACTGTCCTATCAAACACTTCCAGGGCAGGTATAGCACAGGGTTAGACACAGAGTAAAGCTACTTCTAGACTGTCCCATCAAACACTCCCAGGGCAGATAGAGCGCGGGGTTAGATACAGAGTAAAACTGCTTCTAGACTGTCCAATCAAACACTCCCAGGGCAGGTAGAGCACTGGGTTAGATACAGAGTAAAGCAGCTTTGATCTACACTGACTTATCAAACATCATTTGGGCAGGTAAAGAACAGGATGGATTCAGAGTAAAGACTCCTCTACAGTGGTTTACATCTTCCATCCTAGAAGTAATTGACGGGATTGAAGGTGGATAAATCTCCAGGTCTTCATCCCGGAGTGACCCTGGAAATAGTAGATCCACTGGTGCTCATTTTCCAAAATTCTTTGGACTCTGGTCTGGTTCCTACAGATTGGAGAGTAGCTAATGTAAGCTTGCTATTCAAAAAGGGAGATAGAGAGAAAACAGGTAACTATAGACCAGTAAGCTTAATGTCAAGGATTTCATAGCTCAGCATTTGGAAAGCAATGGCATAATCATACAAAGTCAGCATGGATTTACAAAGGGAAATCATGCTTGACAAATCTATTGGAATTCTTTGAGGATGTAACTAGTAGAGTTAACCAAGGAGAACCGGTGGATGTGGTCATCTTTTGGACGGCTTTCAACAAGGTCTCACATAGCAGACTACTATGTAAAGTTAAAGCACATGGGATTGCGGGTAGTTTCTTGAGGTGGCTAGAAAGCTAGTTAGCGTGCAGAAAGCAAAGAGTTGGCATAAGTGGGTCTTTTTCCGATTGGCAGGCAGTGACTAGTGGGGTACAGGACCCCAACTGTTCACATTATATATTAATGATTTGGAAGAGGGAACGAAATGTATTATCTCCAAATTTGCAGGTGATACAAAGTTGGGTGGCAGGGTGAGATGTGAGGATGATGCAGAGATGCTTCAGTATGATTTGGACAGACTGAATGAGTGGGCATATGGATGGCAGATGCAGTATAATGTGGATGAATGTGTGGTTATCCACTTTGGTAGCAATAATGGGAAGGCAGATTATTATTTGAATGAGTGTAAATTGAGAGAGGTGGATATTCAGCAAGACCTTGGTGTCCTCATGCATCAGTCGCTGAAAGTAAGTATGCAGGTACAGCAGGCGGTAAAGACGACAAATGGTATGTTGGCCTTTATAGTGAGAGGATTTGAGTAAATGAATAGGGATGTTTTACTGCAATTGTATAGGGTGCTGGTGAAGCCACATCTGTATTGTTTGCAGTTTTGGTGTCCTTATCTGAGGAAGGATGTCCTTGCTGTAGAGGGAGTACAGCAAAGGTTTACCAGGCTGATTCCTGGGATGGCAGGTCTGTCATATGAGGAGAGATTAAGTTGGTTAGGATTATATTCATTGGAGTTTAGAGGAATGAGAGGGGATCTCATAGAAACTTATAGAATTCTAAGAGGATTAGACAGGGGAGATTCAGAAAGAATGTTCCTAATGGTCGGGGAGTCCAGGACGAGGGGTCATAGCTTCAGGATAAGGGGTAAATCTTATAGGACTGAGGTGAGGAGAAATTTGTAGAGAGTAGTGAAACTGGAATTCACTACCACAGAAAATAGTTGAGGCAAAAACATTGTGTGATTTCAAGAAGAAATTAGATACAGCTCTTAGGGCTAAAGCGATCAAGGGATATAGAGAGAAAGCGGGATCAGGATATTGAATTTGATGATCAGCCATGATCAAAATGAATGGCGGGCAGGCGAGAAGGGCTGAATGGCCTCCTCCTGCTTCTATTTTCTATGTTTTGACCCTGCGGCTTTGTTGAGTGACATGCATGGTATAATATCTGCAGCTGGTGAAACAGGGGGAATTGGGACCACACCCATTGAGAATGTGGTCAAGACAGCAAAGACGTGTGACCATTCAAACCGAGAGATAGAGAGACTGACATCAGTCACTTGGACTGGAATACAACAGATGCTTCAGGCTGAAAGTTAAGTGCTTAAATCCTGGGAGTAGCCCCTTTCCCCTGTGATTTTCTTGTGTCAGAGATCTGTAAGCACCAACCTTAATGTGAGTCAAAGCATCTGATAGATCTTGGCTGCATTTCTGAACTGCGTCTGCATCACTGAGCCTCTGTCCACGGATCCGGGCCCTTTCCTGTAAAATGCTCCATAAATTCCTACACCAATGGAAAATTTACTGTAAGTCAGAGCCACAGAGTTGTAGAGTCAATATGGACCAGAATGCCATTTGGTTAATCAAATCCATTCCAGAAGACACAACCAAACTGGCATTGCTGTAGCATTAATTCAGGCAACACAATGTAAACAATCAAACCATTTATGAAACAATTGTACAGTTTCCTGTAATCCCCTAACTCACTCTCAGAGCACCCTGTGATCCCCTCACTCTCAGATAGAGCACCCTGCGATCGCCTCACTCTCAGATAGAGCACCCTGCGATCGCCTCACTCTCAGATAGAGCACCCTGCGATCGCCTCACTCTCAGAGCACCCTGCGATCCCCTCACTCTCAGATAGAGCACCCTGCGATCCCCTCACTCTCAGAAAGAGCACCCTGTGATCCCCTCACTCTCAGATAGAGCACCCTGCGATTCCCCTCACTCTCAGATAGAGCACCCTGCGATCCCCTCACTCTCAGATAGAGCACCCTGCGATCCCCTCACTCTCAGATAGAGCACCCTGCGATCCCCTCACTCTCAGATCACCCTGCGATCCCCTCACTCTCAGAGCACCCTGCGATCCCCTCACTCTCAGAGCACCCTGCGATCCCCTCACTCTCAGAGCACCCTGAAATCCCCTCACTCTCAGAGCACCTTGTGATCCCCTCACTCTCAGAACACCTTGTGATCCCCTCACTCTCAGAGCACCCTGCGATCCCCTCACTCTCAGATAGAGCACCCTGCGATCCCCTCACTCTCAGATAGAGCACCCTGCGATCCCCTCACTCTCAGATAGAGCACCCTGCGATCCCCTCACTCTCAGATCACCCTGCGATCCCCTCACTCTCAGAGCACCCTGCGATCCCCTCACTCTCAGAGCACCCTGCGATCCCCTCACTCTCAGAGCATCCTGAAATCCCCTCACTCTCAGAGCACCTTGTGATCCCCTCACTCTCAGAACACCTTGTGATCCCCTCACTCTCAGAGCACCCTGCGATCCCCTCACTCTCAGATAGAGCACACTGCGATCGCCTCACTCTCAGATAGAGCACCCTGCGATCCCCACTCTAGGAGCACCCTGCGATCGCCTCACTCTCAGAGCACCCTGCGATCGCCTCACTCTCAGATAGAGCACCCTGCGATCGCCTCACTCTCAGAGCATCCTGCGATCGCCTCACTCTCAGAGCACCCTGCGATCCCCTCAATCTCAGAGCACCCTGCGATCGCCTCACTCTCAGATAGAGCACCCTGAAATCCCCTCACTCTCAGAGCACCCTGCGACCCCCTCACTCTCAGAGCACCCTGCGACCCCCTCACTCTCAGAGCACCCTGTGATCACCTCACTCTCAGAGCACCCTGCGATCCTCACTCTAGGAGCACCCTGCGATCCCCCCTCTCACTCTCAGAGCACCCTGTGATCGCCTCACTCTCAGAGCACCCTGTGATCCCCTCACTCTCAGATAGAGCACCCTGCGATCGCCTCACTCTCAGATAGAGCACCCTGCGATCCCCTCACTCTCAGAGCACCCTGCGACCCCTCACTCTCAGAGCACCCTGCGACCCCCTCACTCTCAGATAGAGCACCCTGCGATCGCCTCACTCTCAGATAGAGCACCCTGCGATCCCCTCACTCTCAGAGCACCCTGTGATCCCCTCACTCTCAGAGCACCCTGCGACCCCCTCACTCTCAGAGCACCCTGCGATCGCCTCACTCTCAGATAGAGCACCCTGCGATCTCCTCACTCTCAGATAGAGCACCCTGCGATCGCCTCACTCTCAGAGCACCCTGTGATCCCCTCACTCTCAGAGCACCCTGCGACCCCCTCACTCTCAGAGCACCCTGCGATCGCTTCACTCTCAGATAGAGCACCCTGCGATCGCCTCACTCTCAGATAGAGCACCCTGCGATCGCCTCACTCTCAGAGCACCCTGCGATCGCCTCACTCTCAGAGCACCCTGCGATCGCCTCACTCTCAGATAGAGCACCCTGCGATCCCCTCACTCTCAGAGCACCCTGCGATCGCCTCACTCTCAGATAGAGCACCCTGAAATCCCCTCACTCTCAGAGCACCCTGCGACCCTCTCACTCTCAGAGCACCCTGTGATCCCCTCACTCTCAGAGCACCCTGCGATCCTCACTCTCGGAGCACTCTGCGATCGCCACTCTAGGAGCACCCTGCGATCCCCCCTCTCACTCTCAGAGCACCCTGCGATCGCCTCACTCTCACAGCACCCTGTGATCCCCTCACTCTCAGATAGAGCACCCTGCGATCGCCTCACTCTCAGATAGAGCACACTGCGATCCCCTCACTCTCAGAGCACCCTGCGATCCCCTCACTCTCAGAGCACCCTGTGATCCCCTCACTCTCAGATAGAGCACCCTGCGATCGCCTCACTCTCAGATAGAGCACCCTGCGATCCCCTCACTCTCAGAGCACCCTGTGATCCCCTCACTCTCAGAGCACCCTGCGAACCCCTCACTCTCAGAGCACCCTGCGATCGCCTCACTCTCAGATAGAGCACCCTGCGATCGCCTCACTCTCAGAGCACCCTGCGATCGCCTCACTCTCAGATAGAGCACCCTGCGATCGCCTCACTCTCAGAGCACCCTGCGATCCCCTCACTCTCAGAGCACCCTGTGATCCCCTCACTCTCAGAGCACCCTGCGATCGCCTCACTCTCAGATAGAGCACCCTGCGATCGCCTCACTCTCAGAGCACCCTGCGATCGCCTCACTCTCAGATAGAGCACCCTGCGATCACCTCACTCACAGATAGAGCACCCTGCGGTCCCCTCACTCTCAGAGCACCCTGTGATCCCCTCACTCTCAGATAGAGCACCCTGCGATCGCCTCACTCTCAGATAGAGCACCCTGCGATCCCCTCACTCTCAGAGCACCCTGCGATCGCCTCACTCTCAGATAGAGCACCCTGCGATCCCCTCACTCTCAGAGCACCCTGCGATCGCCTCACTCTCAGATAGAGCACCCTGCGATCCCCTCACTCTCAGAGCACCCTGTGATCCCCTCACTCTCAGAGCACCCTGCGATCGCCTCACTCTCAGATAGAGCACCCTGCGATCGCCTCACTCTCAGAGCACCCTGCGATCGCCTCACCCTCAGATAGAGCACCCTGCGATCGCCTCACTCTCAGAGCACCCTGCGATCCCCTCACTCTCAGAGCACCCTGTGATCCCCTCACTCTCAGAGCACCCTGCGATCGCCTCACTCTCAGATAGAGCACCCTGCGATCGCCTCACTCTCAGAGCACCCTGCGATCCCCTCACTCTCAGAGCACCCTGCGATCGCCTCACTCTCAGAGCACCCTGTGATCCCCTCACTCTCACAGCACCCTGCGATCCCCTCACTCTCAGAGCACCCTGCGATCCCCTCACTCTCAGAGCACCCTGCGATCCCCTCACTCTCAGAGCACCCTGCGATCCCCTCACTCTCAGAGCACCCTGTGATCCCCTCACTCTCAGAGCACCCTGCGATCCCCTCACTCTCAGAGCACCCTGCGATCCCCTCACTCTCAGATAGAGCACCCTGCGATCCCCTCACTCTCAGATAGAGCACCCTGCTTTTATTCCCCTCACTCTCAGATAGAGCACCCTGCTTTTATTCCCCTCACTCTCAGATAGAGCACCCTGCGATCCCCTCACTCTCAGAGCACCCTGCGATCCCCTCACTCTCAGATAGAGCACCCTGCGATCCCCTCACTCTCAGAGCACCCTGCGATCGCCTCACTCTCAGAGCACCCTGTGATCCCCTCACTCTCAGAGCACCCTGCGATCGCCTCACTCTCAGAGCCCCTGCGATCGCCTCACTCTCAGATAGAGCACCCTGCGATCGCCTCACTCTCAGATAGAGCACCCTGCGATCGCCTCACTCTCAGAGCACCCTGCGATCGCCTCACTCTCAGAGCACCCTGTGATCGCCTCACTCTCAGAGCACCCTGCGATCCCCTCACTCTCAGAGCACCCTGCGATCGCCTCACTCTCAGAGCACCCTGCGATCGCCTCACTCTCAGATAGAGCACCCTGCGATCGCCTCACTCTCAGAGCACCCTGCGATCCCCTCACTCTCAGAGCACCCTGCGATCGCCTCACTCTCAGATAGAGCACCCTGCGATCGCCTCACTCTCAGAGCACCCTGCGACCCCCTCACTCTCAGAGCACCCTGTGATCGCCTCACTCTCAGATAGAGCACCCTGCGATCCCCTCACTCTCAGATAGAGCACCCTGCGATCACCTCACTCTCGGATAGAGCACCCTGCGATCCCCTCACTCTCAGATAGAGCACTCTGCGATCACCTCACTCTCAGATAGAGCACCCTGCGATCCCCTCACTCTCAGAGCACCCTGTGATCACCTCACTCTCAGATAGAGCACCCTGCGATCCCCTCACTCTCAGATAGAGCACCCTGTGATCCCCTCACTCTCAGAGCACCCTGCGATCCCGTACTCTCAGAGCACCCTGCGATCGCCTCACTCTCAGAGCACCCTGCGATCGCCTCACTCTCAGAGCACCCTGCGACCCCCTCAATCTCAGAGCACCCTGCGATCGCCTCACTCTCAGAGCACCCTGCGATCGCCTCACTCTCAGATAGAGCACCCTGCGATCACCTCACTCTCAGATAGAGCACCCTGCGATCCCCTCACTCTCAGAGCACCCTGTGATCACCTCACTCTCAGATAGAGCACCCTGCGATCACCTCACTCTCAGATAGAGCACCCTGCGATCCCCTCACTCTCAGAGCACCCTGCGATCCCCTCACTCTCAGATAGAGCACCCTGTGATCCCCTCACTCTCAGAGCACCCTGCGATCGCCTCACTCTCAGAGCACCCTGCGATCCCCTCACTCTCAGAGCACCCTGCGATCGCCTCACTCTCAGAGCACCCTGCGATCCCCTCACTCTCAGAGCACCCTGCGATCCCCTCACTCTCAGAGAACCCTGTGATCCCCTCACTCTCAGAGCACCCTGTGATCCCCTCACTCTCAGAGAACCCTGCGATCCCCTCACTCTCAGAGAACCCTGCGATCGCCTCACTCTCAGAGCACCCTGTGATCCCCTCACTCTCAGAGCACCCTGCGACCCCCTCACTCTCAGAGCACCCTGCGATCGCTTCACTCTCAGATAGAGCACCCTGCGATCGCCTCACTCTCAGATAGAGCACCCTGCGATCGCCTCACTCTCAGAGCACCCTGCGATCGCCTCACTCTCAGATAGAGCACCCTGCGATCCCCTCACTCTCAGAGCACCCTGCGATCGCCTCACTCTCAGATAGAGCACCCTGAAATCCCCTCACTCTCAGAGCACCCTGCGACCCCCTCACTCTCAGAGCACCCTGCGACCCTCTCACTCTCAGAGCACCCTGTGATCCCCTCACTCTCAGAGCACCCTGCGATCCTCATTCTCGGAGCACTCTGCGATCGCCACTCTAGGAGTACCCTGCGATCCCTCCTCTCACTCTCAGAGCACCCTGCGATCGCCTCACTCTCACAGCACCCTGTGATCCCCTCACTCTCAGATAGAGCACCCTGCGATCGCCTCACTCTCAGATAGAGCACCCTGCGATCCCCTCACTCTCAGAGCACCCTGCGATCCCCTCACTCTCAGAGCACCCTGTGATCCCCTCACTCTCAGATAGAGCACCCTGCGATCGCCTCACTCTCAGATTGAGCACCCTGCGATCCCCTCACTCTCAGAGCACCCTGTGATCCCCTCACTCTCAGAGCACCCTGCGAACCCCTCACTCTCAGAGCACCCTGCAATCGCCTCACTCTCAGATAGAGCACCCTGCGATCGCCTCACTCTCAGAGCACCCTGCGATCGCCTCACTCTCAGATAGAGCACCCTGCGATCGCCTCACTCTCAGAGCACCCTGCGATCCCCTCACTCTCAGAGCACCCTGTGATCCCCTCACTCTCAGAGCACCCTGCGATCGCCTCACTCTCAGATAGAGCACCCTGCGATCGCCTCACTCTCAGAGCACCCTGCGATCCCCTCACTCTCAGAGCACCCTGCGATCGCCTCACTCTCAGAGCACCCTGTGATCCCCTCACTCTCACAGCACCCTGCGATCCCCGCACTCTCAGAGCACCCTGCGATCCCCTCACTCTCAGAGCACCCTGCGATCCCCTCACTCTCAGAGCACCCTGCGACCCCCTCACTCTCAGAGCACCCTGTGATCCCCTCACTCTCAGAGCACCCTGCGATCCCCTCACTCTCAGAGCACCCTGCGATCCCCTCACTCTCAGATAGAGCACCCTGCGATCCCCTCACTCTCAGATAGAGCACCCTGCTTTTATTCCCCTCACTCTCAGATAGAGCACCCTGCTTTTATTCCCCTCACTCTCAGATAGAGCACCCTGCGATCCCCTCACTCTCAGAGCACCCTGCGATCCCCTCACTCTCAGATAGAGCACCCTGCGATCCCCTCACTCTCAGAGCACCCTGCGATCGCCTCACTCTCAGAGCACCCTGTGATCCCCTCACTCTCAGAGCACCCTGCGATCGCCTCACTCTCAGAGCCCCTGCGATCGCCTCACTCTCAGATAGAGCAGCCTGCGATCGCCTCACTCTCAGATAGAGCACCCTGCGATCGCCTCACTCTCAGAGCACCCTGCGACCCCCTCACTCTCAGAGCACCCTGCGATCGCCTCACTCTCAGAGCACCCTGTGATCGCCTCACTGTCAGAGCACCCTGCGATCCCCTCACTCTCAGAGCACCCTGCGATCCCCTCACACTCAGAGCACCCTGCGATCGCCTCACTCTCAGAGCACCCTGCGATCGCCTCACTCTCAGATAGAGCACCCTGCGATCGCCACACTCTCAGAGCACCCTGCGATCCCCTCACTCTCAGAGCACCCTGCGATCGCCTCACTCTCAGATAGAGCACCCTGCGATCGCCTCACTCTCAGAGCACCCTGCGACCCCCTCACTCTCAGAGCACCCTGTGATCGCCTCACTCTCAGATAGAGCACCCTGCGATCCCCTCACTCTCAGATAGAGCACCCTGCGATCACCTCACTCTCAGATAGAGCACCCTGCGATCCCCTCACTCTCAGATAGAGCACTCTGCGATCACCTCACTTTCAGATAGAGCACCCTGCGATCCCCTCAGTCTCAGGTAGAGCACCCTGCGATTCCCTCACTCTCAGATAGAGCACCCTGCGATCCCCTCACTCTCAGAGCACCCTGTGAGCACCTCACTCTCAGATAGAGCACCCTGCGATCCCCTCACTCTCAGATAGAGCACCCTGTGATCCCCTCACTCTCAGAGCACCCTGTGATCACCTCACTCTCAGATAGAGCACCCTGCGATCCCCTCACTCTCAGAAAGAGCACCCTGTGATCCCCTCACTCTCAGATAGAGCACCCTGCGATTCCCCTCACTCTCAGATAGAGCACCCTGCGATCCCCTCACTCTCAGATAGAGCACCCTGCGATCCCCTCACTCTCAGATAGAGCACCCTGCGATCCCCTCACTCTCAGATAGAGCACCCTGCGATCCCCTCACTCTCAGAGCACCCTGCGATCCCCTCACTCTCAGAGCACCCTGCGATCCCCTCACTCTCAGAGCACCCTGCGATCCCCTCACTCTCAGAGCACCCTGAAATCCCCTCACTCTCAGAGCACCTTGTGATCCCCTCACTCTCAGAACACCTTGTGATCCCCTCACTCTCAGAGCACCCTGCGATCCCCTCACTCTCAGATAGAGCACCCTGCGATCCCCTCACTCTCAGATAGAGCACCCTGCGATCCCCTCACTCTCAGATAGAGCACCCTGCGATCCCCTCACTCTCAGATCACCCTGCGATCCCCTCACTCTCAGAGCACCCTGCGATCCCCTCACTCTCAGAGCACCCTGCGATCCCCTCACTCTCAGAGCACCCTGAAATCCCCTCACTCTCAGAGCACCTTGTGATCCCCTCACTCTCAGAACACCTTGTGATCCCCTCACTCTCAGAGCACCCTGCGATCCCCTCACTCTCAGATAGAGCACACTGCGATCGCCTCACTCTCAGATAGAGCACCCTGCGATCCCCACTCTAGGAGCACCCTGCGATCCCCTCACTCTCAGATAGAGCACCCTGCGATCGCCTCACTCTCAGATAGAGCACCCTGCGATCCCCTCACTCTCAGAGCACCCTGCGACCCCCTCACTCTCAGAGCACCCTGCGACCCCCTCACTCTCAGATAGAGCACCCTGCGATCGCCTCACTCTCAGATAGAGCACCCTGCGATCCCCTCACTCTCAGAGCACCCTGTGATCCCCTCACTCTCAGAGCACCCTGCGACCCCCTCACTCTCAGAGCACCCTGCGATCGCCTCACTCTCAGATAGAGCACCCTGCGATCTCCTCACTCTCAGATAGAGCACCCTGCGATCGCCTCACTCTCAGAGCACCCTGTGATCCCCTCACTCTCAGAGCACCCTGCGACCCCCTCACTCTCAGAGCACCCTGCGATCGCTTCACTCTCAGATAGAGCACCCTGCGATCGCCTCACTCTCAGATAGAGCACCCTGCGATCCCCTCACTCTCAGATAGAGCACTCTGCGATCACCTCACTTTCAGATAGAGCACCCTGCGATCCCCTCAGTCTCAGGTAGAGCACCCTGCGATTCCCTCACTCTCAGATAGAGCACCCTGCGATCCCCTCACTCTCAGAGCACCCTGTGAGCACCTCACTCTCAGATAGAGCACCCTGCGATCCCCTCACTCTCAGATAGAGCACCCTGTGATCCCCTCACTCTCAGAGCACCCTGTGATCACCTCACTCTCAGATAGAGCACCCTGCGATCCCCTCACTCTCAGAAAGAGCACCCTGTGATCCCCTCACTCTCAGATAGAGCACCCTGCGATTCCCCTCACTCTCAGATAGAGCACCCTGCGATCCCCTCACTCTCAGATAGAGCACCCTGCGATCCCCTCACTCTCAGATAGAGCACCCTGCGATCCCCTCACTCTCAGATAGAGCACCCTGCGATCCCCTCACTCTCAGAGCACCCTGCGATCCCCTCACTCTCAGAGCACCCTGCGATCCCCTCACTCTCAGAGCACCCTGCGATCCCCTCACTCTCAGAGCACCCTGAAATCCCCTCACTCTCAGAGCACCTTGTGATCCCCTCACTCTCAGAACACCTTGTGATCCCCTCACTCTCAGAGCACCCTGCGATCCCCTCACTCTCAGATAGAGCACCCTGCGATCCCCTCACTCTCAGATAGAGCACCCTGCGATCCCCTCACTCTCAGATAGAGCACCCTGCGATCCCCTCACTCTCAGATCACCCTGCGATCCCCTCACTCTCAGAGCACCCTGCGATCCCCTCACTCTCAGAGCACCCTGAAATCCCCTCACTCTCAGAGCACCTTGTGATCCCCTCACTCTCAGAACACCTTGTGATCCCCTCACTCTCAGAGCACCCTGCGATCCCCTCACTCTCAGATAGAGCACACTGCGATCGCCTCACTCTCAGATAGAGCACCCTGCGATCCCCACTCTAGGAGCACCCTGCGATCCCCTCACTCTCAGATAGAGCACCCTGCGATCGCCTCACTCTCAGATAGAGCACCCTGCGATCCCCTCACACTCAGAGCACCCTGTGATCCCCTCACTCTCAGAGCACCCTGCGACCCCCTCACTCTCAGAGCACCCTGCGACCCCCTCACTCTCAGATAGAGCACCCTGCGATCGCCTCACTCTCAGATAGAGCACCCTGCGATCCCCTCACTCTCAGAGCACCCTGTGATCCCCTCACTCTCAGAGCACCCTGCGACCCCCTCACTCTCAGAGCACCCTGCGATCGCCTCACTCTCAGATAGAGCACCCTGCGATCTCCTCACTCTCAGATAGAGCACCCTGCGATCGCCTCACTCTCAGAGCACCCTGTGATCCCCTCACTCTCAGAGCACCCTGCGACCCCCTCACTCTCAGAGCACCCTGCGATCGCTTCACTCTCAGATAGAGCACCCTGCGATCGCCTCACTCTCAGATAGAGCACCCTGCGATCGCCTCACTCTCAGAGCACCCTGCGATCGCCTCACTCTCAGAGCACCCTGCGATCGCCTCACTCTCAGATAGAGCACCCTGCGATCCCCTCACTCTCAGAGCACCCTGCGATCGCCTCACTCTCAGATAGAGCACCCTGAAATCCCCTCACTCTCAGAGCACCCTGCGACCCTCTCACTCTCAGAGCACCCTGTGATCCCCTCACTCTCAGAGCACCCTGCGATCCTCACTCTCGGAGCACTCTGCGATCGCCACTCTAGGAGCACCCTGCGATCCCCCCTCTCACTCTCAGAGCACCCTGCGATCGCCTCACTCTCACAGCACCCTGTGATCCCCTCACTCTCAGATAGAGCACCCTGCGATCGCCTCACTCTCAGATAGAGCACCCTGCGATCCCCTCACTCTCAGAGCACCCTGCGATCCCCTCACTCTCAGAGCACCCTGTGATCCCCTCACTCTCAGATAGAGCACCCTGCGATCGCCTCACTCTCAGATAGAGCACCCTGCGATCCCCTCACTCTCAGAGCACCCTGTGATCCCCTCACTCTCAGAGCACCCTGCGAACCCCTCACTCTCAGAGCACCCTGCGATCGCCTCACTCTCAGATAGAGCACCCTGCGATCGCCTCACTCTCAGAGCACCCTGCGATCGCCTTACTCTCAGATAGAGCACCCTGCGATCGCCTCACTCTCAGAGCACCCTGCGATCCCCTCACTCTCAGAGCACCCTGTGATCCCCTCACTCTCAGAGCACCCTGCGATCGCCTCACTCTCAGATAGAGCACCCTGCGATCGCCTCACTCTCAGAGCACCCTGCGATCGCCTCACTCTCAGATAGAGCACCCTGCGATCACCTCACTCTCAGATAGAGCACCCTGCGGTCCCCTCACTCTCAGAGCACCCTGTGATCCCCTCACTCTCAGATAGAGCACCCTGCGATCGCCTCACTCTCAGATAGAGCACCCTGCGATCCCCTCACTCTCAGAGCACCCTGCGATCGCCTCACTCTCAGATAGAGCACCCTGCGATCCCCTCACTCTCAGAGCACCCTGCGATCGCCTCACTCTCAGATAGAGCACCCTGCGATCCCCTCACTCTCAGAGCACCCTGTGATCCCCTCACTCTCAGAGCACCCTGCGATCGCCTCACTCTCAGATAGAGCACCCTGCGATCGCCTCACTCTCAGAGCACCCTGCGATCGCCTCACTCTCAGATAGAGCACCCTGCTTTTATTCCCCTCACTCTCAGATAGAGCGCCCTGCTTTTATTCCCCTCACTCTCAGATAGAGCGCCCTGCTGTTATTCCCCTCACTCTAGGAGCACCCTGCGATCCCCCCTCTCACTCTCAGAGCACCCTGCGATCCCCTCGCTCTCAGAGCACCCTGCGATCCCCTCACTCTCAGAGCACCCTGTGATCCCCTCACTCTCAGAGCACCCTGCGATCCCCTCACTCTCAGAGCACCCTGCGATCCCCTCACTCTCAGATAGAGCACCCTGCTTTTATTCCCCTCACTCTCAGATAGAGCACCCTGCTTTTATTCCCCTCACTCTCAGATAGAGCACCCTGCGATCCCCTCACTCTCAGAGCACCCTGCGATCCCCTCACTCTCAGATAGAGCACCCTGCGATCCCCTCACTCTCAGAGCACCCTGCGATCGCCTCACTCTCAGAGCACCCTGTGATCCCCTCACTCTCAGAGCACCCTGCGATCGCCTCACTCTCAGAGCCACTGCGATCGCCTCACTCTCAGATAGAGCAGCCTGCGATCGCCTCACTCTCAGATAGAGCACCCTGCGATCGCCTCACTCTCAGAGCACCCTGCGACCCCCTCACTCTCAGAGCACCCTGCGATCGCCTCACTCTCAGAGCACCCTGTGATCGCCTCACTCTCAGAGCACCCTGCGATCCCCTCACTCTCAGAGCACCCTGCGATCCCCTCACACTCAGAGCACCCTGCGATCGCCTCACTCTCAGAGCACCCTGCGATCGCCTCACTCTCAGATAGAGCACCCTGCGATCGCCTCACTCTCAGAGCACCCTGCGATCCCCTCACTCTCAGAGCACCCTGCGATCGCCTCACTCTCAGATAGAGCACCCTGCGATCGCCTCACTCTCAGAGCACCCTGCGACCCCCTCACTCTCAGAGCACCCTGTGATCGCCTCACTCTCAGATAGAGCACCCTGCGATCCCCTCACTCTCAGATAGAGCACCCTGCGATCACCTCACTCTCAGATAGAGCACCCTGCGATCCCCTCACTCTCAGATAGAGCACTCTGCGATCACCTCACTTTCAGATAGAGCACCCTGCGATCCCCTCAGTCTCAGGTAGAGCACCCTGCGATTCCCTCACTCTCAGATAGAGCACCCTGCGATCCCCTCACTCTCAGAGCACCCTGTGATCACCTCACTCTCAGATAGAGCACCCTGCGATCCCCTCACTCTCAGATAGAGCACCCTGTGATCCCCTCACTCTCAGAGCACCCTGTGATCACCTCACTCTCAGATAGAGCACCCTGCGATCCCCTCACTCTCAGAAAGAGCACCCTGTGATCCCCTCACTCTCAGATAGAGCACCCTGCGATTCCCCTCACTCTCAGATAGAGCACCCTGCGATCCCCTCACTCTCAGATAGAGCACCCTGCGATCCCCTCACTCTCAGATAGAGCACCCTGCGATCCCCTCACTCTCAGATCACCCTGCGATCCCCTCACTCTCAGAGCACCCTGCGATCCCCTCACTCTCAGAGCACCCTGCGATCCCCTCACTCTCAGAGCACCCTGAAATCCCCTCACTCTCAGAGCACCTTGTGATCCCCTCAATCTCAGAACACCTTGTGATCCCCTCACTCTCAGAGCACCCTGCGATCCCCTCACTCTCAGATAGAGCACCCTGCGATCCCCTCACTCTCAGATAGAGCACCCTGCGATCCCCTCACTCTCAGATAGAGCACCCTGCGATCCCCTCACTCTCAGATCACCCTGCGATCCCCTCACTCTCAGAGCACCCTGCGATCCCCTCACTCTCAGAGCACCCTGCGATCCCCTCACTCTCAGAGCACCCTGAAATCCCCTCACTCTCAGAGCACCTTGTGATCCCCTCACTCTCAGAACACCTTGTGATCCCCTCACTCTCAGAGCACCCTGCGATCCCCTCACTCTCAGATAGAGCACACTGCGATCGCCTCACTCTCAGATAGAGCACCCTGCGATCCCCACTCTAGGAGCACCCTGCGATCCCCTCACTCTCAGATAGAGCACCCTGCGATCGCCTCACTCTCAGATAGAGCACCCTGCGATCCCCTCACACTCAGAGCACCCTGTGATCCCCTCACTCTCAGAGCACCCTGCGACCCCCTCACTCTCAGAGCACCCTGCGACCCCCTCACTCTCAGATAGAGCACCCTGCGATCGCCTCACTCTCAGATAGAGCACCCTGCGATCCCCTCACTCTCAGAGCACCCTGTGATCCCCTCACTCTCAGAGCACCCTGCGACCCCCTCACTCTCAGAGCACCCTGCGATCGCCTCACTCTCAGATAGAGCACCCTGCGATCTCCTCACTCTCAGATAGAGCACCCTGCGATCGCCTCACTCTCAGAGCACCCTGTGATCCCCTCACTCTCAGAGCACCCTGCGACCCCCTCACTCTCAGAGCACCCTGCGATCGCTTCACTCTCAGATAGAGCACCCTGCGATCGCCTCACTCTCAGATAGAGCACCCTGCGATCGCCTCACTCTCAGAGCACCCTGCGATCGCCTCACTCTCAGAGCACCCTGCGATCGCCTCACTCTCAGATAGAGCACCCTGCGATCCCCTCACTCTCAGAGCACCCTGCGATCGCCTCACTCTCAGATAGAGCACCCTGAAATCCCCTCACTCTCAGAGCACCCTGCGACCCTCTCACTCTCAGAGCACCCTGTGATCCCCTCACTCTCAGAGCACCCTGCGATCCTCACTCTCGGAGCACTCTGCGATCGCCACTCTAGGAGCACCCTGCGATCCCCCCTCTCACTCTCAGAGCACCCTGCGATCGCCTCACTCTCACAGCACCCTGTGATCCCCTCACTCTCAGATAGAGCACCCTGCGATCGCCTCACTCTCAGATAGAGCACCCTGCGATCCCCTCACTCTCAGAGCACCCTGCGATCCCCTCACTCTCAGAGCACCCTGTGATCCCCTCACTCTCAGATAGAGCACCCTGCGATCGCCTCACTCTCAGATAGAGCACCCTGCGATCCCCTCACTCTCAGAGCACCCTGTGATCCCCTCACTCTCAGAGCACCCTGCGAACCCCTCACTCTCAGAGCACCCTGCGATCGCCTCACTCTCAGATAGAGCACCCTGCGATCGCCTCACTCTCAGAGCACCCTGCGATCGCCTCACTCTCAGATAGAGCACCCTGCGATCGCCTCACTCTCAGAGCACCCTGCGATCCCCTCACTCTCAGAGCACCCTGTGATCCCCTCACTCTCAGAGCACCCTGCGATCGCCTCACTCTCAGATAGAGCACCCTGCGATCGCCTCACTCTCAGAGCACCCTGCGATCGCCTCACTCTCAGATAGAGCACCCTGCGATCACCTCACTCACAGATAGAGCACCCTGCGGTCCCCTCACTCTCAGAGCACCCTGTGATCCCCTCACTCTCAGATAGAGCACCCTGCGATCGCCTCACTCTCAGATAGAGCACCCTGCGATCCCCTCACTCTCAGAGCACCCTGCGATCGCCTCACTCTCAGATAGAGCACCCTGCGATCCCCTCACTCTCAGAGCACCCTGCGATCGCCTCACTCTCAGATAGAGCACCCTGCGATCCCCTCACTCTCAGAGCACCCTGTGATCCCCTCACTCTCAGAGCACCCTGCGATCGCCTCACTCTCAGATAGAGCACCCTGCGATCGCCTCACTCTCAGAGCACCCTGCGATCGCCTCACTCTCAGATAGAGCACCCTGCGATCGCCTCACTCTCAGAGCACCCTGCGATCCCCTCACTCTCAGAGCACCCTGTGATCCCCTCACTCTCAGAGCACCCTGCGATCGCCTCACTCTCAGATAGAGCACCCTGCGATCGCCTCACTCTCAGAGCACCCTGCGATCCCCTCACTCTCAGAGCACCCTGCGATCGCCTCACTCTCAGAGCACCCTGTGATCCCCTCACTCTCACAGCACCCTGCGATCCCCTCACTCTCAGAGCACCCTGCGATCCCCTCACTCTCAGAGCACCCTGCGATCCCCTCACTCTCAGAGCACCCTGCGATCCCCTCACTCTCAGAGCACCCTGTGATCCCCTCACTCTCAGAGCACCCTGCGATCCCCTCACTCTCAGAGCACCCTGCGATCCCCTCACTCTCAGATAGAGCACCCTGCGATCCCCTCACTCTCAGATAGAGCACCCTGCTTTTATTCCCCTCACTCTCAGATAGAGCACCCTGCTTTTATTCCCCTCACTCTCAGATAGAGCACCCTGCGATCCCCTCACTCTCAGAGCACCCTGCGATCCCCTCACTCTCAGATAGAGCACCCTGCGATCCCCTCACTCTCAGAGCACCCTGCGATCGCCTCACTCTCAGAGCACCCTGTGATCCCCTCACTCTCAGAGCACCCTGCGATCGCCTCACTCTCAGAGCCCCTGCGATCGCCTCACTCTCAGATAGAGCACCCTGCGATCGCCTCACTCTCAGATAGAGCACCCTGCGATCGCCTCACTCTCAGAGCACCCTGCGACCCCCTCACTCTCAGAGCACCCTGCGATCGCCTCACTCTCAGAGCACCCTGTGATCGCCTCACTCTCAGAGCACCCTGCGATCCCCTCACTCTCAGAGCACCCTGCGATCCCCTCACTCTCAGAGCACCCTGCGATCGCCTCACTCTCAGAGCACCCTGCGATCGCCTCACTCTCAGATAGAGCACCCTGCGATCGCTTCACTCTCAGAGCACCCTGCGATCCCCTCACTCTCAGAGCACCCTGCGATCGCCTCACTCTCAGATAGAGCACCCTGCGATCGCCTCACTCTCAGAGCACCCTGCGACCCCCTCACTCTCAGAGCACCCTGTGATCGCCTCACTCTCAGATAGAGCACCCTGCGATCCCCTCACTCTCAGATAGAGCACCCTGCGATCACCTCACTCTCGGATAGAGCACCCTGCGATCCCCTCACTCTCAGATAGAGCACCCTGCGATCCCCTCAGTCTCAGGTAGAGCACCCTGCGATTCCCTCACTCTCAGATAGAGCACCCTGCGATCCCCTCACTCTCAGAGCACCCTGTGATCACCTCACTCTCAGATAGAGCACCCTGCGATCCCCTCACTCTCAGATAGAGCACCCTGTGATCCCCTCACTCTCAGAGCACCCTGCGATCCCGTACTCTCAGAGCACCCTGCGATCGCCTCACTCTCAGAGCACCCTGCGATCGCCTCACTCTCAGAGCACCCTGCGACCCCCTCAATCTCAGAGCACCCTGCGATCGCCTCACTCTCAGAGCACCCTGCGATCGCCTCACTCTCAGATAGAGCACCCTGCGATCACCTCACTCTCAGATAGAGCACCCTGCGATCCCCTCACTCTCAGAGCACCCTGTGATCACCTCACTCTCAGATAGAGCACCCTGCGATCACCTCACTCTCAGATAGAGCACCCTGCGATCCCCTCACTCTCAGAGCACCCTGCGATCCCCTCACTCTCAGATAGAGCACCCTGTGATCCCCTCACTCTCAGAGCACCCTGCGATCGCCTCACTCTCAGAGCACCCTGCGATCCCCTCACTCTCAGAGCACCCTGCGATCGCCTCACTCTCAGAGCACCCTGCGATCCCCTCACTCTCAGAGCACCCTGCGATCCACTCACTCTCAGAGAACCCTGTGATCCCCTCACTCTCAGAGCACCCTGTGATCCCCTCACTCTCAGAGAACCCTGCGATCCCCTCACTCTCAGAGAACCCTGCGATCGCCTCACTCTCAGAGCACCCTGTGATCCCCTCACTCTCAGAGCACCCTGCGACCCCCTCACTCTCAGAGCACCCTGCGATCGCTTCACTCTCAGATAGAGCACCCTGCGATCGCCTCACTCTCAGATAGAGCACCCTGCGATCGCCTCACTCTCAGAGCACCCTGCGATCGCCTCACTCTCAGATAGAGCACCCTGCGATCCCCTCACTCTCAGAGCACCCTGCGATCGCCTCACTCTCAGATAGAGCACCCTGAAATCCCCTCACTCTCAGAGCACCCTGCGACCCCCTCACTCTCAGAGCACCCTGCGACCCTCTCACTCTCAGAGCACCCTGTGATCCCCTCACTCTCAGAGCACCCTGCGATCCTCATTCTCGGAGCACTCTGCGATCGCCACTCTAGGAGTACCCTGCGATCCCTCCTCTCACTCTCAGAGCACCCTGCGATCGCCTCACTCTCACAGCACCCTGTGATCCCCTCACTCTCAGATAGAGCACCCTGCGATCGCCTCACTCTCAGATAGAGCACCCTGCGATCCCCTCACTCTCAGAGCACCCTGCGATCCCCTCACTCTCAGAGCACCCTGTGATCCCCTCACTCTCAGATAGAGCACCCTGCGATCGCCTCACTCTCAGATTGAGCACCCTGCGATCCCCTCACTCTCAGAGCACCCTGTGATCCCCTCACTCTCAGAGCACCCTGCGAACCCCTCACTCTCAGAGCACCCTGCAATCGCCTCACTCTCAGATAGAGCACCCTGCGATCGCCTCACTCTCAGAGCACCCTGCGATCGCCTCACTCTCAGATAGAGCACCCTGCGATCGCCTCACTCTCAGAGCACCCTGCGATCCCCTCACTCTCAGAGCACCCTGTGATCCCCTCACTCTCAGAGCACCCTGCGATCGCCTCACTCTCAGATAGAGCACCCTGCGATCGCCTCACTCTCAGAGCACCCTGCGATCCCCTCACTCTCAGAGCACCCTGCGATCGCCTCACTCTCAGAGCACCCTGTGATCCCCTCACTCTCACAGCACCCTGCGATCCCCGCACTCTCAGAGCACCCTGCGATCCCCTCACTCTCAGAGCACCCTGCGATCCCCTCACTCTCAGAGCACCCTGCGACCCCCTCACTCTCAGAGCACCCTGTGATCCCCTCACTCTCAGAGCACCCTGCGATCCCCTCACTCTCAGAGCACCCTGCGATCCCCTCACTCTCAGATAGAGCACCCTGCGATCCCCTCACTCTCAGATAGAGCACCCTGCTTTTATTCCCCTCACTCTCAGATAGAGCACCCTGCTTTTATTCCCCTCACTCTCAGATAGAGCACCCTGCGATCCCCTCACTCTCAGAGCACCCTGCGATCCCCTCACTCTCAGATAGAGCACCCTGCGATCCCCTCACTCTCAGAGCACCCTGCGATCGCCTCACTCTCAGAGCACCCTGTGATCCCCTCACTCTCAGAGCACCCTGCGATCGCCTCACTCTCAGAGCCCCTGCGATCGCCTCACTCTCAGATAGAGCAGCCTGCGATCGCCTCACTCTCAGATAGAGCACCCTGCGATCGCCTCACTCTCAGAGCACCCTGCGACCCCCTCACTCTCAGAGCACCCTGCGATCGCCTCACTCTCAGAGCACCCTGTGATCGCCTCACTCTCAGAGCACCCTGCGATCCCCTCACTCTCAGAGCACCCTGCGATCCCCTCACACTCAGAGCACCCTGCGATCGCCTCACTCTCAGAGCACCCTGCGATCGCCTCACTCTCAGATAGAGCACCCTGCGATCGCCACACTCTCAGAGCACCCTGCGATCCCCTCACTCTCAGAGCACCCTGCGATCGCCTCACTCTCAGATAGAGCACCCTGCGATCGCCTCACTCTCAGAGCACCCTGCGACCCCCTCACTCTCAGAGCACCCTGTGATCGCCTCACTCTCAGATAGAGCACCCTGCGATCCCCTCACTCTCAGATAGAGCACCCTGCGATCACCTCACTCTCAGATAGAGCACCCTGCGATCCCCTCACTCTCAGATAGAGCACTCTGCGATCACCTCACTTTCAGATAGAGCACCCTGCGATCCCCTCAGTCTCAGGTAGAGCACCCTGCGATTCCCTCACTCTCAGATAGAGCACCCTGCGATCCCCTCACTCTCAGAGCACCCTGTGATCACCTCACTCTCAGATAGAGCACCCTGCGATCCCCTCACTCTCAGATAGAGCACCCTGTGATCCCCTCACTCTCAGAGCACCCTGTGATCACCTCACTCTCAGATAGAGCACCCTGCGATCCCCTCACTCTCAGAAAGAGCACCCTGTGATCCCCTCACTCTCAGATAGAGCACCCTGCGATTCCCCTCACTCTCAGATAGAGCACCCTGCGATCCCCTCACTCTCAGATAGAGCACCCTGCGATCCCCTCACTCTCAGATAGAGCACCCTGCGATCCCCTCACTCTCAGATCACCCTGCGATCCCCTCACTCTCAGAGCACCCTGCGATCCCCTCACTCTCAGAGCACCCTGCGATCCCCTCACTCTCAGAGCACCCTGAAATCCCCTCACTCTCAGAGCACCTTGTGATCCCCTCACTCTCAGAACACCTTGTGATCCCCTCACTCTCAGAGCACCCTGCGATCCCCTCACTCTCAGATAGAGCACCCTGCGATCCCCTCACTCTCAGATAGAGCACCCTGCGATCCCCTCACTCTCAGATAGAGCACCCTGCGATCCCCTCACTCTCAGATCACCCTGCGATCCCCTCACTCTCAGAGCACCCTGCGATCCCCTCACTCTCAGAGCACCCTGCGATCCCCTCACTCTCAGAGCACCCTGAAATCCCCTCACTCTCAGAGCACCTTGTGATCCCCTCACTCTCAGAACACCTTGTGATCCCCTCACTCTCAGAGCACCCTGCGATCCCCTCACTCTCAGATAGAGCACACTGCGATCGCCTCACTCTCAGATAGAGCACCCTGCGATCCCCACTCTAGGAGCACCCTGCGATCCCCTCACTCTCAGATAGAGCACCCTGCGATCGCCTCACTCTCAGATAGAGCACCCTGCGATCCCCTCACACTCAGAGCACCCTGTGATCCCCTCACTCTCAGAGCACCCTGCGACCCCCTCACTCTCAGAGCACCCTGCGACCCCCTCACTCTCAGATAGAGCACCCTGCGATCGCCTCACTCTCAGATAGAGCACCCTGCGATCCCCTCACTCTCAGAGCACCCTGTGATCCCCTCACTCTCAGAGCACCCTGCGACCCCCTCACTCTCAGAGCACCCTGCGATCGCCTCACTCTCAGATAGAGCACCCTGCGATCTCCTCACTCTCAGATAGAGCACCCTGCGATCGCCTCACTCTCAGAGCACCCTGTGATCCCCTCACTCTCAGAGCACCCTGCGACCCCCTCACTCTCAGAGCACCCTGCGATCGCTTCACTCTCAGATAGAGCACCCTGCGATCGCCTCACTCTCAGATAGAGCACCCTGCGATCGCCTCACTCTCAGAGCACCCTGCGATCGCCTCACTCTCAGAGCACCCTGCGATCGCCTCACTCTCAGATAGAGCACCCTGCGATCCCCTCACTCTCAGAGCACCCTGCGATCGCCTCACTCTCAGATAGAGCACCCTGAAATCCCCTCACTCTCAGAGCACCCTGCGACCCTCTCACTCTCAGAGCACCCTGTGATCCCCTCACTCTCAGAGCACCCTGCGATCCTCACTCTCGGAGCACTCTGCGATCGCCACTCTAGGAGCACCCTGCGATCCCCCCTCTCACTCTCAGAGCACCCTGCGATCGCCTCACTCTCACAGCACCCTGTGATCCCCTCACTCTCAGATAGAGCACCCTGCGATCGCCTCACTCTCAGATAGAGCACCCTGCGATCCCCTCACTCTCAGAGCACCCTGTGATCCCCTCACTCTCAGATAGAGCACCCTGCGATCGCCTCACTCTCAGATAGAGCACCCTGCGATCCCCTCACTCTCAGAGCACCCTGTGATCCCCTCACTCTCAGAGCACCCTGCGAACCCCTCACTCTCAGAGCACCCTGCGATCGCCTCACTCTCAGATAGAGCACCCTGCGATCGCCTCACTCTCAGAGCACCCTGCGATCGCCTCACTCTCAGATAGAGCACCCTGCGATCGCCTCACTCTCAGAGCACCCTGCGATCCCCTCACTCTCAGAGCACCCTGCGATCGCCTCACTCTCAGAGCACCCTGTGATCCCCTCACTCTCACAGCACCCTGCGATCCCCGCACTCTCAGAGCACCCTGCGATCCCCTCACTCTCAGAGCACCCTGCGATCCCCTCACTCTCAGAGCACCCTGCGACCCCCTCACTCTCAGAGCACCCTGTGATCCCCTCACTCTCAGAGCACCCTGCGATCCCCTCACTCTCAGAGCACCCTGCGATCCCCTCACTCTCAGATAGAGCACCCTGCGATCCCCTCACTCTCAGATAGAGCACCCTGCTTTTATTCCCCTCACTCTCAGATAGAGCACCCTGCTTTTATTCCCCTCACTCTCAGATAGAGCACCCTGCGATCCCCTCACTCTCAGAGCACCTTGCGATCCCCTCACTCTCAGATAGAGCACCCTGCGATCCCCTCACTCTCAGAGCACCCTGCGATCGCCTCACTCTCAGAGCACCCTGTGATCCCCTCACTCTCAGAGCACCCTGCGATCGCCTCACTCTCAGAGCCCCTGCGATCGCCTCACTCTCAGATAGAGCAGCCTGCGATCGCCTCACTCTCAGATAGAGCACCCTGCGATCGCCTCACTCTCAGAGCACCCTGCGACCCCCTCACTCTCAGAGCACCCTGCGATCGCCTCACTCTCAGAGCACCCTGTGATCGCCTCACTCTCAGAGCACCCTGCGATCCCCTCACTCTCAGAGCACCCTGCGATCCCCTCACACTCAGAGCACCCTGCGATCGCCTCACTCTCAGAGCACCCTGCGATCGCCTCACTCTCAGATAGAGCACCCTGCGATCGCCACACTCTCAGAGCACCCTGCGATCCCCTCACTCTCAGAGCACCCTGCGATCGCCTCACTCTCAGATAGAGCACCCTGCGATCGCCTCACTCTCAGAGCACCCTGCGACCCCCTCACTCTCAGAGCACCCTGTGATCGCCTCACTCTCAGATAGAGCACCCTGCGATCCCCTCACTCTCAGATAGAGCACCCTGCGATCACCTCACTCTCAGATAGAGCACCCTGCGATCCCCTCACTCTCAGATAGAGCACTCTGCGATCACCTCACTTTCAGATAGAGCACCCTGCGATCCCCTCAGTCTCAGGTAGAGCACCCTGCGATTCCCTCACTCTCAGATAGAGCACCCTGCGATCCCCTCACTCTCAGAGCACCCTGTGATCACCTCACTCTCAGATAGAGCACCCTGCGATCCCCTCACTCTCAGATAGAGCACCCTGTGATCCCCTCACTCTCAGAGCACCCTGTGATCACCTCACTCTCAGATAGAGCACCCTGCGATCCCCTCACTCTCAGAAAGAGCACCCTGTGATCCCCTCACTCTCAGATAGAGCACCCTGCGATTCCCCTCACTCTCAGATAGAGCACCCTGCGATCCCCTCACTCTCAGATAGAGCACCCTGCGATCCCCTCACTCTCAGATAGAGCACCCTGCGATCCCCTCACTCTCAGATAGAGCACCCTGCGATCCCCTCACTCTCAGATCACCCTGCGATCCCCTCACTCTCAGAGCACCCTGCGATCCCCTCACTCTCAGAGCACCCTGCGATCCCCTCACTCTCAGAGCACCCTGAAATCCCCTCACTCTCAGAGCACCTTGTGATCCCCTCACTCTCAGAACACCTTGTGATCCCCTCACTCTCAGAGCACCCTGCGATCCCCTCACTCTCAGATAGAGCACCCTGCGATCCCCTCACTCTCAGATAGAGCACCCTGCGATCCCCTCACTCTCAGATAGAGCACCCTGCGATCCCCTCACTCTCAGAGCACCCTGCGATCCCCTCACTCTCAGAGCACCCTGAAATCCCCTCACTCTCAGAGCACCTTGTGATCCCCTCACTCTCAGAACACCTTGTGATCCCCTCACTCTCAGAGCACCCTGCGATCCCCTCACTCTCAGATAGAGCACACTGCGATCGCCTCACTCTCAGATAGAGCACCCTGCGATCCCCACTCTAGGAGCACCCTGCGATCCCCTCACTCTCAGATAGAGCACCCTGCGATCGCCTCACTCTCAGATAGAGCACCCTGCGATCCCCTCACACTCAGAGCACCCTGTGATCCCCTCACTCTCAGAGCACCCTGCGACCCCCTCACTCTCAGAGCACCCTGCGACCCCCTCACTCTCAGATAGAGCACCCTGCGATCGCCTCACTCTCAGATAGAGCACCCTGCGATCCCCTACTCTCAGAGCACCCTGTGATCCCCTCACTCTCAGAGCACCCTGCGACCCCCTCACTCTCAGAGCACCCTGCGATCGCCTCACTCTCAGATAGAGCACCCTGCGATCTCCTCACTCTCAGATAGAGCACCCTGCGATCGCCTCACTCTCAGAGCACCCTGTGATCCCCTCACTCTCAGAGCACCCTGCGACCCCCTCACTCTCAGAGCACCCTGCGATCGCTTCACTCTCAGATAGAGCACCCTGCGATCGCCTCACTCTCAGATAGAGCACCCTGCGATCCCCTCACTCTCAGAGCACCCTGCGATCGCCTCACTCTCAGATAGAGCACCCTGAAATCCCCTCACTCTCAGAGCACCCTGCGACCCTCTCACTCTCAGAGCACCCTGTGATCGCCTCACTCTCAGAGCACCCTGCGATCCTCACTCTCGGAGCACTCTGCGATCGCCACCCTAGGAGCACCCTGCGATCCCCCCTCTCACTCTCAGAGCACCCTGCGATCGCCTCACTCTCACAGCACCCTGTGATCCCCTCACTCTCAGATAGAGCACCCTGCGATCGCCTCACTCTCAGATAGAGCACCCTGCGATCCCCTCACTCTCAGAGCACCCTGCGATCCCCTCACTCTCAGAGCACCCTGTGATCCCCTCACTCTCAGATAGAGCACCCTGCGATCGCCTCACTCTCAGATAGAGCACCCTGCGATCCCCTCACTCTCAGAGCACCCTGTGATCCCCTCACTCTCAGAGGACCCTGCGAACCCCTCACTCTCAGAGCACCCTGCGATCGCCTCACTCTCAGATAGAGCACCCTGCGATCGCCTCACTCTCAGAGCACCCTGCCATCGCCTCACTCTCAGATAGAGCACCCTGCGATCGCCTCACTCTCAGAGCACCCTGCGATCCCCTCACTCTCAGAGCACCCTGTGATCCCCTCACTCTCAGAGCACCCTGCGATCGCCTCACTCTCAGATAGAGCACCCTGCGATCGCCTCACTCTCAGAGCACCCTGCGATCGCCTCACTCTCAGATAGAGCACCCTGCGATCACCTCACTCTCAGATAGAGCACCCTGCGGTCCCCTCACTCTCAGAGCACCCTGTGATCCCCTCACTCTCAGATAGAGCACCCTGCGATCGCCTCACTCTCAGATAGAGCACCCTGCGATCCCCTCACTCTCAGAGCACCCTGCGATCGCCTCACTCTCAGATAGAGCACCCTGCGATCCCCTCACTCTCAGAGCACCCTGCGATCGCCTCACTCTCAGATAGAGCACCCTGCGATCCCCTCACTCTCAGAGCACCCTGTGATCCCCTCACTCTCAGAGCACCCTGCGATCGCCTCACTCTCAGATAGAGCACCCTGCGATCGCCTCACTCTCAGAGCACCCTGCGATCGCCTCACTCTCAGATAGAGCACCCTGCTTTTATTCCCCTCACTCTCAGATAGAGCGCCCTGCTTTTATTCCCCTCACTCTCAGATAGAGCGCCCTGCTGTTATTCCCCTCACTCTAGGAGCACCCTGCGATCCCCCCTCTCACTCTCAGAGCACCCTGCGATCCCCTCGCTCTCAGAGCACCCTGCGATCCCCTCACTCTCAGAGCACCCTGTGATCCCCTCACTCTCAGAGCACCCTGCGATCCCCTCACTCTCAGAGCACCCTGCGATCCCCTCACTCTCAGATAGAGCACCCTGCTTTTATTCCCCTCACTCTCAGATAGAGCACCCTGCTTTTATTCCCCTCACTCTCAGATAGAGCACCCTGCGATCCCCTCACTCTCAGAGCACCCTGCGATCCCCTCACTCTCAGATAGAGCACCCTGCGATCCCCTCACTCTCAGAGCACCCTGCGATCGCCTCACTCTCAGAGCACCCTGTGATCCCCTCACTCTCAGAGCACCCTGCGATCGCCTCACTCTCAGAGCCCCTGCGATCGCCTCACTCTCAGATAGAGCAGCCTGCGATCGCCTCACTCTCAGATAGAGCACCCTGCGATCGCCTCACTCTCAGAGCACCCTGCGACCCCCTCACTCTCAGAGCACCCTGCGATCGCCTCACTCTCAGAGCACCCTGTGATCGCCTCACTCTCAGAGCACCCTGCGATCCCCTCACTCTCAGAGCACCCTGCGATCCCCTCACACTCAGAGCACCCTGCGATCGCCTCACTCTCAGAGCACCCTGCGATCGCCTCACTCTCAGATAGAGCACCCTGCGATCGCCTCACTCTCAGAGCACCCTGCGATCCCCTCACTCTCAGAGCACCCTGCGATCGCCTCACTCTCAGATAGAGCACCCTGCGATCGCCTCACTCTCAGAGCACCCTGCGACCCCCTCACTCTCAGAGCACCCTGTGATCGCCTCACTCTCAGATAGAGCACCCTGCGATCCCCTCACTCTCAGATAGAGCACCCTGCGATCACCTCACTCTCAGATAGAGCACCCTGCGATCCCCTCACTCTCAGATAGAGCACTCTGCGATCACCTCACTTTCAGATAGAGCACCCTGCGATCCCCTCAGTCTCAGGTAGAGCACCCTGCGATTCCCTCACTCTCAGATAGAGCACCCTGCGATCCCCTCACTCTCAGAGCACCCTGTGATCACCTCACTCTCAGATAGAGCACCCTGCGATCCCCTCACTCTCAGATAGAGCACCCTGTGATCCCCTCACTCTCAGAGCACCCTGTGATCACCTCACTCTCAGATAGAGCACCCTGCGATCCCCTCACTCTCAGAAAGAGCACCCTGTGATCCCCTCACTCTCAGATAGAGCACCCTGCGATTCCCCTCACTCTCAGATAGAGCACCCTGCGATCCCCTCACTCTCAGATAGAGCACCCTGCGATCCCCTCACTCTCAGATAGAGCACCCTGCGATCCCCTCACTCTCAGATCACCCTGCGATCCCCTCACTCTCAGAGCACCCTGCGATCCCCTCACTCTCAGAGCACCCTGCGATCCCCTCACTCTCAGAGCACCCTGAAATCCCCTCACTCTCAGAGCACCTTGTGATCCCCTCACTCTCAGAACACCTTGTGATCCCCTCACTCTCAGAGCACCCTGCGATCCCCTCACTCTCAGATAGAGCACCCTGCGATCCCCTCACTCTCAGATAGAGCACCCTGCGATCCCCTCACTCTCAGATAGAGCACCCTGCGATCCCCTCACTCTCAGATCACCCTGCGATCCCCTCACTCTCAGAGCACCCTGCGATCCCCTCACTCTCAGAGCACCCTGCGATCCCCTCACTCTCAGAGCACCCTGAAATCCCCTCACTCTCAGAGCACCTTGTGATCCCCTCACTCTCAGAACACCTTGTGATCCCCTCACTCTCAGAGCACCCTGCGATCCCCTCACTCTCAGATAGAGCACCCTGCGATCCCCACTCTAGGAGCACCCTGCGATCCCCTCACTCTCAGATAGAGCACCCTGCGATCGCCTCACTCTCAGATAGAGCACCCTGCGATCCCCTCACACTCAGAGCACCCTGTGATCCCCTCACTCTCAGAGCACCCTGCGACCCCCTCACTCTCAGAGCACCCTGCGACCCCCTCACTCTCAGATAGAGCACCCTGCGATCGCCTCACTCTCAGATAGAGCACCCTGCGATCCCCTCACTCTCAGAGCACCCTGTGATCCCCTCACTCTCAGAGCACCCTGCGACCCCCTCACTCTCAGAGCACCCTGCGATCGCCTCACTCTCAGATAGAGCACCCTGCGATCTCCTCACTCTCAGATAGAGCACCCTGCGATCGCCTCACTCTCAGAGCACCCTGTGATCCCCTCACTCTCAGAGCACCCTGCGACCCCCTCACTCTCAGAGCACCCTGCGATCGCTTCACTCTCAGATAGAGCACCCTGCGATCGCCTCACTCTCAGATAGAGCACCCTGCGATCGCCTCACTCTCAGAGCACCCTGCGATCGCCTCACTCTCAGAGCACCCTGCGATCGCCTCACTCTCAGATAGAGCACCCTGCGATCCCCTCACTCTCAGAGCACCCTGCGATCGCCTCACTCTCAGATAGAGCACCCTGAAATCCCCTCACTCTCAGAGCACCCTGCGACCCTCTCACTCTCAGAGCACCCTGTGATCCCCTCACTCTCAGAGCACCCTGCGATCCTCACTCTCGGAGCACTCTGCGATCGCCACTCTAGGAGCACCCTGCGATCCCCCCTCTCACTCTCAGAGCACCCTGCGATCGCCTCACTCTCACAGCACCCTGTGATCCCCTCACTCTCAGATAGAGCACCCTGCGATCGCCTCACTCTCAGATAGAGCACCCTGCGATCCCCTCACTCTCAGAGCACCCTGCGATCCCCTCACTCTCAGAGCACCCTGTGATCCCCTCACTCTCAGATAGAGCACCCTGCGATCGCCTCACTCTCAGATAGAGCACCCTGCGATCCCCTCACTCTCAGAGCACCCTGTGATCCCCTCACTCTCAGAGCACCCTGCGAACCCCTCACTCTCAGAGCACCCTGCGATCGCCTCACTCTCAGATAGAGCACCCTGCGATCGCCTCACTCTCAGAGCACCCTGCGATCGCCTCACTCTCAGATAGAGCACCCTGCGATCGCCTCACTCTCAGAGCACCCTGCGATCCCCTCACTCTCAGAGCACCCTGTGATCCCCTCACTCTCAGAGCACCCTGCGATCGCCTCACTCTCAGATAGAGCACCCTGCGATCGCCTCACTCTCAGAGCACCCTGCGATCGCCTCACTCTCAGATAGAGCACCCTGCGATCACCTCACTCTCAGATAGAGCACCCTGCGGTCCCCTCACTCTCAGAGCACCCTGTGATCCCCTCACTCTCAGATAGAGCACCCTGCGATCGCCTCACTCTCAGATAGAGCACCCTGCGATCCCCTCACTCTCAGAGCACCCTGCGATCGCCTCACTCTCAGATAGAGCACCCTGCGATCCCCTCACTCTCAGAGCACCCTGCGATCGCCTCACTCTCAGATAGAGCACCCTGCGATCCCCTCACTCTCAGAGCACCCTGTGATCCCCTCACTCTCAGAGCACCCTGCGATCGCCTCACTCTCAGATAGAGCACCCTGCGATCGCCTCACTCTCAGATAGAGCACCCTGCGATCGCCTCACTCTCAGATAGAGCACCCTGCTTTTATTCCCCTCACTCTCAGATAGAGCGCCCTGCTTTTATTCCCCTCACTCTCAGATAGAGCGCCCTGCTGTTATTCCCCTCACTCTAGGAGCACCCTGCGATCCCCCCTCTCACTCTCAGAGCACCCTGCGATCCCCCCTCTCACTCTCAGAGCACCCTGCGATCGCCTCACTCTCAGAGCACCCTGCGATCGCCTCACTCTCAGAGCACCCTGCGATCGCCTCACTCTCAGAGCACCCTGCGATCGCCTCACTCTCAGAGCACCCTGCGACCCCCTCACTCTCAGAGCACCCTGCGATCGCCTCAGTCTCAGAGCACCCTGTGATCCCCTCACTCTCAGAGCACCCTGCGATCGCCTCACTCTCAGATAGAGCACCCTGCGATCGCCTCACTCTCAGAGCACCCTGCGATCGCCTCACTCTCAGATAGAGCACCCTGCGATCACCTCACTCTCAGATAGAGCACCCTGCGATCCCCTCACTCTCAGAGCACCCTGTGATCCCCTCACTCTCAGATAGAGCACCCTGCGATCGCCTCACTCTCAGATAGAGCACCCTGCGATCCCCTCACTCTCAGAGCACCCTGTGATCCCCTCACTCTCAGAGTGCCCTGCGACCCCCTCACTCTCAGAGCACCCTGCGATCGCCTCACTCTCAGATAGAGCACCCTGCGATCGCCTCACTCTCAGAGCACCCTGCGATCGCCTCACTCTCAGATAGAGCACCCTGCGATCGCCTCACTCTCAGAGCACCCTGCGATCCCCTCACTCTCAGAGCACCCTGTGATCCCCTCACTCTCAGAGCACCCTGCGATCGCCTCACTCTCAGATAGAGCACCCTGCGATCGCCTCACTCTCAGAGCACCCTGCGATCCCCTCACTCTCAGAGCACCCTGCGATCGCCTCACTCTCAGAGCACCCTGTGATCCCCTCACTCTCACAGCACCCTGCGATCCCCTCACTCTCAGAGCACCCGGCGATCCCCTCACTCTCAGAGCACCCTGCGATCCCCTCACTCTCAGAGCACCCTGCGATCCCCTCACTCTCAGAGCACCCTGTGATCCCCTCACTCTCAGAGCACCCTGCGATCGCCTCACTCTCAGATAGAGCACCCTGCGATCGCCTCACTCTCAGAGCACCCTGCGATCGCCTCACTCTCAGATAGAGCACCCTGCGATCACCTCACTCTCAGATAGAGCACCCTGCGGTCCCCTCACTCTCAGAGCACCCTGTGATCCCCTCACTCTCAGATAGAGCACCCTGCGATCGCCTCACTCTCAGATAGAGCACCCTGCGATCCCCTCACTCTCAGAGCACCCTGCGATCGCCTCACTCTCAGATAGAGCACCCTGCGATCCCCTCACTCTCAGAGCACCCTGCGATCGCCTCACTCTCAGATAGAGCACCCTGCGATCCCCTCACTCTCAGAGCACCCTGTGATCCCCTCACTCTCAGAGCACCCTGCGATCGCCTCACTCTCAGATAGAGCACCCTGCGATCGCCTCACTCTCAGAGCACCCTGCGATCGCCTCACTCTCAGATAGAGCACCCTGCTTTTATTCCCCTCACTCTCAGATAGAGCGCCCTGCTTTTATTCCCCTCACTCTCAGATAGAGCGCCCTGCTGTTATTCCCCTCACTCTAGGAGCACCCTGCGATCCCCCCTCTCACTCTCAGAGCACCCTGCGATCCCCTCGCTCTCAGAGCACCCTGCGATCCCCTCACTCTCAGAGCACCCTGTGATCCCCTCACTCTCAGAGCACCCTGCGATCCCCTCACTCTCAGAGCACCCTGCGATCCCCTCACTCTCAGATAGAGACCCTGCTTTTATTCCCCTCACTCTCAGATAGAGCACCCTGCTTTTATTCCCCTCACTCTCAGATAGAGCACCCTGCGATCCCCTCACTCTCAGAGCACCCTGCGATCCCCTCACTCTCAGATAGAGCACCCTGCGATCCCCTCACTCTCAGAGCACCCTGCGATCGCCTCACTCTCAGAGCACCCTGTGATCCCCTCACTCTCAGAGCACCCTGCGATCGCCTCACTCTCAGAGCCCCTGCGATCGCCTCACTCTCAGATAGAGCAGCCTGCGATCGCCTCACTCTCAGATAGAGCACCCTGCGATCGCCTCACTCTCAGAGCACCCTGCGACCCCCTCACTCTCAGAGCACCCTGCGATCGCCTCACTCTCAGAGCACCCTGTGATCGCCTCACTCTCAGAGCACCCTGCGATCCCCTCACTCTCAGAGCACCCTGCGATCCCCTCACACTCAGAGCACCCTGCGATCGCCTCACTCTCAGAGCACCCTGCGATCGCCTCACTCTCAGATAGAGCACCCTGCGATCGCCTCACTCTCAGAGCACCCTGCGATCCCCTCACTCTCAGAGCACCCTGCGATCGCCTCACTCTCAGATAGAGCACCCTGCGATCGCCTCACTCTCAGAGCACCCTGCGACCCCCTCACTCTCAGAGCACCCTGTGATCGCCTCACTCTCAGATAGAGCACCCTGCGATCCCCTCACTCTCAGATAGAGCACCCTGCGATCACCTCACTCTCAGATAGAGCACCCTGCGATCCCCTCACTCTCAGATAGAGCACTCTGCGATCACCTCACTTTCAGATAGAGCACCCTGCGATCCCCTCAGTCTCAGGTAGAGCACCCTGCGATTCCCTCACTCTCAGATAGAGCACCCTGCGATCCCCTCACTCTCAGAGCACCCTGTGATCACCTCACTCTCAGATAGAGCACCCTGCGATCCCCTCACTCTCAGATAGAGCACCCTGTGATCCCCTCACTCTCAGAGCACCCTGTGATCACCTCACTCTCAGATAGAGCACCCTGCGATCCCCTCACTCTCAGAAAGAGCACCCTGTGATCCCCTCACTCTCAGATAGAGCACCCTGCGATTCCCCTCACTCTCAGATAGAGCACCCTGCGATCCCCTCACTCTCAGATAGAGCACCCTGCGATCCCCTCACTCTCAGATAGAGCACCCTGCGATCCCCTCACTCTCAGATCACCCTGCGATCCCCTCACTCTCAGAGCACCCTGCGATCCCCTCACTCTCAGAGCACCCTGCGATCCCCTCACTCTCAGAGCACCCTGAAATCCCCTCACTCTCAGAGCACCTTGTGATCCCCTCACTCTCAGAACACCTTGTGATCCCCTCACTCTCAGAGCACCCTGCGATCCCCTCACTCTCAGATAGAGCACCCTGCGATCCCCTCACTCTCAGATAGAGCACCCTGCGATCCCCTCACTCTCAGATAGAGCACCCTGCGATCCCCTCACTCTCAGATCACCCTGCGATCCCCTCACTCTCAGAGCACCCTGCGATCCCCTCACTCTCAGAGCACCCTGCGATCCCCTCACTCTCAGAGCACCCTGAAATCCCCTCACTCTCAGAGCACCTTGTGATCCCCTCACTCTCAGAACACCTTGTGATCCCCTCACTCTCAGAGCACCCTGCGATCCCCTCACTCTCAGATAGAGCACACTGCGATCGCCTCACTCTCAGATAGAGCACCCTGCGATCCCCACTCTAGGAGCACCCTGCGATCCCCTCACTCTCAGATAGAGCACCCTGCGATCGCCTCACTCTCAGATAGAGCACCCTGCGATCCCCTCACACTCAGAGCACCCTGTGATCCCCTCACTCTCAGAGCACCCTGCGACCCCCTCACTCTCAGAGCACCCTGCGACCCCCTCACTCTCAGATAGAGCACCCTGCGATCGCCTCACTCTCAGATAGAGCACCCTGCGATCCCCTCACTCTCAGAGCACCCTGTGATCCCCTCACTCTCAGAGCACCCTGCGACCCCCTCACTCTCAGAGCACCCTGCGATCGCCTCACTCTCAGATAGAGCACCCTGCGATCTCCTCACTCTCAGATAGAGCACGCTGCGATCGCCTCACTCTCAGAGCACCCTGTGATCCCCTCACTCTCAGAGCACCCTGCGACCCCCTCACTCTCAGAGCACCCTGCGATCGCCTCACTCTCAGATAGAGCACCCTGCGATCGCCTCACTCTCAGAGCACCCTGCGATCGCCTCACTCTCAGAGCACCCTGCGATCGCCTCACTCTCAGATAGAGCACCCTGCGATCCCCTCACTCTCAGAGCACCCTGCGATCGCCTCACTCTCAGATAGAGCACCCTGAAATCCCCTCACTCTCAGAGCACCCTGCGACCCTCTCACTCTCAGAGCACCCTGTGATCCCCTCACTCTCAGAGCACCCTGCGATCCTCACTCTCGGAGCACTTTGCGATCGCCACTCTAGGAGCACCCTGCGATCCCCCCTCTCACTCTCAGAGCACCCTGCGATCGCCTCACTCTCACAGCACCCTGTGATCCCCTCACTCTCAGATAGAGCACCCTGCGATCGCCTCACTCTCAGATAGAGCACCCTGCGATCCCCTCACTCTCAGAGCACCCTGCGATCCCCTCACTCTCAGAGCACCCTGTGATCCCCTCACTCTCAGATAGAGCACCCTGCGATCGCCTCACTCTCAGATAGAGCACCCTGCGATCCCCTCACTCTCAGAGCACCCTGTGATCCCCTCACTCTCAGAGCACCCTGCGAACCCCTCACTCTCAGAGCACCCTGCGATCGCCTCACTCTCAGATAGAGCACCCTGCGATCGCCTCACTCTCAGAGCACCCTGCGATCGCCTCACTCTCAGATAGAGCACCCTGCGATCGCCTCACTCTCAGAGCACCCTGCGATCCCCTCACTCTCAGAGCACCCTGTGATCCCCTCACTCTCAGAGCACCCTGCGATCGCCTCACTCTCAGATAGAGCACCCTGCGATCGCCTCACTCTCAGAGCACCCTGCGATCGCCTCACTCTCAGATAGAGCACCCTGCGATCACCTCACTCTCAGATAGAGCACCCTGCGGTCCCCTCACTCTCAGAGCACCCTGTGATCCCCTCACTCTCAGATAGAGCACCCTGCGATCGCCTCACTCTCAGATAGAGCACCCTGCGATCCCCTCACTCTCAGAGCACCCTGCGATCGCCTCACTCTCAGATAGAGCACCCTGCGATCCCCTCACTCTCAGAGCACCCTGCGATCGCCTCACTCTCAGATAGAGCACCCTGCGATCCCCTCACTCTCAGAGCACCCTGTGATCCCCTCACTCTCAGAGCACCCTGCGATCGCCTCACTCTCAGATAGAGCACCCTGCGATCGCCTCACTCTCAGAGCACCCTGCGATCGCCTCACTCTCAGATAGAGCACCCTGCTTTTATTCCCCTCACTCTCAGATAGAGCGCCCTGCTTTTATTCCCCTCACTCTCAGATAGAGCGCCCTGCTGTTATTCCCCTCACTCTAGGAGCACCCTGCGATCCCCCCTCTCACTCTCAGAGCACCCTGCGATCCCCCCTCTCACTCTCAGAGCACCCTGCGATCGCCTCACTCTCAGAGCACCCTGCGATCGCCTCACTCTCAGAGCACCCTGCGATCGCCTCACTCTCAGAGCACCCTGCGATCGCCTCACTCTCAGAGCACCCTGCGACCCCCTCACTCTCAGAGCACCCTGCGATCGCCTCAGTCTCAGAGCACCCTGTGATCCCCTCACTCTCAGAGCACCCTGCGATCGCCTCACTCTCAGATAGAGCACCCTGCGATCGCCTCACTCTCAGAGCACCCTGCGATCGCCTCACTCTCAGATAGAGCACCCTGCGATCACCTCACTCTCAGATAGAGCACCCTGCGATCCCCTCACTCTCAGAGCACCCTGTGATCCCCTCACTCTCAGATAGAGCACCCTGCGATCGCCTCACTCTCAGATAGAGCACCCTGCGATCCCCTCACTCTCAGAGCACCCTGTGATCCCCTCACTCTCAGAGTGCCCTGCGACCCCCTCACTCTCAGAGCACCCTGCGATCGCCTCACTCTCAGATAGAGCACCCTGCGATCGCCTCACTCTCAGAGCACCCTGCGATCGCCTCACTCTCAGATAGAGCACCCTGCGATCGCCTCACTCTCAGAGCACCCTGCGATCCCCTCACTCTCAGAGCACCCTGTGATCCCCTCACTCTCAGAGCACCCTGCGATCGCCTCACTCTCAGATAGAGCACCCTGCGATCGCCTCACTCTCAGAGCACCCTGCGATCCCCTCACTCTCAGAGCACCCTGCGATCGCCTCACTCTCAGAGCACCCTGTGATCCCCTCACTCTCACAGCACCCTGCGATCCCCTCACTCCCAGAGCACCCTGCGATCCCCTCACTCTCAGAGCACCCTGCGATCCCCTCACTCTCAGAGCACCCTGCGATCCCCTCACTCTCAGAGCACCCTGTGATCCCCTCACTCTCAGAGCACCCTGCGATCCCCTCACTCTCAGAGCACCCTGCGATCCCCTCACTCTCAGATAGAGCACCCTGCGATCCCCTCACTCTCAGATAGAGCACCCTGCTTTTATTCCCCTCACTCTCAGATAGAGCACCCTGCTTTTATTCCCCTCACTCTCAGATAGAGCACCCTGCGATCCCCTCACTCTCAGAGCACCCTGCGATCCCCTCACTCTCAGATAGAGCACCCTGCGATCCCCTCACTCTCAGAGCACCCTGCGATCGCCTCACTCTCAGAGCACCCTGTGATCCCCTCACTCTCAGAGCACCCTGCGATCGCCTCACTCTCAGAGCCCCTGCGATCGCCTCACTCTCAGATAGAGCACCCTGCGATCGCCTCACTCTCAGATAGAGCACCCTGCGATCGCCTCACTCTCAGAGCACCCTGCGACCCCCTCACTCTCAGAGCACCCTGCGATCGCCTCACTCTCAGAGCACCCTGCGATCGCCTCACTCTCAGAGCACCCTGCGATCCCCTCACTCTCAGAGCACCCTGCGATCCCCTCACTCTCAGAGCACCCTGCGATCGCCTCACTCTCAGAGCACCCTGCGATCGCCTCACTCTCAGATAGAGCACCCTGCGATCGCCTCACTCTCAGAGCACCCTGCGATCCCCTCACTCTCAGAGCACCCTGCGATCGCCTCACTCTCAGATAGAGCACCCTGCGATCGCCTCACTCTCAGAGCACCCTGCGACCCCCTCACTCTCAGAGCACCCTGTGATCGCCTCACTCTCAGATAGAGCACCCTGCGATCCCCTCACTCTCAGATAGAGCACCCTGCGATCACCTCACTCTCAGATAGAGCACCCTGCGATCCCCTCACTCTCAGATAGAGCACTCTGCGATCACCTCACTCTCAGATAGAGCACCCTGCGATCCCCTCAGTCTCAGGTAGAGCACCCTGCGATTCCCTCACTCTCAGATAGAGCACCCTGCGATCCCCTCACTCTCAGAGCACCCTGTGATCACCTCACTCTCAGATAGAGCACCCTGCGATCCCCTCACTCTCAGATAGAGCACCCTGTGATCCCCTCACTCTCAGAGCACCCTGCGATCCCGTACTCTCAGTGCACCCTGCGATCGCCTCACTCTCAGAGCACCCTGCGATCGCCTCACTCTCAGAGCACCCTGCGACCCCCTCAATCTCAGAGCACCCTGCGATTGCCTCACTCTCAGAGCACCCTGCGATCGCCTCACTCTCAGGTAGAGCACCCTGCGATCACCTCACTCTCAGATAGAGCACCCTGCGATCCCCTCACTCTCAGAGCACCCTGTGATCACCTCACTCTCAGATAGAGCACCCTGCGATCACCTCACTCTCAGATAGAGCACCCTGCGATCCCCTCACTCTCAGAGCACCCTGCGATCGCCTCACTCTCAGAGCACCCTGCGATCCCCTCACTCTCAGAGCACCCTGCGATCGCCTCACTCTCAGAGCACCCTGCGATCCCCTCACTCTCAGAGCACCCTGCGATCCCCTCACTCTCAGAGAACCCTGTGATCCCCTCACTCTCAGAGCACCCTGTGATCCCCTCACTCTCAGAGAACCCTGCGATCCCCTCACTCTCAGAGAACCCTGCGATCGCCTCACTCTCAGAGCACCCTGTGATCCCCTCACTCTCAGAGCACCCTGCGACCCCCTCACTCTCAGAGCACCCTGCGATCGCTTCACTCTCAGATAGAGCACCCTGCGATCGCCTCACTCTCAGATAGAGCACCCTGCGATCGCCTCACTCTCAGAGCACCCTGCGATCGCCTCACTCTCAGATAGAGCACCCTGCGATCCCCTCACTCTCAGAGCACCCTGCGATCGCCTCACTCTCAGATAGAGCACCCTGAAATCCCCTCACTCTCAGGGCACCCTGCGACCCCCTCACTCTCAGAGCACCCTGCGACCCTCTCACTCTCAGAGCACCCTGTGATCCCCTCACTCTCAGAGCACCCTGCGATCCTCACTCTCGGAGCACTCTGCGATCGCCTCACTCTCACAGCACCCTGTGATCCCCTCACTCTCAGATAGAGCACCCTGCGATCGCCTCACTCTCAGATAGAGCACCCTGCGATCCCCTCACTCTCAGAGCACCCTGCGATCCCCTCACTCTCAGAGCACCCTGTGATCCCCTCACTCTCAGATAGAGCACCCTGCGATCGCCTCACTCTCAGATTGAGCACCCTGCGATCCCCTCACTCTCAGAGCACCCTGTGATCCCCTCACTCTCAGAGCACCCTGCGAACCCCTCACTCTCAGAGCACCCTGCAATCGCCTCACTCTCAGATAGAGCACCCTGCGATCGCCTCACTCTCAGAGCACCCTGCGATCGCCTCACTCTCAGATAGAGCACCCTGCGATCGCCTCACTCTCAGAGCACCCTGCGATCCCCTCACTCTCAGAGCACCCTGTGATCCCCTCACTCTCAGAGCACCCTGCGATCGCCTCACTCTCAGATAGAGCACCCTGCGATCGCCTCACTCTCAGAGCACCCTGCGATCCCCTCACTCTCAGAGCACCCTGCGATCGCCTCACTCTCAGAGCACCCTGTGATCCCCTCACTCTCAGAGCACCCTGTGATCCCCTCACTCTCAGAGCACCCTGCGATCCCCTCACTCTCAGAGCACCCTGCGATCCCCTCACTCTCAGAGCACCCTGTGATCCCCTCACTCTCAGAGCACCCTGCGATCCCCTCACTCTCAGAGCACCCTGCGATCCCCTCACTCTCAGATAGAGCACCCTGCGATCCCCTCACTCTCAGATAGAGCACCCTGCTTTTATTCCCCTCACTCTCAGATAGAGCACCCTGCTTTTATTCCCCTCACTCTCAGATAGAGCACCCTGCGATCCCCTCACTCTCAGAGCACCCTGCGATCCCCTCACTCTCAGATAGAGCACCCTGCGATCCCCTCACTCTCAGAGCACCCTGCGATCGCCTCACTCTCAGAGCACCCTGTGATCCCCTCACTCTCAGAGCACCCTGCGATCGCCTCACTCTCAGAGCCCCTGCGATCGCCTCACTCTCAGATAGAGCAGCCTGCGATCGCCTCACTCTCAGATAGAGCACCCTGCGATCGCCTCACTCTCAGAGCACCCTGCGACCCCCTCACTCTCAGAGCACCCTGCGATCACCTCACTCTCAGAGCACCCTGCGATCCCCTCACTGTCAGATAGAGCACTCTGCGATCACCTCACTTTCAGATAGAGCACCCTGCGATCCCCTCAGTCTCAGGTAGAGCACCCTGTGATCACCTCACTCTCAGATAGAGCACCCTGCGATCCCCTCACTCTCAGATAGAGCACCCTGTGATCGCCTCACTCTCAGAGCACCCTGCGATCACCTCACTCTCAGATAGAGCACCCTGCTTTTATTCCCCTCACTCTCAGATAGAGCGCCCTGCTTTTATTCCCCTCACTCTCAGATAGAGCGCCCTGCTGTTATTCCCCTCACTCTAGGAGCACCCTGCGATCGCCTCACTCTCAGAGCACCCTGCGATCGCCTCACTCTCAGAGCACCCTGCGATCGCCTCACTCTCAGAGCACCCTGCGATCGCCTCACTCTCAGAGCACCCTGCGACCCCCTCACTCTCAGAGCACCCTGCGATCGCCTCAGTCTCAGAGCACCCTGTGATCCCCTCACTCTCAGAGCACCCTGCGATCGCCTCACTCTCAGATAGAGCACCCTGCGATCGCCTCACTCTCAGAGCACCCTGCGATCGCCTCACTCTCAGATAGAGCACCCTGCGATCACCTCACTCTCAGATAGAGCACCCTGCGATCCCCTCACTCTCAGAGCACCCTGTGATCCCCTCACTCTCAGATAGAGCACCCTGCGATCGCCTCACTCTCAGATAGAGCACCCTGCGATCCCCTCACTCTCAGAGCACCCTGTGATCCCCTCACTCTCAGAGTGCCCTGCGACCCCCTCACTCTCAGAGCACCCTGCGATCGCCTCACTCTCAGATAGAGCACCCTGCGATCGCCTCACTCTCAGAGCACCCTGCGATCGCCTCACTCTCAGATAGAGCACCCTGCGATCGCCTCACTCTCAGAGCACCCTGCGATCCCCTCACTCTCAGAGCACCCTGTGATCCCCTCACTCTCAGAGCACCCTGCGACCCCCTCACTCTCAGAGCACCCTGCGATCGCTTCACTCTCAGATAGAGCACCCTGCGATCGCCTCACTCTCAGATAGAGCACCCTGCGATCGCCTCACTCTCAGAGCACCCTGCGATCGCCTCACTCTCAGATAGAGCACCCTGCGATCGCCTCACTCTCAGAGCACCCTGCGATCCCCTCACTCTCAGAGCACCCTGTGATCCCCTCACTCTCAGAGCACCCTGCGATCGCCTCACTCTCAGATAGAGCACCCTGCGATCGCCTCACTCTCAGAGCACCCTGCGATCCCCTCACTCTCAGAGCACCCTGCGATCGCCTCACTCTCAGAGCACCCTGTGATCCCCTCACTCTCACAGCACCCTGCGATCCCCTCAGTCTCAGAGCACCCTGCGATCCCCTCACTCTCAGAGCACCCTGCGATCCCCTCACTCTCAGAGCACCCTGCGATCCCCTCACTCTCAGAGCACCCTGTGATCCCCTCACCCTCAGAGCACCCTGCGATCCCCTCACTCTCAGAGCACCCTGCGATCCCCTCACTCTCAGATAGAGCACCCTGCGATCCCCTCACTCTCAGATAGAGCACCCTGCTTTTATTCCCCTCACTCTCAGATAGAGCACCCTGCTTTTATTCCCCTCACTCTCAGATAGAGCACCCTGCGATCCCCTCACTCTCAGAGCACCCTGCGATCCCCTCACTCTCAGATAGAGCACCCTGCGATCCCCTCACTCTCAGAGCACCCTGCGATCGCCTCACTCTCAGATAGAGCACCCTGCGATCGCCTCACTCTCACATAGAGCACCCTGCGATCGCCTCACTCTCAGAGCACCCTGCGACCCCCTCACTCTCAGAGCACCCTGCGATCGCCTCACTCTCAGAGCACCCTGTGATCGCCTCACTCTCAGAGCACCCTGCGATCCCCTCACTCTCAGAGCACCCTGCGATCCCCTCACTCTCAGAGCACCCTGCGATCGCCTCACTCTCAGAGCACCCTGCGATCGCCTCACTCTCAGATAGAGCACCCTGCGATCGCCTCACTCTCAGAGCACCCTGCGATCCCCTCACTCTCAGAGCACCCTGCGATCGCCTCACTCTCAGATAGAGCACCCTGCGATCGCCTCACTCTCAGAGCACCCTGCGACCCCCTCACTCTCAGAGCACCCTGTGATCGCCTCACTCTCAGATAGAGCACCCTGCGATCCCCTCACTCTCAGATAGAGCACCCTGCGATCACCTCACTCTCAGATAGAGCACCCTGCGATCCCCTCACTCTCAGATAGAGCACTCTGCGATCACCTCACTCTCAGATAGAGCACCCTGCGATCCCCTCAGTCTCAGGTAGAGCACCCTGCGATTCCCTCACTCTCAGATAGAGCACCCTGCGATCCCCTCACTCTCAGAGCACCCTGTGATCACCTCACTCTCAGATAGAGCACCCTGCGATCCCCTCACTCTCAGATAGAGCACCCTGTGATCCCCTCACTCTCAGAGCACCCTGCGATCCCGTACTCTCAGTGCACCCTGCGATCGCCTCACTCTCAGAGCACCCTGCGATCGCCTCACTCTCAGAGCACCCTGCGACCCCCTCAATCTCAGAGCACCCTGCGATCGCCTCACTCTCAGAGCACCCTGCGATCGCCTCACTCTCAGATAGAGCACCCTGCGATCACCTCACTCTCAGATAGAGCACCCTGCGATCCCCTCACTCTCAGAGCACCCTGTGATCACCTCACTCTCAGATAGAGCACCCTGCGATCACCTCACTCTCAGATAGAGCACCCTGCGATCCCCTCACTCTCAGAGCACCCTGCGATCCCCTCACTCTCAGATAGAGCACCCTGTGATCCCCTCACTCTCAGAGCACCCTGCGATCGCCTCACTCTCAGAGCACCCTGCGATCCCCTCACTCTCAGAGCACCCTGCGATCGCCTCACTCTCAGAGCACCCTGCGATCCCCTCACTCTCAGAGCACCCTGCGATCCCCTCACTCTCAGAGAACCCTGTGATCCCCTCACTCTCAGAGCACCCTGTGATCCCCTCACTCTCAGAGAACCCTGCGATCCCCTCACTCTCAGAGAACCCTGCGATCGCCTCACTCTCAGAGCACCCTGTGATCCCCTCACTCTCAGAGCACCCTGCGACCCCCTCACTCTCAGAGCACCCTGCGATCGCTTCACTCTCAGATAGAGCACCCTGCGATCGCCTCACTCTCAGATAGAGCACCCTGCGATCGCCTCACTCTCAGAGCACCCTGCGATCGCCTCACTCTCAGATAGAGCACCCTGCGATCCCCTCACTCTCAGAGCACCCTGCGATCGCCTCACTCTCAGATAGAGCACCCTGAAATCCCCTCACTCTCAGAGCACCCTGCGACCCCCTCACTCTCAGAGCACCCTGCGACCCTCTCACTCTCAGAGCACCCTGTGATCCCCTCACTCTCAGAGCACCCTGCGATCCTCACTCTCGGAGCACTCTGCGATCGCCACTCTAGGAGCACCCTGCGATCCCTCCTCTCACTCTCAGAGCACCCTGCGATCGCCTCACTCTCACAGCACCCTGTGATCCCCTCACTCTCAGATAGAGCACCCTGCGATCGCCTCACTCTCAGATAGAGCACCCTGCGATCCCCTCACTCTCAGAGCACCCTGCGATCCCCTCACTCTCAGAGCACCCTGTGATCCCCTCACTCTCAGATAGAGCACCCTGCGATCGCCTCACTCTCAGATTGAGCACCCTGCGATCCCCTCACTCTCAGAGCACCCTGTGATCCCCTCACTCTCAGAGCACCCTGCGAACCCCTCACTCTCAGATAGAGCACCCTGTGATCGCCTCACTCTCAGATAGAGCACCCTGCGATCGCCTCACTCTCAGAGCACCCTGCGATCGCCTCACTCTCAGATAGAGCACCCTGCGATCGCCTCACTCTCAGAGCACCCTGCGATCCCCTCACTCTCAGAGCACCCTGTGATCCCCTCACTCTCAGAGCACCCTGCGATCGCCTCACTCTCAGATAGAGCACCCTGCGATCGCCTCACTCTCAGAGCACCCTGCGATCCCCTCACTCTCAGAGCACCCTGCGATCGCCTCACTCTCAGAGCACCCGGTGATCCCCTCACTCTCAGAGCACCCTGTGATCCCCTCACTCTCAGAGCACCCTGCGATCCCCTCACTCTCAGAGCACCCTGCGATCCCCTCACTCTCAGAGCACCCTGTGATCCCCTCACTCTCAGAGCACCCTGCGATCCCCTCACTCTCAGAGCACCCTGCGATCCCCTCACTCTCAGATAGAGCACCCTGCGATCCCCTCACTCTCAGATAGAGCACCCTGCTTTTATTCCCCTCACTCTCAGATAGAGCACCCTGCTTTTATTCCCCTCACTCTCAGATAGAGCACCCTGCGATCCCCTCACTCTCAGAGCACCCTGCGATCCCCTCACTCTCAGATAGAGCACCCTGCGATCCCCTCACTCTCAGAGCACCCTGCGATCGCCTCACTCTCAGAGCACCCTGTGATCCCCTCACTCTCAGAGCACCCTGCGATCGCCTCACTCTCAGAGCCCCTGCGATCGCCTCACTCTCAGATAGAGCAGCCTGCGATCGCCTCACTCTCAGATAGAGCACCCTGCGATCGCCTCACTCTCAGAGCACCCTGCGACCCCCTCACTCTCAGAGCACCCTGCGATCGCCTCACTCTCAGAGCACCCTGCGATCCCCTCACTCTCAGATAGAGCACTCTGCGATCACCTCACTTTCAGATAGAGCACCCTGCGATCCCCTCAGTCTCAGGTAGAGCACCCTGCGATTCCCTCACTCTCAGATAGAGCACCCTGCGATCCCCTCACTCTCAGAGCACCCTGTGATCACCTCACTCTCAGATAGAGCACCCTGCGATCCCCTCACTCTCAGATAGAGCACCCTGTGATCCCCTCACTCTCAGAGCACCCTGTGATCACCTCACTCTCAGATAGAGCACCCTGCGATCCCCTCAGTCTCAGAAAGAGCACCCTGTGATCCCCTCACTCTCAGATAGAGCACCCTGCGATTCCCCTCACTCTCAGATAGAGCACCCTGCGATCCCCTCACTCTCAGATAGAGCACCCTGCGATCCCCTCACTCTCAGATAGAGCACCCTGCGATCCCCTCACTCTCAGATCACCCTGCGATCCCCTCACTCTCAGAGCACCCTGCGATCCCCTCACTCTCAGAGCACCCTGCGATCCCCTCACTCTCAGAGCACCCTGAAATCCCCTCACTCTCAGAGCACCTTGTGATCCCCTCACTCTCAGAACACCTTGTGATCCCCTCACTCTCAGAGCACCCTGCGATCCCCTCACTCTCAGATAGAGCACCCTGCGATCCCCTCACTCTCAGATAGAGCACCCTGCGATCCCCTCACTCTCAGATAGAGCACCCTGCGATCCCCTCACTCTCAGATCACCCTGCGATCCCCTCACTCTCAGAGCACCCTGCGATCCCCTCACTCTCAGAGCACCCTGCGATCCCCTCACTCTCAGAGCACCCTGAAATCCCCTCACTCTCAGAGCACCTTGTGATCCCCTCACTCTCAGAACACCTTGTGATCCCCTCACTCTCAGAGCACCCTGCGATCCCCTCACTCTCAGATAGAGCACACTGCGATCGCCTCACTCTCAGATAGAGCACCCTGCGATCCCCACTCTAGGAGCACCCTGCGATCGCCTCACTCTCAGAGCACCCTGCGATCGCCTCACTCTCAGATAGAGCACCCTGCGATCGCCTCACTCTCAGAGCATCCTGCGATCGCCTCACTCTCAGAGCACCCTGCGATCCCCTCAATCTCAGAGCACCCTGCGATCCCCTCACTCTCAGATAGAGCACCCTGTGATCCCCTCACTCTCAGAGCACCCTGTGATCACCTCACTCTCAGATAGAGCACCCTGCGATCCCCTCACTCTCAGAAAGAGCACCCTGTGATCCCCTCACTCTCAGATAGAGCACCCTGCGATTCCCCTCACTCTCAGATAGAGCACCCTGCGATCCCCTCACTCTCAGATAGAGCACCCTGCGATCCCCTCACTCTCAGATAGAGCACCCTGCGATCCCCTCACTCTCAGATCACCCTGCGATCCCCTCACTCTCAGAGCACCCTGCGATCCCCTCACTCTCAGAGCACCCTGCGATCCCCTCACTCTCAGAGCACCCTGAAATCCCCTCACTCTCAGAGCACCTTGTGATCCCCTCACTCTCAGAAAGAGCACCCTGTGATCCCCTCACTCTCAGATAGAGCACCCTGCGATTCCCCTCACTCTCAGATAGAGCACCCTGCGATCCCCTCACTCTCAGATAGAGCACCCTGCGATCACCTCACTCTCAGATAGAGCACCCTGCGATCCCCTCACTCTCAGATAGAGCACTCTGCGATCACCTCACTCTCAGATAGAGCACCCTGCGATCCCCTCAGTCTCAGGTAGAGCACCCTGCGATTCCCTCACTCTCAGATAGAGCACCCTGCGATCCCCTCACTCTCAGAGCACCCTGTGATCACCTCACTCTCAGATAGAGCACCCTGCGATCCCCTCACTCTCAGATAGAGCACCCTGTGATCCCCTCACTCTCAGAGCACCCTGCGATCCCGTACTCTCAGTGCACCCTGCGATCGCCTCACTCTCAGAGCACCCTGCGATCGCCTCACTCTCAGAGCACCCTGCGACCCCCTCAATCTCAGAGCACCCTGCGATCGCCTCACTCTCAGAGCACCCTGCGATCGCCTCACTCTCAGATAGAGCACCCTGCGATCACCTCACTCTCAGATAGAGCACCCTGCGATCCCCTCACTCTCAGAGCACCCTGTGATCACCTCACTCTCAGATAGAGCACCCTGCGATCACCTCACTCTCAGATAGAGCACCCTGCGATCCCCTCACTCTCAGAGCACCCTGCGATCCCCTCACTCTCAGATAGAGCACCCTGTGATCCCCTCACTCTCAGAGCACCCTGCGATCGCCTCACTCTCAGAGCACCCTGCGATCCCCTCACTCTCAGAGCACCCTGCGATCGCCTCACTCTCAGAGCACCCTGCGATCCCCTCACTCTCAGAGAACCCTGTGATCCCCTCACTCTCAGAGCACCCTGTGATCCCCTCACTCTCAGAGAACCCTGCGATCCCCTCACTCTCAGAGAACCCTGCGATCGCCTCACTCTCAGAGCACCCTGTGATCCCCTCACTCTCAGAGCACCCTGCGACCCCCTCACTCTCAGAGCACCCTGCGATCGCTTCACTCTCAGATAGAGCACCCTGCGATCGCCTCACTCTCAGATAGAGCACCCTGCGATCGCCTCACTCTCAGAGCACCCTGCGATCGCCTCACTCTCAGATAGAGCACCCTGCGATCCCCTCACTCTCAGAGCACCCTGCGATCGCCTCACTCTCAGATAGAGCACCCTGAAATCCCCTCACTCTCAGAGCACCCTGCGACCCCCTCACTCTCAGAGCACCCTGCGACCCTCTCACTCTCAGAGCACCCTGTGATCCCCTCACTCTCAGAGCACCCTGCGATCCTCACTCTCGGAGCACTCTGCGATCGCCACTCTAGGAGCACCCTGCGATCCCTCCTCTCACTCTCAGAGCACCCTGCGATCGCCTCACTCTCACAGCACCCTGTGATCCCCTCACTCTCAGATAGAGCACCCTGCGATCGCCTCACTCTCAGATAGAGCACCCTGCGATCCCCTCACTCTCAGAGCACCCTGCGATCCCCTCACTCTCAGAGCACCCTGTGATCCCCTCACTCTCAGATAGAGCACCCTGCGATCGCCTCACTCTCAGATTGAGCACCCTGCGATCCCCTCACTCTCAGAGCACCCTGTGATCCCCTCACTCTCAGAGCACCCTGCGAACCCCTCACTCTCAGATAGGGCACCCTGCGATCGCCTCACTCTCAGATAGAGCACCCTGCGATCGCCTCACTCTCAGAGCACCCTGCGATCGCCTCACTCTCAGATAGAGCACCCTGCGATCGCCTCACTCTCAGAGCACCCTGCGATCCCCTCACTCTCAGAGCATCCTGTGATCCCCTCACTCTCAGAGCACCCTGCGATCGCCTCACTCTCAGATAGAGCACCCTGCGATCGCCTCACTCTCAGAGCACCCTGCGATCCCCTCACTCTCAGAGCACCCTGCGATCGCCTCACTCTCAGAGCACCCGGTGATCCCCTCACTCTCAGAGCACCCTGTGATCCCCTCACTCTCAGAGCACCCTGCGATCCCCTCACTCTCAGAGCACCCTGCGATCCCCTCACTCTCAGAGCACCCTGTGATCCCCTCACTCTCAGAGCACCCTGCGATCCCCTCACTCTCAGAGCACCCTGCGATCCCCTCACTCTCAGATAGAGCACCCTGCGATCCCCTCACTCTCAGATAGTGCACCCTGCTTTTATTCCCCTCACTCTCAGATAGAGCACCCTGCTTTTATTCCCCTCACTCTCAGATAGAGCACCCTGCGATCCCCTCACTCTCAGAGCACCCTGCGATCCCCTCACTCTCAGATAGAGCACCCTGCGATCCCCTCACTCTCAGAGCACCCTGCGATCGCCTCACTCTCAGAGCACCCTGTGATCCCCTCACTCTCAGAGCACCCTGCGATCGCCTCACTCTCAGAGCCCCTGCGATCGCCTCACTCTCAGATAGAGCAGCCTGCGATCGCCTCACTCTCAGATAGAGCACCCTGCGATCGCCTCACTCTCAGAGCACCCTGCGACCCCCTCACTCTCAGAGCACCCTGCGATCGCCTCACTCTCAGAGCACCCTGCGATCCCCTCACTCTCAGATAGAGCACTCTGCGATCACCTCACTTTCAGATAGAGCACCCTGCGATCCCCTCAGTCTCAGGTAGAGCACCCTGCGATTCCCTCACTCTCAGATAGAGCACCCTGCGATCCCCTCACTCTCAGAGCACCCTGTGATCACCTCACTCTCAGATAGAGCACCCTGCGATCCCCTCACTCTCAGATAGAGCACCCTGTGATCCCCTCACTCTCAGAGCACCCTGTGATCACCTCACTCTCAGATAGAGCACCCTGCGATCCCCTCAGTCTCAGAAAGAGCACCCTGTGATCCCCTCACTCTCAGATAGAGCACCCTGCGATTCCCCTCACTCTCAGATAGAGCACCCTGCGATCCCCTCACTCTCAGATAGAGCACCCTGCGATCCCCTCACTCTCAGATAGAGCACCCTGCGATCCCCTCACTCTCAGATCACCCTGCGATCCCCTCACTCTCAGAGCACCCTGCGATCCCCTCACTCTCAGAGCACCCTGCGATCCCCTCACTCTCAGAGCACCCTGAAATCCCCTCACTCTCAGAGCACCTTGTGATCCCCTCACTCTCAGAACACCTTGTGATCCCCTCACTCTCAGAGCACCCTGCGATCCCCTCACTCTCAGATAGAGCACCCTGCGATCCCCTCACTCTCAGATAGAGCACCCTGCGATCCCCTCACTCTCAGATAGAGCACCCTGCGATCCCCTCACTCTCAGATCACCCTGCGATCCCCTCACTCTCAGAGCACCCTGCGATCCCCTCACTCTCAGAGCACCCTGCGATCCCCTCACTCTCAGAGCACCCTGAAATCCCCTCACTCTCAGAGCACCTTGTGATCCCCTCACTCTCAGAACACCTTGTGATCCCCTCACTCTCAGAGCACCCTGCGATCCCCTCACTCTCAGATAGAGCACACTGCGATCGCCTCACTCTCAGATAGAGCACCCTGCGATCCCCACTCTAGGAGCACCCTGCGATCGCCTCACTCTCAGAGCACCCTGCGATCGCCTCACTCTCAGATAGAGCACCCTGCGATCGCCTCACTCTCAGAGCATCCTGCGATCGCCTCACTCTCAGAGCACCCTGCGATCCCCTCAATCTCAGAGCACCCTGCGATCCCCTCACTCTCAGATAGAGCACCCTGTGATCCCCTCACTCTCAGAGCACCCTGTGATCACCTCACTCTCAGATAGAGCACCCTGCGATCCCCTCACTCTCAGAAAGAGCACCCTGTGATCCCCTCACTCTCAGATAGAGCACCCTGCGATTCCCCTCACTCTCAGATAGAGCACCCTGCGATCCCCTCACTCTCAGATAGAGCACCCTGCGATCCCCTCACTCTCAGATAGAGCACCCTGCGATCCCCTCACTCTCAGATCACCCTGCGATCCCCTCACTCTCAGAGCACCCTGCGATCCCCTCACTCTCAGAGCACCCTGCGATCCCCTCACTCTCAGAGCACCCTGAAATCCCCTCACTCTCAGAGCACCTTGTGATCCCCTCACTCTCAGAACACCTTTTGATCCCCTCACTCTCAGAGCACCCTGCGATCCCCTCACTCTCAGATAGAGCACCCTGCGATCCCCTCACTCTCAGATAGAGCACCCTGCGATCCCCTCACTCTCAGATAGAGCACCCTGCGATCCCCTCACTCTCAGATCACCCTGCGATCCCCTCACTCTCAGAGCACCCTGCGATCCCCTCACTCTCAGAGCACCCTGCGATCCCCTCACTCTCAGAGCACCCTGAAATCCCCTCACTCTCAGAGCACCTTGTGATCCCCTCACTCTCAGAACACCTTGTGATCCCCTCACTCTCAGAGCACCCTGCGATCCCCTCACTCTCAGATAGAGCACACTGCGATCGCCTCACTCTCAGATAGAGCACCCTGCGATCCCCACTCTAGGAGCACCCTGCGATCCCCTCACTCTCAGATAGAGCACCCTGCGATCGCCTCACTCTCAGATAGAGCACCCTGCGATCCCCTCACACTCAGAGCACCCTGTGATCCCCTCACTCTCAGAGCACCCTGCGATCGCCTCACTCTCAGAGCACCCTGCGATCGCCTCACTCTCAGAGCACCCTGCGATCGCCTCACTCTCAGAGCACCCTGCGACCCCCTCACTCTCAGAGCACCCTGCGATCGCCTCAGTCTCAGAGCACCCTGTGATCCCCTCACTCTCAGAGCACCCTGCGATCGCCTCACTCTCAGATAGAGCACCCTGCGATCGCCTCACTCTCAGAGCACCCTGCGATCGCCTCACTCTCAGATAGAGCACCCTGCGATCACCTCACTCTCAGATAGAGCACCCTGCGATCCCCTCACTCTCAGAGCACCCTGTGATCCCCTCACTCTCAGATAGAGCACCCTGCGATCGCCTCACTCTCAGATAGAGCACCCTGCGATCCCCTCACTCTCAGAGCACCCTGTGATCCCCTCACTCTCAGAGTGCCCTGCGACCCCCTCACTCTCAGAGCACCCTGCGATCGCCTCACTCTCAGATAGAGCACCCTGCGATCGCCTCACTCTCAGAGCACCCTGCGATCGCCTCACTCTCAGATAGAGCACCCTGCGATCGCCTCACTCTCAGAGCACCCTGCGATCCCCTCACTCTCAGAGCACCCTGTGATCCCCTCACTCTCAGAGCACCCTGCGATCGCCTCACTCTCAGATAGAGCACCCTGCGATCGCCTCACTCTCAGAGCACCCTGCGATCCCCTCACTCTCAGAGCACCCTGCGATCGCCTCACTCTCAGAGCACCCTGTGATCCCCTCACTCTCACAGCACCCTGCGATCCCCTCACTCCCAGAGCACCCTGCGATCCCCTCACTCTCAGAGCACCCTGCGATCCCCTCACTCTCAGAGCACCCTGCGATCCCCTCACTCTCAGAGCACCCTGTGATCCCCTCACTCTCAGAGCACCCTGCGATCCCCTCACTCTCAGAGCACCCTGCGATCCCCTCACTCTCAGATAGAGCACCCTGCGATCCCCTCACTCTCAGATAGAGCACCCTGCTTTTATTCCCCTCACTCTCAGATAGAGCACCCTGCTTTTATTCCCCTCACTCTCAGATAGAGCACCCTGCGATCCCCTCACTCTCAGAGCACCCTGCGATCCCCTCACTCTCAGATAGAGCACCCTGCGATCCCCTCACTCTCAGAGCACCCTGCGATCGCCTCACTCTCAGAGCACCCTGTGATCCCCTCACTCTCAGAGCACCCTGCGATCGCCTCACTCTCAGAGCCCCTGCGATCGCCTCACTCTCAGATAGAGCACCCTGCGATCGCCTCACTCTCAGATAGAGCACCCTGCGATCGCCTCACTCTCAGAGCACCCTGCGACCCCCTCACTCTCAGAGCACCCTGCGATCGCCTCACTCTCAGAGCACCCTGCGATCGCCTCACTCTCAGAGCACCCTGCGATCCCCTCACTCTCAGAGCACCCTGCGATCCCCTCACTCTCAGAGCACCCTGCGATCGCCTCACTCTCAGAGCACCCTGCGATCGCCTCACTCTCAGATAGAGCACCCTGCGATCGCCTCACTCTCAGAGCACCCTGCGATCCCCTCACTCTCAGAGCACCCTGCGATCGCCTCACTCTCAGATAGAGCACCCTGCGATCGCCTCACTCTCAGAGCACCCTGCGACCCCCTCACTCTCAGAGCACCCTGTGATCGCCTCACTCTCAGATAGAGCACCCTGCGATCCCCTCACTCTCAGATAGAGCACCCTGCGATCACCTCACTCTCAGATAGAGCACCCTGCGATCCCCTCACTCTCAGATAGAGCACTCTGCGATCACCTCACTCTCAGATAGAGCACCCTGCGATCCCCTCAGTCTCAGGTAGAGCACCCTGCGATTCCCTCACTCTCAGATAGAGCACCCTGCGATCCCCTCACTCTCAGAGCACCCTGTGATCACCTCACTCTCAGATAGAGCACCCTGCGATCCCCTCACTCTCAGATAGAGCACCCTGTGATCCCCTCACTCTCAGAGCACCCTGCGATCCCGTACTCTCAGTGCACCCTGCGATCGCCTCACTCTCAGAGCACCCTGCGATCGCCTCACTCTCAGAGCACCCTGCGACCCCCTCAATCTCAGAGCACCCTGCGATTGCCTCACTCTCAGAGCACCCTGCGATCGCCTCACTCTCAGGTAGAGCACCCTGCGATCACCTCACTCTCAGATAGAGCACCCTGCGATCCCCTCACTCTCAGAGCACCCTGTGATCACCTCACTCTCAGATAGAGCACCCTGCGATCACCTCACTCTCAGATAGAGCACCCTGCGATCCCCTCACTCTCAGAGCACCCTGCGATCGCCTCACTCTCAGAGCACCCTGCGATCCCCTCACTCTCAGAGCACCCTGCGATCGCCTCACTCTCAGAGCACCCTGCGATCCCCTCACTCTCAGAGCACCCTGCGATCCCCTCACTCTCAGAGAACCCTGTGATCCCCTCACTCTCAGAGCACCCTGTGATCCCCTCACTCTCAGAGAACCCTGCGATCCCCTCACTCTCAGAGAACCCTGCGATCGCCTCACTCTCAGAGCACCCTGTGATCCCCTCACTCTCAGAGCACCCTGCGACCCCCTCACTCTCAGAGCACCCTGCGATCGCTTCACTCTCAGATAGAGCACCCTGCGATCGCCTCACTCTCAGATAGAGCACCCTGCGATCGCCTCACTCTCAGAGCACCCTGCGATCGCCTCACTCTCAGATAGAGCACCCTGCGATCCCCTCACTCTCAGAGCACCCTGCGATCGCCTCACTCTCAGATAGAGCACCCTGAAATCCCCTCACTCTCAGGGCACCCTGCGACCCCCTCACTCTCAGAGCACCCTGCGACCCTCTCACTCTCAGAGCACCCTGTGATCCCCTCACTCTCAGAGCACCCTGCGATCCTCACTCTCGGAGCACTCTGCGATCGCCTCACTCTCACAGCACCCTGTGATCCCCTCACTCTCAGATAGAGCACCCTGCGATCGCCTCACTCTCAGATAGAGCACCCTGCGATCCCCTCACTCTCAGAGCACCCTGCGATCCCCTCACTCTCAGAGCACCCTGTGATCCCCTCACTCTCAGATAGAGCACCCTGCGATCGCCTCACTCTCAGATTGAGCACCCTGCGATCCCCTCACTCTCAGAGCACCCTGTGATCCCCTCACTCTCAGAGCACCCTGCGAACCCCTCACTCTCAGAGCACCCTGCAATCGCCTCACTCTCAGATAGAGCACCCTGCGATCGCCTCACTCTCAGAGCACCCTGCGATCGCCTCACTCTCAGATAGAGCACCCTGCGATCGCCTCACTCTCAGAGCACCCTGCGATCCCCTCACTCTCAGAGCACCCTGTGATCCCCTCACTCTCAGAGCACCCTGCGATCGCCTCACTCTCAGATAGAGCACCCTGCGATCGCCTCACTCTCAGAGCACCCTGCGATCCCCTCACTCTCAGAGCACCCTGCGATCGCCTCACTCTCAGAGCACCCTGTGATCCCCTCACTCTCAGAGCACCCTGTGATCCCCTCACTCTCAGAGCACCCTGCGATCCCCTCACTCTCAGAGCACCCTGCGATCCCCTCACTCTCAGAGCACCCTGTGATCCCCTCACTCTCAGAGCACCCTGCGATCCCCTCACTCTCAGAGCACCCTGCGATCCCCTCACTCTCAGATAGAGCACCCTGCGATCCCCTCACTCTCAGATAGAGCACCCTGCTTTTATTCCCCTCACTCTCAGATAGAGCACCCTGCTTTTATTCCCCTCACTCTCAGATAGAGCACCCTGCGATCCCCTCACTCTCAGAGCACCCTGCGATCCCCTCACTCTCAGATAGAGCACCCTGCGATCCCCTCACTCTCAGAGCACCCTGCGATCGCCTCACTCTCAGAGCACCCTGTGATCCCCTCACTCTCAGAGCACCCTGCGATCGCCTCACTCTCAGAGCCCCTGCGATCGCCTCACTCTCAGATAGAGCAGCCTGCGATCGCCTCACTCTCAGATAGAGCACCCTGCGATCGCCTCACTCTCAGAGCACCCTGCGACCCCCTCACTCTCAGAGCACCCTGCGATCACCTCACTCTCAGAGCACCCTGCGATCCCCTCACTGTCAGATAGAGCACTCTGCGATCACCTCACTTTCAGATAGAGCACCCTGCGATCCCCTCAGTCTCAGGTAGAGCACCCTGTGATCACCTCACTCTCAGATAGAGCACCCTGCGATCCCCTCACTCTCAGATAGAGCACCCTGTGATCGCCTCACTCTCAGAGCACCCTGCGATCACCTCACTCTCAGATAGAGCACCCTGCTTTTATTCCCCTCACTCTCAGATAGAGCGCCCTGCTTTTATTCCCCTCACTCTCAGATAGAGCGCCCTGCTGTTATTCCCCTCACTCTAGGAGCACCCTGCGATCGCCTCACTCTCAGAGCACCCTGCGATCGCCTCACTCTCAGAGCACCCTGCGATCGCCTCACTCTCAGAGCACCCTGCGATCGCCTCACTCTCAGAGCACCCTGCGACCCCCTCACTCTCAGAGCACCCTGCGATCGCCTCAGTCTCAGAGCACCCTGTGATCCCCTCACTCTCAGAGCACCCTGCGATCGCCTCACTCTCAGATAGAGCACCCTGCGATCGCCTCACTCTCAGAGCACCCTGCGATCGCCTCACTCTCAGATAGAGCACCCTGCGATCACCTCACTCTCAGATAGAGCACCCTGCGATCCCCTCACTCTCAGAGCACCCTGTGATCCCCTCACTCTCAGATAGAGCACCCTGCGATCGCCTCACTCTCAGATAGAGCACCCTGCGATCCCCTCACTCTCAGAGCACCCTGTGATCCCCTCACTCTCAGAGTGCCCTGCGACCCCCTCACTCTCAGAGCACCCTGCGATCGCCTCACTCTCAGATAGAGCACCCTGCGATCGCCTCACTCTCAGAGCACCCTGCGATCGCCTCACTCTCAGATAGAGCACCCTGCGATCGCCTCACTCTCAGAGCACCCTGCGATCCCCTCACTCTCAGAGCACCCTGTGATCCCCTCACTCTCAGAGCACCCTGCGACCCCCTCACTCTCAGAGCACCCTGCGATCGCTTCACTCTCAGATAGAGCACCCTGCGATCGCCTCACTCTCAGATAGAGCACCCTGCGATCGCCTCACTCTCAGAGCACCCTGCGATCGCCTCACTCTCAGATAGAGCACCCTGCGATCGCCTCACTCTCAGAGCACCCTGCGATCCCCTCACTCTCAGAGCACCCTGTGATCCCCTCACTCTCAGAGCACCCTGCGATCGCCTCACTCTCAGATAGAGCACCCTGCGATCGCCTCACTCTCAGAGCACCCTGCGATCCCCTCACTCTCAGAGCACCCTGCGATCGCCTCACTCTCAGAGCACCCTGTGATCCCCTCACTCTCACAGCACCCTGCGATCCCCTCAGTCTCAGAGCACCCTGCGATCCCCTCACTCTCAGAGCACCCTGCGATCCCCTCACTCTCAGAGCACCCTGCGATCCCCTCACTCTCAGAGCACCCTGTGATCCCCTCACCCTCAGAGCACCCTGCGATCCCCTCACTCTCAGAGCACCCTGCGATCCCCTCACTCTCAGATAGAGCACCCTGCGATCCCCTCACTCTCAGATAGAGCACCCTGCTTTTATTCCCCTCACTCTCAGATAGAGCACCCTGCTTTTATTCCCCTCACTCTCAGATAGAGCACCCTGCGATCCCCTCACTCTCAGAGCACCCTGCGATCCCCTCACTCTCAGATAGAGCACCCTGCGATCCCCTCACTCTCAGAGCACCCTGCGATCGCCTCACTCTCAGATAGAGCACCCTGCGATCGCCTCACTCTCACATAGAGCACCCTGCGATCGCCTCACTCTCAGAGCACCCTGCGACCCCCTCACTCTCAGAGCACCCTGCGATCGCCTCACTCTCAGAGCACCCTGTGATCGCCTCACTCTCAGAGCACCCTGCGATCCCCTCACTCTCAGAGCACCCTGCGATCCCCTCACTCTCAGAGCACCCTGCGATCGCCTCACTCTCAGAGCACCCTGCGATCGCCTCACTCTCAGATAGAGCACCCTGCGATCGCCTCACTCTCAGAGCACCCTGCGATCCCCTCACTCTCAGAGCACCCTGCGATCGCCTCACTCTCAGATAGAGCACCCTGCGATCGCCTCACTCTCAGAGCACCCTGCGACCCCCTCACTCTCAGAGCACCCTGTGATCGCCTCACTCTCAGATAGAGCACCCTGCGATCCCCTCACTCTCAGATAGAGCACCCTGCGATCACCTCACTCTCAGATAGAGCACCCTGCGATCCCCTCACTCTCAGATAGAGCACTCTGCGATCACCTCACTCTCAGATAGAGCACCCTGCGATCCCCTCAGTCTCAGGTAGAGCACCCTGCGATTCCCTCACTCTCAGATAGAGCACCCTGCGATCCCCTCACTCTCAGAGCACCCTGTGATCACCTCACTCTCAGATAGAGCACCCTGCGATCCCCTCACTCTCAGATAGAGCACCCTGTGATCCCCTCACTCTCAGAGCACCCTGCGATCCCGTACTCTCAGTGCACCCTGCGATCGCCTCACTCTCAGAGCACCCTGCGATCGCCTCACTCTCAGAGCACCCTGCGACCCCCTCAATCTCAGAGCACCCTGCGATCGCCTCACTCTCAGAGCACCCTGCGATCGCCTCACTCTCAGATAGAGCACCCTGCGATCACCTCACTCTCAGATAGAGCACCCTGCGATCCCCTCACTCTCAGAGCACCCTGTGATCACCTCACTCTCAGATAGAGCACCCTGCGATCACCTCACTCTCAGATAGAGCACCCTGCGATCCCCTCACTCTCAGAGCACCCTGCGATCCCCTCACTCTCAGATAGAGCACCCTGTGATCCCCTCACTCTCAGAGCACCCTGCGATCGCCTCACTCTCAGAGCACCCTGCGATCCCCTCACTCTCAGAGCACCCTGCGATCGCCTCACTCTCAGAGCACCCTGCGATCCCCTCACTCTCAGAGCACCCTGCGATCCCCTCACTCTCAGAGAACCCTGTGATCCCCTCACTCTCAGAGCACCCTGTGATCCCCTCACTCTCAGAGAACCCTGCGATCCCCTCACTCTCAGAGAACCCTGCGATCGCCTCACTCTCAGAGCACCCTGTGATCCCCTCACTCTCAGAGCACCCTGCGACCCCCTCACTCTCAGAGCACCCTGCGATCGCTTCACTCTCAGATAGAGCACCCTGCGATCGCCTCACTCTCAGATAGAGCACCCTGCGATCGCCTCACTCTCAGAGCACCCTGCGATCGCCTCACTCTCAGATAGAGCACCCTGCGATCCCCTCACTCTCAGAGCACCCTGCGATCGCCTCACTCTCAGATAGAGCACCCTGAAATCCCCTCACTCTCAGAGCACCCTGCGACCCCCTCACTCTCAGAGCACCCTGCGACCCTCTCACTCTCAGAGCACCCTGTGATCCCCTCACTCTCAGAGCACCCTGCGATCCTCACTCTCGGAGCACTCTGCGATCGCCACTCTAGGAGCACCCTGCGATCCCTCCTCTCACTCTCAGAGCACCCTGCGATCGCCTCACTCTCACAGCACCCTGTGATCCCCTCACTCTCAGATAGAGCACCCTGCGATCGCCTCACTCTCAGATAGAGCACCCTGCGATCCCCTCACTCTCAGAGCACCCTGCGATCCCCTCACTCTCAGAGCACCCTGTGATCCCCTCACTCTCAGATAGAGCACCCTGCGATCGCCTCACTCTCAGATTGAGCACCCTGCGATCCCCTCACTCTCAGAGCACCCTGTGATCCCCTCACTCTCAGAGCACCCTGCGAACCCCTCACTCTCAGATAGAGCACCCTGCGATCGCCTCACTCTCAGATAGAGCACCCTGCGATCGCCTCACTCTCAGAGCACCCTGCGATCGCCTCACTCTCAGATAGAGCACCCTGCGATCGCCTCACTCTCAGAGCACCCTGCGATCCCCTCACTCTCAGAGCACCCTGTGATCCCCTCACTCTCAGAGCACCCTGCGATCGCCTCACTCTCAGATAGAGCACCCTGCGATCGCCTCACTCTCAGAGCACCCTGCGATCCCCTCACTCTCAGAGCACCCTGCGATCGCCTCACTCTCAGAGCACCCGGTGATCCCCTCACTCTCAGAGCACCCTGTGATCCCCTCACTCTCAGAGCACCCTGCGATCCCCTCACTCTCAGAGCACCCTGCGATCCCCTCACTCTCAGAGCACCCTGTGATCCCCTCACTCTCAGAGCACCCTGCGATCCCCTCACTCTCAGAGCACCCTGCGATCCCCTCACTCTCAGATAGAGCACCCTGCGATCCCCTCACTCTCAGATAGAGCACCCTGCTTTTATTCCCCTCACTCTCAGATAGAGCACCCTGCTTTTATTCCCCTCACTCTCAGATAGAGCACCCTGCGATCCCCTCACTCTCAGAGCACCCTGCGATCCCCTCACTCTCAGATAGAGCACCCTGCGATCCCCTCACTCTCAGAGCACCCTGCGATCGCCTCACTCTCAGAGCACCCTGTGATCCCCTCACTCTCAGAGCACCCTGCGATCGCCTCACTCTCAGAGCCCCTGCGATCGCCTCACTCTCAGATAGAGCAGCCTGCGATCGCCTCACTCTCAGATAGAGCACCCTGCGATCGCCTCACTCTCAGAGCACCCTGCGACCCCCTCACTCTCAGAGCACCCTGCGATCGCCTCACTCTCAGAGCACCCTGCGATCCCCTCACTCTCAGATAGAGCACTCTGCGATCACCTCACTTTCAGATAGAGCACCCTGCGATCCCCTCAGTCTCAGGTAGAGCACCCTGCGATTCCCTCACTCTCAGATAGAGCACCCTGCGATCCCCTCACTCTCAGAGCACCCTGTGATCACCTCACTCTCAGATAGAGCACCCTGCGATCCCCTCACTCTCAGATAGAGCACCCTGTGATCCCCTCACTCTCAGAGCACCCTGTGATCACCTCACTCTCAGATAGAGCACCCTGCGATCCCCTCAGTCTCAGAAAGAGCACCCTGTGATCCCCTCACTCTCAGATAGAGCACCCTGCGATTCCCCTCACTCTCAGATAGAGCACCCTGCGATCCCCTCACTCTCAGATAGAGCACCCTGCGATCCCCTCACTCTCAGATAGAGCACCCTGCGATCCCCTCACTCTCAGATCACCCTGCGATCCCCTCACTCTCAGAGCACCCTGCGATCCCCTCACTCTCAGAGCACCCTGCGATCCCCTCACTCTCAGAGCACCCTGAAATCCCCTCACTCTCAGAGCACCTTGTGATCCCCTCACTCTCAGAACACCTTGTGATCCCCTCACTCTCAGAGCACCCTGCGATCCCCTCACTCTCAGATAGAGCACCCTGCGATCCCCTCACTCTCAGATAGAGCACCCTGCGATCCCCTCACTCTCAGATAGAGCACCCTGCGATCCCCTCACTCTCAGATCACCCTGCGATCCCCTCACTCTCAGAGCACCCTGCGATCCCCTCACTCTCAGAGCACCCTGCGATCCCCTCACTCTCAGAGCACCCTGAAATCCCCTCACTCTCAGAGCACCTTGTGATCCCCTCACTCTCAGAACACCTTGTGATCCCCTCACTCTCAGAGCACCCTGCGATCCCCTCACTCTCAGATAGAGCACACTGCGATCGCCTCACTCTCAGATAGAGCACCCTGCGATCCCCACTCTAGGAGCACCCTGCGATCGCCTCACTCTCAGAGCACCCTGCGATCGCCTCACTCTCAGATAGAGCACCCTGCGATCGCCTCACTCTCAGAGCATCCTGCGATCGCCTCACTCTCAGAGCACCCTGCGATCCCCTCAATCTCAGAGCACCCTGCGATCCCCTCACTCTCAGATAGAGCACCCTGTGATCCCCTCACTCTCAGAGCACCCTGTGATCACCTCACTCTCAGATAGAGCACCCTGCGATCCCCTCACTCTCAGAAAGAGCACCCTGTGATCCCCTCACTCTCAGATAGAGCACCCTGCGATTCCCCTCACTCTCAGATAGAGCACCCTGCGATCCCCTCACTCTCAGATAGAGCACCCTGCGATCCCCTCACTCTCAGATAGAGCACCCTGCGATCCCCTCACTCTCAGATCACCCTGCGATCCCCTCACTCTCAGAGCACCCTGCGATCCCCTCACTCTCAGAGCACCCTGCGATCCCCTCACTCTCAGAGCACCCTGAAATCCCCTCACTCTCAGAGCACCTTGTGATCCCCTCACTCTCAGAACACCTTTTGATCCCCTCACTCTCAGAGCACCCTGCGATCCCCTCACTCTCAGATAGAGCACCCTGCGATCCCCTCACTCTCAGATAGAGCACCCTGCGATCCCCTCACTCTCAGATAGAGCACCCTGCGATCCCCTCACTCTCAGATCACCCTGCGATCCCCTCACTCTCAGAGCACCCTGCGATCCCCTCACTCTCAGAGCACCCTGCGATCCCCTCACTCTCAGAGCACCCTGAAATCCCCTCACTCTCAGAGCACCTTGTGATCCCCTCACTCTCAGAACACCTTGTGATCCCCTCACTCTCAGAGCACCCTGCGATCCCCTCACTCTCAGATAGAGCACACTGCGATCGCCTCACTCTCAGATAGAGCACCCTGCGATCCCCACTCTAGGAGCACCCTGCGATCCCCTCACTCTCAGATAGAGCACCCTGCGATCGCCTCACTCTCAGATAGAGCACCCTGCGATCCCCTCACACTCAGAGCACCCTGTGATCCCCTCACTCTCAGAGCACCCTGCGACCCCCTCACTCTCAGAGCACCCTGCAACCCCCTCACTCTCAGATAGAGCACCCTGCGATCGCCTCACTCTCAGATAGAGCACCCTGCGATCCCCTCACTCTCAGAGCACCCTGTGATCCCCTCACTCTCAGAGCACCCTGCGACCCCCTCACTCTCAGAGCACCCTGCGATCGCCTCACTCTCAGATAGAGCACCCTGCGATCTCCTCACTCTCAGATAGAGCACCCTGCGATCGCCTCACTCTCAGAGCACCCTGTGATCCCCTCACTCTCAGAGCACCCTGCGACCCCCTCACTCTCAGAGCACCCGGCGATCGCTTCACTCTCAGATAGAGCACCCTGCGATCGCCTCACTCTCAGATAGAGCACCCTGCGATCGCCTCACTCTCAGAGCACCCTGCGATCGCCTCACTCTCAGAGCACCCTGCGATCGCCTCACTCTCAGAGCACCCTGCGACCCCCTCAATCTCAGAGCACCCTGCGATCGCCTCACTCTCAGAGCACCCTGCGATCGCCTCACTCTCAGATAGAGCACCCTGCGATCACCTCACTCTCAGATAGAGCACCCTGCGATCCCCTCACTCTCAGAGCACCCTGTGATCACCTCACTCTCAGATAGAGCACCCAGCGATCACCTCACTCTCAGATAGAGCACCCTGTGATCCCCTCACTCTCAGAGCACCCTGCGATCGCCTCACTCTCAGAGCACCCTGCGATCCCCTCACTCTCAGAGCACCCTGCGATCGCCTCACTCTCAGAGCACCCTGCGATCCCCTCACTCTCAGAGCACCCTGCGATCCCCTCACTCTCAGAGAACCCTGTGATCCCCTCACTCTCAGAGCACCCTGTGATCCCCTCACTCTCAGAGAACCCTGCGATCCCCTCACTCTCAGAGAACCCTGCGATCGCCTCACTCTCAGAGCACCCTGTGATCCCCTCACTCTCAGAGCACCCTGCGACCCCCTCACTCTCAGAGCACCCTGCGGTCGCTTCACTCTCAGATAGAGCACCCTGCGATCGCCTCACTCTCAGATAGAGCACCCTGCGATCGCCTCACTCTCAGAGCACCCTGCGATCGCCTCACTCTCAGATAGAGCACCCTGCGATCCCCTCACTCTCAGAGCACCCTGCGATCGCCTCACTCTCAGATAGAGCACCCTGAAATCCCCTCACTCTCAGAGCACCCTGCGACCCCCTCACTCTCAGAGCACCCTGCGACCCTCTCACTCTCAGAGCACCCTGTGATCCCCTCACTCTCAGAGCACCCTGCGATCCTCACTCTCGGAGCACTCTGCGATCGCCACTCTAGGAGCACCCTGCGATCCCTCCTCTCACTCTCAGAGCACCCTGCGATCGCCTCACTCTCACAGCACCCTGTGATCCCCTCACTCTCAGATAGAGCACCCTGCGATCGCCTCACTCTCAGATAGAGCACCCTGCGATCCCCTCACTCTCAGAGCACCCTGCGATCCCCTCACTCTCAGAGCACCCTGTGATCCCCTCACTCTCAGATAGAGCACCCTGCGATCGCCTCACTCTCAGATTGAGCACCCTGCGATCCCCTCACTCTCAGAGCACCCTGTGATCCCCTCACTCTCAGAGCACCCTGCGAACCCCTCACTCTCAGATAGAGCACCCTGCGATCGCCTCACTCTCAGATAGAGCACCCTGCGATCGCCTCACTCTCAGAGCACCCTGCGATCGCCTCACTCTCAGATAGAGCACCCTGCGATCGCCTCACTCTCAGAGCACCCTGCGATCCCCTCACTCTCAGAGCACCCTGTGATCCCCTCACTCTCAGAGCACCCTGCGATCGCCTCACTCTCAGATAGAGCACCCTGCGATCGCCTCACTCTCAGAGCACCCTGCGATCCCCTCACTCTCAGAGCACCCTGCGATCGCCTCACTCTCAGAGCACCCGGTGATCCCCTCACTCTCAGAGCACCCTGCGATCCCCTCACTCTCAGAGCACCCTGCGATCCCCTCACTCTCAGATAGAGCACCCTGCGATCCCCTCACTCTCAGATAGAGCACCCTGCTTTTATTCCCCTCACTCTCAGATAGAGCACCCTGCTTTTATTCCCCTCACTCTCAGATAGAGCACCCTGCGATCCCCTCACTCTCAGAGCACCCTGCGATCCCCTCACTCTCAGATAGAGCACCCTGCGATCCCCTCACTCTCAGAGCACCCTGCGATCGCCTCACTCTCAGAGCACCCTGTGATCCCCTCACTCTCAGAGCACCCTGCGATCGCCTCACTCTCAGAGCCCCTGCGATCGCCTCACTCTCAGATAGAGCAGCCTGCGATCGCCTCACTCTCAGATAGAGCACCCTGCGATCGCCTCACTCTCAGAGCACCCTGCGACCCCCTCACTCTCAGAGCACCCTGCGATCGCCTCACTCTCAGAGCACCCTGCGATCACCTCACTCTCAGAGCACCCTGCGATCCCCTCACTCTCAGATAGAGCACTCTGCGATCACCTCACTTTCAGATAGAGCACCCTGCGATCCCCTCAGTCTCAGGTAGAGCACCCTGCGATTCCCTCACTCTCAGATAGAGCACCCTGCGATCCCCTCACTCTCAGAGCACCCTGTGATCACCTCACTCTCAGATAGAGCACCCTGCGATCCCCTCACTCTCAGATAGAGCACCCTGTGATCCCCTCACTCTCAGAGCACCCTGTGATCACCTCACTCTCAGATAGAGCACCCTGCGATCCCCTCAGTCTCAGAAAGAGCACCCTGTGATCCCCTCACTCTCAGATAGAGCACCCTGCGATTCCCCTCACTCTCAGATAGAGCACCCTGCGATCCCCTCACTCTCAGATAGAGCACCCTGCGATCCCCTCACTCTCAGATAGAGCACCCTGCGATCCCCTCACTCTCAGATCACCCTGCGATCCCCTCACTCTCAGAGCACCCTGCGATCCCCTCACTCTCAGAGCACCCTGCGATCCCCTCACTCTCAGAGCACCCTGAAATCCCCTCACTCTCAGAGCACCTTGTGATCCCCTCACTCTCAGAACACCTTGTGATCCCCTCACTCTCAGAGCACCCTGCGATCCCCTCACTCTCAGATAGAGCACCCTGCGATCCCCTCACTCTCAGATAGAGCACCCTGCGATCCCCTCACTCTCAGATAGAGCACCCTGCGATCCCCTCACTCTCAGATCACCCTGCGATCCCCTCACTCTCAGAGCACCCTGCGATCCCCTCACTCTCAGAGCACCCTGCGATCCCCTCACTCTCAGAGCACCCTGCGATCCCCTCACTCTCAGAGCACCTTGTGATCCCCTCACTCTCAGAACACCTTGTGATCCCCTCACTCTCAGAGCACCCTGCGATCCCCTCACTCTCAGATAGAGCACACTGCGATCGCCTCACTCTCAGATAGAGCACCCTGCGATCCCCACTCTAGGAGCACCCTGCGATCGCCTCACTCTCAGAGCACCCTGCGATCGCCTCACTCTCAGATAGAGCACCCTGCGATCGCCTCACTCTCAGAGCATCCTGCGATCGCCTCACTCTCAGAGCACCCTGCGATCCCCTCAATCTCAGAGCACCCTGCGATCCCCTCACTCTCAGATAGAGCACCCTGTGATCCCCTCACTCTCAGAGCACCCTGTGATCACCTCACTCTCAGATAGAGCACCCTGCGATCCCCTCACTCTCAGAAAGAGCACCCTGTGATCCCCTCACTCTCAGATAGAGCACCCTGCGATTCCCCTCACTCTCAGATAGAGCACCCTGCGATCCCCTCACTCTCAGATAGAGCACCCTGCGATCCCCTCACTCTCAGATAGAGCACCCTGCGATCCCCTCACTCTCAGATCACCCTGCGATCCCCTCACTCTCAGAGCACCCTGCGATCCCCTCACTCTCAGAGCACCCTGCGATCCCCTCACTCTCAGAGCACCCTGAAATCCCCTCACTCTCAGAGCACCTTGTGATCCCCTCACTCTCAGAACACCTTTTGATCCCCTCACTCTCAGAGCACCCTGCGATCCCCTCACTCTCAGATAGAGCACCCTGCGATCCCCTCACTCTCAGATAGAGCACCCTGCGATCCCCTCACTCTCAGATAGAGCACCCTGCGATCCCCTCACTCTCAGATCACCCTGCGATCCCCTCACTCTCAGAGCACCCTGCGATCCCCTCACTCTCAGAGCACCCTGCGATCCCCTCACTCTCAGAGCACCCTGAAATCCCCTCACTCTCAGAGCACCTTGTGATCCCCTCACTCTCAGAACACCTTGTGATCCCCTCACTCTCAGAGCACCCTGCGATCCCCTCACTCTCAGATAGAGCACACTGCGATCGCCTCACTCTCAGATAGAGCACCCTGCGATCCCCACTCTAGGAGCACCCTGCGATCCCCTCACTCTCAGATAGAGCACCCTGCGATCGCCTCACTCTCAGATAGAGCACCCTGCGATCCCCTCACACTCAGAGCACCCTGTGATCCCCTCACTCTCAGAGCACCCTGCGACCCCCTCACTCTCAGAGCACCCTGCGACCCCCTCACTCTCAGATAGAGCACCCTGCGATCGCCTCACTCTCAGATAGAGCACCCTGCGATCCCCTCACTCTCAGAGCACCCTGTGATCCCCTCACTCTCAGAGCACCCTGCGACCCCCTCACTCTCAGAGCACCCTGCGATCGCCTCACTCTCAGATAGAGCACCCTGCGATCTCCTCACTCTCAGATAGAGCACCCTGCGATCGCCTCACTCTCAGAGCACCCTGTGATCCCCTCACTCTCAGAGCACCCTGCGACCCCCTCACTCTCAGAGCACCCGGCGATCGCTTCACTCTCAGATAGAGCACCCTGCGATCGCCTCACTCTCAGATAGAGCACCCTGCGATCGCCTCACTCTCAGAGCACCCTGCGATCGCCTCACTCTCAGAGCACCCTGCGATCGCCTCACTCTCAGATAGAGCACCCTGCGATCCCCTCACTCTCAGAGCACCCTGCGATCGCCTCACTCTCAGATAGAGCACCCTGAAATCCCCTCACTCTCAGAGCACCCTGCGACCCTCTCACTCTCAGAGCACCCTGTGATCCCCTCACTCTCAGAGCACCCTGCGATCCTCACTCTCGGAGCACTCTGCGATCGCCACTCTAGGAGCACCCTGCGATCCCCCCTCTCACTCTCAGAGCACCCTGCGATCGCCTCACTCTCACAGCACCCTGTGATCCCCTCACTCTCAGATAGAGCACCCTGCGATCGCCTCACTCTCAGATAGAGCACCCTGCGATCCCCTCACTCTCAGAGCACCCTGCGATCCCCTCACTCTCAGAGCACCCTGTGATCCCCTCACTCTCAGATAGAGCACCCTGCGATCGCCTCACTCTCAGATAGAGCACCCTGCGATCCCCTCACTCTCAGAGCACCCTGTGATCCCCTCACTCTCAGAGCACCCTGCGAACCCCTCACTCTCAGAGCACCCTGCGATCGCCTCACTCTCAGATAGAGCACCCTGCGATCGCCTCACTCTCAGAGCACCCTGCGATCGCCTCACTCTCAGATAGAGCACCCTGCGATCGCCTCACTCTCAGAGCACCCTGCGATCCCCTCACTCTCAGAGCACCCTGTGATCCCCTCACTCTCAGAGCACCCTGCGATCGCCTCACTCTCAGATAGAGCACCCTGCGATCGCCTCACTCTCAGAGCACCCTGCGATCGCCTCACTCTCAGATAGAGCACCCTGCGATCACCTCACTCTCAGATAGAGCACCCTGCGGTCCCCTCACTCTCAGAGCACCCTGTGATCCCCTCACTCTCAGATAGAGCACCCTGCGATCGCCTCACTCTCAGATAGAGCACCCTGCGATCCCCTCACTCTCAGAGCACCCTGCGATCGCCTCACTCTCAGATAGAGCACCCTGCGATTCCCTCACTCTCAGAGCACCCTGCGATCGCCTCACTCTCAGATAGAGCACCCTGCGATCCCCTCACTCTCAGAGCACCCTGTGATCCCCTCACTCTCAGAGCACCCTGCGATCGCCTCACTCTCAGATAGAGCACCCTGCGATCGCCTCACTCTCAGAGCACCCTGCGATCGCCTCACTCTCAGATAGAGCACCCTGCTTTTATTCCCCTCACTCTCAGATAGAGCGCCCTGCTTTTATTCCCCTCACTCTCAGATAGAGCGCCCTGCTGTTATTCCCCTCACTCTAGGAGCACCCTGCGATCCCCCCTCTCACTCTCAGAGCACCCTGCGATCCCCCCTCTCACTCTCAGAGCACCCTGCGATCGCCTCACTCTCAGGGCACCCTGCGATCGCCTCACTCTCAGAGCACCCTGCGATCGCCTCACTCTCAGAGCACCCTGCGATCGCCTCACTCTCAGAGCACCCTGCGACCCCCTCACTCTCAGAGCACCCTGCGATCGCCTCAGTCTCAGAGCACCCTGTGATCCCCTCACTCTCAGAGCACCCTGCGATCGCCTCACTCTCAGATAGAGCACCCTGCGATCGCCTCACTCTCAGAGCACCCTGCGATCGCCTCACTCTCAGATAGAGCACCCTGCGATCACCTCACTCTCAGATAGAGCACCCTGCGATCCCCTCACTCTCAGAGCACCCTGTGATCCCCTCACTCTCAGATAGAGCACCCTGCGATCGCCTCACTCTCAGATAGAGCACCCTGCGATCCCCTCACTCTCAGAGCACCCTGTGATCCCCTCACTCTCAGAGTGCCCTGCGACCCCCTCACTCTCAGAGCACCCTGCGATCGCCTCACTCTCAGATAGAGCACCCTGCGATCGCCTCACTCTCAGAGCACCCTGCGATCGCCTCACTCTCAGATAGAGCACCCTGCGATCGCCTCACTCTCAGAGCACCCTGCGATCCCCTCACTCTCAGAGCACCCTGTGATCCCCTCACTCTCAGAGCACCCTGCGATCGCCTCACTCTCAGATAGAGCACCCTGCGATCGCCTCACTCTCAGAGCACCCTGCGATCCCCTCACTCTCAGAGCACCCTGCGATCGCCTCACTCTCAGAGCACCCTGTGATCCCCTCACTCTCACAGCACCCTGCGATCCCCTCACTCTCAGAGCACCCTGCGATCCCCTCACTCTCAGAGCACCCTGCGATCCCCTCACTCTCAGAGCACCCTGCGATCCCCTCACTCTCAGAGCACCCTGTGATCCCCTCACTCTCAGAGCACCCTGCGATCCCCTCACTCTCAGAGCACCCTGCGATCCCCTCACTCTCAGATAGAGCACCCTGCGATCCCCTCACTCTCAGATAGAGCACCCTGCTTTTATTCCCCTCACTCTCAGATAGAGCACCCTGCTTTTATTCCCCTCACTCTCAGATAGAGCACCCTGCGATCCCCTCACTCTCAGAGCACCCTGCGATCCCCTCACTCTCAGATAGAGCACCCTGCGATCCCCTCACTCTCAGAGCACCCTGCGATCGCCTCACTCTCAGAGCACCCTGTGATCCCCTCACTCTCAGAGCACCCTGCGATCGCCTCACTCTCAGAGCCCCTGCGATCGCCTCACTCTCAGATAGAGCACCCTGCGATCGCCTCACTCTCAGATAGAGCACCCTGCGATCGCCTCACTCTCAGAGCACCCTGCGACCCCCTCACTCTCAGAGCACCCTGCGATCGCCTCACTCTCAGAGCACCCTGTGATCGCCTCACTCTCAGAGCACCCTGCGATCCCCTCACTCTCAGAGCACCCTGCGATCCCCTCACTCTCAGAGCACCCTGCGATCGCCTCACTCTCAGAGCACCCTGCGATCGCCTCACTCTCAGATAGAGCACCCTGCGATCGCCTCACTCTCAGAGCACCCTGCGATCCCCTCACTCTCAGAGCACCCTGCGATCGCCTCACTCTCAGATAGAGCACCCTGCGATCGCCTCACTCTCAGAGCACCCTGCGACCCCCTCACTCTCAGAGCACCCTGTGATCCCCTCACTCTCAGAAAGAGCACCCTGTGATCCCCTCACTCTCAGATAGAGCACCCTGCGATCCCCTCACTCTCAGAAAGAGCACCCTGTGATCCCCTCACTCTCAGATAGAGCACCCTGCGATTCCCCTCACTCTCAGATAGAGCACCCTGCGATCCCCTCACTCTCAGATAGAGCACCCTGCGATCCCCTCACTCTCAGATAGAGCACCCTGCGATCCCCTCACTCTCAGATCACCCTGCGATCCCCTCACTCTCAGAGCACCCTGCGATCCCCTCACTCTCAGAGCACCCTGCGATCCCCTCACTCTCAGAGCACCCTGAAATCCCCTCACTCTCAGAGCACCTTGTGATCCCCTCACTCTCAGAACACCTTTTGATCCCCTCACTCTCAGAGCACCCTGCGATCCCCTCACTCTCAGATAGAGCACCCTGCGATCCCCTCACTCTCAGATAGAGCACCCTGCGATCCCCTCACTCTCAGATAGAGCACCCTGCGATCCCCTCACTCTCAGATCACCCTGCGATCCCCTCACTCTCAGAGCACCCTGCGATCCCCTCACTCTCAGAGCACCCTGCGATCCCCTCACTCTCAGAGCACCCTGAAATCCCCTCACTCTCAGAGCACCTTGTGATCCCCTCACTCTCAGAACACCTTGTGATCCCCTCACTCTCAGAGCACCCTGCGATCCCCTCACTCTCAGATAGAGCACACTGCGATCGCCTCACTCTCAGATAGAGCACCCTGCGATCCCCACTCTAGGAGCACCCTGCGATCCCCTCACTCTCAGATAGAGCACCCTGCGATCGCCTCACTCTCAGATAGAGCACCCTGCGATCCCCTCACACTCAGAGCACCCTGTGATCCCCTCACTCTCAGAGCACCCTGCGACCCCCTCACTCTCAGAGCACCCTGCGACCCCCTCACTCTCAGATAGAGCACCCTGCGATCGCCTCACTCTCAGATAGAGCACCCTGCGATCCCCTCACTCTCAGAGCACCCTGTGATCCCCTCACTCTCAGAGCACCCTGCGACCCCCTCACTCTCAGAGCACCCTGCGATCGCCTCACTCTCAGATAGAGCACCCTGCGATCTCCTCACTCTCAGATAGAGCACCCTGCGATCGCCTCACTCTCAGAGCACCCTGTGATCCCCTCACTCTCAGAGCACCCTGCGACCCCCTCACTCTCAGAGCACCCGGCGATCGCTTCACTCTCAGATAGAGCACCCTGCGATCGCCTCACTCTCAGATAGAGCACCCTGCGATCGCCTCACTCTCAGAGCACCCTGCGATCGCCTCACTCTCAGAGCACCCTGCGATCGCCTCACTCTCAGATAGAGCACCCTGCGATCCCCTCACTCTCAGAGCACCCTGCGATCGCCTCACTCTCAGATAGAGCACCCTGAAATCCCCTCACTCTCAGAGCACCCTGCGACCCTCTCACTCTCAGAGCACCCTGTGATCCCCTCACTCTCAGAGCACCCTGCGATCCTCACTCTCGGAGCACTCTGCGATCGCCACTCTAGGAGCACCCTGCGATCCCCCCTCTCACTCTCAGAGCACCCTGCGATCGCCTCACTCTCACAGCACCCTGTGATCCCCTCACTCTCAGATAGAGCACCCTGCGATCGCCTCACTCTCAGATAGAGCACCCTGCGATCCCCTCACTCTCAGAGCACCCTGCGATCCCCTCACTCTCAGAGCACCCTGTGATCCCCTCACTCTCAGATAGAGCACCCTGCGATCGCCTCACTCTCAGATAGAGCACCCTGCGATCCCCTCACTCTCAGAGCACCCTGTGATCCCCTCACTCTCAGAGCACCCTGCGAACCCCTCACTCTCAGAGCACCCTGCGATCGCCTCACTCTCAGATAGAGCACCCTGCGATCGCCTCACTCTCAGAGCACCCTGCGATCGCCTCACTCTCAGATAGAGCACCCTGCGATCGCCTCACTCTCAGAGCACCCTGCGATCCCCTCACTCTCAGAGCACCCTGTGATCCCCTCACTCTCAGAGCACCCTGCGATCGCCTCACTCTCAGATAGAGCACCCTGCGATCGCCTCACTCTCAGAGCACCCTGCGATCGCCTCACTCTCAGATAGAGCACCCTGCGATCACCTCACTCTCAGATAGAGCACCCTGCGGTCCCCTCACTCTCAGAGCACCCTGTGATCCCCTCACTCTCAGATAGAGCACCCTGCGATCGCCTCACTCTCAGATAGAGCACCCTGCGATCCCCTCACTCTCAGAGCACCCTGCGATCGCCTCACTCTCAGATAGAGCACCCTGCGATTCCCTCACTCTCAGAGCACCCTGCGATCGCCTCACTCTCAGATAGAGCACCCTGCGATCCCCTCACTCTCAGAGCACCCTGTGATCCCCTCACTCTCAGAGCACCCTGCGATCGCCTCACTCTCAGATAGAGCACCCTGCGATCGCCTCACTCTCAGAGCACCCTGCGATCGCCTCACTCTCAGATAGAGCACCCTGCTTTTATTCCCCTCACTCTCAGATAGAGCGCCCTGCTTTTATTCCCCTCACTCTCAGATAGAGCGCCCTGCTGTTATTCCCCTCACTCTAGGAGCACCCTGCGATCCCCCCTCTCACTCTCAGAGCACCCTGCGATCCCCCCTCTCACTCTCAGAGCACCCTGCGATCGCCTCACTCTCAGGGCACCCTGCGATCGCCTCACTCTCAGAGCACCCTGCGATCGCCTCACTCTCAGAGCACCCTGCGATCGCCTCACTCTCAGAGCACCCTGCGACCCCCTCACTCTCAGAGCACCCTGCGATCGCCTCAGTCTCAGAGCACCCTGTGATCCCCTCACTCTCAGAGCACCCTGCGATCGCCTCACTCTCAGATAGAGCACCCTGCGATCGCCTCACTCTCAGAGCACCCTGCGATCGCCTCACTCTCAGATAGAGCACCCTGCGATCACCTCACTCTCAGATAGAGCACCCTGCGATCCCCTCACTCTCAGAGCACCCTGTGATCCCCTCACTCTCAGATAGAGCACCCTGCGATCGCCTCACTCTCAGATAGAGCACCCTGCGATCCCCTCACTCTCAGAGCACCCTGTGATCCCCTCACTCTCAGAGTGCCCTGCGACCCCCTCACTCTCAGAGCACCCTGCGATCGCCTCACTCTCAGATAGAGCACCCTGCGATCGCCTCACTCTCAGAGCACCCTGCGATCGCCTCACTCTCAGATAGAGCACCCTGCGATCGCCTCACTCTCAGATAGAGCACCCTGCGATCGCCTCACTCTCAGAGCACCCTGCGATCCCCTCACTCTCAGAGCACCCTGCGATCGCCTCACTCTCAGAGCACCCTGTGATCCCCTCACTCTCACAGCACCCTGCGATCCCCTCACTCTCAGAGCACCCTGCGATCCCCTCACTCTCAGAGCACCCTGCGATCCCCTCACTCTCAGAGCACCCTGCGATCCCCTCACTCTCAGAGCACCCTGTGATCCCCTCACTCTCAGAGCACCCTGCGATCCCCTCACTCTCAGAGCACCCTGCGATCCCCTCACTCTCAGATAGAGCACCCTGCGATCCCCTCACTCTCAGATAGAGCACCCTGCTTTTATTCCCCTCACTCTCAGATAGAGCACCCTGCTTTTATTCCCCTCACTCTCAGATAGAGCACCCTGCGATCCCCTCACTCTCAGAGCACCCTGCGATCCCCTCACTCTCAGATAGAGCACCCTGCGATCCCCTCACTCTCAGAGCACCCTGCGATCGCCTCACTCTCAGAGCACCCTGTGATCCCCTCACTCTCAGAGCACCCTGCGATCGCCTCACTCTCAGAGCCCCTGCGATCGCCTCACTCTCAGATAGAGCACCCTGCGATCGCCTCACTCTCAGATAGAGCACCCTGCGATCGCCTCACTCTCAGAGCACCCTGCGACCCCCTCACTCTCAGAGCACCCTGCGATCGCCTCACTCTCAGAGCACCCTGTGATCGCCTCACTCTCAGAGCACCCTGCGATCCCCTCACTCTCAGAGCACCCTGCGATCCCCTCACTCTCAGAGCACCCTGCGATCGCCTCACTCTCAGAGCACCCTGCGATCGCCTCACTCTCAGATAGAGCACCCTGCGATCGCCTCACTCTCAGAGCACCCTGCGATCCCCTCACTCTCAGAGCACCCTGCGATCGCCTCACTCTCAGATAGAGCACCCTGCGATCGCCTCACTCTCAGAGCACCCTGCGACCCCCTCACTCTCAGAGCACCCTGTGATCGCCTCACTCTCAGATAGAGCACCCTGCGATCCCCTCACTCTCAGATAGAGCACCCTGCGATCACCTCACTCTCAGATAGAGCACCCTGCGATCCCCTCACTCTCAGATAGAGCACTCTGCGATCACCTCACTCTCAGATAGAGCACCCTGCGATCCCCTCAGTCTCAGGTAGAGCACCCTGCGATTCCCTCACTCTCAGATAGAGCACCCTGCGATCCCCTCACTCTCAGAGCACCCTGTGATCACCTCACTCTCAGATAGAGCACCCTGCGATCCCCTCACTCTCAGATAGAGCACCCTGTGATCCCCTCACTCTCAGAGCACCCTGCGATCCCGTACTCTCAGAGCACCCTGCGATCGCCTCACTCTCAGAGCACCCTGCGATCCCCTCACTCTCAGAGCACCCTGCGACCCCCTCAATCTCAGAGCACCCTGCGATCGCCTCACTCTCAGAGCACCCTGCGATCGCCTCACTCTCAGATAGAGCACCCTGCGATCACCTCACTCTCAGATAGAGCACCCTGCGATCCCCTCACTCTCAGAGCACCCTGTGATCACCTCACTCTCAGATAGAGCACCCTGCGATCACCTCACTCTCAGATAGAGCACCCTGCGATCCCCTCACTCTCAGAGCACCCTGCGATCCCCTCACTCTCAGATAGAGCACCCTGTGATCCCCTCACTCTCAGAGCACCCTGCGATCGCCTCACTCTCAGAGCACCCTGCGATCCCCTCACTCTCAGAGCACCCTGCGATCGCCTCACTCTCAGAGCACCCTGCGATCCCCTCACTCTCAGAGCACCCTGCGATCCCCTCACTCTCAGAGAACCCTGTGATCCCCTCACTCTCAGAGCACCCTGTGATCCCCTCACTCTCAGAGAACCCTGCGATCCCCTCACTCTCAGAGAACCCTGCGATCGCCTCACTCTCAGAGCACCCTGTGATCCCCTCACTCTCAGAGCACCCTGCGACCCCCTCACTCTCAGAGCACCCTGCGATCGCTTCACTCTCAGATAGAGCACCCTGCGATCGCCTCACTCTCAGATAGAGCACCCTGCGATCGCCTCACTCTCAGAGCACCCTGCGATCGCCTCACTCTCAGATAGAGCACCCTGCGATCCCCTCACTCTCAGAGCACCCTGCGATCGCCTCACTCTCAGATAGAGCACCCTGAAATCCCCTCACTCTCAGAGCACCCTGCGACCCCCTCACTCTCAGAGCACCCTGCGACCCTCTCACTCTCAGAGCACCCTGTGATCCCCTCACTCTCAGAGCACCCTGCGATCCTCACTCTCGGAGCACTCTGCGATCGCCACTCTAGGAGCACCCTGCGATCCCTCCTCTCACTCTCAGAGCACCCTGCGATCGCCTCACTCTCACAGCACCCTGTGATCCCCTCACTCTCAGATAGAGCACCCTGCGATCGCCTCACTCTCAGATAGAGCACCCTGCGATCCCCTCACTCTCAGAGCACCCTGCGATCCCCTCACTCTCAGAGCACCCTGTGATCCCCTCACTCTCAGATAGAGCACCCTGCGATCGCCTCACTCTCAGATTGAGCACCCTGCGATCCCCTCACTCTCAGAGCACCCTGTGATCCCCTCACTCTCAGAGCACCCTGCGAACCCCTCACTCTCAGAGCACCCTGCAATCGCCTCACTCTCAGATAGAGCACCCTGCGATCGCCTCACTCTCAGAGCACCCTGCGATCGCCTCACTCTCAGATAGAGCACCCTGCGATCGCCTCACTCTCAGAGCACCCTGCGATCCCCTCACTCTCAGAGCACCCTGTGATCCCCTCACTCTCAGAGCACCCTGCGATCGCCTCACTCTCAGATAGAGCACACTGCGATCGCCTCACTCTCAGAGCACCCTGCGATCCCCTCACTCTCAGAGCACCCTGTGATCCCCTCACTCTCAGAGCACCCTGCGATCGCCTCACTCTCAGATAGAGCACACTGCGATCGCCTCACTCTCAGAGCACCCTGCGATCCCCTCACTCTCAGAGCACCCTGCGATCGCCTCACTCTCAGAGCACCCTGTGATCCCCTCACTCTCAGAGCACCCTGCGATCCCCTCACTCTCAGAGCACCCTGCGATCCCCTCACTCTCAGAGCACCCTGCGATCCCCTCACTCTCAGAGCACCCTGTGATCCCCTCACTCTCAGAGCACCCTGCGATCCCCTCACTCTCAGATAGAGCACCCTGCGATCCCCTCACTCTCAGATAGAGCACCCTGCTTTTATTCCCCTCACTCTCAGATAGAGCACCCTGCTTTTATTCCCCTCACTCTCAGATAGAGCACCCTGCGATCCCCTCACTCTCAGAGCACCCTGCGATCCCCTCACTCTCAGATAGAGCACCCTGCGATCCCCTCACTCTCAGAGCACCCTGCGATCGCCTCACTCTCAGAGCACCCTGTGATCCCCTCACTCTCAGAGCACCCTGCGATCGCCTCACTCTCAGAGCCCCTGCGATCGCCTCACTCTCAGATAGAGTAGCCTGCGATCGCCTCACTCTCAGATAGAGCACCCTGCGATCGCCTCACTCTCAGAGCACCCTGCGACCCCCTCACTCTCAGAGCACCCTGCGATCGCCTCACTCTCAGAGCACCCTGTGATCGCCTCACTCTCAGAGCACCCTGCGATCCCCTCACTCTCAGAGCACCCTGCGATCCCCTCACACTCAGAGCACCCTGCGATCGCCTCACTCTCAGAGCACCCTGCGATCGCCTCACTCTCAGATAGAGCACCCTGCGATCGCCACACTCTCAGAGCACCCTGCGATCCCCTTACTCTCAGAGCACCCTGCGATCGCCTCACTCTCAGATAGAGCACCCTGCGATCGCCTCACTCTCAGAGCACCCTGCGACCCCCTCACTCTCAGAGCACCCTGTGATCGCCTCACTCTCAGATAGAGCACCCTGCGATCCCCTCACTCTCAGATAGAGCACCCTGCGATCACCTCACTCTCAGATAGAGCACCCTGCGATCCCCTCACTCTCAGATAGAGCACTCTGCGATCACCTCACTTTCAGATAGAGCACCCTGCGATCCCCTCAGTCTCAGGTAGAGCACCCTGCGATTCCCTCACTCTCAGATAGAGCACCCTGCGATCCCCTCACTCTCAGAGCACCCTGTGATCACCTCACTCTCAGATAGAGCACCCTGCGATCCCCTCAGTCTCAGAAAGAGCACCCTGTGATCCCCTCACTCTCAGATAGAGCACCCTGCGATTCCCCTCACTCTCAGATAGAGCACCCTGCGATCCCCTCACTCTCAGATAGAGCACCCTGCGATCCCCTCACTCTCAGATAGAGCACCCTGCGATCCCCTCACTCTCAGATAGAGCACCCTGCGATACCCTCACTCTCAGATCACCCTGCGATCCCCTCACTCTCAGAGCACCCTGCGATCCCCTCACTCTCAGAGCACCCTGCGATCCCCTCACTCTCAGAGCACCCTGAAATCCCCTCACTCTCAGAGCACCTTGTGATCCCCTCACTCTCAGAACACCTTGTGATCCCCTCACTCTCAGAGCACCCTGCGATCCCCTCACTCTCAGATAGAGCACCCTGCGATCCCCTCACTCTCAGATAGAGCACCCTGCGATCCCCTCACTCTCAGATAGAGCACCCTGCGATCCCCTCACTCTCAGATCACCCTGCGATCCCCTCACTCTCAGAGCACCCTGCGATCCCCTCACTCTCAGAGCACCCTGCGATCCCCTCACTCTCAGAGCACCCTGAAATCCCCTCACTCTCAGAGCACCTTGTGATCCCCTCACTCTCAGAACACCTTGTGATCCCCTCACTCTCAGAGCACCCTGCGATCCCCTCACTCTCAGATAGAGCACACTGCGATCGCCTCACTCTCAGATAGAGCACCCTGCGATCCCCACTCTAGGAGCACCCTGCGATCGCCTCACTCTCAGAGCACCCTGCGATCGCCTCACTCTCAGATAGAGCACCCTGCGATCGCCTCACTCTCAGAGCATCCTGCGATCGCCTCACTCTCAGAGCACCCTGCGATCCCCTCAATCTCAGAGCACCCTGCGATCGCCTCACTCTCAGATAGAGCACCCTGAAATCCCCTCACTCTCAGAGCACCCTGCGACCCCCTCACTCTCAGAGCACCCTGCGACCCCCTCACTCTCAGAGCACCCTGTGATCCCCTCACTCTCAGAGCACCCTGCGATCCTTACTCTAGGAGCACCCTGCGATCCCCCCTCTCACTCTCAGAGCACCCTGCGATCGCCTCACTCTCAGAGCACCCTGCGATCGCCTCACTCTCAGAGCACCCTGCGATCGCCTCACTCTCAGATAGAGCACCCTGCGATCCCCTCACTCTCAGAGCACCCTGCGATCGCCTCACTCTCAGATAGAGCACCCTGAAATCCCCTCACTCTCAGAGCACCCTGCGACCCTCTCACTCTCAGAGCACCCTGTGATCCCCTCACTCTCAGAGCACCCTGCGATCCTCACTCTCGGAGCACTCTGCGATCGCCACTCTAGGAGCACCCTGCGATCCCCCCTCTCACTCTCAGAGCACCCTGCGATCCCCTCACTCTCAGAGCACCCTGCGATCCCCTCACTCTCAGAGCACCCTGTGATCCCCTCACTCTCAGATAGAGCACCCTGCGATCGCCTCACTCTCAGATTGAGCACCCTGCGATCCCCTCACTCTCAGAGCACCCTGTGATCCCCTCACTCTCAGAGCACCCTGCGAACCCCTCACTCTCAGAGCACCCTGCAATCGCCTCACTCTCAGATAGAGCACCCTGCGATCGCCTCACTCTCAGAGCACCCTGCGATCGCCTCACTCTCAGGTAGAGCACCCTGCGATCGCCTCACTCTCAGAGCACCCTGCGATCCCCTCACTCTCAGAGCACCCTGTGATCCCCTCACTCTCAGAGCACCCTGCGATCGCCTCACTCTCAGATAGAGCACCCTGCGATCGCCTCACTCTCAGAGCACCCTGCGATCCCCTCACTCTCAGAGCACCCTGCGATCGCCTCACTCTCAGAGCACCCTGTGATCCCCTCACTCTCAGAGCACCCTGTGATCCCCTCACTCTCAGAGCACCCTGCGATCCCCTCACTCTCAGAGCACCCTGCGATCCCCTCACTCTCAGAGCACCCTGTGATCCCCTCACTCTCAGAGCACCCTGCGATCCCCTCACTCTCAGAGCACCCTGCGATCCCCTCACTCTCAGATAGAGCACCCTGCGATCCCCTCACTCTCAGATAGAGCACCCTGCTTTTATTCCCCTCACTCTCAGATAGAGCACCCTGCTTTTATTCCCCTCACTCTCAGATAGAGCACCCTGCGATCCCCTCACTCTCAGAGCACCCTGCGATCCCCTCACTCTCAGATAGAGCACCCTGCGATCCCCTCACTCTCAGAGCACCCTGCGATCGCCTCACTCTCAGAGCACCCTGTGATCCCCTCACTCTCAGAGCACCCTGCGATCGCCTCACTCTCAGAGCCCCTGCGATCGCCTCACTCTCAGATAGAGCAGCCTGCGATCGCCTCACTCTCAGATAGAGCACCCTGCGATCGCCTCACTCTCAGAGCACCCTGCGACCCCCTCACTCTCAGAGCACCCTGCGATCGCCTCACTCTCAGAGCACCCTGTGATCGCCTCACTCTCAGAGCACCCTGCGATCCCCTCACTCTCAGAGCACCCTGCGATCCCCTCACACTCAGAGCACCCTGCGATCGCCTCACTCTCAGATAGAGCACCCTGCGATCGCCACACTCTCAGAGCACCCTGCGATCCCCTCACTCTCAGAGCACCCTGCGATCGCCTCACTCTCAGATAGAGCACCCTGCGATCGCCTCACTCTCAGAGCACCCTGCGACCCCCTCACTCTCAGAGCACCCTGTGATCGCCTCACTCTCAGATAGAGCACCCTGCGATCCCCTCACTCTCAGATAGAGCACCCTGCGATCACCTCACTCTCAGATAGAGCACCCTGCGATCCCCTCACTCTCAGATAGAGCACTCTGCGATCACCTCACTTTCAGATAGAGCACCCTGCGATCCCCTCAGTCTCAGGTAGAGCACCCTGCGATTCCCTCACTCTCAGATAGAGCACCCTGCGATCCCCTCACTCTCAGAGCACCCTGTGATCACCTCACTCTCAGATAGAGCACCCTGCGATCCCCTCACTCTCAGATAGAGCACCCTGTGATCCCCTCACTCTCAGAGCACCCTGTGATCACCTCACTCTCAGATAGAGCACCCTGCGATCCCCTCAGTCTCAGAAAGAGCACCCTGTGATCCCCTCACTCTCAGATAGAGCACGCTGCGATTCCCCTCACTCTCAGATAGAGCACCCTGCGATCCCCTCACTCTCAGATAGAGCACCCTGCGATCCCCTCACTCTCAGATAGAGCACCCTGCGATCCCCTCACTCTCAGATCACCCTGCGATCCCCTCACTCTCAGAGCACCCTGCGATCCCCTCACTCTCAGAGCACCCTGCGATCCCCTCACTCTCAGAGCACCCTGAAATCCCCTCACTCTCAGAGCACCTTGTGATCCCCTCACTCTCAGAACACCTTGTGATCCCCTCACTCTCAGAGCACCCTGCGATCCCCTCACTCTCAGATAGAGCACCCTGCGATCCCCTCACTCTCAGATAGAGCACCCTGCGATCCCCTCACTCTCAGATAGAGCACCCTGCGATCCCCTCACTCTCAGATCACCCTGCGATCCCCTCACTCTCAGAGCACCCTGCGATCCCCTCACTCTCAGAGCACCCTGAAATCCCCTCACTCTCAGAGCACCTTGTGATCCCCTCACTCTCAGAACACCTTGTGATCCCCTCACTCTCAGAGCACCCTGCGATCCCCTCACTCTCAGATAGAGCACACTGCGATCGCCTCACTCTCAGATAGAGCACCCTGCGATCCCCACTCTAGGAGCACCCTGCGATCGCCTCACTCTCAGAGCACCCTGCGATCACCTCACTCTCAGATAGAGCACCCTGCGATCGCCTCACTCTCAGAGCATCCTGCGATCGCCTCACTCTCAGAGCACCCTGCGATCCCCTCAATCTCAGAGCACCCTGCGATCGCCTCACTCTCAGATAGAGCACCCTGAAATCCCCTCACTCTCAGAGCACCCTGCGACCCCCTCACTCTCAGAGCACCCTGCGACCCCCTCACTCTCAGAGCACCCTGTGATCCCCTCACTCTCAGAGCACCCTGCGATCCTTACTCTAGGAGCACCCTGCGATCCCCCCTCTCACTCTCAGAGCACCCTGCGATCGCCTCACTCTCAGAGCACCCTGCGATCGCCTCACTCTCAGAGCACCCTGCGATCGCCTCACTCTCAGATAGAGCACCCTGCGATCCCCTCACTCTCAGAGCACCCTGCGATCGCCTCACTCTCAGATAGAGCACCCTGAAATCCCCTCACTCTCAGAGCACCCTGCGACCCTCTCACTCTCAGAGCACCCTGTGATCCCCTCACTCTCAGAGCACCCTGCGATCCTCACTCTCGGAGCACTCTGCGATCGCCACTCTAGGAGCACCCTGCGATCCCCCCTCTCACTCTCAGAGCACCCTGCGATCGCCTCACTCTCACAGCACCCTGTGATCCCCTCACTCTCAGATAGAGCACCCTGCGATCGCCTCACTCTCAGATAGAGCACCCTGCGATCCCCTCACTCTCAGAGCACCCTGCGATCCCCTCACTCTCAGAGCACCCTGTGATCCCCTCACTCTCAGATAGAGCACCCTGCGATCGCCTCACTCTCAGATAGAGCACCCTGCGATCCCCTCACTCTCAGAGCACCCTGTGATCCCCTCATTCTCAGAGCACCCTGCGAACCCCTCACTCTCAGAGCACCCTGCGATCGCCTCACTCTCAGATAGAGCACCCTGCGATCGCCTCACTCTCAGAGCACCCTGCGATCACCTCACTCTCAGATAGAGCACACTGCGATCGCCTCACTCTCAGAGCACCCTGCGATCCCCTCACTCTCAGAGCACCCTGTGATCCCCTCACTCTCAGAGCACCCTGCGATCGCCTCACTCTCAGATAGAGCACCCTGCGATCGCCTCACTCTCAGAGCACCCTGCGATCGCCTCACTCTCAGATAGAGCACCCTGCGATCACCTCACTCTCAGATAGAGCACCCTGCGATCCCCTCACTCTCAGAGCACCCTGTGATCCCCTCACTCTCAGATAGAGCACCCTGCGATCGCCTCACTCTCAGATAGAGCACCCTGCGATCCCCTCACTCTCAGAGCACCCTGTGATCCCCTCACTCTCAGAGTGCCCTGCGACCCCCTCACTCTCAGAGCACCCTGCGATCGCCTCACTCTCAGATAGAGCACCCTGCGACACCCTCACTCTCAGAGCACCCTGTGATCGCCTCACTCTCAGATAGAGCACCCTGCGATCCCCTCACTCTCAGATAGAGCACCCTGCGATCGCCTCACTCTCAGATAGAGCACCCTGCGATCCCCTCACTCTCAGATAGAGCACTCTGCGATCACCTCACTTTCAGATAGAGCACCCTGCGATCCCCTCAGTCTCAGGTAGAGCACCCTGCGATTCCCTCACTCTCAGATAGAGCACCCTGCGATCCCCTCACTCTCAGAGCACCCTGTGATCACCTCACTCTCAGATAGAGCACCCTGCGATCCCCTCACTCTCAGATAGAGCACCCTGTGATCCCCTCACTCTCAGAGCACCCTGTGATCACCTCACTCTCAGATAGAGCACCCTGCGATCCCCTCAGTCTCAGAAAGAGCACCCTGTGATCCCCTCACTCTCAGATAGAGCACGCTGCGAATCCCCTCACTCTCAGATAGAGCACCCTGCGATCCCCTCACTCTCAGATAGAGCACCCTGCGATCCCCTCACTCTCAGATAGAGCACCCTGCGATCCCCTCACTCTCAGATCACCCTGCGATCCCCTCACTCTCAGAGCACCCTGCGATCCCCTCACTCTCAGAGCACCCTGCGATCCCCTCACTCTCAGAGCACCCTGAAATCCCCTCACTCTCAGAGCACCTTGTGATCCCCTCACTCTCAGAACACCTTGTGATCCCCTCACTCTCAGAGCACCCTGCGATCCCCTCACTCTCAGATAGAGCACCCTGCGATCCCCTCACTCTCAGATAGAGCACCCTGCGATCCCCTCACTCTCAGATAGAGCACCCTGCGATCCCCTCACTATCAGATCACCCTGCGATCCCCTCACTCTCAGAGCACCCTGCGATCCCCTCACTCTCAGAGCACCCTGAAATCCCCTCACTCTCAGAGCACCTTGTGATCCCCTCACTCTCAGAACACCTTGTGATCCCCTCACTCTCAGAGCACCCTGCGATCCCCTCACTCTCAGATAGAGCACACTGCGATCGCCTCACTCTCAGATAGAGCACCCTGCGATCCCCACTCTAGGAGCACCCTGCGATCGCCTCACTCTCAGAGCACCCTGCGATCACCTCACTCTCAGATAGAGCACCCTGCGATCGCCTCACTCTCAGAGCATCCTGCGATCGCCTCACTCTCAGAGCACCCTGCGATCCCCTCAATCTCAGAGCACCCTGCGATCGCCTCACTCTCAGATAGAGCACCCTGAAATCCCCTCACTCTCAGAGCACCCTGCGACCCCCTCACTCTCAGAGCACCCTGCGACCCCCTCACTCTCAGAGCACCCTGTGATCCCCTCACTCTCAGAGCACCCTGCGATCCTTACTCTAGGAGCACCCTGCGATCCCCCCTCTCACTCTCAGAGCACCCTGCGATCGCCTCACTCTCAGAGCACCCTGCGATCGCCTCACTCTCAGAGCACCCTGCGATCGCCTCACTCTCAGATAGAGCACCCTGCGATCCCCTCACTCTCAGAGCACCCTGCGATCGCCTCACTCTCAGATAGAGCACCCTGAAATCCCCTCACTCTCAGAGCACCCTGCGACCCTCTCACTCTCAGAGCACCCTGTGATCCCCTCACTCTCAGAGCACCCTGCGATCCTCACTCTCGGAGCACTCTGCGATCGCCACTCTAGGAGCACCCTGCGATCCCCCCTCTCACTCTCAGAGCACCCTGCGATCGCCTCACTCTCACAGCACCCTGTGATCCCCTCACTCTCAGATAGAGCACCCTGCGATCGCCTCACTCTCAGATAGAGCACCCTGCGATCCCCTCACTCTCAGAGCACCCTGCGATCCCCTCACTCTCAGAGCACCCTGTGATCCCCTCACTCTCAGATAGAGCACCCTGCGATCGCCTCACTCTCAGATAGAGCACCCTGCGATCCCCTCACTCTCAGAGCACCCTGTGATCCCCTCATTCTCAGAGCACCCTGCGAACCCCTCACTCTCAGAGCACCCTGCGATCGCCTCACTCTCAGATAGAGCACCCTGCGATCGCCTCACTCTCAGAGCACCCTGCGATCACCTCACTCTCAGATAGAGCACACTGCGATCGCCTCACTCTCAGAGCACCCTGCGATCCCCTCACTCTCAGAGCACCCTGTGATCCCCTCACTCTCAGAGCACCCTGCGATCGCCTCACTCTCAGATAGAGCACCCTGCGATCGCCTCACTCTCAGAGCACCCTGCGATCGCCTCACTCTCAGATAGAGCACCCTGCGATCACCTCACTCTCAGATAGAGCACCCTGCGATCCCCTCACTCTCAGAGCACCCTGTGATCCCCTCACTCTCAGATAGAGCACCCTGCGATCGCCTCACTCTCAGATAGAGCACCCTGCGATCCCCTCACTCTCAGAGCACCCTGTGATCCCCTCACTCTCAGAGTGCCCTGCGACCCCCTCACTCTCAGAGCACCCTGCGATCGCCTCACTCTCAGATAGAGCACCCTGCGATCGCCTCACTCTCAGAGCACCCTGCGATCGCCTCACTCTCAGAGCACCCTGCGATCGCCTCACTCTCAGATAGAGCACCCTGCGATCGCCTCACTCTCAGAGCACCCTGCGATCCCCTCACTCTCAGAGCACCCTGTGATCCCCTCACTCTCAGAGCACCCTGCGATCGCCTCACTCTCAGATAGAGCACCCTGCGATCGCCTCACTCTCAGAGCACCCTGCGATCCCCTCACTCTCAGAGCACCCTGCGATCCCCTCACTCTCAGAGCACCCTGCGATCCCCTCACTCTCAGAGCACCCTGTGATCCCCTCACTCTCAGAGAACCCTGTGATCCCCTCACTCTCAGAGCACCCTGCGATCGCCTCACTCTCAGAGCACCCTGCGATCGCCTCACTCTCAGAGCACCCTGCGATCCCCTCACTCTCAGAGCACCCTGCGATCCCCTCACTCTCAGAGAACCCTGTGATCCCCTCACTCTCAGAGCACCCTGTGATCCCCTCACTCTCAGAGAACCCTGTGATCCCCTCACTCTCAGAGCACCCTGCGATCGCCTCACTCTCAGAGCACCCTGCGATCGCCTCACTCTCAGAGCACCCTGCGATCCCCTCACTCTCAGAGCACCCTGCGATCCCCTCACTCTCAGAGAACCCTGCGATCGCCTCACTCTCAGAGCACCCTGTGATCCCCTCACTCTCAGAGCACCCTGCGATCCCCTCACTCTCAGAGCACCCTGCGATCCCCTCACTCTCAGATAGAGCACCCTGCGATCCCCTCACTCTCAGATAGAGCACCCTGCTTTTATTCCCCTCACTCTCAGATAGAGCACCCTGCTTTTATTCCCCTCACTCTCAGATAGAGCACCCTGCGATCCCCTCACTCTCAGAGCACCCTGCGATCCCCTCACTCTCAGATAGAGCACCCTGCGATCCCCTCACTCTCAGAGCACCCTGCGATCGCCTCACTCTCAGAGCACCCTGTGATCCCCTCACTCTCAGAGCACCCTGCGATCGCCTCACTCTCAGAGCCCCTGCGATCGCCTCACTCTCAGATAGAGCACCCTGCGATCGCCTCACTCTCAGATAGAGCACCCTGCGATCGCCTCACTCTCAGAGCACCCTGCGACCCCCTCACTCTCAGAGCACCCTGCGATCGCCTCACTCTCAGAGCACCCTGTGATCGCCTCACTCTCAGAGCACCCTGCGATCCCCTCACTCTCAGAGCACCCTGCGATCCCCTCACTCTCAGAGCACCCTGCGATCGCCTCACTCTCAGAGCACCCTGCGATCGCCTCACTCTCAGATAGAGCACCCTGCGATCGCCTCACTCTCAGAGCACCCTGCGATCCCCTCACTCTCAGAGCACCCTGCGATCGCCTCACTCTCAGATAGAGCACCCTGCGATCGCCTCACTCTCAGAGCACCCTGCGACCCCCTCACTCTCAGAGCACCCTGTGATCGCCTCACTCTCAGATAGAGCACCCTGCGATCCCCTCACTCTCAGATAGAGCACCCTGCGATCACCTCACTCTCAGATAGAGCACCCTGCGATCCCCTCACTCTCAGATAGAGCACTCTGCGATCACCTCACTCTCAGATAGAGCACCCTGCGATCCCCTCAGTCTCAGGTAGAGCACCCTGCGATTCCCTCACTCTCAGATAGAGCACCCTGCGATCCCCTCACTCTCAGAGCACCCTGTGATCACCTCACTCTCAGATAGAGCACCCTGCGATCCCCTCACTCTCAGATAGAGCACCCTGTGATATCCTCACTCTCAGAGCACCCTGTGATCACCTCACTCTCAGATAGAGCACCCTGCGATCCCCTCACTCTCAGAGCACCCTGCGATCCCTTACTCTCAGAGCACCCTGCGATCGCCTCACTCTCAGAGCACCCTGCGATCGCCTCACTCTCAGAGCACCCTGCGACCCCCTCAATCTCAGAGCACCCTGCGATCGCCTCACTCTCAGAGCACCCTGCGATCCCCTCACTCTCAGAGCACCCTGTGATCGCCTCACTCTCAGAGCACCCTGCGATCCCCTCACTCTCAGAGCACCCTGCGATCCCCTCACTCTCAGATAGAGCACCCTGCGATCCCCTCACTCTCAGAGCACCCTGCGATCGCCTCACTCTCAGATAGAGCACCCTGCGATCACCTCACTCTCAGATAGAGCACCCTGCGATCCCCTCACTCTCAGAGCACCCTGTGATCACCTCACTCTCAGATAGAGCACCCTGCGATCACCTCACTCTCAGATAGAGCACCCTGCGATCCCCTCACTCTCAGAGCACCCTGCGATCCCCTCACTCTCAGATAGAGCACCCTGTGATCCCCTCACTCTCAGAGCACCCTGCGATCGCCTCACTCTCAGAGCACCCTGCGATCCCCTCACTCTCAGAGCACCCTGCGATCGCCTCACTCTCAGAGCACCCTGCGATCCCCTCACTCTCAGAGCACCCTGCGATCCCCTCACTCTCAGAGAACCCTGTGATCCCCTCACTCTCAGAGCACCCTGTGATCCCCTCACTCTCAGAGAACCCTGTGATCCCCTCACTCTCAGAGCACCCTGCGATCGCCTCACTCTCAGAGCACCCTGCGATCGCCTCACTCTCAGAGCACCCTGCGATCCCCTCACTCTCAGAGCACCCTGCGATCCCCTCACTCTCAGAGAACCCTGCGATCGCCTCACTCTCAGAGCACCCTGTGATCCCCTCACTCTCAGAGCACCCTGCGACCCCCTCACTCTCAGAGCACCCTGCGATCGCTTCACTCTCAGATAGAGCACCCTGCGATCGCCTCACTCTCAGATAGAGCACCCTGCGATCGCCTCACTCTCAGAGCACCCTGCGATCGCCTCACTCTCAGATAGAGCACCCTGCGATCCCCTCACTCTCAGAGCACCCTGCGATCGCCTCACTCTCAGATAGAGCACCCTGAAATCCCCTCACTCTCAGAGCACCCTGCGACCCCCTCACTCTCAGAGCACCCTGCGACCCTCTCACTCTCAGAGCACCCTGTGATCCCCTCACTCTCAGAGCACCCTGCGATCCTCACTCTCGGAGCACTCTGCGATCGCCACTCTAGGAGCACCCTGCGATCCCCCCTCTCACTCTCAGAGCACCCTGCGATCGCCTCACTCTCACAGCACCCTGTGATCCCCTCACTCTCAGATAGAGCACCCTGCGATCGCCTCACTCTCAGATAGAGCACCCTGCGATCCCCTCACTCTCAGAGCACCCTGCGATCCCCTCACTCTCAGAGCACCCTGTGATCCCCTCACTCTCAGATAGAGCACCCTGCGATCCCCTCACTCTCAGAGCACCCAGTGATCCCCTCACTCTCAGAGGACCCTGCGAACCCCTCACTCTCAGAGCACCCTGCAATCGCCTCACTCTCAGATAGAGCACCCTGCGATCCCCTCACTCTCAGAGCACCCTGCGATCGCCTCACTCTCAGATAGAGCACCCTGCGATCGCCTCACTCTCAGAGCACCCTGCGATCCCCTCACTCTCAGAGCACCCTGTGATCCCCTCACTCTCAGAGCACCCTGCGATCACCTCACTCTCAGATAGAGCACCCTGCGATCGTCTCACTCTCAGAGCACCCTGCGATCGCCTCACTCTCAGATAGAGCACCCTGCGATCACCTCACTCTCAGATAGAGCACCCTGCGATCCCCTCACTCTCAGAGCACCCTGTGATCCCCTCACTCTCAGATAGAGCACCCTGCGATCGCCTCACTCTCAGATAGAGCACCCTGCGATCCCCTCACTCTCAGAGCACCCTGTGATCCCCTCACTCTCAGAGCACCCTGCGACCCCCTCACTCTCAGAGCACCCTGCGATCGCCTCACTCTCAGAGAACCCTGTGATCCCCTCACTCTCAGAGCACCCTGCGATCGCCTCACTCTCAGAGCACCCTGCGATCGCCTCACTCTCAGAGCACCCTGCGATCCCCTCACTCTCAGAGCACCCTGCGATCCCCTCACTCTCAGAGAACCCTGCGATCGCCTCACTCTCAGAGCACCCTGTGATCCCCTCACTCTCAGAGCACCCTGCGACCCCCTCACTCTCAGAGCACCCTGCGATCGCTTCACTCTCAGATAGAGCACCCTGCGATCGCCTCACTCTCAGATAGAGCACCCTGCGATCGCCTCACTCTCAGAGCACCCTGCGATCGCCTCACTCTCAGATAGAGCACCCTGCGATCCCCTCACTCTCAGAGCACCCTGCGATCGCCTCACTCTCAGATAGAGCACCCTGAAATCCCCTCACTCTCAGAGCACCCTGCGACCCCCTCACTCTCAGAGCACCCTGCGACCCTCTCACTCTCAGAGCACCCTGTGATCCCCTCACTCTCAGAGCACCCTGCGATCCTCACTCTCGGAGCACTCTGCGATCGCCACTCTAGGAGCACCCTGCGATCCCCCCTCTCACTCTCAGAGCACCCTGCGATCGCCTCACTCTCACAGCACCCTGTGATCCCCTCACTCTCAGATAGAGCACCCTGCGATCGCCTCACTCTCAGGTAGAGCACCCTGCGATCCCCTCACTCTCAGAGCACCCTGCGATCCCCTCACTCTCAGAGCACCCTGTGATCCCCTCACTCTCAGATAGAGCACCCTGCGATCCCCTCACTCTCAGAGCACCCTGTGATCCCCTCACTCTCAGAGGACCCTGCGAACCCCTCACTCTCAGAGCACCCTGCAATCGCCTCACTCTCAGATAGAGCACCCTGCGATCCCCTCACTCTCAGAGCACCCTGCGATCGCCTCACTCTCAGATAGAGCACCCTGCGATCGCCTCACTCTCAGAGCACCCTGCGATCCCCTCACTCTCAGAGCACCCTGTGATCCCCTCACTCTCAGAGCACCCTGCGATCACCTCACTCTCAGATAGAGCACCCTGCGATCGCCTCACTCTCAGAGCACCCTGCGATCGCCTCACTCTCAGATAGAGCACCCTGCGATCACCTCACTCTCAGATAGAGCACCCTGCGATCCCCTCACTCTCAGAGCACCCTGTGATCCCCTCACTCTCAGATAGAGCACCCTGCGATCGCCTCACTCTCAGATAGAGCACCCTGCGATCCCCTCACTCTCAGAGCACCCTGTGATCCCCTCACTCTCAGAGCACCCTGCGACCCCCTCACTCTCAGAGCACCCTGCGATCGCCTCACTCTCAGATAGAGCACCCTGCGATCGCCTCACTCTCAGAGCACCCTGCGATCGCCTCACTCTCAGATAGAGCACCCTGCGATCCCCGCACTCTCAGAGCACCCTGCGATCCCCTCACTCTCAGAGCACCCTGTGATCCCCTCACTCTCAGAGCACCCTGCGATCGCCTCACTCTCAGATAGAGCACCCTGTGATCGCCTCACTCTCAGAGCACCCTGCGATCCCCTCACTCTCAGAGCACCCTGCGATCGCCTCACTCTCAGAGCACCCTGTGATCCCCTCACTCTCACAGCACCCTGCGATCCCCGCACTCTCAGAGCACCCTGCGATCCCCTCACTCTCAGAGCACCCTGCGATCCCCTCACTCTCAGAGCACCCTGCGATCCCCTCACTCTCAGAGCACCCTGTGATCCCCTCACTCTCAGAGCACCCTGCGATCCCCTCACTCTCAGAGCACCCTGCGATCCCCTCACTCTCAGATAGAGCACCCTGCGATCCCCTCACTCTCGGATAGAGCACCCTGCTTTTATTCCCCTCACTCTCAGATAGAGCACCCTGCTTTTATTCCCCTCACTCTCAGATAGAGCACCCTGCGATCCCCTCACTCTCAGAGCACCCTGCGATCCCCTCACTCTCAGATAGAGCACCCTGCGATCCCCTCACTCTCAGAGCACCCTGCGATCGCCTCACTCTCAGAGCACCCTGTGATCCCCTCACTCTCAGAGCACCCTGCGATCGCCTCACTCTCAGAGCCCCTGCGATCGCCTCACTCTCAGATAGAGCACCCTGCGATCGCCTCACTCTCAGATAGAGCACCCTGCGATCGCCTCACTCTCAGAGCACCCTACGACCCCCTCACTCTCAGAGCACCCTGCGATCGCCTCACTCTCAGAGCACCCTGTGATCGCCTCACTCTCAGAGCACCCTGCGATCCCCTCACTCTCAGAGCACCCTGCGATCCCCTCACACTCAGAGCACCCTGCGATCGCCTCACTCTCAGAGCACCCTGCGATCGCCTCACTCTCAGATAGAGCACCCTGCGATCGCCACACTCTCAGAGCACCCTGCGATCCCCTCACTCTCAGAGCACCCTGCGATCGCCTCACTCTCAGATAGAGCACCCTGCGATCGCCTCACTCTCAGAGCACCCTGCGACCCCCTCACTCTCAGAGCACCCTGTGATCGCCTCACTCTCAGATAGAGCACCCTGCGATCCCCTCACTCTCAGATAGAGCACCCTGCGATCACCTCACTCTCAGATAGAGCACCCTGCGATCACCTCACTCTCAGATAGAGCACTCTGCGATCACCTCACTCTCAGATAGAGCACCCTGCGATCCCCTCAGTCTCAGGTAGAGCACCCTGCGATTCCCTCACTCTCAGATAGAGCACCCTGCGATCCCCTCACTCTCAGATAGAGCACCCTGTGATCCCCTCACTCTCAGAGCACCCTGTGATCACCTCACTCTCAGATAGAGCACCCTGCGATCCCCTCACTCTCAGAGCACCCTGCGATCCCCTCACTCTCAGAGCACCCTGCGACCCCCTCACTCTCAGAGCACCCTGCGATCGCCTCACTCTCAGAGAACCCTGTGATCCCCTCACTCTCAGAGCACCCTGCGATCGCCTCACTCTCAGAGCACCCTGCGATCGCCTCACTCTCAGAGCACCCTGCGATCCCCTCACTCTCAGAGCACCCTGCGATCCCCTCACTCTCAGAGAACCCTGCGATCGCCTCACTCTCAGAGCACCCTGTGATCCCCTCACTCTCAGAGCACCCTGCGACCCCCTCACTCTCAGAGCACCCTGCGATCGCTTCACTCTCAGATAGAGCACCCTGCGATCGCCTCACTCTCAGATAGAGCACCCTGCGATCGCCTCACTCTCAGAGCACCCTGCGATCGCCTCACTCTCAGATAGAGCACCCTGCGATCCCCTCACTCTCAGAGCACCCTGCGATCGCCTCACTCTCAGATAGAGCACCCTGAAATCCCCTCACTCTCAGAGCACCCTGCGACCCCCTCACTCTCAGAGCACCCTGCGACCCTCTCACTCTCAGAGCACCCTGTGATCCCCTCACTCTCAGAGCACCCTGCGATCCTCACTCTCGGAGCACTCTGCGATCGCCACTCTAGGAGCACCCTGCGATCCCCCCTCTCACTCTCAGAGCACCCTGCGATCGCCTCACTCTCACAGCACCCTGTGATCCCCTCACTCTCAGATAGAGCACCCTGCGATCGCCTCACTCTCAGATAGAGCACCCTGCGATCCCCTCACTCTCAGAGCACCCTGCGATCCCCTCACTCTCAGAGCACCCTGTGATCCCCTCACTCTCAGATAGAGCACCCTGCGATCCCCTCACTCTCAGAGCACCCTGTGATCCCCTCACTCTCAGAGGACCCTGCGAACCCCTCACTCTCAGAGCACCCTGCAATCGCCTCACTCTCAGATAGAGCACCCTGCGATCCCCTCACTCTCAGAGCACCCTGCGATCGCCTCACTCTCAGATAGAGCACCCTGCGATCGCCTCACTCTCAGAGCACCCTGCGATCCCCTCACTCTCAGAGCACCCTGTGATCCCCTCACTCTCAGAGCACCCTGCGATCACCTCACTCTCAGATAGAGCACCCTGCGATCGCCTCACTCTCAGAGCACCCTGCGATCGCCTCACTCTCAGATAGAGCACCCTGCGATCACCTCACTCTCAGATAGAGCACCCTGCGATCCCCTCACTCTCAGAGCACCCTGTGATCCCCTCACTCTCAGATAGAGCACCCTGCGATCGCCTCACTCTCAGATAGAGCACCCTGCGATCCCCTCACTCTCAGAGCACCCTGTGATCCCCTCACTCTCAGAGCACCCTGCGACCCCCTCACTCTCAGAGCACCCTGCGATCGCCTCACTCTCAGATAGAGCACCCTGCGATCGCCTCACTCTCAGAGCACCCTGCGATCGCCTCACTCTCAGATAGAGCACCCTGCGATCCCCGCACTCTCAGAGCACCCTGCGATCCCCTCACTCTCAGAGCACCCTGTGATCCCCTCACTCTCAGAGCACCCTGCGATCGCCTCACTCTCAGATAGAGCACCCTGTGATCGCCTCACTCTCAGAGCACCCTGCGATCCCCTCACTCTCAGAGCACCCTGCGATCGCCTCACTCTCAGAGCACCCTGTGATCCCCTCACTCTCACAGCACCCTGCGATCCCCGCACTCTCAGAGCACCCTGCGATCCCCTCACTCTCAGAGCACCCTGCGATCCCCTCACTCTCAGAGCACCCTGCGATCCCCTCACTCTCAGAGCACCCTGTGATCCCCTCACTCTCAGAGCACCCTGCGATCCCCTCACTCTCAGAGCACCCTGCGATCCCCTCACTCTCAGATAGAGCACCCTGCGATCCCCTCACTCTCGGATAGAGCACCCTGCTTTTATTCCCCTCACTCTCAGATAGAGCACCCTGCTTTTATTCCCCTCACTCTCAGATAGAGCACCCTGCGATCCCCTCACTCTCAGAGCACCCTGCGATCCCCTCACTCTCAGATAGAGCACCCTGCGATCCCCTCACTCTCAGAGCACCCTGCGATCGCCTCACTCTCAGAGCACCCTGTGATCCCCTCACTCTCAGAGCACCCTGCGATCGCCTCACTCTCAGAGCCCCTGCGATCGCCTCACTCTCAGATAGAGCACCCTGCGATCGCCTCACTCTCAGATAGAGCACCCTGCGATCGCCTCACTCTCAGAGCACCCTGCGACCCCCTCACTCTCAGAGCACCCTGCGATCGCCTCACTCTCAGAGCACCCTGTGATCGCCTCACTCTCAGAGCACCCTGCGATCCCCTCACTCTCAGAGCACCCTGCGATCCCCTCACACTCAGAGCACCCTGCGATCGCCTCACTCTCAGATAGAGCACCCTGCGATCGCCACACTCTCAGAGCACCCTGCGATCCCCTCACTCTCAGAGCACCCTGCGATCGCCTCACTCTCAGATAGAGCACCCTGCGATCGCCTCACTCTCAGAGCACCCTGCGACCCCCTCACTCTCAGAGCACCCTGTGATCGCCTCACTCTCAGATAGAGCACCCTGCGATCCCCTCACTCTCAGATAGAGCACCCTGCGATCACCTCACTCTCAGATAGAGCACCCTGCGATCACCTCACTCTCAGATAGAGCACTCTGCGATCACCTCACTCTCAGATAGAGCACCCTGCGATCCCCTCAGTCTCAGGTAGAGCACCCTGCGATTCCCTCACTCTCAGATAGAGCACCCTGCGATCCCCTCACTCTCAGATAGAGCACCCTGTGATCCCCTCACTCTCAGAGCACCCTGTGATCACCTCACTCTCAGATAGAGCACCCTGCGATCCCCTCACTCTCAGAGCACCCTGCGATCCCCTCACTCTCAGAGCACCCTGCGATCGCCTCACTCTCAGAGCACCCTGCGATCGCCTCACTCTCAGAGCACCCTGCGACCCCCTCACTCTCAGCGCACCCTGCGACCCCCTCACACTCAGAGCACCCTGCGATCGCCTCACTCTCAGAGCACCCTGCGATCCCCTCACTCTCAGAGCACCCTGTGATCGCCTCACTCTCAGAGCACCCTGCGCTCCCCTCACTCTCAGAGCACCCTGCGATCCCCTCACTCTCAGATAGAGCACCCTGCGATCCCCTCACTCTCAGAGCACCCTGCGATCGCCTCACTCTCAGATAGAGCACCCTGCGATCACCTCACTCTCAGATAGAGCACCCTGCGATCCCCGCACTCTCAGAGCACCCTGTGATCACCTCACTCTCAGATAGAGCACCCTGCGATCACCTCACTCTCAGATAGAGCACCCTGCGATCCCCTCACTCTCAGAGCACCCTGCGATCCCCTCACTCTCAGATAGAGCACCCTGCTTTTATTCCCCTCACTCTCAGATAGAGCACCCTGCTTTTATTCCCCTCACTCTCAGATAGAGCACCCTGCTTTTATTCCCCTAACTCTCAGATAGAGCGCCCTGCTTTTATTCCCCTCACTCTCAGATAGAGCGCCCTGCTGTTATTCCCCTCACTCTAGGAGCACCCTGCGATCCCCCCTCTCACTCTCAGAGCACCCTGCGATCCCCCCTCTCACTCTCAGAGCACCCTGCGATCGCCTCACTCTCAGAGCACCCTGCGATCGCCTCACTCTCAGAGCACCCTGCGATCGCCTCACTCTCAGAGCACCCTGCGATCGCCTCACTCTCAGAGCACCCTGCGACCCCCTCACTCTCAGAGCACCCTGCGATCGCCTCAGTCTCAGAGCACCCTGTGATCCCCTCACTCTCAGAGCACCCTGCGATCGCCTCACTCTCAGATAGAGCACCCTGCGATCGCCTCACTCTCAGAGCACCCTGCGATCGCCTCACTCTCAGATAGAGCACCCTGCGATCACCTCACTCTCAGATAGAGCACCCTGCGATCCCCTCACTCTCAGAGCACCCTGTGATCCCCTCACTCTCAGATAGAGCACCCTGCGATCGCCTCACTCTCAGATAGAGCACCCTGCGATCCCCTCACTCTCAGAGCACCCTGTGATCCCCTCACTCTCAGAGTGCCCTGCGACCCCCTCACTCTCAGAGCACCCTGCGATCGCCTCACTCTCAGATAGAGCACCCTGCGATCGCCTCACTCTCAGAGCACCCTGCGATCGCCTCACTCTCAGATAGAGCACCCTGCGATCGCCTCACTCTCAGAGCACCCTGCGATCCCCTCACTCTCAGAGCACCCTGTGATCCCCTCACTCTCAGAGCACCCTGCAATCGCCTCACTCTCAGATAGAGCACCCTGCGATCGCCTCACTCTCAGAGCACCCTGCGATCCCCTCACTCTCAGAGCACCCTGCGATCGCCTCACTCTCAGAGCACCCTGTGATCCCCTCACTCTCACAGCACCCTGCGATCCCCTCACTCTCAGAGCACCCTGCGATCCCCTCACTCTCAGAGCACCCTGCGATCCCCTCACTCTCAGAGCACCCTGCGATCCCCTCACTCTCAGAGCACCCTGTGATCCCCTCACTCTCAGAGCACCCTGCGATCCCCTCACTCTCAGAGCACCCTGCGATCCCCTCACTCTCAGATAGAGCACCCTGCGATCCCCTCACTCTCAGATAGAGCACCCTGCTTTTATTCCCCTCACTCTCAGATAGAGCACCCTGCTTTTATTCCCCTCACTCTCAGATAGAGCACCCTGCGATCCCCTCACTCTCAGAGCACCCTGCGATCCCCTCACTCTCAGATAGAGCACCCTGCGATCCCCTCACTCTCAGAGCACCCTGCGATCGCCTCACTCTCAGAGCACCCTGTGATCCCCTCACTCTCAGAGCACCCTGCGATCGCCTCACTCTCAGAGCCCCTGCGATCGCCTCACTCTCAGATAGAGCACCCTGCGATCGCCTCACTCTCAGATAGAGCACCCTGCGATCGCCTCACTCTCAGAGCACCCTGCGATCCCCTCACTCTCAGATAGAGCACCCTGCTTTTATTCCCCTCACTCTCAGATAGAGCACCCTGCTTTTATTCCCCTCACTCTCAGATAGAGCGCCCTGCTTTTATTCCCCTCACTCTCAGATAGAGCGCCCTGCTTTTATTCCCCTCACTCTCAGATAGAGCGCCCTGCTGTTATTCCCCTCACTCTAGGAGCACCCTGCGATCCCCCCTCTCACTCTCAGAGCACCCTGCGATCCCCCCTCTCACTCTCAGAGCACCCTGCGATCGCCTCACTCTCAGAGCACCCTGCGATCGCCTCACTCTCAGAGCACCCTGCGATCGCCTCACTCTCAGAGCACCCTGCGATCGCCTCACTCTCAGAGCACCCTGCGATCGCCTCACTCTCAGAGCCCCCTGCGACCCCCTCACTCTCAGAGCACCCTGCGATCGCCTCAGTCTCAGAGCACCCTGCGATCCCTCACTCTCAGAGCACCCTGCGATCCTCACTCTTGGAGCACCCTGCGATCCCCACTCTAGGAGCACCCTGCGATCCCCCCTCTCACTCTCAGAGCACCCTGCGATCGCCTCACTCTCAGAGCACCCTGCGATCGCCTCACTCTCAGAGAACCCTGCGATCCCCTCACTCTCAGAGCACCCTGCGATCGCCTCACTCTCAGAGCACCCTGCGATCCCCTCACTCTCAGAGCACCCTGCGATCCCCTCACTCTCAGAGCACCCTGTGATCGCCTCACTCTCAGATAGAGCACCCTGCGATCCCTCACTCTCAGAGCACCCTGCGATCCTCACTCTTGGAGCACCCTGCGATCCCCACTCTAGGAGCACCCTGCGATCCCCCCTCTCACTCTCAGAGCACCCTGCGATCGCCTCACTCTCAGAGCACCCTGTGATCGCCTCACTCTCAGAGCACCCTGTGATCGCCTCACTCTCAGAGCACCCTGCGATCCCCTCACTCTCAGAGCACCCTGCGATCGCCTCACTCTCAGATAGAGCACCCTGCTGTTATTCCCCTCACTCTCAGAGCACCCTGCGATCCCCTCACTCTCAGATAGAGCACCCTGCTGTTATTCCCCTCACTCTCACACACAGCACCTTGCAATCCCTTCAGTCATAAATATATCAATTGTAATTTAGGTGGACATTAAATTAATTCTTCATCTTTGATGTAACAAATTAAGTTGTGGTTCTACCTCAGTGCGTCATGTCTCTGTGAGATTTCCTGGGTCCGAGGATGACCCTTGTCAACCAACTTGTTCACCAAGGCTTGGACATCCTGGATCCTCTCTTCACCGGTCTCCAATTGGTGCGAGAATTCTTTGTATAATGCCCGCAGGTGCTAATAGGATAAGATCATACCAATACTTCAATCAGTCATACTCCCTTAGTTGCAGATGAAAGGTAATGGACCCCCTCACCTTTTGTAGTTGATTTAACAGTGGGCAATGTAACGCAAATGTTATAATTATTCATCCTTGCTGAGTTCCCTTCCTGGGTTAAGTCATTATAAACAATTGTGTTGTCCCTTTACCTGGGAGATTGAGCAACAAGGATTCCCTAGCTGAGAACTATCTAGTCTTTGCCTTCCTTGGCAGGTGACAGGATCAGGCTCAGTAACTGCTCACATGTGAAAAATAGTCATTAGTATTCAGGTAGCTAAGAAACATGAACTGGTAACAACTTCAAATTAGGAAGAAATTGTAGGAGTAAAATAAACAGCCTGGTCACAGAGTTCCCATGTATACAGCAGCACAAAGCTCTGGAGCTAAGGAGATGTCTTTACAAGAAACCACTGTCACTTAGAGAAGCACGGCTTAATAAGGAACAACTAGCATGGATTTATGAAAGTCAAATCAACCTGGACTAGTTTGATGATGTTCTTTGGTGAAATAACAGAGGATTGATGAAGGTGATGCAGTAGATGTTGAAAGATGGACTTTCCAAAGGCATTTAATCATTCACACATAACAGCCTTATTTGGAAAAATAGAAGGGTATGGGATAGAAGGACCTGGCTACATAATTGGCTATGGAATAGGAGGCAGAGAATGCTGCTGAAGCAATGGCCAAGGGATTTCGGATGTTGAGGCTTCCCATCCCACCATCTGAAGAGTCAGTGGGGAACACATTCCTGCCGCTATTTCACACTCAATTGAGCGTTAATTGGCTGCAGGCGGTAATTACACCTCACACTCAGGAGGAAGTCCCGCCTTAATAGAGCTGCTGGCCAATCTGATTGGCTAGCGGCTCTTTAGTCGCGTGGTTCCCAAACTTTTACTTGTCATGGCACACCTCGATACTAATAAAGAATTTTGAGCCACGCCTCCTATTTTGTCTGAACTGCCATCTAATAAAACCTCCATCTCGGAAATCTCCAAAAAACAAGTCTAGCCACCATTTTCATTAGTTTGAGAAGTTCAGAATGAAAGCTTCATCACCAGATGCATGTCAAATGCAATTTCTTCTAAGCCCACTTCACTTAAGGTCTGCTCCTTGCAATCCATTCTCTAATAGGAGGTTGTTTCTTGTTTTCTTAGCTTTATCAGTTCCTGTTTCATAACTCTTTCTTCTTCCCATACTGGGAACTTTGTTTTTAACTTCTCCCTGTCCTCTCCTCTGTTTTTTTTTTACCTCTCCCCGCTTCTCATGCCCTTTTTGAGTTTTCACTTTTTGTGCGGGCGCGTGGGGCCTTGACCTTCAACCCCAAGCCCCGTTTGTCATACGCATTGGGGGCAGATGTTTGAGAGCAAATCAACATCTGGCATGTGGGAGGCTTTCAGGTGTAAGTTGAAAGGAATTCAGGATCAGCACATTCCTGTAAGGATGAAGGATAAGTATGGCAAGTTTCGGGAACCTTGGATAACGAGAGATATCATGAGCCCAGTCAAAGGGAAAAAAGGAAGCATTTGTCAAGGCTAGGAGGCCAAGAACATACGTATGGAATACAAGGAAAGTAGAAAGAAACTGAAGCAAGGAGTAAGGAGGGCTAAAAGGGGTCACGAAAAGTCATTGGCCAGCAGGATTAAGGAAAATCCCAAGGCTTTTTATACATATATAAAGAGCAAGAGCGTAGCCAGGGAGAGGGTTGGCCCACTCAAGGACAGGGCAGGGAATCTATGCGTGGAGCCAGAGGAAATGGGCAAGGTATTAAATGAATACTTTGCGTCAGTATTCACCAAAGAGAAGGACTTGGTGGATGATGAGTCTGGGAAAGGGTGTGTAGATAGTTTGAGTCATGTTGAGATCAAAAAAGAGGAGGTATTGGGGGTCTTGAGAAACATTAAGGTAGACAAGTCCCCAGGGCCTGATGGGATATACCCCAAAATACTGAGAGAGACAAGGGAGGAAATTGCTGAGGCCTTGAGAGAAATCTTTGTATCCTCGCTGGCTACAGGGGAGGTCCCAGAGGATTGGAGAATAGCCAATGTTGTTCCTTTGTTTAAGAAGGGTAGCAAGAATAATCCAGGTAATTATAGGCCGGTGAGCCTTAGTCAGTGGTAGGGAAATTATTGGGGAGGATTCTTCGAGACAGGATTTACTCCCACTTGGAAATAAGTGGACATATTAGCGAGAGGCAACATTGTTTTGTAAAAGAGAGGACGTGTCTTACTAACTTGAGTTTTTCGAGGAAGTGACTAGGATAATTGATGAGGATAGGGCAGTGGATGTTGTCTACATGGACTTCAGTAAGGCCTTTAACAAGATCCCTCATGGCAGACTGGTGCAGTAGGTGAAGTCACACAGGATCGAGGTGAGCTGGCAAAATGAATGGCTCAGTCATAGAAGGCAGAGGGTAGCAGTGGAAGGGTGCGTTTCTGAATGGAGGGCTGTGAGAAGTGATGTTCCTCAAGTATCAGTGCTGGGACCTTTGCTGTTTGTAATATATATATAAATGATTTGGAGGAAAATGTAACTGGTTTGATTAGTAAGTTTGCGGAGACACAAAGGTTGGTGGATTTGCGGATAGTGATGAAGACCATCAGAGGGTACAGCAGGATATAGGTTGGTTGGAAACTTGGGCGGAGAAATGGCAGATGGAGTTTAATCCAGACAAATGTGAGGTAATGCTTTCTGGAAGGTCTAATAAAGATAGGAAATATACAGTAAATGGCAGAAACCTTAAGAATATTGATAGGCAGAGGGATCTGGGTGTACAGGTACACAGGTCACTGAAAGTGGCAACTCAGGTGGAGAAGGTAGTCAAGAAGGCATACGGATGCTTGCCTTTATCGGCCGGGGTATTGAGTTTAAAAATTGGCAAGTCATGTTGTAGCTTTATGGAACCTTAGTTAGGTTGCACTTGGAATATAGTGTTCAATTCTGGTCGCCTCACTACCAGAAGGATGTGGAAGCTTTGGAGAGGGTACAGAAAGGATATACCAGCATGTTGCCTGGTGTGAAGGGCATTAGCTATGAGGAGAGGTTGGAGAAACTTATTTTGTTCTCACTGGAACGATGGAGGTTGAGAGGCGACCTGATAGAGGTCTATAAGATTATGAGGGACATAGACAGAGTGGGTAGTCAGGAGCTTTTTCCCAGGGTGGAAGAGTCAATTACTAGGGGGCATAGCTTTAAGGTGTGAGGGGCAAGGTTTAAAGGAGATGTACAAGGAAAGTTTTTTCACACAGAGGGTGGTGGGTGCCTGGAACTCATTGCCGGGGTAGGTAGTGGAAGCAGATACGATAGTGACTTTTAAGGGGAGTCTGGACAAATACATGAATAGGATGGGAATAGAGGGATATGGTCCCCGGAAGGGTAGGGGGTTTTAGTTCAGTCGGACAGCGTGGTCGGTGCAGGCTTGGAGGGCTGAAGGACCTGTTCCTGTGCTGTAATTTTCTTTGTTCTTTGCATGAGCTTGACCAACGTAACAAATCTAGACCACATCTGTGTCACTTTTTCCCAGCCAGTGCATGTGTGGGAGGCCCAAGTTTCATTGGGTCTTGGAGATGCAAACCATAGAGCTGAAGACAAAAGTTAGTTTTAGTTTAATTACATGAATTTTGAATCATCTTGAATTTTTTTTTGCAACACACTTGGGGGGGTCTACATGGCATACCAGTGTGATGCAGCACTGCTCTCGTCCCTGCTGCAAGAAAAGCGGAGGTGGACAGAAGTGGAAGTTCATGAAGTTCACGGAGCCTAAGTCCTGGGAGTGCATGGAAAGGTGGGTTTTGGGGGTCTCAGGGTGGGGAGTTATGGAAGACCTGGGGGGTGGGGGTGGATTTTGGGGCATTGGGGTGTCAGGGGAGAGGCCAAGGATGGGCAGGAACATCCAGCAGCTGCCGGACTTTAAGGTGGGAGGGGGTGCCCAAAGTTAGAAGGGGGCTTTTGATAGAGGCCCCCACGCTTCTGGCCCGGGGCCTAGAGCCAATCATTTTCAGGCTTTCCCGACACCTTTAAATCCTCACACCAACCTAAAAATTGAGGCGGGGCAGGAAACTGCCCTTAAATAAAGGGCCTCAATTAGGGCAAGGTTAGGCAGCCTGTCCGAGGTCTTACCCACCTCAGGGTAAAATCGCCGGGAGGTCGGGCGGGCGGGAATTCAGTGGAAAGTCCATTCATGCTATTTCATACTCCTTCCCACCTAAAAACCACTGGCTGGGGAGCATGAAATTCAGGTCAATGTTTTTCTGACCAAAAAGGGAGTCTGTGGCAGTGTTCCCAAGGCTTGGGTCTTTGAACTTGTTATATATAAATAATCTGCACTTGGATATAGAAAGAACAATTTTGAAGTTTGCAGACAACATAGCATATTACACAGTGAGCGGGGTGGCAAAAGGAGGTTGTAGACAGATCGGTGAAGTGGCCAGACACATGGGAACTGCAACATAATATGGGTAAATGCAAAATGGTGGAAAAACAACCAGGAGAGGCCATATCATATAAATGTTGCTACTTTGAGGAGTTGTGAGCCCCTCAGAGTGAATATTCACAAATGTTCGAAGGTGGCAGGACAAGTTGAGAATGCGGATGAAAAAAGACGAATAGGATACTCGGCTTTGTAATTCTGAGTATTGACTAAAAAAATCGAAGAAGTCATGTTAATTCTTCACAAATCTCTGGTTTGTCCACAGCTGGAGTACTGTGTACAATTCTTTAAGAAGCTTGGAGATGATACAGAGGGGATTTAACAGGGTGACAGCAGAGCTGAGGGGAGTGTGGTTATGTCGAGAGATTGGAAAAGCTGGCACTTTTCATTTTAGATCAGAAAAGGTTAGGGGGAGAGCTAATAAAACTGTGAGGGGTTTTGATAGAGTAAGAAGCAGGAAATAGTTTTCTCAGGCAAGAGTATTGCGAACCAGATTTACAATATTTGGGAAAAGGACTAGAAGGGAAATGCGTAGAAATTTCTCCACACACACGTTAAGAGCTGGAATACTCTGCCTGAAGGGGTGGTGAATTCAGATTCTATAGGAACTTGGAAAAGACAATTGGCCATGGTTGTGGTTGTGGGGAATATGTTGGTGTGTGGGATGAAATTGGGCAGTTCTTCAGGGAGCCAGTACAGGTGTGAGAGGGTCTGAATGGCCTCCCTCTGTGCTGTCTATGATTCTGTCTGCTCAGCCCATGGCTCATCATTTCGCTGGTAATGTAATCTGAATGTGGAGATGCCGGCATTGGACTGGGGTAAACGCAGTAAGAAGTCTAACAACACCAGGTTAAAGTCCAACAGGATTATTTGGTAGCAAAAGCCACTAGCTTTCGGAACAGGCTGTCCCTTCATCAGGTGGGTGGCCCTCCCCTGTTTGTGATCAGAACTCCCACCCACCTGACAAAGGAACAGCCTGTTCCGAAAGCTAGTGGCTTTTGCTACCAAATAAACCTGTTGGACTTTAACCTGGTGCTGTTAGACTTCTTACAATGTATTCTGAACCCAAGGATCATAATGTGGAGGCAAGCTGAGACAGTGCACGAGATGGGGCAGAGTGCATGAGTGGGGGAGGAAGGGTCAGTTGGGGCTGAGCAGGAAGGGTTACAGTGGATGTGAGCTGGGGGAGAGGCTGTGAGCGGGGGAAGAGAACTGATGGGGCTTGCAGTGGGTGTAAGCTCGAGCAGAGGTTGTGGGTTGGGGACGAACAGGAGCATCTGCTCTGGTTATGAGCTGGGGGAGAGGATGTGAAATGCGTTAGAAAATGTGAACTGGTGCTGAGAACAGGTGGGCTTGCAGTGGGTATGACCTGGGAGACTGTATGTGGGTTGAAGGGGAGAACAGGAGACATTTGCAGTATGTGGGGGGAGCTGCAGAAGTGGGTATGGGTTTGGAGGAGAGAGAGCAAGAGAAGTTTGGAGTGAGTGTTAGCTGGGGAGAGAGAATGTGGGTTGGGAGACAGAGGAGGTGAGATGTAGAGACAAAGCTGCAGAGTTTCTTAAGCAGGGCTGTAGCTTTTTCTTTAACTGCTTGATGCTTCTCTCTCGCTGGGATGAAAGCTCATGTGGCAACCTATGGCATTCACCAAGGGCTGAGTTGATGCACGAGCAGAACATTGTGTGAGATTTGATTGTGGCAGCAGAGTTCTGAATGATCTGTTGTTCCTGTAGGATAAAGCTGAGGATGGCTAGATAAGAAAGGGAAATGTTGAGCTTGGAGATAAGAGATATAGTTGAGTGTTTCAGTGATAGCGAAATAATGTAGAGATTTACATGAAATGTAGTTCAGAGGTCAGAATAGACAGTCAGTGAGGAGTTGAGGTTTCCCCATTACTGGATGTTCATTTGCAAAGGTGATGAGAGAGTAGTGAATGTAGGATTTATGATACAGGAAGAAAATAATTTTGGTCATTGGACTGGGAAGAAGAGTCATATTCCGCGGAAAACGATTGAGAACATCATTACTAGCACATGTTGGTAGTCATTCCCATAGTCCTCGGAGCTGGCAGTTTGCATATGCTGCGTGATCCATGCCTCAAGTTCCACAATTTCTCGCAGGTACTCGTGGAATCCCAATGTTCCTTCTAATTTCTTCATCCTGAGAATTAAAAACATTTCCCGTCAGATCAGCCACTCACCGTCAAACGTATTCCCCATATCAGGTCACCAGCACAGCATTGAATGTTACATGCAACCTCATTCAAATCACACACACCCACATGCGCACACACATATAATGCTGTGTATAAATCATAGAACAAAGGTATACATGTAAAAATCACATTCGTAAATCTCTCTGAAGGGTCACCTGAGGAGAAGTTGCTAATTCAAGATTATTCTTGGATTCAGCAGTGTATTTAATCACACTGTTATCACTGATTAACATCCGTCACTTTCTTTCTGTTGTAAAAGAGCAACAAATCTGATGGGCCTTATAGAATCCATGAAGTGAGACAGGGGGATAGAGTACATATAGCTAGCTCCCCAGTACCTGACTGTAGAACGTTCCCGCAATTCCTTCAACCGCTTACGGATCTGTTCCTGAGTATCATCCACCATGTCAAATGTGATAAGTCCTCTGAGCGGAAGATCCTCAGAATTGCGGTGTAGCTCATCAGCGAGGCCACAGTAATCCTGGATTTGCTGCTCCAGAGCCTGAAGAAAAATTGGGCAGATTGAAAGAGTGTGAAAGGCACAAAAGAGAGGAGAGATCAAACTGCTATCATCCATATTATAGTGTGAGATTCGGCGACACCCAGCAGAGGTGCTGTCATCCTGGAGGAGGAAAACCCAACGCTTGGTAATTAGATGCCATCCCCTTCCTGTGGAGCGAGTACGCTGGCTGCTACAGGCACCCAGGAGCTGGGATGAATTGGGTGATTTTCTGAGCACATGGAAAATAATCCGTTGTCAGGACCACACAAAGGCAAAGGAATAGAGTAGGGTTGTCAGCATCTGAAAGAGACAGACCAATGTTTGAAGGTGGCCATTCACTGCATAGGCCACTGTCAAAAATTAATCCATCTCTCCTCCCTCAAGTACTGAGCATCCTGCTGTACTGCCAGCACTCAAATCTTCTCTTCATATCTGCACATTGTTTTGTAGCTTTATTTTTTTTACAATAAGGTTAGAAAACATTTACCATTCGCTTTATTGAATACTATGATGGGCAGTTACTGCCCCTACAGTCAAATCCTATATGGTTTGAGATAGAGGTCATAAAGGTTTACAGCATGGAAACAGGCCCTTCGGCCCAACTTGTCCATGCCACTCTTATTTTTAAACCCTTAAGCTGGTCCCAATTGCCCACATTTGGTCCATATCCCTCTATACCCATCTTACCCATGTAACTGTCTAAACGCTTTTTAAAAGACAAAATTGTACCTGCCTCTACTAAAGCAGACCTATATTAACACTGCAATGAAGTTATTGTGAAATTTCCCTAGGCGCCACAGTCCGGCACCTGTTCGGGTCAACATACCTAACCAGCACGTCTTTCAGAATGTGTGAGGAAACCAGAGCACCCAGAGGAAACCCACGCAGACACGGGAGAACGTGCAACAGACCCACACAGACAGTGACCCAAGCTGGAAATTGAACCCTGGTCCCTGGCGCTGTGAAGCAGCAGTGTTAACCACTATGCTACATGCCACCCACAGATGCAGATTTATTGAATGCTATCTCCTACTCCAGCCCATAGTCTTTGTGCTTATTGTATTTCATTTATGTTATAAAGCCTTATTTTCTGGAATCTATTTAGGAACAGGCCTTCAAGACCGTTCTACCATTCAATGATTTGTAACCGAACTCCATCCAGCCTTTGCTCCATATCCTTTAATATCCTTGGCTAGCAAAAATCTATTGCTCTCAAACTGAAAACTATTAATTGGGCTAGCACCTACTGCTCTTTGTGGGAAAGTATTCTACACTTGTACCACATTTTGTGTGAAGAAATGTTTCCTAGCTTCTCTCCTGAAAGGCTTGGCTCTGATTTTAGCATTTATGTCCCCTTGTCCTAGGTTCCTCCTCAGGTGTATTCCCTGTATTTATCCTATTAATTCTTTCCAAACTTCTAAAAATCCCAATCAAAACATTATTTTGCATTCTACATTCCAGAAAATACATGACCAGTTTATATAATCTCTCCTTATATCTCACACTTGGAGCCCTGGTGACATTCTGGTGAATCTGTATTGTTCTCCTTCCAAGGCAAATATATCCTTTCGAAGGAGTGGTGATCTGAACTGCTCACTCCGGATCTGTTCTAAACAGGGCTTTTCATAGCTGTAGCAAATGGCTAAATTAAAAAGATTTCAACTGTAAATTAAATGACCCATTGTGGGAGTTCCTTCTCCAACATCATGTTACTAGTGTATCTCTGCTGACGTTAATCCAGATCTCTCACATTGTCACTCACTATACCCCTGCCCAAGGACCCTGTGTTACTGACTGCATCTCTACTGATGTTAATCCAGCTCCCTCACACTATCACTCTGTAACCCCTAGCCCCAGCTATTTATTGTAATCCCTCTGTTCTTTGCACACTAATGTAAATAATGTATTTAATAGAGGCAGAGACTTGGGGGGAGGTGTAGTGTAAGGTATAATGTAAATATTCAGTCTACATCACCAGTGATGCGAGATCAGCTGACAACTGGGTATGCTGTGAGATAGTGCTCCATGAAGCCTCATGCTAAGACTTATCCTGATATAATTAGAAGAAAGTTTAATAAAAGGTAAAGCTTACAAACATTCTTCCCTCAGTAGTCTGTATCGATCCTAATCAAGGATAACTGAAGCTAAGACCCACAATGATTATCACAGAATAGAATTATAGAATCCCTACAGTGCAGAAGGAGGCCGTTTGGCCCATCAAGTCAGCACCGACCACAATCCCACCCAGGCCCTATCCCCATAACCCCATGCATTTACCCTAGCTAGTCCCCCTGACACTAAGGGACAATTTAGCATGGCCAATCCACCTAACCTGCACATCTTTATAAAAGATAAACTGCTGCTCCATCTCCAATCCCCATTTTTTCTCCAAAATCCTTGAACACATTGGCTCCCAAACCTGTGCATATCTTTCCTACAACTTCATTTTTGAACTTCTCCAATCAGGTTTCTGCCCCTGCCACAGTACTGAAACAACCCTCATCAAAGTTGCAAATGACATTGGGTGGGATTTTCCAGCCCTTCCTGCTGGCGATCTTCTGAACCAGGGAATCTCCAGCAAATGCTTCTCTCCCTGCCCCAACACTGCTATTTTTGAAGGCCTCAAGGATCAATCCTTGGTCCCCATCTCTTCCACATCTAAGTGCTGTCCTTTGGCAATACCATTCATAGACATAGGGTCAGCTACAACATGGATGCTGACCTCACCTAACTCTCTACCAGCTCTGTGTTCATAGAATCGTAGAATCCCTACAGTGCAGAAGAAGGCCATTTAGCCCATCGAGCCTGCATCAACCACAATCCCACCCAGGCCCTATCACCATGACCCCACATATTTATTCTGCTAATCCCCTTGAAACTAAGGGGCAATTTAGCACGGCCAATTAACCTAACCTGCACATCTTTGGACTGTGGGAGGAAACTGGAGCACCCGGAGGAAACCTACGCAGACATGAGGAGAATGTGCAAACTCCACACAGTCACCCGAAGCTGGAATCAAACCTGGGTCTCTGGCACTATGAGGCAGCAGTGCTAACCACTGTGCCACCCTTATATGACTGCTTCTCTGAAATGCAGCCCTAGATGAGCTATAAATTTCTTCAGTTGCATGCAGGAGGCCCAAAATCATTGGAGGAGGATTTTCCACTCCTGATTTTGGAGGTCGGGAGCGGCTTTTACACCAGTGGGATTTCCCTGATCGGTTGTCCCCACCCTCCGCCAATGAAGTAACCGGAATCCTGACTTTAAAAGTTATGGTCCTTATTTGCATCAATTTAAGTTTATTTGATGCCTGATAGTCCTCCCATGCTAAAGTGTCTATTCACGTCAGCATGAGGGCACACTGACATGAATCACAACAGGCCTCTCATGACCTGTACCTGGTGAGCAGAACCTCCCAACACCATTATTCGTACGAAACTCATCTCCAAATTCCACGGCCTGGGCCTCGGCTCCTCCTCTGTGACTGGATCCTGAACTTCCTAATTCACAGACCACAATCAGTGAGGATAGGCAACAATATCTCCTCCACGATCATCCTCAACACCGGTGCCTCAAGAGGCTGTGTTCTCAGCCCCCTACTATGCTCCTTATACACCTATGACTGTGTGGCCAAATTTCTCTCCAACTTGATTTTCAAGTTTGCTGACGACACTACCATAGTGGATCAGATCTCAAACAATGACGAGACAGAGATAGAGAATCTGGTGAACTGGTGCGGCAACAATAATCTCTCCCTCAATGTCAACAAAACGAAGGAGATTGTCATCAACGGGGACAAAGTAGAAAGGGTCGAGAGCTTCAAGTTTTTAGGTGTCCGGATCACCAACAACCTGTCCTGGTCCCCCCATGCTGATACTATAGTTAAGAAAGCCCACCAATGCCTCTACTTTCTCAGAAGACTAAGGAAATTTGGCATGTCAGCTACGACTCTCATCAACTTTTACAAATGCACCATCGAAAGCATTCTTTCTGATTGTATAAACAGCTTGGTGTGGCTCCCACTCTGCCCAGGACCGCAAGAAACTACAAAAGGTCGTGAATGTAGCCCAATCCATCCAGCCTCCCATCCATTGACTCTGTCTACACTTCCCATTGCCTCGGCAAAGCAGCCAGCATAATTAAGGACCCCACGCACCCTGGACGTTCTCTCTTCCACCTTCTTCCGTCGGGAAAAAGGTTACAAAAGTCTAAGGTCAATTGACATACCAATTGACACAAGAACAGTTTCTTCCCTGCTGCCATCAGACTTTTGAATGGACCTACCTTGCATTAAGTTGATCTTTCTCTACACCCTAGCTATGACTGTAACACTACATTCTGCACTCTCTCGTTTCCTTCTCTATGAACGGTATGGTTTGTCTGTATAGCGCGCAAGAAACAAGACTTTTCACTGTATGTTAATACCTGTGACAATAATGAATCAGATCAAATTATTCTGCTGGCCAGCTAGCCTCTGCTTTCCACCCACCCTTCATAGACACAAGTTAATTCAGAACTCTTGTCTATAATCTACTTATATCTCTTTCTTTGGTGTAGTATTATGCAGTTAAAATAAAATTGAGAAATCCCTGAGAGAAGCAGTTGCTGAATGACCCTTGATCCCCCACCCTCCACCACCTCCAGGAAATCACTCTGCCCTGATAATTCATTGCCGATATTTTGTATGAGGCAAACTCCATTCCAACTGGAAACAGGCCCCGCTCTCGTGTGAAAGAATTCAGTGAATCAGAATCCACTGCAAGAGAAGGCAGACGTTCACTATTCTCAGGTAATGAACCACCTTCTGACATCCAATGTAGATCTGACTTTACACAACTTGATATGGTGGCGCCTCGTCCTCCCTAACAGTTAAGTGGAACAAACCGTCCAAATAATGACCATCTAGACTTTTTGTCATCTTATAAAACTCAAACAAATCACTCTTACATCAATACTTCAGCAAAGCAGAGTCACCATTATTTTAGCCTCTCCTGACCACTAAGATGAGAAGAGAGAAGAAATACTTATAGAAACCAGAGAATGACACAAGGATCAGAGACAGGAAGAGAGACTGAATCCTTCAACTTCCTGCAACACCACAAGGGAGACCAAATGCAATTAGGAACTGAACTGTACAGAGGAGGCAAACTGGAGAGTTTCAATATTTACACTCTTTCACTGCATTTACTCTAAAGTTAGTTTGAATAGGATCTCTCTGGCAGTGTATTTAAGTGAAGAATGTGGATATTGCATGTCACTGATGGAAAAGATGCCACTTTGGAGATTACACCTACCTTATGGTTCTTAATAAGCTTCTGTGTGGCATTTTCATTTTTCCCGTAATCCTCACTTGAGACAAGCTGAAGCTTTTCTGCTGCCCAGGCTTCCAGCTCTGAAGCATCTGCAAGGAACTAAATAAAAATTCAGCCATCAGTTATATTGTCATCAGGAACTATATCTGCAATGGGGAGAGAGGTACAGTTGCTTCAGGGAGTGTATAGTGGCTACGATTGTCATTTATATTAATGATTTGGATGAGAATTTAGGAGGCATGGTTAGTAAGTTTGCAGATGACACCAAGATTGGTGGCATAGTGGACAGTGAAGAAGGTTATCTCGGATTGCAACGGGATCTTGATCAATTGGGCCACTGGGCTGATAAACGGCAGATGGAGTTTTAAGTTAGATAAATACGAGGTGATGCATTTTGGTAGATTGAACCAAGGCAGGACTTACTCAGTTAATGGTAGGACGCTGGGGAGAGTTATAGAACAAAGAGATCTAGGGGTACAGGTTCATAGCTCCTTGAAAGTGGAGTCACAGGTGGACAGGGTGGTGAAGAAAGCATTCAGCATGCTTGGTTTCATTGGTCAGGACATTGAATACAGGAGTTGGAACATCTTGTTGAAGTTGTACAAGACATGGGTAAGGCAACACTGGGAATACTGTGTACAGTTCTGGTCACCCTATTATAGAAAGGATATTATTAAACTAGAAAGAGCGCAGAAAAGATTTACTCGGATGCTACCGGGACTTGATGGTTTGCGTTATAAGGAGAGGCTGGATAGACTGGGACTTTTTTCTCTGGAGCGAAGGAGGCTGAGGGGTGACCTTATAGAGGTCTATAAAATAATGAGGGGCATAGACAAGGTAGATAGTCAATATCTTTTCCCAAAGATAGAGGAGACTAAAACTAGAGGGCATAGGTTTAAGGTGAGAGGGGAGAGATACAAAAGGGTCCAGAGGGGCAATTTTTTCACACAGAGGGTGGTGAGTGTCTGGAACAAGCTGCCAGAGGTAGTAGTAGAGGCGGGTACAATTTTGACTTTTAAAAAGCATTTAGACAGTTACATGGGTAAGATTGGTATAAAGGGATATGGGCCAAATGTGGACAATTGGGACTAGCTTAATGGTAAAAACTGGACGGCATGGACAAGTTGGGCCGAAGGGCCTGTTTCCACGCTGTAAACCTGTATGAATACAGGGAGGGAGGTGTCTCTGCTGCAGGAGAGTATAAGAAGGTGTATCTTCTCCATGGTCAAACATGTGGAAAATGAGACTCAAGTATCTATAGCTATGCCCCAGTATAACAGTATAACAACCATGAAATGTGCTCATTAATTAGCATTTCCATTTTGCACAGTATCAAGCAATAATGCCACTCAATGCACTCATCATGGGGGAGTATGTTTCCATGGCAATGTTCTCTGATAACAGTTCAGTCTATGGGTAGATGGTTCAAGGTAACCAAATGCAGTTCAGCAAAGCGTGTGCTTTGGTGCCTTATCATCATCCCTGAGTGCAGAACTGTCCTGATTGATTACAGTAGCTAGAGCATTTTACCCCATTCTACTGGGCTCTGCAGGGCATTTTCCTGAAGTTGGAGAAATGCTTTGCCTTCATAGATTGGAAATCGCAAAATGACAATCTGGTACTGCATGTGAGTGGCCCTGATTTTTTCTAAGAGTGACTTGTATTTTCCATGGGGCCTTTGACTACTTAAACACCCCAATGAGCTTCATAGGAGCATTATGAAGCAAAATTAGAGCCACATAAGGCAATATTAGGCCAGGTGGTCATAAGCTTGGTCAAGAGGTAGATTTTAAGGTGTGTTTAAGGGAGCAATTTCAAATCTTAGGGCCTCGGAAGCTGAAGGTATGGCCACCAATAGTGGAGCAATTTAAATTGGGATAGAAAGTTAGCATAAGGGGAACACAGATATCTCAGAAGGAACTGGAGGAGTTTACAGAGATAGGGAGAGATGAGACCATGGAAGAATTTGAAAACAAGGATGGGAATTTTATCATGAGACATTGTTTGACTGGGAGCCAATGTAGGTCAGTGGGCACAGGGAGGATAAGTGAATGGGATTTGGTGCAAGTTAAGGCATGGCTAACAGAGTTTTATATATCATGTCTACAGAGAGTAGAACATGGGAGACTGGCCAGGAGTACATTGGAAAAGTCAAGTCTAGAGGTAACAACAGCGTGAATGAGACTTTCAATTGCAGATGAGCTGAAGTAGGGGTGGAGTAGAGCCATTATACAGAATTAGAAACTGGTGGTCATGGTGATGGCACGGATATGTGGTTGGCAGCACATCTTAGTGTCCAATATGACACCATGAATGTGAGCAGTCTGGTTCAGCCTCAGGTAGAAACCAGGGAGATGGATGGAACCTACAACAATATGCATCCATCATTGAGTGGAATTTTAAGGATAGCACTTGTCATCCCAAGAGTCAGTGCCGAATGTGCAGTTGCTGACTCTGGAACTCTCACTGCCATTTAATGCTCATTTGAGCATTGATTGCCAGTGGATGGGACTTCCGCTCGCCCTTGGAAGGAAATCCTGCCCATGAGAGCTGTCGGCCAATGTTCAAACCAACCAGGCAGAGTGCTGCAATGGCTAGGTGTGGTCCTGCAGTGCTCTGACTGGAACTTAGTCCTGGCTTTGGAAAGGTAAGTCCTGGGTGTGGGTGGGGTGGGGATGCCCAGTGGGTCGGGGGGGGGGGGGGGGGGGGGGGGGAGGATGGTCAATCTCAGCGTCAGCCAGTGGGGAGATGGTCCAAGAGCTCCACCGTCCTCTGAGGGGGCCTTCAGAGTGAACCACCACACTACCCACCCACCCAACCTTCCTGCCCAAGATGGGGAAAAATGCAAATATCACTTTCCCAACATACCGTACCTACTGCTGCCAACCTAAAATTTGAGGCTGGGTTGGATAAGGCCCTTACGTGGCCACTTCATAGCTTTAATAGGTTTTCTGCCTGAGGCCCAACCCCACTACCTGCCCAAAGGTGAAATTGCTTCTGGGTTTGGGCTGGCGGGTTCCTGTGGGGAGTCCCATCCATTCAATTTTACACAGAACCTGCCTTGGGAGGAGGGTAAAATTCTGTCCATACAGGGATTAACTGCCCCAGTTATCCAGCGCAACCTGTTGTGCACCTGGACCTACCTGATGGAACCGCACTGAGTGCTGCAGTTTTTTCCTCCTGTCATCACAGGCTGCTTCCAGCTCCTTCCAGCAGCTCTGCAGTTCCTTACACTTGCCCTCAATGTCCTGAGCAGTGTGGTGCTGCGATTTGATCATCTGTTTGCCGATCTCCAACACTTTCTGGACTTGTTGCTTGTGAGTGTTCACTTCAACCTGAAGCTCCTGCACCAGGGAGAAAGGTCATGGTTACTGAAGGACTCGATAGCTCAGGCCTTCATGGGGAGGAGGAGAAAAAAGGGCAAGTAGGGGTTGGGGAGTTATGAGGGGAGGAAGGGAGAGGTGATCATGCCCACTCCAGGATGCCATTACACAACATATTACTTACTATATCAAGGGAGGCGATAGCCTAGTGCTATTATCGCTAGACTATTAATCCAGAAACTCAGCTATTGTTCTGGGGATCTGGGTTCAAATCCCACCACGGCAGATGGTGGAATTTGAATTCAATAAAAAATATCCAGAATTAAGAATCTACTGATGACCATGAAACCATTGCCGATTGTCAGAAAAAACCCATCTGGTTCACTAATGTCCTTTAGGGAAGGAAATCTGCCGTCCCAACCTGGTCTGGCCTACATGTGATTCCACAGCCACAGTAATGTGGTTGACTCTCAACTGCCCTCGGGCAACTAGGGATGGTCAACAAATGCTGGCCAGCCAGCAACGCCCATGTCCCACAAATGAATAAAAAGAAAAAAAAAACGTTTTGGTGTCCAATATAGCACAATACTGTACCAACCCCCACCCCTGCATCCAATCATTTGGCATAATGCTTTACCCCATGGTACAACTGTGCTGAACTTAGGTTTCTGAGGAGTGAAACTCAACTGCTGCAGGACCTAAGCATTATTAATTCTCCAACCTCCAAACACCAGGTCCCACAGCCGATACCTTGGTCTGCAAAAGTACCCAAACCTTCCACGCATCAGGACCTACCTGGTAAGTCTCCAGGAGCAGGGTCAGGCTAACAGACGGGTAAACCTTACCTTCTGTTTCTGTAGCAGGCTCTGTGCTGTGTCCAGAGACTTGCCGTAGTTACATGATGTGGCACTTGGAATGCGCTCAGCAATCCATTTCAACTCCAGGTCACTGTAGTGGTAGAACTCATACAGAGCCACTGTTGCTTCCAGAACCTTCCTTCTCTGTCCTAGTGGGTTCTGGAGTGATTCAAACCTATAATGGAGGAGGAATGGGGAGCAAGGAATAAGAGAGAATAGTCATTTAACTTTGAAATAATTGATCCAAGGACCTTTCAAAAGCAATGGCAGGTGATTAAACAAGGAAGATGTAATTTCAAACAAAGGTCAAATAACAAACAGAGAACAAACTTTGTGTTGGTGAAGGGAAGCCTCATGATTTGTGTCCATCAGTGAATGAAATGTTGGTGATGGGAAGTCCTTGATGGGGTTGTAGGGAGTGATTTTGCTATGTTGCACCTTCCAGACCTCGGCCAGCTCAAAACACGAGCCTTTAAGGGGTAGTCTGTAGGTGTCAGCCACCAGTGATTGCTCTCTCAGTTCTCCTCTCTCTCTACCAGTCTACCAGTCTCCCTTTTCACCATTTCCCACCCCACCCCCCCCACCTTCCTCCACCCAGTTTCCCCATTTCAATCTTCCCCAGTCCAAGCACCAGTCTCACCATTCGAGGTGTTTCTGAGTCTGTTCCAGTATACTCTGTGAATCAAAGTGATCTGTTGCCACCTTCCTGGCTCGGTTTACAATGCCATTCATTTTCTCTGCAAGTTCACGCATGTCACTCTCCAGCCACTTGTGTTCCTTGAGCAGAAGTCTACTGGATCGCAAGTCATGACCTGTATCACTGTTCTGGAGCATCTTCTCAATCTGTTCAAGCTTTGTTTTTGCATCCTAGAGAGGTAGATAGAGATGACAGAAAGTAATGGATGAAATAAAATCAGTCGAACACTGAAACATAAGAAATAGAATCAGTCAGATCCTGCAACTGAGTATGCAGCACAATCACAATACACGAGGCACAAAATAGATTTTATTATTTGTTATACAAATAGTGGCTCACAAAATAAAGGTTTCACCTTAAATTCATGGTTCCTCTCAAATGGTATCACCAGTGAGGGTGGTGAACAGTTGGAGGAACAGTACTGAGGGAGGGCTGAACTGTTGGAGGAACAGTACTGAGGGAGGGCTGAACAGTTGGAGGAACAGTACCGAGGGAGGGCTGAACAGTTGGAGGAACAGTACTGAGGGAGGGCTGAACTGTTGGAGGAACAGTACTGAGGGAGGGCTGAACAGTTGGAGGAACAGTACTGAGGGAGGGCTGAACTGTTGGAGGAACAGTACTGAGGGAGGGCTGAACTGTTGGAGGAACAGTACTGAGGGAGGGCTGAGCTGTTGGAGGAACAGTACTGAGGGAGGGCTGAACTGTTGGTGGAACAGTACTGAGGGAGGGCTGAACAGTTGGAGGAACAGTACTGAGGGAGGGCTGAACTGTTGGAGGAACAGTACTGAGGGAGGGCTGAGCTGTTGGAGGAACAGTACTGAGGGAGGGCTGAACAGTTGGAGGAACAGTACTGAGGGAGGGCTGAACAGTTGGAGGAACAGTACTGAGGGAGGGCTGCACTGTTGGAGGAACAGTACTGAGGGAGGGCTGCACTGTTGGAGGAACAGTACTGAGGGAGGGCTGCACTGTTGGAGGAACAGTACTGAGGGAGGGCTGCACTGTTGGAGGAACAGTACTGAGGGAGGGCTGAACAGTTGGAGGAACAGTACTGAGGGAGGGCTGCACTGTTGGCGAAGCAGTGCAGAGGGAGTGCTGCACTATTGGAGGAGCAGTACTGACGAAGTGCTGCACTATTGGAAGAGCAATACTGAGGGAGTGCTGAATAACTGGAGATGCCATCTTTCAGATGAGGTTTTAAACTGAGGTTCCTCTGCCCTCCCAAAAGAACCAGTGGCACTATTCAAAGAAGAGCAGGGGAGTTCCAATGTTATCCTGGTCAATATTTATCTCTTAACCAACATAAATAAAAAAAAGCTATCTGGCACCATTTTAAAGTATGCCATTGGTTTCAAATATGGTTTGGGATGTTGTGATAATATACACTTGGTCTTCCTATAAACATTGTGAAGTGCAATGCCACAGCTTTATGTGCTTCTATGCAACTAATGGAATGAATAAAATGCAGGCAACAATCTAATGTTTGTCTTGTGTTTCCATGGGTATCTCACCCGAAAGGAAAACAACACCTTACTTGTCATAATCTTCAGTACGGGTCCTTTCACCCTAAGAAACAGCGCCCCATAACCGGCCATTGCTACAGTACCCACGCCCCCATGTTAAACACTTGCGCACCTGCAATAGCTCCATGAGTTGTTCCTGTTGTCCAGCTTGCCTCATTTTGTCCCCACGCTCCGCCAGCTTATTGTGGAGCTTTGTCCACTTCTCCCATAATGCCATAAGTTGGGATTTGATGTGGTCCCTGGCGTAATGCTTCTCCTGGATGAGATTGTTGCCTGTCTAATGGTGAAAACACAAACATGTCTGAAATACAACATAAACACATACAGTAACACCAGTGTCACTAAACATTTCAATCACTGTCATACAAGATGAGTTTACACTTATTATAGAGTCATAGAAGCTTAAAGCATAGAAGGCCATTTGCCTAATTGTGAATACTTGTCTTGTTTGAGCCATGTCTCTAAATACAACTATTTCATAATCCCCATGTGACATTTGGTGCCTGTACTTCACTAACCTTATTAGTCACACTACGAACATTGACATACATATAATTTAATACCCACTTTATTATTGTTGCTATCTGGTCCCTGGAACTTTCGGATTTGACTAATTTTACTGCTGTTTAGGAGGGCTGCATATTAATCTAAAGATGGTAAGCGAGTGGTGGGGGTGAGGGGCAATGGCAGCCTTCAGGTTGGGAAACCCGGAAGATCAGATTTGCTGAAATCTTGCTGAATTTAACGACAGGGCTCAATTAACATTGTTCACCTTGGTTTCCCAACCACAGCGGGTGGGTAGGAGTTCAGCACCAGGACACACAGTACACAGGAGGGAGAAAGAATTCAGAAAGGCTGGAAAAAAGGGGCCAGTGGCTGGGGAGGGGATTATATGCGTCAGGCGGAGAGATTAGACGGATCTGGGGGAATCAGGTTTGGGGGCGTGGGTGGGAATTGTCTGTTCATGGGAGAGGGTGAAGTTGCTAAATTGGATCCAAAGGTAAACGGAAATACAGCAGCCCATCACTCTTTAGTTAGCCCGAGACCTGGAAAAACTAGATAACTGGGGTTACAATGACAGTTAACTTTGAGACATACAGGGTCATTATAATATTTAATTGACTAAGATGAGAGTCAGTTTGTTGAACAACCAAATGTACAAATGTAATATCATTACGTTTCGGGGGCAGGGCCTATTCCTGCTGGAGAGGCTGAAATCAGCGTGTTGGGAGGGCCATTGTGCATGCACCAATCTGTCAGTGCTGAGATCGACACATGCGCAGTGACCCCGCACTGGCAGCCTCCATCTTTGCTCGCCAGCTCAACCACTGGCCAGCCCCGCAATGCCGGCCCTCTGCCCCCCCATGGCCCGATCGCTGGCCCCCCCGACCATTCCTGGGCCCAGCCCCGACCTCCCCTCTCAGCCCACCCGATCTTTCCAGCCACCCTCCCCCACCCTCACCAACGCTGGCCCCCCTCCTTCCCCGACCGATCCCTAGGCAGAGTGGCAGAGTGGCAGAGTGGCAGAGTGGCAGTGGGACCCCCCCCCCCCCTCTTCTCCCCCCCCTCTCCCCCACCCCCCCCCCCACCCCACCCCACCCACACCGATCTCCCCCTAGGCCCTGCCCCCTAGGCCCCACCCCCAATAGGTCCCACCCCCTTGGCACTGCCAGATGCCTGATGGGCAGTGCCAAGGGACCCCCTCAGCATTGGCACTTTGCCCTTGGGCAGTGCTTGGGACATAGGCTGGCACTGCCAGAGGGCCCATGCCCAGGGGACACCACCCCCTGGCCGCACAACCCCCTAGGGCACCCGATTGCCTCCCCTTCATTCCAGCGGGGTCAGGCCACTAGTCCTGAAAGTGGGGAGCTAGTGCAATCCCCGCTGGAGTGAAACACTCTGGTGGGATGGGAGAGGCTAGCGGGCCTGGAGAATTTAGTCCCAGGCCCATTGATTGTATTTAGATCAGATTTAAATCTCTATTTAAACAGTGCCGGAAATCCGGTGCTGGGAGACGCGCTCGGGGCCGGTCGCCCAGCGTGAATCGCACTAATCCAACCCTGCTGAAATCTCCCATCCCGCTGCACTAAAAAAATCAACGCAGCGGGACAGGAGAATCGCCCCCACTGTGTCATTCTAAGCAAACTAGAAATAAATGGGGACAGCTTATTAGACCTCATGTGATAGAATATCCGGCAAATAATATTCACTTAGAACAACACAAGATCAGTAAGTTGGCTGAAGTAACAGAGAAAAGATGATCCACAAAACTGTGTAAGGAGCCCCCGGAACCTCACTATCACACAGTGCAATGACCCATTGACCCCGATACCCCTTATCACAGTATGATTACCTCACTGATCCTGATACCTCAGACTCACACGGTACAGTTAACCCATTGTAACTCATACCCCAGTATCACATGATACAGTTACCCCATTGATAGGAGACTCAGTATCACACAATGTTTCTGCAGCCTCTGTGACAAGAGGGTTACAGGCATAATTAATTAGCTCTGTATTTTACCCTGACACATACTATCCTGATGTGGAGATGCCGGCGTTGGACTGGGGTGAACACAGTAAGAAGTCTCACAACACCAGGTTAAAGTCCAACAGGTTTATTTGGTAGCAAATACCATAAGCTTTCGGAGCGCTGCTCCTTCGTCAGATGGAGTGGAAACACTCCATCTGACGAAGGAGCAGTGCTCCGAAAGCTTATGGTATTTGCTACCAAATAAACCTGTTGGACTTTAACATACTATCCTTCCAGAGATGGATGTTGGTGGTGGGCAATGTGTGTTTCTTATGAGTCTCTGAGTGAAAGACTGGCAATGGGTGTGCTTTAAGGAAGCCTCAGTTAACTGGACCTCAGCGGTTATACCTTCCTCAGGTCCTCCACTCGAACTTGGTTCGCCATCACCTCCTTCTCCACAGCCTCATGTCTCTTCAGTTTGCGGAGGATGTTCGTCAGGTCTCGGTACGATTCATCCGATGCAATCTCGTACTTTTCATCAATCCACATTAAAAGCTCAGCTACGTCTCTATTAAATTCCTAGAGGGAAGGAAATAAAGGATTAAAACAGGATTTCGACTTTGATCAGACTCCATCTGGAGTACTGTGTTCAGTTCTGGTCACTGCACCTCAAGAATGATATATATCTTTAGACGGGTGCAGTACTAATTCACCAGAGTGGTATCAGAGCTAAAAAAGTTACATTCTGAAGATTGATGGCATTGACCAGGCTTGTATTCTCTTGAGTTTAGAAGTTTGAGAGGTGATGTTTAAAGGATTTGATAGGATCAGCAGAAAGAAATGGTTTTCCTGGGTGGGTAAGTTTAGAACAAAGTGGTCTAACATTATAATTCGAGCTAGGCTATTCAGTTAGGAAGTCAGGAAGCACTTTTTAACAGAAAGGACAGCAGAAATCTGGAACTGTGTCCCTCAAGAGGCTGGGGGTCAACTGGAGATTTCAAAACTGAGATTGTTAGATGTTTGCTAGGTAAGGGATATGGAATAAAGGTGGATAATTACAACTGAAGGGCAGTTGTGTCCAGAAATTGTCCAACTGAATAGTCGAACAGGCTCAAAGGGTGAATAGCCTCCTATTCCAGAGTACACTTTCCCTCTTTTAAGTTTCAGCTCAAATTCCCTTGTTTGCCAGGTTTATTTGTGACAATGCCAATCACATTGTCAGGTTTAATTCATTTATCGCTTAAGGATGCTGAAAATGTTCATGATCTCCCCCCTGAGCCATTGCTTTCCCACAGTAACTGGCCTCAACTCCTCAAAGTTTAGGTTCCATAAGCTTGGAATCAGATTGGCTTCTTTCCTTACACCTCCAACAGTTATACCTCCTTTCAATGGTATTGCAACCTTGAGATTGTACCCAGTTCTCCAGGTGTGGACACCAGTAACTGGAATTGTACCCAGTATTCCAGGTGTGGGGCACCAGTGACCAGAACTCTACCCAGTACTCCAGGTGTGGCCACAACTGTGCCTTTATTATCTCCCTTTGAGATTTGAGCTTGATCCGTTTCCTTTCCTTACTGATGTTCCACTGCTTTGTTTCACTGAACTCTCTATCAAAATGACTGCTGATTCTACCTACATAATGTCAATGGCTACACTTCAAATAAAGAAGTAATTCATTGAACGTGAAGTGCTTAGGGCCATTCTGAAGATCTGAAATGTCTACACAAATGCCACTTCATTCTTTCAAACAAATAAATATCATCAAACTGTTGAAATGGATACAGACCTGGAGTTTCTGTGACTCGAACAGCCTGGTCCTCCGAAAGTCACTGCTCCGATTCAGGTCATTCCATCTGTCGTTAATCGTAAACACTCTCTTCTGAATCCTAGACATTAGGAGAAATATTGCATACAGCTCAATTCCTGATACCAAACAGTTCGGAACAAGATCTCTGCAATTCACAACACAAGCAACAGCACCAGAACAGAGTGACTGCTCTTTCATCCTCAATGATCACTGCAGGACCTTGCTGCATTCAAAGTGGCTGCCAAGTTTGCCTCCATGACAGCAGTGATTTTGACAGTAATTCATTGTCTGTGAATTAGAATGGGAGCTCCTGAAGATATGAAAGGTGCCATGTTAAATGAAAGTTCTTTCTTTCCCATAATTTGCTTCTGGAAAACGTCTAGAAAAATGTGGAAAAAAACCTGCATTTACATAGTGCCTATCATGACCTTTAGACATCCCAAAGTGCTTTACAGCCCATGAAGCACTCCTAAAGTGTAATCATTGATCTAGCAAACAATATACTGCTGTGAAATGCAGGCTTTTGGCATCATAGCAAGGCCAGCATTTGCCTATCTCTAATTGCCCATTAGGTTCTGGAGTTAGCGGTAGGCCAGCTTCGATAAGGATGGCAGATTTCCTTTCCCAAATGTCATTAGTGAAACAGATAAGTCACCATTATTGAGACTAGCTTGGAACTCCAGATTTGATTAATTGAATTGAAAAGATTGTGGTATTTGAACCCACAGTCCAGTCACCTTATCATCATGCCACCATCTCCCCTACAAACTTTAGAATGAACTAATATAACTATAGTTATGGCCAATGCACTAACCAGGACGTCTTTCGGACTGGTGGGAGGAAACCAGAGCACCCGGAGGAAACCCACACAGACACGGGGAGAACATGCAGACCCCGTAAAGGAAATGACCCAAGCCAGGAATCGAACCCGGGTCCCTGGTGCTGTGAGTCAGCAGTGCTAACCACTGTACCACCATGTGCCCCAGAGAGACCATGGTTGAGATACTATATGTGTATTTTGCATCTGTTTTCACTAAAGAGGATGCTGCCTATGGCGCAGCATAGAAGGAGACAGTGGCGGCATTGAATAAGATAAAAATAAAAAGCAGGTACTTAAAACAAGATGAATCACCTAGTCCCAATAGGGTGCAACCTAGGTTATTAAGAGAAGTTAGGGTGAAATTGTGGAGGCTTTGGCCACAATCTTCCAAGTGTCCTTTGGTATGTGGGTGGTGTTAGAAGTCTGGAGCATTGCACTCTCTGTAAAAAAGGGAGAGGGATAAACTTGGCAACTGCAGGCCAGACAGCCTATCATCAGGGTGCAGAACCTTTAGAGGCAATCATTCAGGACAAAATGAATTGGCGTTAGGAAAAGTATGGGCTAATAAATGGAAGTGAACATCGATTTGTTAAAATCAAATCTTGTTTGACTAATACAAAAGCAAAATACTGTGGATTCGGAAATTCCAAATTAAACACAGAAAATGCTGGAAATACTCAGGAGGTTAGGCAACTTCATGGTCATCACCCTGAAATGTTAACTCTGTTTCCCTCTCCTGGCCTGATGAGTATTTCAACATTTTCTGTTTTTATCTAATCTTTGACCAAGCCGATTGATTCAAAGCAATACATACGTCTTGTTAGCATAGTTGCTGTTTTGGGTGAGTCTCGATGCTTTGTCTTGCAGCCCCTGAATCCTCTGGTTTGTTAGCTTCAGCACATTCTCAAAGTCTTCATGTCTCTTCAACAAGCTGTTCACAGAGTCCACGTTATCCTTAAAAAACAATTCAAAGGGTTATGGCTCTTGGTGCTGAGATTCACAGCCTTGGCTCACTTCAACATCAGTGTGGCCCAGAGAGAGCGTTTTCACCTCAGGGTCAGAAACTATGGGATTTGAGTCCAAATCCCGAGCCTTAAACACATAATCCAGACTAACTCCAATGCAGTACTGAGGAAGTGCTGCACTATCAGGGGAACTGCCTTCCAGAAGAGATTAAGCTGCGACCCCACATGCTCTCTCAGTTGGATATGAGACAGATCCCAAGGCACTATTTTAAAGAAGAACAGGAGATTTCAGCTGGTGTCCTGGCCAATTATCCTTTGACCAACATCACACAAGTAGTTTATTTAATCATCATCACATTCCCATTTGTGGGATCTTGCTGTGGGCAAACTGGTTCCTACATTACAACCGTGACTACACATCAAAAGTTCCTTGTTAGATGTGCAGCCCTTTTGGTCTTCCTAAGGTCCTGAAAGGCACTGCTTAAGTAACTTTTAAAGGTATTTCTTTTCCATGTATTGTGTCCTGTCAATTACTGAGACCTGAGAACCAGTGCCCAGAACCCATAATGTGCTAACTCAGATTTTGCTCTGCATGCTGCATTCTCCTGTGTGGCATTGCTGCTTAGAGCATCCTACCCCAGCATAAAGTCAAGGTCAGGCACATCATGGTTTGATTAAAACCCACCCTCAATAACTTAATGTCTCAATGTCAGCCAATATCCCCAGCACTGCCCAGACCAGGTTACACCGATTGGTCACAGGGGGCAAGAAACAAGGGGTAGGATTGTTGGAGGCAACCAAGGGAAGGAGCATAAAGTGCGTTCCTGGAGGCCAAGCCATGAGGAAGGATCATCAACTCTGGCTGGAACCTTATTCTCTGGAGAGCAGAAGAGAGAGAAAGGGACATGTGACACTCAACACTTTTCATTAATTTGGAGAAATTGAATCCAGGAAAGTTATTTTCTCAGACACTGGATTCGAGGACTGGGAGACTCTGTTTAATGTTTTTGGTGGCAAAGGTAAATATAATTGTGCAATTAGTGGGTGCAGTATAACAAATGTTTTTAAGAAAGACTGGATGCATTGCCACTGGCAGGGAGAATATGAATGGTAGTTCCAGAATCACAGCAAGCAAATTGAAAGGGTTTGGAAGTCTGGGCTGCAAAGAATTACAACACAGAACAGGTCCTGCACCAACCAGTCTGTGTTGGTGTTCATCCCCTGGCCAAAACCATTTACCCACCATGTTTCTTCATTTCCCTTTCCTTCAGCCTTTGAATGTTGACACAGTCTCTGCTTCAATCATTCACTGTAATGCATCTCATAGCTCTCTGTACTAAATCTCTTACATGGAATCTTGCATCTATATCCCTAAATTCTAGATCTCTCAACCACTGGAAATAGTCTCTTTCGATTTATTTTCTCCCTTCCTTTCATAAATTTGAATACCTTGATCAAATTATGTTCCAGTCTCCTCTGTTCTAACAAAAACAACTCCAATTTTTCATATTTTTTTCATATTTGTATTTCCTCATACCAGGTGCTGTGCTGCACTCTCTCTCCAACACTTCAACATCTTTCCCATAGTGTGGAACCCAAAACCGCACACCATGCTCCAACTGTGATCTTAGGTAGATCTTCTGGTACATCTTGACTTTTATGTTCTGTACCTTGTGCCATAAAACTCAGTATTTGGTTTATGTTTTTATGGCTTTATTTATTTGAGCTGTTGCTTTTAATGTCTTGTGACCCTGAACTTCCAAATTCCTCTGTTCTTCCAATCGCCCAGCCATCTCCAAAGATTAATCATTGCTTTTACCAAAATCTGCTACCTCACATTTACTGACACTCGGCCTTTTGCACCATCGTATCAATATCCGCTTAGTTTCCTTTGGCTCTCAGAGCTATTTACCATGCCTCTTATTTTAATTAACATCTGCAAATTTAGTCAGTACTCTCTCTAACCCCTTATCCAAATTATTAACAGTGAACTGGTGTGGTCCAAGAACTGAAACATGTAGGACAATACTACCCAGGTCCAAACATCCTGAGCAAGTGCCCTTAACTCTTATTCTGTTCCCTTTATGCCAATTGGCTTTTAATCCTGTTTGCTACCTTCTGCTTTCTCTAAATACATGCCCAAAAATCCTCTGATGATACGATGGAATGATCCCACAATCAATAAGGAGAAATGTTTGAAGGGAATTATCTCAGAATTTTGAAGGATAGAAAATCACCAGGCTATGCAGCTCCAATCTCCATCTTGACCTTCTCAACGAGTTTAGGTCCCCACTTGGAGTCCTTCAAAGTTACAAAATCTACTACACTAGCTCTGCCTTATATTCAGCTAACCACAGGCTGGTAGTACAGTGCTCCCCTGACCCAGTGCCTTATTTCTCTGTATTACTACAATTAGGAGATATCACTCTGCCTCGGGCACCATGTTGAGTTTCTTAATAATTGGATGAGTAGATTCAATTTGGTTTTAGCCTGACTTGTCTTCTTCTGGGAAATGTTTTGTTTTGTCCATCCCTAGACAACCTGAACCACTTAAAAACCAACCAAATAGTGTGGGACTGGAGTAATGTGTAGCTCAGATTAGGTAGGGATGGCAGGTTCCCTTACCTGGAGGACATTAGTGAACGGGGTTGCGCTTTTATGAAGTAGCAACTTTGATTCCATCAGTCCACAAATTATTACATTTATTACCATGGCGAGGTATAAATTCAGAACCTCTGGTTTACATGTCCTGCATGGTAACTAGGATACTGTGCTCTAACTTAGGAAAATTCTAGTCAGTAGAGAAAAGAAACTTGCATGTCAGCAGTTTGAACCTGGATCCTAAGACTGAACAGGCAGTGTGCTAAGCCACTGCTCCATCCAGTTTCCTGCTTGTGCTGTACCTAGTATTCAGTGGTAACACGAGTAATCATTAGCAGGAGAAAATACTCATTCTTCACTTTGAACAGCGTCAACACTCAAGAGGAAAGACCTTCTGAACCCAATCCATAGGATGTACAATTTCAGACTTGCCAGGCCCATGTGTACAATTGGAAGTTTGGTGCGTAAGAAGCAGAGAGTGGTTACCCCAAGGTCACTGATCTTCAGGAAGGCTTCGTGGCCTGAGAATTTTGCCTCAATGTGATCTGCCTCCCGATTAAACTGTTGCAGCTCAAGTCCTTCCTGCAGCTTTTCATTTCGTTCCTTCCACGCAGTCTCCAACTCCACCTGCATGTCCATCATTTTTTGCATCATTCGAGGAACAGCAGAGTTTCCCTTTATCACTCGATTCCCCAGGTCATGCAGCTCCTTGAACCTTTCAAAGAGAGAAGAAGCATTTTAACACCACTCAACATTTCCTAACCACAACCTATTATAAACTCCATGTTGGCCAGCTGCACCTGGCTTAACTGCAGCATCTTATTCTCATCAATTCCATACTTCCCCCCAGCCTGGTAACCTTTCCTCTGCCCTTTTGAGGTTTATTTATTACCAGATGTTGCCAGAGGGGTCTATGGGGATTCTCCCTCCTCCCATGATATGGCTCACAGCCTCAGTAACCCAGTAAGTCCTTGGTGCTAAACCATGATACTAGCCATTAAACGTTTGCTGCATAGAAGCAAGCCATTTGGCCTATCAGTTCTGTGAAGCTTCTTGTGTTGAGTTGGGGCTTGGGGAAGGTTAGATTCCAACTTCCAGACAGAATTTAGATTTTCAGTTGGCTAGAGAGGCGCGACCATGAACAGTGCACAAGATTAGAGGAAGTACATGATAATTGTCCCATACTGAAGGAGTATCTTGGATCCTAGACAGTGGTGTAGAAGAATGTGAATGGACAGGGCAAGAAAATGTCAGGACAATAAATGAAATAATGGGATAATGTTGGAGGTGACAAAAGGATGAGCTGCTTCTCATCTTCAACCCCGCCAATGTGGAAGTTGGTGAAGTTGAAAGTGAGAAGCAGGGAGGGAGGCATATCATTGTGCGGGAAAGGAGAGGATTCGGGAAAAAGGCAGACATAGTGAAGGACGATGGTAGCAGAAAATGAGGAGAACATTTCCAAGGTCTAATGTTGAAAGTGGAATAATTGGAAGAAATGTGACAGGAGAAAAGGATGGCTTGTTTATCATAGAAATCATAGAAACCCTACAGTACAGAAAGAGGCCATTCGGCCCATCGAGTCTGCACCGACCACAATCTCACCCAGGCCCTACCCCATATTCCTACATATTTTACCCACTAATCCCTCTAACCTACGCATCTCAGGACACTAGGGGGCAATTTTAACATGGCCAACCAACCTAACCCGCACATCTTTGGACTGTGGGAGGAAACCGGAGCACCCGGAGGAAACCCACGCAGACACGAGGAGAATGTGCAAACTCCACACAGACAGTGACCCAAGCCAGGAATCGAACCCGGGTCCCTGGAGCTGTGAGGCAGCAGTGCTAACCACTGTGCTACCGTGCCGCCCCGTTTACAGGAAACAAGATGGAAAGAAGGATAATCCAGGGAACTGTGGAATCTGAGAGTTTGTAACAGAGACAGAGAGAGGAGTGCAGACAGCAGAGAGAAGAGACAGAGATGGGTCAAGTGAAGGTGAGGCATGGGTAGAAATTAAAAGTATTGATTAAAAATTCAAAGGATCAGAGTGAGAGCAGAAAGCAGCGGCCACACAATATGGCTGAGGAGAATTAAGGAATGGGGCCTGAGTAGGTTGGAACAAAGAACACTCTATGTAACCTCCAAGAAAGATCATGGCTTTGTGTGTTTCCATAGCAACTTTTAACTGGAAGAAATGCGTGAAGTTGAAGAGAAGCTGTTCAAGGTGAGCACAGCCACATGTAGGAGGTTAGTGCTGACTGGATGCTGTGTTGGTGAGGATTGGAACAGTAAAGGAACCAACGACATTCAACAAAAACCTGCACTAATATAGCACCTTTAGCATAGTTAAATATCTCAAGGCATTTCACATCTGACAAAATTTTACACTGTGTCATTTAAAGAGATATTTAGACAGCTGATGAAAACATGGTCAAAGATATGTTTAAGAGGGTCTGAAAGAGACGAGAAGAATAGAGATGAAAAGAAGATTCAATGGAGAATTCCAAATTTTAAGGCCAAGGCAGCTAAATTCATGATGTGGAGATGCCGGTGTTGGACTGGGGTAAGCACAGTAAGAAGTCTCACAACATCAGGTTAAAGTCCAACAGGTTTATTGGGCAGCACAAGCTTTCCGAAAGATTGTGCTGCCAAATAAACCCGTTGGACTTTAACCTGGTTATTGTGAGACTTCTTACTGAGCTAAATTCATGGCAGCCAATGGTGGAGTAATGAAAATCGATGATACAGAGATGTCAGAGGATTGAAGGGCTGGAAGAGGTTAAGAGATAGGGAGGGTGAAGGCCATAGAGGAATTTGAACACAAGGATGGGAATTTGAGGAAATTAAGGCCTGGTCTGATTGGGAGCCTATGTAAATCAGTAAACATAAGATGAACAAAACATGGTGAAAATTAGGTGAGAGGCAAAAGGATGACAAGATCTTGATTGGAGTCAGAATTTGAAATCATCAGACCTGAGATTGTAAAGGCATCGAGGGATTTTAGTCCCTGATAACTGAAGGGATGATGTAGACTGAAAACTGGAACAGCTTCGATGTAGATTAATGTTCAAGATTGAGAAGCATGCATGCAACAGTGTATGCATTCTTGACTTGTACTTATCGGTCTCCTCCCTGCCTTCTACCCCACCCAACGCCCTACAGTTTCAGTTCAAACACAGGACCTACATATTAACTTATCATTTCCACTTCGAGTGCTGGTCTGCACTGCAGTTCTAGCGGTAAGAGAGGTTGCTTTTCACTGGTGCTTTTCTTACTTGATTTTCTGTGCGTTGATCTCCAGCAGCAGATCACTATGTTCTTTCAGAAGGTTTTCAGCAGAGCCCACATCAAATCCCATTTCCTTGCTGTTCAGCTTGTCTTTCATGGTGCCGGCCCAGAGGAGAAGCTCTTTGCTCTCCTGGTTGTAGCGCTGTTGGTTGTAAGCGTCTGACAGAAGCTGCTTTCTCTTTGAGGCCTGAGTCTTCACCTTTTGCAGCAGTGCCTCCATTTCACTCACCTGCTCCATGATAGCAGCACTCTCTGCAGGATTGGTGCCCTGAATTCTGAAATAGCACACATCATTAGATATAGGAGCGCCTAACACTGTCCAGCCACCTGACACATAATATTACAAGCTGCAGGATGGACCTCAAGGAGTGTTATGTGGTAATATTGTACAGTTGTTCCAAACATGACACTCGCACTGAGATTGGTGCCTGAGCCCTAGATGAACTAACAATTTTAGTACATTGAAGAAAATTGACATATCAGATGTCAGTTACCTCTCAGTGGTAGTAGATTCAAATACCAGAGGAGATAAACTCCTTGCCAGAAACAACATGGAAGTTCACACATGGGGCAGAATTTTATGCTTCAGAGGTGGGGGGATGGGGTGGGGTGAAGGGGTTGGGGAAGATTGGCGAAGATTGTCAAATTGCATGGACGGGATTCCCCTGCCCCAATCCAGATGCAATCTCACAGTTGGATGGGTAGGGACTCAGGCAGGAAACCCATTCTTTCATCTATTAATGCCCTTAAGTGACCACTCAATGGCCTTTTCCCACCCAGCCTCATTTTTTGGGCTGGCAGATACAGAGTATGGTGAGAAAGAGAGAAATAAACTTTTCTCCATCTCAGACAGGAAGGAAGAGGGTACCTTAATCTGAAGGCCCTTTCAGATTTGAGGAGCCCACTCCTCAGGAGCTTGGAGCTCTGGTCCTCCCTCCCCCATCCTGGCCTATTTCCCGATGCAACAATCGCCCCCTTCCCTACCACCAAGACATTCCCTACCCTCCCACCCTTGGAAGCTTACCGTGAGAATGATCCCAGGACATAGTTCCAGGCAGAGTGCTAAAGTACTTCTTCTGGCCACTGCAAAGCTGTGCCTGGAAACATGGGAGAGCTGTTGGCCAATATGATTGTCCGACAGCTCTCACGGGTGGGATTACTTTCCAAGGACGGACGAAGGTCTGTCCGCTGCCAATCAACAGTCAAGTGAGCGTTAAATGGCAATGGTCTTCTGAGAGTCGGTGGTATGTTACATGCTGACTCGGCACTCATCATCCTTAAAATTCTACCTTTGGAGCTTTATCACCAAACAGTAGTTGTGTAGAGGAATACAGGAAGGGACATTGAAACAGATACTCCAATCTCTTAAGGAAATAATTGGATTCGTGAGAGGACGGGGGATAATATTGAGATCATAGATGAGATGGAATAGCATCAAAAATGCAAATTTATACTGATTTTGCTAATTGTGTATAACCTGCGTTGTACCTGCCCTGGAAGTGTTTGATGAGACAAGGTAGCATAGCTTTACTTTGTATTAAACCCATGTTTTACCTGCTGTGGAAGTGTTTGATGGGAAAGCATGTAGGGAGCTTTACTCTGTATCTAACCTGCGTTGTATTTGTCCTGGGAGTGTCGGGACAGTAGAGAGAGAGTTTACCCTGTATCTAGTCTGTATTGTACCTGCCTTGGCAGTGTTCAATGGTTACAGTGTAAGGGAAGCTTTACTCTGTATATAACCTATCCTGAACAATCCCTGAGAGTGTTTGACAGGACAGTGGAGAGGGAGCTTTACTCTGTGTCTAACCCATCCCACCACAGTGGCTTCTACAACAGGAAAATTCCTCTACTTGACGAATGCAAAAACAAGTCAGAGAACCAAACAACATCCACAGTACGAACAAGTTGCAGTGAATGATCCTCATTAACAGGTACATACGAGTGAGCCATTTTGGTCAAGTATTCGATTCTGGTTTCTAGTGCCTGGATCTCCCGCTCAGACATGACTAATTTGCGCCTCTCGTCGTCCACAGCCTTCTTGCTGTTGCTGATCTCAGTGAGGGAGAGCAGAGCGAGCTTATCCTGCAGCAGGGCTGTCGTGTCCTGGCACTTCTGAAGAAAGGATTTGACATCTGCTGTGCCGATCAGCTCCTTCCCCTTCTCCTCTTTCAGAATTAACATTAGGTTCCACCTATAAATCAACAATCAATAACATGGATTTTGAAACAGAATTATACCCCTGCGAACCACTGCGGTGTTTGCTCCTATCAATTCAATGTCCTTTTTATGCTCATTCAAGAATGAGAGATGATCTTATCCGAACATATAGTAATAGGGGAGGGGCTTGACTGTTGCTGGAGCTCCTTCCTGTGAGTTGTACTGGTTCAAGAAGGTAGCTCACCACAATTTCTCAAGGGCAATACAAATCAGCAATAAACATTGGCCTTGCCATTGATGCTCACATCCCAAGAATTTTTTTTAAAATTTCAAGTTGCTTCACAGGAGAATTACCAAAGAAAATTTGACGTCAAATTACATTTGAGTTGCTGAACAACTAAACATCATAGAGAGAGGATTGCTTCATACTGCCCTCCCTGGGTCTGTTGCCGATATTACACTAAGGAGTCTCGACTGTTGACTTTGAGTTTATTCCACACATCACAACACTGAACGCTTTAATTGATTGATGTGTGGCTAATTCTAATTGGAAAGCTCATTCATAAACTGGCTCAGGTTCAATAGGCTGAGTGGCTTTATGTACTGTAAAGTGCTACAAAATGTTGAATGGCTTAAGGCTTTGCCTTACTGTCCTCCAAATCTCACTAAGTGTTGAGTGCTCTTTGCAAACTCTGGTCTTCAGTTCTGATGCTATCTTCTTTTGCCTCTTGTGCTACAGCTAAGTTATGCTTATTCTTATGGTATTTTTATCCTACATATTTTGACAAGTTATTATATCTTAAAGATCAGCAGCCTCAGCCACTTTAAAAGTGTGAACTCATGAACCTTACATTTAGCGGACCATCTAAATACTAAACTACAGACTCGATCCCTAACTGTGCAGAGTGAACTCACAACTTAGAATCTCACAGACCAACAACAACACCTGGGGACAAAGGTGCTCAATGAGCTAGATTTCACCTTTTATGAATTTCCTGCTGTTTTGCCCTGATCTGCTGCTCCTTGCTGTGTTTACTTTTGACAAATTCATCCACCAATTGGTTAATCTCGTCCAGTCGGCCTTTCCCAGCAGCCAATTCTGTCAAGAAGTTCTGAAATATGAAACCATTTCAGTCAGCTGTAATAGTTTGACAGCAACCATCCAGTCCAGTGGGACAACATATGCAGATGTGGAGTGAGATGTGGTTGATGGCGGGGGTGGGGATGGAGGGAGGTCACAGAGAGAGACAACACAGATTGGGGTATGGGGACAGAGTGTGCCATTGTTTGGGGTGGAGGGGGTCACAGAAAGAGACAACACAGATTGGGTATGGAATCTAAGTGGGACGTTCACAGAGAGATACATTGCAGATTGGACAAACCTCATATTTCCTCTGCATGACCTCCACATTGTCCGACTTGGGCTCAAAGGTTTTGAAACCGTTCTCCTTGTCATTCATCCAGGAGTCAAAGTCGTTGCAGGTGTTATAGAACTGGTAGAGCTGGGTCATTTCCTGCAGTGTTTTCCTTCTGGCCTACAGTGGGGTATGACAACAGGGAGAAGGTGATAACTCTGTGCTGGGAAACATAAATAACCGACTTTTCATTCGCACACACTGTCGCAACTATGTGTTTTTTAAAAATACATAATTTTCCATTTTTCTTTTCCTAGCTGGGTTTTTAAAAATTGGAACCCTCTGAAGTCAATGGAAACTACCCAGTGAAACTACACAGAGGGGGGCGGGGGCTGAAGCCGGCTGCTGACTTCTTGGCTGCAGGTGCCCCGATCTTCCCAATCTTCCAGTGTACTGGGAGATCTCCTGCTGCCTCCCCCCATGGACATTAGGAACCCCCACCCTTGCCAATCGCCTCCTGCGCCGGTCTACCCACCCCTTCCCGCCCCACAGACATCGCCACCCCACTCCAATTGCCCCCGTCTACAGAGTTCCCGTCTCCCTCCCGCTGATCACCCCCATCTGCAGAGTTCCCTCCCTCTCACCACGATCACCATCTCTGCAGAGTTCTCTTCCCTCCCTCCCACCCTGATCATCACACCGACAGTGCAAAGTTCCCTCCCTCCCACTCCTGCAGAGCATGCCTTTCCTCCCCACTCCCATCATAGCTCCACCCCCACAGGCTTCACCCCCACTCAGGCCACACACCCTTGGGCACTGCCTCTGGCAGTTATGGTGCCTGGTGGGCAGTGCCAGGGTGCCTGGTGGGCAGTGCCAGGGTGCCTGGTAGGCAGTGCCAGGGCTCCCGGTGCCCAGTGGGCACTACCAGGCTGGCACTCTTCCATAGGTACCTGCCTCCGACCACCCAATGGCCTCCAATCCTCCCGGCGAGGCCATCATATCTGGTCTCCGCTGGTGGAGACCAGTTGTGATTCTCGTTGGGGAGATCTTCGACCGGCGAGGTGGTTAAGCTAAGTGAGCCTGGATGATAGAGTCCAGAATTGCATGTCATTAATATTTAAATCTCACATTTATATCTGCAGGCCTCAGGTCCCACTCACCTCTTGGTGCCTTGGTGCAGTAGGGTTCAGCAGTTCCTCACATGAGGGTGAGTTCAAGTATGGGTGAACATAGGAATTGCTAGAAAGGTCAAGGTCCCTCCAGTTTACTTTAACTGGCAGTCGTTAGATGCAATGAAGGTGAGTGGGATTGTTGGCTAATCAGAGTAATTACTCTCTATTTATTAGTCTGCAACAAACCGAGAAATCCGCAGTGTTAGAGAGCTTTGGGAACCAAGGCCAGGATTTTATGTTCCCCTGGTGGGTTTTTAGGTGGTGCTGGATGGGGAGTGCGAAATTGCAGGAACAGAATTCCCTCCAGGTTCCTCCCCGCCCCAGTCTTGCAGTGATTTTATGCTGGGATGGTTAAGGCCTGGAATGGGAAGCCTGCCCTTGCCCCAACTGAGGCCCTTAAGTAGCCAATTCATGGCTACCTGGTGGCCATTTCCTGCCCAGCCTCAGACTTTAGGCTCGGGAACAGATGGAAGATCTATGGGGGAAGGCTGGAAATAATCAAAGTTATATTTGAGGTGGGAGGAATGTAAGGAACAGAGGGAAATGGACCAAGGGCAGGTTGAAGGGATTAGTTTAATTTGGTGTCATGTTCAGCACAACATCGTGGGCCGAAGGGGCTGTTCCTGTGCTGTACTGTTCCGTGCACTAGGTTCTATTAATCTATACATCTCTGCCATGAAAATATTCAAATATCCTGCTTCCACTACCTTTTATGGAAGAGAATTTCAAAGACTCATCACCCTCTGAGTGAAATGCTTTTGACTCATCTCCCTTTCAGCTGGGTGACCCCTTATTTTTAAACGGTAACCCCTTCCAACATGTTACGTTAACCATGTCATATACCCTCACACAGTGCTCCCATACCACTGAGGGAGTCGAAGGAGTGCATTTTGTACATAGAGTCCCAGTGGTGCAAGAAAAATGAAAGCAGTCATCAGATGTCCCTGTGGCACCTGGCTGATCATCTGCCCCAGAACACCGTGGGACAATTCATTGGAGCTAAGCTGCAATAAATGGGGCTTTGGGTGACAAAACTGGGCAAACGTGACACTGAGTAAGTGAACAGGGAGTGAATAGCCTAACACTACTTTTTAAAAGGACTGGGGAATCAACAATTAAATCACCACAGATACTGACAACCACGTTTTGGTTCCTTAAAGAGAGTTTTCATGGGAGAGATAGAAAAAAAAACACCAGTGACCAGGATTTGGGAAAAAAGGAATATTTCTTTATTGTTACTATCTGACAAAGGGTCATTCCATCCTCACCAAGGAGACAGATTGATGTCTTAGAGAAAGACATCAAGTACGAAACCTACTTCCATCCTAGCTGAGAAAATGCACCTTTGTATATCCTTTGCGCAGTTGTTTTGATACATCAGTACAAAACATGCACGGATGTATGATTGGTGGGTATATGGGAGTGGGCACATCCTGATGTATATATGAAGTAGAACACAATCTGACAGATGCATGAGGGAGGACAGTGAGTGGGTTACTATACCTTGGCCTGTTGGCAGAGATCGGCATAGGAGGAGCTGATGGCTTTCTGGCTGTCCTCGATCGTTGCTGTGTTGAATTCCTCTTCAGGTTTGGTTTGTGAGGAGAATTGGATCTCAGTTGTCCCACGACGCATCGACCGGCTCCTTCGCGGCTTGCTGACCTTCCGTGTTGGACTGTCTTCAGTTGAATGGTCAGTGACTGTCTCACTTCCTACCTGCTCAACAAAACAGCACAGCACCATTAGCCAGGAGCCTGAAAGTTTGCACCTTCACTTTACTGCTTGTACTTTCACCAAGAGGCTGCAACATCCACATAACAAATGTCTCCACTGATACTGGCTGGATGCCAGCACACAACTGATCCCCTCACCACCACCAAAGAATCAACCACTCTGTGCCTCTGAAAACCTCTGCCAGCCTCACCCAGGTTGAACTAAAGACACCAACACCAGAAAAAGAACCCAGAGGGAAGGTCAGTGCTGGGGTGGGTAATTAGATGGTTGAATAACTAATTGAAGCAAAGGACGGTCTAACCCGATAGAAATAAGCAGGGCAACGGGATTAGTATTGGGGCGGCATGGTGGCACAGTGGTTAGCACTGCTGCCTCACAGTGCCGGGTTCAATTCCAGCCTCAGGTCACTGTCTGTGTGGAGTTTGCACATTCTCCCCGTGTCTGCATGGGTTTCCTCCGGGTGTTCTGGTTTCCTCCCACATTCTGAAAGCTGTGCAGGTTGGGTGGATAGTCCACGCTAAATTGACCCTAATGTCAGGGGGATTAGCAGGGTAAATATGTGGGGTTACGGGGATAGGGCCTGGGTAGGGTTGTGGTCGATGCAGACTCGATGGGCCGAATGGCCTCCTTCTGCACTGTAGGGATTCTATGGGCGCCTTCTATGCTCTGGCAAATTGACAGCACAGACTCAATGAGCTGAACGGCCTCCCATTTCTTCTGCAGAACATTATGATTTGATGTTTCTGCTGGGTCAAAATCCTAGAACCTGTCCTAACAAGTGTACGTGAACCAGATGGACAGCAGCAGTGCAAGAAGGCGGCCCACCACCAGCTTCTCACAGTCAATTCGGATGAACAACAAACGCTGACTTAGTTCACATCCAACGAAACAATAAAAAATTCTGCCGTTGAATAGGAAGCAATTGAAAAATGAGATTAAGAGGTTGACAAAAGTACAGGAGGAACGTTGGACAACAGAAACCAGAGAAAAGGTGAGAGAATCAAGGGTAGGAAGTGGGGTCAAAGTGAGAAAAAAAGGGAGAGTAGGGGAGGGGGAGAGAATTGCAGGATGTCTCAGGAAGAAAGTGACAAGGGGGCAGTGAGGGAAAGATAAGGAAGGGAGAGAGACACGAGAGGGCAGAGAGAAAAGGACAAGGAGGCTGAGAGAGAGTGATGAGGGGGGGAGGGAGATTGGGAGGACGGAGGCTGGGAGAGAGCGATGGGGAAGCAATGAAAGAGGAATGAGGGCACCAGAGAGAGAGAGAGAGGGAGGGATGGAGTGATGAGGGGGGTGGGGGAGGGGGGAGAAAGTGAGAGAGAGAAAGAGAGAGAGAGAGAGACACACACACACACTGTGACCTTCCCTCCGTCATAAGGTCAGAAGTGGGGATGTTCGCCGATGATTGCATAATGTTCAGCACCATTCGCGACTCCTCAGATATTGAAGCAGTCCATGTCCATTGAGATTTGGACAATATCCAGGCGTGGGCTGACAAGTAGCAAGTAACATTCATTCACACAAATGCCAGGCAATGACCATCACCAACAAGAGACACTAACCACCGCCCCTTGACATTCAATGGTGTTACCGTCACTGAATCCCCCGCTGTCAACATCCTTGGGGTTACTATTGACCAGAAACTCAACTGGACTAACCACATAAACACAGTGGCTACAAGAGCAGGTCAGAGGCTAGAAATACTGCAGTGAGTAACTCACCTCCTGACTCCCAAAGCCTATCCATCATCTACAAGACACAAGTCAGGAGTGTGATAGAATACTCCCCCACTTGCCTGGATGGGTGCAGCTCCAACAAAACTCAAGAAGCTTGACACAATCCAGGACAAAGCAGCCCACTTGATTGGCACCACATCTACATTCAATCCCTCCACCACCGACGCTCAGTAGCAGCACTGTGTACTATCTACAAGATGCACTGCAGCAATTCACCGAAGATCCTTAGACAGCATCTTCCAAACCCACGACCACTTCCATCTAGAAGGACGAGGGCAGCAGATAAATGGGAACACCACCACATGCAAGTTCCCCTCTAAGCCACTCGCCATCCTGATTTGGAAATACATCGCCATTCCTTCGCAGTCGCTGGGTCAAAATCCTGGAATTCCCTCCCTAAACGGCATTGTGGGTCAACCCACAGAACATGGACTGCAGTGATTCAAGAAGGCAGCCCACCACCACCTTCTCAAGGGAACTAGGGATGGGCAATAAATGCTGGTCTGACAGTGACGCCCATGTCCCATGAATGAATTTTTAAAAAAGCACACACGAGAGGTCGGTGGGACGGGGGGAAGGAAGGGACAGAGAAATGAGGTGTGGAAAAGAATAATGAGGAGGGCACAGAGGAATGAGGAGGGAGGGAGTGGGGGGAGAGAAGGACAGTGCTGTGTGTTATGCGTGTTACTCACCTTTGGATCACTCACAGGCACTGATCCCACTTTCCCCCTTGCGTTCAATGGCTGCTTTATATCTTGGGATCTATTCTCCAGGATATTAGCCTTGGTGCAGCTACTGGTCGCACCTGCTGTGAACACACAAGTTAATGAAGTGTTACTTTACTGGATTCCACATGCACTGCACTATGACCCTATTGTACAGAGTATCACACTGTGACACTGTTACATGCAGCATCACAGTGTGACATTCTTGCACACAGCATTGTACTGTGTCATTATTGGATGTTCATGATGTCATGATCCTGTAGAATCAGGGATCTCCTCAGCACAGATTCTGTGCCTCTTTCACCAGTTCCAATCTGGACTTGTGGCATCTTCAGTTCTGCTGTCGCTTTTCCTGTCTCACCTTGACGACTTTTCCCCTTTGTGATCCACAATCTTCCTCCTTCTTCATCAGATGAGCAGCTTTCAGATTCTTTCCTATCCTGGTTTTCTGTCTGTAAACAAGAAACAGTATTTGTCTCTAGTTTCCGCGATTATTTCATCATATAGCCCGTCAAACCTACTTTATCACTCAATATGATCATGGCTGATCTTTGGCTTCAACTTTACTTTCCTGCCCACCCCCCATATTCTTTGATTTCCTGAGAGACCAAAGATCTGTCGATCCCAGCATTAAATATATACAATGAAGGGGCATCCAGAACCTCTGGTGTAGAGGATACCAAAGATTCACAGCCCTCTGAGTGAGGTCATTTCTCCTCATCTCAGTTCTAAATAATTGAGCCCTTATCCCAAGATTGTGTTCTAGATTCCCCAGTCCGAGGAAAAAACCTCTCAACGTCTACCTACCATGTGACGCCCCTTCAATAAACTCACATTTCATTCTTCTAATCTCCAGAAAATATAAACCCAATTTACTCAGCCCCTCACAGAAATCATAGAAACATAGAAACCTTACAGTACTGAAAGAGGCCATTCGGCCCATCGAGTCTGCACCGACCACAAACCCACCCAGGCCCTACCCCAATATCCCTACATATTTACCCACTAATCCCTCTAACCTACGCATCTCAGAACACTAAGGGCAATTTTTAGCATAGCCAATCAACCTAACATCTTTGGACTCACGGAAGAGTAAGAGGTGACTCGATTGAAACATACAAGATGCTGAGAGTTCTTCACAGTATGGATCTTGTGGGAGAATCTAGAACTAGGGGGTCACAGGTTAAAAATAAGGGGTCACTCATTTAAGACAGGGCTGAGAAGAATTTAGGACATTAGGTCCTGGAGATTTGTTGGATTTTAGTCCCCTGCCTTTAGATAGCTACTAGCTCATCTGAACACAACCGTTTCTTCTTTACTTTACCAATTACCACTTTTTTGGCTTTTGCACCAGAAAGCTGTTTGGCTTTTGAAATGTAATCATTATTGAGTGTCCTACTTGCTTGCCATTGTCATGTGACCTCTGCCATGAGGGGATCTCTGGGGGCAACCATGTTCAATAAAGACACCAGACATAATGTACTAGACAGAAACCTTGCTTAAGTTAATCTCTCCTGCCCTCCACCCTATCACAAAACCCCCTGCACGACCACCCCCCTGCATGACCACCCCCTCTGCAGAGCTTCCCCCCCGCAAAACCCCGTCATTGTGAATATCCCCATCATAGCCCCACTCCCACTCAGGCCCCACCCCCTTGGCACTGCCCCTGACACACTTACGTGCTCAACTGGGCACTGCCCAGTCATGCCCCAAACCACCTGCTTCAAAGGCCTCCGAACCCCACGACATGGCCATGATGCCTGGTCTCCACTACTACAGAACTATCGATTCTCGCTGGCGGAAGCAACAGTGTTGAATCCAGTAAGTATATTTAAATCTAGTCATTTCTACGTAAATAGGCTTTGTGCCCTTTCTGGGCACGAAGCCATTCTTACTGGTAAAAAGGGGCTTGGAGGATAGCAGACTGATTTGCGCCTGTTGCGAATTGGATTTTGGCCTCCTATGTTATTTTCCTGGCTCGCTACACGGATTGACTGGCGTGGCAAGCCAGTAAGATCGTACCCAATATCTGCTTCCCACAGATGCTGCCTGACATGATGAGTATTTCCAACATCTTTTGTTTCTATACAAGGGGAAAAAACGCTGGAATATTCTTCTCAGAAACCCTTTAGTGATTGACATATATATGCACACAGAGTGGAAATGTGTACCTGACACATTGTTAAAGGAACTTGCTGCATAGCCACTGTTGCCAGATCCCCGAGTCTTTTCACTTCACCAGAATATGCTGCAATTTCTTTCTCTAAGCGTATGTGACGCTGCAGGAGGGCGTCAGCGCTGGCCTCATCCTTTCCAAAATCCTCACTTTGCAGAAGGGGCTGTTTCTCAAGCAGCCAGGAATGGGCCTCGTCAACATCTGTAAAATACTAAGGAGAAGACAGGGACACATATTCAGATATAATGACACCTTCCATTTATACCCCATCTATAGAGTCATAGATGTTTACAGCATGGAAATAGACCCTTCGGCCCAACTTGTCCCTGCCGCCCAGGTTGTACCACTAAGCTAGTCCCAATTGCCCACATTTGGCATATCACAGCCACAAATCTCAAATGGCATTGACAATTAATTACTTTTCAGTTGTTATTATAAAATCAACAATACCCATAGGATTCCAGTCTTCCATTCTGTTTCTGTAACGTTGGCAGGACACTAGGGACATCACCCCTTCTCTTCTCTGAAATAGTGTCTTTGACATGGAATCTTATCTCCACCTGTGAGGCCTGATGGCAGCTTGGTTTAATAGACAGATAGACAGTGCCTCTGGCATTGCAGCATTACTTCAGTACTGCTATGGGAGTGTCAGCCTAGATTTTGGCTTCAAGAATCTGGAGTGGGACTTGAATTCACAACCTTCTGACTCAGGGATGAGACTGCATTAAGTGAGCCACAACTGGTACATCATAGCTACAACGAAAAGAAAGTCATGAATGCATGAATCAAGGATTAAAACCAGAAAGTGACCCACTAGGTTTGGGTATGGAAGGAGGTCAGATTCAGCCTCCAAGTGGAGGAGGCCTTTCTGTAGATCCTATATTGGAAATAGAAAGGCCCTACTTGCTCCCAACACTCATCAAGGGGATGTAATTCTGCATAATGCCCTCACAGCTGGTCCTGGGGAAACTCCCCATACATGAGAATCCGTGGCACCTTTTACAGCGTCTGACACTCACCAAAGAAGCTGTGCTCGCAAGGCTGGAATTCTTGCTGCTGAATTGGTTAATACAAGATGGTGGGTACACCAAAATGTGGACTTTATGTGGTTGTTTGACAAATGGCTGCATCAGGCAGTTATTCCCTAATGTCTCAGTAAATAAATGCACTGTGTGTCACAGAATTGGTGCTCTTGGGTTCCATCTTTGTCCTGTTCTGGCTCAGCTGATCTCAGCCTGGACTTCTGCTCCTGACTGCGTGAAGTTAGGGTGAGGACAGAATGTGAAACCACTCACAGTCAAACATCCAACCGGCATGTATTTTGGTGAGGTACCAGAGGTGCAGCCAGGACCTGTCTGACTCTTGTTCCAGCCCCATCAAAAGAAGCAGGTATGGAATTGGTCAATTTTATATTTACATTTTAAAACTCTTCAGGAATAGGGGGCGGCATCCAGAATGAAGACCTTAAAATTAGAGTTGGGCTCTTTGGCAGGGAAATTGAAAAGCACTGTTTTTAACATAGAGGGGAGTGGAAATCTGAGCCTCTCTCTCCCCAAAAGCTGCAGAGACTGGGAGTCAATAGGAACATTCAAGGCTGAGATAGAATTTTGTAAGGGAATCAAGAAATATGAAGTAAAGCCTGTAGGTAGAATTAAGATATCGATAAGCCATGAGCTGAATGAGAAGTGAAACAGGCTCGTGAAGCTAACTGGCTTCTTCCTGTTCCTTTATTAGATGGACACACATTCCAGTGGGGGCCACTAGGTAGCACCCAGCAGTAATATGACTTAAGTTTTCCAGCTGTACCATGTCCACTGTCCCTTAGACTAAGACTTTATATAGATCAGGAACCAAATTGCTCTGTCATTTATGATGCTTTTTTGAGCTTAACCATTGAAAGAACACTTTCTGGTTAATAGGTCAAGGAAAGCATATACATGTGAGCAGCTGGGTGAACGTGCTACACTGCACAGTCTGGCTCATTCAAAGTAGGACTCACAGTAATTAGAGCCAACCACCTCTCATCTATTATTCACCACAGTACTTGATGGCACCAAATGCTAGATGATTTGTGCCTTTAGTGTTTCTTGAGTGCATACATGACACACATACATGCAAATGTATCTTTGTCACACACAATCAGGTTAGTTACATGCACATGCAAGGAACACGGTGGAAAACCACCTAAACTGTGAGACTTGAGTGAGGAACTGCCCTCAGGAAAAATATAACAGAGACATACTTAGAGGTGCCCAGCATAGTCTAGAGAAAAGGGAGAGTTCCACAGATAGATAGAGTGATCAGAGCTAAACTGATTTGTAAAATGGAAGTTTAATGATTTAATTGGGGCTAACAATGCTGAAGGAATTGCTGAGGAGTATAGAAAGAGCAGGAAGGAGGGAATAGGGAAAAAGACAAAAGATCAGCAGAAAATGTAAAAGAAAATAGTGAAAGCTTTTCTAAAGAACTAGAAAGTAGAAGAATTGTGAAAAATAATGAAATTCAGAGGTGAAGGAGGAACCCAATTCTGGAGAATGAAGGCAAGGCAAATATATTATATTAATATTTTGCATTTTTCATTAAGGTGAAACTTTATGAATTACAAGATGTGGATCAACTGTTAGAAAGAACTGGAGGAAAGGAATAATGATGGCTATACCCTGGGCTGATGAAAGAAGCCAGGGAGAGAAAACAGAAACTCTGCTAATCACTTTTCAGGCCTTCTTAAATATGCAAAGTGCACTTCGGAACCGGAGAGTAGCTGATGTAACACTTCCATTCAAGAAAAGAGAGTAGGATAAACTGGGTAACTAAACTAGTTAATCTAACACCTGTTGTAGATAAACACAGGGTGGATTTTCCAGCAATGGAGGGTGCTCGCTAATGGCTGCCGTCGGTATCTTCTAGTCCTGCCTACGGCATTTTGTGTGGCTTGCCCTTCCCACCGCCAGGGAAACCACCGCAGGGGGTCACCTTTTGCAGGACTGGAAGATCCCGCCAGCAGGAAAGGCCGGAAAGTCCCACCCTTAGAATCTATAATTCAAGATAAAAGTAGCAAGCATTTAGACATGGAGAGTTAATCAAGGAGTCAGCATGGATTTATTGAAGGCAAGCTGTGTTTGATAAACTGTTATACTGTTGTATTATTTGTAAAGAGTTGGGAACTATATTGTTATGTCCAGAAAGCTACCTCACTCACTATTGCACTGCGGTCAGGAGTTGAACAACAATAGGTGGGATTTTCCAGTCTCGTCCATGGTTGGACCTATTGAGAGTGAGAATGGAAAATGTGGCAACCCAGCCAAAATTCCTAATTCTCCTAATAGCAGAGTTGGAAAATCCCAGCCGTGAACGAGGATGGAAGATTTCGGCCAATGTATCAGAGACATTGCAAATGGTGAGATCTATGAATTAACTTAGAAACTTAGAAACAGTGCAGAAAGAGGCCATCTGGCCCATCGAGTCTGCACCGACCACAATCCCTCCCAGGCCCTACCCCCATATCCCTACATATTTACTCACTAATCCCTCTAACCTACGCATCTCAGGATACTAAGGGGCAATACTAAGGGGCAATTTTAGCATGGTCAATCAACCTAACCCACACATCTTTGGACTGTGGGAGGAAACCGGAGCACCCGGAGGAAACCCACGCAGACACAAGGAGAATGTGCAAACTCCATACAGGCAGTGACCCAAGCCGGGAATCGAACCCAGGTCCCTGGAGCTGTGAAGCAGCAGTGCTAACCACTGTGCTACCGTGAAGAAAACCCCAACATTTGGTGTCCAAAAGTGTGATTATTTCAAACTTCTGGGAGCCACAAAACATAACACAAACTTAATGGAATTTGTTTCGAGAAGTGACTGAGTGACTGGATCGGCAAAAGAAATGTAGTAGGTGCCGGCTAGATGGATTTTCACAAAGGTTCTGACTCCCAACACAAGAAATGTAAAGATTTGCTACCCAAGAGACATAGAACAACCTTCTAAGATCAGCTGTGATCTTATTGACTGGCAGAGCAGCTCAAAGAGCTGAATTGCATACTCCAGCTCCTTTAGTTATGTTCTCATGTTTACATTGCTCCTACTCATGTATGCGGATTGTAATTATATCAGTGTCTGTGGGGAAATCAGAAGCAGCTGTAAGCTTCGCCAACATCAACGTCCCTCCTGTTGTTTCTCACCTGCTTTATAGTCAGTGCAGCCTCCAGCCGTGAGCTCCGGTTTGACAACTCATCCTTTAACAGCTGCCATTGTTTCTGGAGGGTGGTGATCCATCTCCTCACCTCCTTCTCGCAGTCCATATTCTGCTGATACAGGTGCTGGCCTTTCCTCACCACCGAGAAACAGATGGACTGGTGGCAATTAAACTCAGACTCCAGGGCCTTCAAGAACAACACAATTACATAAATTCAGGAAATGGGAGTACAGATACTCCTACTGCACTCTACTGGCTCCAGTGTCACGTCTATCACACTCGCTCCATAGTCAGGGATACGGGCTCCAGTACCACACCCTCAGTCATTAGCCTCCATTATCACTCACTCACACTCTGGGACATTAGCTCCAACATCATACCCACTCAAGACCCTGGGACACTGGCTCCAGTATCATACCCATTCCACACTCTAGGACACTGGCTTCAGTACCACACTCTCATCACACTTTCAGGTAAAGGCTGATAAAATACTACGGATGCTGGAATCTGAAACAAAAACAAAAAATGCTGGAAAATCTCAGCAAGTCTGACAGCATCTGTGGAGAGAGAATTCTCTCGTTTTCAGACACAGGCGTCCATTATCACACTCCCTCACACTCTGGGACACTCGCTCCAATGTCACACCCACTCCACACTCTGTGACACTGGCGTCCATTATCACACTCCCTCACACTCTGGGACACTCGCTCCAATGTCACACCCACTCCACACTCTGTGACGCTGGCCTCCATTATCACACTTCCTCACACTCTGCGACACAGGCTCCAGGATTACCATGGTGATGCCAGCGGGTACCTTGTGTTTTTGAATTGACAGTGTGATCTGGGTGATGTCGCGCCCTAATGTGGTTGTCCGCACCAATTGCCACTTCTCATAGACCCACGACTCCTCCTCTTCACAGTCCCGGAAAAACTCAAACAATTTCTGCTGCTGCTCCAGTTTAGAATGTCTGTTTTAGCAAGAAAAATAAATCAGGTTACAATGACAGCGAGTCCTGATCACCGCAGGTTGCGATATCTATGAAGCAGTGAATCCCAGTCACAGCGACTTCTGGTAACAGTCATTGTGAGTCCAGGGTCACCACAATGTTTAGACACTGTGGGCGCGATCTTTCCAGCCGGCTGCGCAGCTGGCTGAAAAGATAGTGCGTGAGGCTTTCATGCCAGGTGCGAGCCAGTCTCGCACCAAAAGCCATCTTCCCGGCCCTCCCGCGATCAGTTTCATGCCCAAAACGGTCACGAAGCCGATTTGAATATTAAAGACATGATTTACATGACATTAATGCATCCGGCATGGCTGTTTTCGGCTTTCCTGACGTTCCCCCCAGTCGGTGAGGCCTCTGGCAAACGGAAATCACTGCTGGTCCCCATCCCCACCAGGCACTGCCCTCTGGGCACCATAATAGTGCCAGGGGGGAATGCGAAGGGGATGGGGCTTGAGTGGGGGTGCAGCCTGAGTGGGGATGTGGTTATGATGGTGGTAGTAAGCAATGGGAGGAGTTCTGCAGGGGGTCAAGGGGGGGGAACTCTGCATGGGGTGTGGCAAAGGGGGAGGGGCAAGGGGGGAGCTCTGTATGGGGAGGGGCAAGGGGGGAGCTCTGCAGGGGGAGGGGCAAGGGGGAGCTCTGTATGGGGAGGGGCAAGGGGGGAGCTCTGCAGGGGGAGGGGCAAGGGGGAGCTCTGCAGGGGCAGGGGCAAGGGGGGAGCTCTGCAGGGGGAGGGGCAAGGGGGGAGCTCTGCAGGGGGAGGGGCAAGGGGGAGCTCTGCAGGGGCAGGGGCAAGGGGGGAGCTCTGCAGGGGGAGGGGCAAGGCGGGAGCTCTGCGGGGGGAGGGGCAAGGGGGGAGCTCTGCAGGGCGAGGCAATGGGGTTGATCGTCAAACGGGGATGCATGCAGGGGGGGTGATTGGCAACAGAGGAGCATGCAGAGGGGGATGATCAGCAATGGGAGGACATGCGGGGGGGGGTGGTGATCGGCAATGGGGAGGGTTGATTGGCAAAGAGGGGGGGCTGCGGACAGTGTTGTTATGGGAGACTCATCATTAGCCATATTAGAGCATGATAGCACCTGTGCTGCCATGCGGGGACGGGGGGCGGGGGGGGGGGGGGGGGGGGGTCGGCTATGCAATGGTCTATGCAATGACGATCTGCAGTCAGAACGAACGTGCACATGCACAATAATTGTGGGGCCAGGGTCACTGCAAGTTCCAGTCACTGAGAGTCCTGATAACAGAGAATTGCAGACACTGCAAATCTCCGTAACTGTGGCTGTTGGTAACGCACGGGTCTGGTACCACCGGGTGCCAGTAACAGCAAGTCCTAGTAACTTGGATTCCCGATATTTTTACGGATCATGGCCACTGCAAGTGTTGGTAACAATGGGTCCGGTAATTGGGGCTCCGGTATCAGCAGGCTCTACTCATAGGAAGACTCTTTGGCTCTGCCCTAACATCACATCTCATCCCAATTTCAGGACAGATTCCCCTTTAAAGTCATATGACGTTTTCCATTCCTTATATCAATCATTCTATGTGGGGCGGCGCAGTGGTTCGTACTGCTGCCAGGCACCTGGGTTCAATTCTGGCCTCGGGTCTCTGTCTGTGTGGAATTTGCATGTTCTCCCTGTGTCTGCATGGGTTTCCTCTGGGTGCTCTAGCTTCCTCCCACAGTCCAAAGGCGTGCTGGTTAGGTGAATTGGCCATGCAAAATTGCTCCTTAGTGTATGCGAACAGGCGCCGGAGTGTGGCAACTAGGGGATTTTCACATTAGCTGCATTGCAGTGTTAATGTAAGCCTACTTGTGACTAATAAATAAACTTTAAAACTTAACTTTAACTATGGATCATCTGAAAGCATGAGTTAAGTGTCAATTCATGCGTGGTTGTTGTCTCAGAACTAGGTTGAGACAACCAAACTCATTCTATGCAGGTCTCTTATGGGCAGATGGCTGAGGAGGCGGCTGAGGCTTTTATTACTTTATTACCCAACTGACGTCTGTACCACCTTGTGGTGGGTAATCTCTGACCTGGTCTTGCTGAGCTCTAGGAGATTGCTGTATAAGGCATTGAGCTTCCCGAGTTTGCCCTGAACCAGCTCAGCATTCAGCTCATTGCTTCTCCTGAGATTGTCAGCTCTCTGGTTGATGTGTTTCAGGGTTTCTCCGTGAGATGAGATTTGAGAAACGATCAGGTTGTGCTTCTGTACCATGTCCACCACATCGAACAGGTGCTTGCCATAATCGCTCGAACTTACCACTGGCTGTAGGGGGAAGAGAAACAATGCCTGAACCATGGCAGTGTGCTGGAGTTCTAACACTTTCACACTTTCAATGACTAAACTGAAGCCACCGTATTATGAATTGCTTCTCTGCTCTTTTTCTGACTTCCACCTCGTCAACTGACCAACTGGTCTACAAAAAACTGCACTGTGACTATCAGTGAGCTGCTGATATCAAATGACAGTGAGAGTTCAGAAATTCAGTTAGAGGGTGACGAATCTATGAAATTCATTGCCACATAAGGCTGTGGAGGCAGGTCATTGAATATATTTAAGACAGAGATAGATAGGGTTCTTGATTGGTAAGGGGATCAAAAGTTTTGGGGAAAAGGCGGGAGAATAGGGTTGAGAAACATACTAGTCATGATTGAATGGCGGAGGAGACTCAATGGGCCGAATGGCATAATTCTGCTCCTATATCTTATGGTCTTATGGATACTGACGGCGCTGGGTCCACTTTCATTCTTCCCATACACAGATGTTTCAGGCTTGAATATAGGGAACACAAACTCAAAATCTCACAACACAGATGTAAGAGGCTGGTCAAACAATGATAAAACGTGCAAAAAGCGCCTGGCTTAGCAGAATGGGCAGATAGATAGGAGATACAATTTAATTGAAGTGTAATGCAATACAATTCAGGAGGGAAGTTCAGGAAAGACAGCATAAGCTCAATGAAAAGACACTGTAGGGAACAGAGGAACAGAAGAACATAGGGATGTCAATCCACAATGCCATAAAATTGTAAATACAGATTGATAAACAATAAAGTCACGAACAACACTTTTGTTTTGTAATAAAGAGCAGAGAGTTCAAGGGTAGTGATGATCATTTTGAGTAATGCAATGATTTGCCACAATTGAAGAATATTCATTGCGTGGGGCGGCACGGTAGCACAGTGGTTAGCACAGCTGCTTCACAGCTCCAGGGACCTGGGTTCGATTCCCGGCTTGGGTCACTGTCTGTGTGGAGTTTGCACATTCTCCTCCCTGTGGTTTCCTCCCACAGTCCAAAGATGTGCGGGTTAGGTTGATTGGCCATGCTAAATTGCCCCTTAGTGTCCTGAGATGCGTAGGTTAGAGGGGTTAGCGGGTAAATGTGTAGGGATATGGGGGTAGGGCCTGGGTGGGATTGTGGTTGGTGCAGACTCGATGGGCCGAATGGCCTCTTTCTGTACTGTAGGGTTTCTATGATTTCTATGAATATGCCTTTACTTATAATGCATCAATCTGTCGGGGATGCCTTGGGTGAACAATAAACCCTTTAATCATAAGATCATTATGGATGAGGAAGATTACTGAATCCATCTTAATTCAACCGTCCAGGAATGCCTGCATTGTGTTACTGCAGCATCCAGTTAGTTTGTAAACAATTCTAGGGCTCTACCACTCTATCCGGAATTGAATTTCATGCATTGGTCACTCTTCCTAATATCTGTACAAAACCTGCCTTTTAATGACCCCAAACTGTCTTCTTATCTGTTGACGATAAACTTGTTTTATGATCAATACAAGCACAACCCTACTTCCATTTCTTCTGCTTCTGTTGAGTTAGGATCATAGACTAACATTCTTATTCCACGCCCGTCTTTAATATGAATGCGGTTAACATGATGACGACCTGGGAGCAGAGATTGTTTTGTGACGTTGTTTGAGGGATAGATATTGACCAGGATGCTGGGGATAACTCCCCTACTCTTCTTCAAAATATTGCCTTGGGATATTTTACATTCACATAAACAGACAAATGGGGCCTCAGTTGAACATCTCATCCGAAAGATTCTCCTGATCTCTCCAAATAACAGACAAACAAAACTCTGAGACCATATATTACATGGCATTGACTGCCAGTCAGGAAAGAGACAAATGAGAACAGGAGATCAGAGCATCCCGACACACAGAGAGGAGTTAGAGGGAATGGGGCAGAAAAGGATAGAAAGGAGGGTTGGTCAGTTGATGAGTAGAACCAAAGGTTCTGAGAACCCACTGCTAATACCAAACTTTAAAAGACCTTGATTTACTACATAATGCAGAAGACTTCAACCAGGACAATTGATTAAATCAACACAATGACAATACTGAAGACCAATGGCAAATTTGAATGCCACCGGGATGTTTCCAGTACAACACTTTAGCTACCCAGCTAAAAACTTAAAGGCCTTGGTTGATATACTTTAGAGAAGCATGGCTTCAGGGGTGATTTGATTGAGACTTATAAAATAATGAACAGACAAACTAGGTTGTGCACACTGAAAAATTATTTCATTTTGATATGCTCGGGAGGTCTAAGGTCATGTGTGTAAAAATCCAATCCTTGTTTTCAAATGCCACCATGGCTTCATTCACTAACTCCCTCCCTATTTCTGTAAACCCTGCCAGTCTTACAATCTTCTGAGAACTCGGGCCTTCTCCAATTCTTGTGCATCCCGATTTTCTGACTATCCACTATAGAGTGGATAGTCAGAAGCTTTTTCCCAGGATGGAAGAGTCAATTACTAGAGGGCATAGGTTTAAGGTGCGAGGGGCAAGCTTTAAAGGAGATGTACGAGGCAAGTTTTTTACACATAGGGTGGTTGGTGCCTGGAACTCGCTGGCGGGGGAGGAAGTGGAAGCAGGCACGATAGTGACTTTTAAGGACGTCTTGACAAATACATGAATAGGATGGGAATAGAGGGATATGGTCCCCGGAAGGTTAGGGGGTTTTAGTTCAGACAGGCAGCATTGTCGGTGCAGACTTGGAGGGCTGAAGGGCCTGTTCCTGTGCTGTAATTTTCTTTGTTCTTCACTCCACCATTAATGGTCATGCTTTCACTCACCTAGGCTCTGGAATTTCCTCCCTAAACCTTTCCCCGTCTCTAACGTGCTCTCCTTTAAAATGTTCCTTAAAACCTACTTCTTTGACTATGATTTGGCCAGCTGTCAAAATATCTTATGTTGCTCAGTGTCAAATTTTGCTTGATAACACACCTGATCCCATGCTTTGGGATATTTTACTATGTTAAAGGCTCGAATATAAATGCAGGCTGTTGTAGAAATTGCACAAAGAAAGAAATATATACGGTTGAATTTTTAAGGTGGCGAGCGCTGGGCATAACATGCTCCTACTGACTGTCAGAAGCCACTGCCATTTAACACTCAATAAGCATTCATTGGCAGTGGGCAGGGCTTCTATCTGCCCTTGGAAAGAAATCCCGCTTTGGAGAACTGTCGGCCAACCTGATTGACTGACAACTCTCCATCCCCTCCAGACATAGCGCTGCAGTGGCCAGAAGAGGTACTGTAGCACCCTGCCTGGAACTAAGTCCCGGGACCATTCCCAAGTTAAATCCTGGGGATCCCGGGGACAGGGTGGTTGTGGATGCGGGGGGGAGGGAGGAGGGGGGGGGGGGTGATCTTGGCATTGAGGGTTAGGCCAGCAGGGGGAGGGATGGCTGTAACTTCCATGTTCCAGAGGGGAGGGCACCCCAAATCTGAAGGGGCCCACCCCTTCCCGTCCATGCCAGATTCTTCTCTTTGAATTTGGTGACATGAGAGAGAGGTCTGTGCACATTGCTTGTCCATCATTATCTCCACACAGCTGGGGCCCTGATTGGATTCAGTAATGTGATAAAATTGTTTTTCCAACTTAATATTCAGTGGCTAACCTTTAAAAAAAATCTCACCTGAAGGGTCATTATTTCTTGGTAAATACTATCAATATCTCGGAGTAAGGTGAGTGCAGCCGCCATCTTGTTCAGGGATTGTCTGTGTTTGTGAAGCTGTTGAAGGAGATCTTGCCAGCGATGTCCAACATCCTGCTGTCTATAGAAAAAGAAGAGATTTCAAACACTGCACCAGAGTCTGGATGCCCACCCTATCCTGGTCCCCTGGAACACACACATCCGATTCCCAGTTCTATGCTTTCACTGGGAGGGTCCATCATCAAGTACACGTTCACAAACAGCATGAGGTGTGTGTTATTCATTGAAAAGACAGTGTCTGAACCACTGACTTACCTAATCCGTGAAGGGAACTGTCCGAGCCAGCCAGTCCCTGAAAAGAAAGTGCCTGACCAACTGACCACCCATTCGCTTATAGAATCATAGAAATCATAGAATCATAGAAACCCTACAGCACAGAAAGAGGCCATTCGGCCCATCGAATCTGCACCGACCACAATCCCACCCAGGCCCTACCCCCATATCCCTATATATTTTACCCACTAATCCCTCTAACCTACGCATCTCAGGACACTAAGGGCAATTTTAGCATGGCCAATCAACCTAACCTGCACATCTTTGGACTGTGGGAGGAAACCGGAGCACCCGGAGGAAACCTACGCAGACACGAGGAGAATGTGCAAACTCCACACAGACAGTGACCCGAGCCGGGAATCGAACCCAGGTCCCTGGAGCTGTGAAGCAGCAGTGATAACCACTGTGCTACCGAGCTTAATCGGACGACTTGTTGTTCTAAACCACAATTGTATAACAATGAGATGAAGGGCTAGCAATAAATTAATCTTACTTCTTCACTATCTCAGCCTTGCCATGGTAGTTCTCATTCTTGATGACCTGTGCCATTTCAGCCAGAGCCTTAAATCTCTGCTCCCTGGCTAACACATCAGTGGTGATAGCCTCCAGCCTTTTGGTGGCAGCTTCTGCCTCCTCTATGCTCCCCACATTGACATTTTGTTTGGCAAGAACTGATCCCATGTCAGTGAGGTAAGCCTCCCTCAGCACGGCCTTCTTCCTGAACTTCTGCACCAGTTGCTCCAGTCTCTCCAGGCGCAGCATCTCTTTTTGCAGAGCCTTCTCCCGCTCGTATTCAGACTTCTCCAGATTGCCCCAGTGCCTCTCAATGTCACTTAATGTCTTCCCCTCTGGAGGGATGTACTGTCTCATGTTGTTGGCTCTCTGTTTGGTCCTGATGTTGAAGAGTTGAGCCTCAATGACTCCTCGCTCTTGATACTTAGGTGGTTTCTCCACGGTGCGGAAGGTTTTGAAGTCTGCCACCAGTTTTTGCATGCCGGTCAATGAGTTGGGGAAGTGACGGTCATTCAGCTCATTCACTTTGTTCTTGATCCACTGGAGCAGGTCCGATACCAGTAGCCGATATTCGCCTTTGAGATCTTCAATGTCCTTCAGGAGATGAATAATCTGTGAAAAGAATAGAAACCAGGACTCAGTCTCAAATTAAATATATACGTTAGAAACACTAAGGGAGTTCACTACTCTTCCTAAGGCCTTTGGATATCCCTTACATGTTGTAAGTCCAAGAGATATTAGCTCAAGCTGATCTATAAACAGACCAGGAAGTCTCAAGACTCCCTTAAAAATAAATGAAATCATGTCACAGATGTTGTGAAACTCTGGAGAAATTAATATTTTTCTGTTAGGTGATCTCCTCAGTTCTCCCCAGTGATTCGAACTCAATTAGTACCACCACACTGTAGTCTGGATGGACCAGCTTAGAAACTTCGATCCTTAGTTACCACTCACCAATCAGTGGAAGTAGTATTTTCCTGACTCGTCCGATCAAAACCTATCACCAATTTGAGCCCCTCTGTTAGCTCTCCTCTTACCTTCCTTGTTCCAATGAAAACCGCTCTAGTTTCTCAAGTCTCTCTTTATAACTAAAGCCTCTCACCCTCGTTACCATAGGAGTGAATCTTTTCTGCTCCATATCCTTGTCCTTGACAACCTTCCAAAAACCAGATACAATATTCCAACTGGGAAGGCAATGAAAGAATCTAATAACACATGAGGCAAACAAAACACACTCGTCTTTTTCTGTAACTAGGTTTTCCTGGAAGAAGTCGCAAGTCTATCACCAGTGGTTATATTTTGAGGGATGCCCAGGAGATTCTCCCGCTCTTACTGCCCGCCATAGGCATTTTGGAAGGACTTGCAGGTGGATAATCAACCTGTTTGGTCGTATTATGACTGCATCATCTATGGCCCTTAACTGAGACTTGAATCCAAAGCTTCTGGCTCAGAGGCAGGGACGCTACCCACTGTATCACAGCAGCTCCTTGTAAAAAAGAAAAACCATTTAAATGTGGATGTAGCTCAAAACTAAGAATGAATACAAAATAGTAAATATTCTAAACGATTACTGTCTCCAAGTATTCATAAGTAAAAGATAGAACTTGCAGGTATACCACACCTTTTGTAACCTCAGGACATACCAAAGTGCTTCATAGCCAATTAAGTACCTTCAAAGTCTCTGTTATAATGTAGGAAATGTGGCAACCAATTTGTACTTAGCGAGATCCCATGGACCGCAATAAGGCAAATGAACAGTTCACTTGTTTTAGTGACAATAGTTGAGGGATAAATATTGTAAGAAGTCTCACAACACCAGGTTAAAGTCCAACGGGTTTATTTGGTAGCAAAATCCACTAGCTTTCGGAGCACTGCTCCTTCGTCAGGTAAGTGGGAGTTCTGTTCACAAACAGGGTATATAAAGACACAAACTCAATTTACAAAATAATGATTGGAATGCGAGTCTTTACAGGTAATCAAGTCTCAAAGGTACAGACAATGTGAGTGGAGAGAGGGTTAAGCACAGGTTAAAGAGATGTGTATTGTCTCCAGACAGGACAGTTAGTGAGATTTTGCAAGTCCAGGCAAGTCATGGGGGTTACAGATAGTGTGACATGAACCCAAGATCCCGGTTGAAGTCATCCTCGTGTGCGGAACTTGGCTATCAGTCTCTGCGCAGCGACTCTGCGCTGTCGTGTGTCGTGAAGGCTGCCTTGGAGAACGCTTACCCGGATCTTACCGAAGATCTGACGAAGGGGCAGCAAGCGCTCCGAACGCTAGTGGCTTTTGCTACCAAACAAACCTGTTGGACTTTAACCTGGTGTTGTGAGACTTCTTACTGTGTTTACCCCAGTCCAACGCCGGCATCTCCACATCATGGATAAATATTGGCCATGACACAAGGATAACTCCCCCTGCTCTTCCTTTCTTAAAGGGTGCCATGGATCTATTATGCCTATCTGACAGAGCAGACAGGGCCTTGGTTTAATGTTTCAGCCAAGCCACAGGAGCCAGCAAAAACTAATTCTCCAAATACTCAGACGCTCTTCAAGCATTGTGGATTTGTCAATAAGTGACAGAAGACAGTTGTTCAAACAGGATGATTGGGAGATTCTCCTTAAATAAAAGACTATTAGTGACATTATAATTAAGATATTTGTTATAGTACCTTTATAATTCTCTTCTGTACAGTCTGACCCTGCCTCATTTTGGAGAAGTAATGGTAGTACAGAGACACATAGGTCATGATGGACTTTTCATCTGGATGAGAGATGGCCACATCCTCTGGGTCCAGGAGTTTGGGAATTTCCAGTTTCTCCTCCGCGACATTGAAGGCATTAGTTAGGTTTTGTATCCACTGGTTCTGTTTCAGGTGCTCATAGTTGATCAGATCAGGTCTGCAAAGTATACCAAGATACTTTATTAATTAAATTCATTCCTTTAATAATACAAACAAAATTTGTCTGCCAAACATGTTAGCCCGAGTACCGGATGGGGTTGGCTATAATGCCCTTCATGGTTGAATAGATGGTTACAGTCTCGGCTCCTGACATATGAAGGGTGGCCACCTGGATCAAATGACAGAGAGCTCCTGATATTTGGACACATCAAGGGTCAGTACCTTGAGGACAGAAGGAATAGTCATACATTTTTAATTAAAAGGCAGCAGAAACCCATGTTCACCCACACAAGAGGAGAAAACTCCAACATTTGCCAGGAGTAGGAAGATTCTGGCTTCCACCCCCTTTGATGCTTAAGATGAGGAGGATCCACTGCCCTGTGATCCTGCAGCAGAAGGAGGAAAGCTTGTAATTGTACTGTTCACTTCCCATGTATAAATCAAGGTGATGCCCACAGGTTGAAGCATAATTCAGAGATGGGTCATTTGTTACACGGGTCAATGCATCCCTTGAAATGTACAGCCGCATTGCCACATGATGCGTGTTTCTAATATTTCACCATTATAGACATTTCCAGTTGTATAAAACATGAGCTGGTTGGAGCAGTCCCAACACTCCTGGTTGAGTTCCACAATCAAGCTAAGTGTTAATTAAAGCTAATATTGTTTTAAATTCCACTTGTTTATAAATTACTCCATACACAATGTGGGAGCTGCTGTGTGGAATAATAAATACTGCATTTCATTCCACGCAGTGTGTTCCACTGTTTAATGTGTGGTAACTTCTCCTGTGCCATGGAATTCACTCTGCAATACAGATCTGCCTGATATGGAGGTGCCACTTGTAGGAAAACAGGCTACTTACTGTCTGTGAACAGATAGATCCTGTTAGCAGCTGACAGTCAGGGGACTGTAAAACCTCAAGCAAGCAAGTCCTATCCACAATAGCTCAGTCAGTAGTAGCTGTGGTATTGAAATCAGCAAACAAGCAGATGGAAAACAACAAAGCCTACAGCCCCAATGGTATTCCAGCTAAGCATTCAAAGCTGGTTGGCTTTTGCTCACATCAAGACTCCAAGTGCTCATCCCAAGGATATGGTAAGAAAAAGAACTCCATCGCTCCCAACTCACTGGTAGATAAATTGTGCAGTGGAAACTATTGAGGCATTTCCCTCTTGTTGATAAGAGGGAAAATGCTGCCACACTTTCTCCTGAATCACCTACTTCCTGTGGCTGAGGAAATCTTTCCAGAGACACTGTGTGACTTTAGACTTTCTAGTGGAGCCTCTAACATATCTTTGTTGCCAGCCAAATCAAATAAAACTACTGAGAACAACATACATTTCATTGCATTCATCAACCTAACCAAAGCATTTAACTGAGTAAATCATGAGGCTCTGTGGATTGTGCCCCAATGATTTAGACGTCCAAGAAACTTTAACACAATCCTGCAATTGATTCATGATGATATGATTGTGACTGTCTTGAGTGGCGGATCTGAAACTGACCTCAAAAGTACAGACCAGGGTCGAGCAAGGCTGTGTGGCAGCCCCATACTATTTACAATCTACCTGACAGTGGCTACTAACCTCATCAAAGGTCAACTGCTCTCTGATGTCCATATTAAATACTGTCCAGATGGAAAACTCTTCAACCTTTGTCACCTCCATGCCAAAACTAAACTGACCACTATAGATATACATAATCTATAGCTTGTGGATGACGGCAGCATCATTGCCCTTTTTACACCAGATTTATAACCCACTGTCAATATCTTCAATTCTACATACAAGAAACATGGCTTTGAATGTTGCCAAAACAAAACTCAGATCCAGTCACGCCTGGGCAGCCAAATATTCCACCTGTCATATATGTTGAAGGAGAGACATGTGTTGAACACTTGCTACACCTGGGTAGCCACCTCTCTCAAAAGACCATAATTGATGAGGAGTTCCAACACCAGAGCTGTGCCAGCTCAGCCTTCTCCAAACCGCGGCAGTGAGTATTTGACAACAAAGACCTCCACAAATCAACAAGAGTGCTAGACTACAGAGCAGTTATCACCACTCTCCTGTACTGCAGTGAGACCTAGATTCTTATGTGTATCAGTGACACATAACAACACCAGAGAAATTCCGTCACCAATGCTTCTGCCACATCCCCCAGATTCAATACGAGGATTATCAAATAAACACAGTGGGCACGATCTTACCATCTGATCTCACCACGTTCCCGCTGCAGCGAGGTTGAAGACTTTGGCAACAAGCCAAATTTCCGTTCACTGCAACAGGATGGGAAAATCCCATTGGCATGAATGGTCGGAAAATTCCAGCCAGTGTCTTTCTTGAAGCCATCTCCACAAGAATTCAGGCAAAACTCCTGCAAAATTAACTTTGATGGAATGGGCATTGTCTGGATAGACAAAAATTATCTCCCCTGTGCTGTTCCATTTTCTCAACTCTCAAATGGCCAACGTTCCAGGGCAGGACAAAGAAAATGCTTCAAAGACACTCTGCAGCTCTTCTTGAAGTGCAGCAGCACTGACATTAATGGTTGGAGAAGCTTGCTACCTACCATTCAAAATGGCAACAAAATAAGTCACAACTTCTTAACGATAAGGCAGAGTGAGAAGAAAGACAGGGAAGGAAACCCTGCACTCCAGATCTAAGAAGCTCAGGACTCATCCTGCCCCATATGAATAAAGATCTATGGGTCAAGAATTGGTCTGTTTGGTCACTTGAAGATTCATGGCAGATACTGTCATCCTCAAATCGAGGGATAGCTGATGATGTCCTCGGCTATAGAAGTATAGGAGATATAGATATAAGAGATATAAATATAAGAGAAATATAGAGATATTAAAAATGTAGGTCTTGTGCTATATAATGCTTTACCAAAGTACAACCAATGCTGGAGGATTGCAATTGTTGGAAATATATTGCTGGGTGCTTCTTTTCAGTTTGAGCATTTCACACAACCACTCAATAATTTATCTTTCTTGGATTTTTTTCTCCCACCTCACCCTACATTGCTTTTCCTTCAGCATACCAACTACTGCACAAGGTCAACTCCTGTTCATTGTGAACATTTTGAAAATGCAGATTTTTTTGTGACTGCTCTCACATTACAATTATGCTGTGAATTTTACAAGAATTTATTTTCCGTTTTTGATCATTTAGAACATAGAACATAGAACAGTACAGCACAGAACAGGCCCTTCGGCCCACGATGTTGTGCCGAGCTTTATCTGAAACCAAGATCAAGCTATCCCACTCCCTATCATCCTGGTGTGCTCCATGTGCCTATCCAATAACCGCTTAAATGTTCCTAAAGTGTCTGACTCCACTATCACTGCAGGCAGTCCATTCCACACCCCAACCACTCTCTGCGTAAAGAACCGACCTCTGATATCCTTCCTGTATCTCCCACCACGAACCCTATAGTTATGCCCCCTTGTAATAGCTCCATCCACCCGAGGAAATAGTCTTTGAACGTTCACTCTATCTATCCCCTTCATCATTTTATAAACCTCTATTAAGTCTCCCCTCAGCCTCCTCCGCTCCAGAGAGAACAGCCCTAGCTCCCTCAACCTTTCCTCATAAGACCTACCCTCCAAACCAGGCAGCATCCTGGTAAATCTCCTCTGCACTCTTTCCAGCGCTTCCACACCCTTCTTATAGTGAGGTGACCAGAACTGCACACAATATTCCAAATGTGGTCTCACCAAGGTCCTGTACAGTTGCAGCATAACCCCACGGCTCTTAAACTCCAACCCCCTGTTAATAAAAGCTAACACACTATAGGCCTTCTTCACAGCTCTATCCACTTGAGTGGCAACCTTCAGAGATCTGTGGATATGGACCCCAAGATCTCTCTGTTCCTCCACAGTCTTCAGAACCCTACCTTTGACCCTGTAATCCACATTTAAATTAGTCCTACCAAAATGAATCACCTCACATTTATCAGGGTTAAACTCCATTTGCCATTTTTCAGCCCAGCTTTGCATCCTATCTATGTCTCTTTGCAGCCTACAACAGCCCTCCACCTCATCCACTACTCCACCAATCTTGGTGTCATCAGCAAATTTACTGATCCACCCTTCAGCCCCCTCCTCTAAGTCATTAATAAAAATCACAAAGAGCAGAGGACCAAGCACTGATCCCTGCGGCACTCCGCTAGCAACCTGCCTCCAATCCGAAAATTTTCCATCGACCACCACCCTCTGTCTTCGATCAGACAGCCAGTTACGTATCCAATCGGCCAACTTTCCCTCTATCCCACACCTCCTCACTTTCATCATAAGCCGACCATGAGAGACCTTATCAAACGCCTTACTAAAATCCATGTATATGACATCAACTGCCCTACCTTCATCAACACACTTAGTTACCTCCTCAAAAAATTCTATCAAATTTGTGAGGCACGACTTGCCCTTCACAAATCCGTGCTGACTATCCCGGATTAATCCGCATCTTTCTAAATGGTCGTAAATCCCATCTCTAAGGACCTTTTCCATCAATTTACCAACCACCGAAGTAAGACTAACCGGTCTATAATTACCAGGGTCATTTCTATTCCCTTTCTTAAACAGAGGAACAACATTCGCCATTCTCCAGTCTTCTGGCACCATCCCCGTGGACAGCGAGGACCCAAAGATCAAAGCCAAAGGCTCTGCAATCTCATCCCTTGCCTCCCAAAGAATCCTAGGATACATTTCATCAGGCCCAGGGGACTTATCGACCTTCAGTTTATTCAAAACTGCCAGGACATCCTCCCTCCGAACATCTATTTCCTCCAGCCTATTAGCCTGTAACACCTTCTCTTCCTCAAAAACATGGCCCCTCTCCTTGGTGAACACTGAAGAAAAGTATTCATTCATCACCTCGCCTATCTTTACTGACTCCATACACAAGTTCCCACTACTGTCCTTGACCGGCCCTAAGCTCACCCTGGTCATTCTTTTATTCCTCACATAAGAGTAAAAAGCCTTGGGGTTTTCCTTGATCTGACCCGCCAAGGACTTCTCGTGTCCCCTCCTAGCTCTCCTAAGCCCCTTTTTCAGCTCATTCCTTGCTAACTTGTAACCCTCAATCGAGCCATCTGAACCTTGTTTCCTCATCCCTACATAAGCTTCCCTCTTCCTTTTCACAAGACATTCCACCTCTTTCGTGAACCATGGTTCCCTCACTCGGCCATTTCCTCCCTGCCTGACAGGGACATACCTATCAAGGACATCCAGTATTTGTTCCTTGAAAAAGTTCCACTTTTCATTAGTTCCTTTCTCTGACAGTTTCTGTTCCCAACTTATGCCCCCTAATTCTTGCCTAATCGCATCATAATGACCTCTCCCCCAATTGTAAACCTTGCCCTGCCGTACGGCCCTATCCCTCTCCATTGCAATAACAAAAGACACCGAATTGTGTCACTATCTCCAAAGTGCTCTCCCACAACCAAATCTAACACTTGGCCCGGTTCATTTCCCAGTACCAAATCCAATGTGGCCTCACCTCTTGTCGACCTATCCACATATTGTGTCAGGAAACCCTCCTGCACACACTGCACAAAAACTGCCCCATCCGAACTATTTGACCTACGAAGGCTCCAATCAATATTTGGAAAGTTAAAGTCCCCCATGACAACTACCCTGTGACCCCCACACATATCCATAATCTGCTTAGCAATTTCTTCCTCCACATCTCTATTACTATTTGGGGGCCTATAATAAAGTCCTAACAACGTGACCGCTCCTTTCCTATTTCTAACCTCAGCCCATATTACCTCAGTGTGCAGATCCCCCTCGAAGTGCCTTTCCGCATCCGTTAAACTATCCTTGATTAACAATGCCACTCCTCCACCTCTTTTACCAGCTTCCCTACACTTAGTGAAACATCTATACCCCGGAACGTCCAACAACCATTCCTGTCCTTGTTCTACCCACGTCTCCGTAATGGCCACAACATCGTAGTCCCAAGTACCAATCCACGCCCCAAGTTCATCTACCTTGTTCCGGATGCTCCTTGCATTGAAGTAGACACACTTCAACCCACCTTCCTGTCTTCCGGTACCCACCCTTGACCCTGATACCTTGCCCAATACCTCACCACCCTCACTGACTTCTGGACTACAAGTCCTTTTCCCACTCCCCTAACAAATTAGTTTAAACCCCCCTGAAGAGCCGTAACAAATTTCCCTCCTAGGATATTGGTGCCCCTCTGGTTCAGGTGCACCCCGTCCTGTTTGTACAGGTCCCACCTTCCCCAGAATGTGTTCCAATTATCCACGTATCTGAAACCCTCCCTCCTACACCATCCCTGCAACCACATGTTTAACTGCACTCTCTCCCTGTTCCTCAACTCGCTATCACGTGGCACCGGCAACGTACCAGAGATGACCACATGTTTTGTCTTGGCTCTCAGCTTCCAGCCCAGCTCCAGAAATTCCTGCTTTAAATCCCCGTCCCTTCGCTTACCTATGTCATTGGTACCAATGTGTACCATGACTTATGACTGTTTCCCCTCCCCCTTCAGAATCCGGAAAACACGGGCTGAGACGTCACGGACCTTGGCATCCGGTAGGCAACATACCATCCGTGAGTCTCTTTTGCTGCCACAGAACCTCCTATCTATCCCTCTAACTAACGAGTCCCCAATAACTATTGCCCTCCCGCTCTGCCCCTTACCCTCCCGAGCCACAGAGATGGACACAGTGCTGGAGATCCTCTCACTGCGGCTCACCACTGGTATGTCATCCCCCTCAACCGTATCCAAAGCGGAATACTTGTTGCTAAGGGGAACGAACACCGGGGATCCCTGCACGGACTGCTTCCTCCCAGCCCCTCTCACCGTCACCCATCTGTTTTCATTCCTCGGAGTAACTGTATTCCTAAAGCTTCTGTCTATGGCCACCTCTGCGTCCCTAATGATCCTAAGTTCATCCAACTCCAGCTCCAGTTCCCTAACACGGTTTTGGAGCAGCTGCAGATGGGTGCACTTCCCACAGATGTAATCAGCAGGGACACTGTCGTCGTCCCTCACCTCAAACATAGTGCAAGAGGAACATAGCACTGCCTGCACACCCATCCCCTCTAGATACCTTGCCAGTACCAAGTAGAAAGTGCAAAAATGAATTAAACTCACCTCTGCTCACCCTTTCTGCCTAAGCCCTGTGAGCCAAAGCCTTATAGCTCACACTCTGCTTCCCACTCACTATGCTGCCCGCTCCCGACGCTGCCCGCTGTATACTGCAGCCTACCTTTTATACTTCACGCGCTTAAAAAACCCTTCCCAGACTCCTTAGCAGCCCACTTCCAGTTTTCACTTTAAACTTAAAATTCTACTGCAAAAGTAAAGGCCAAAAAAAACCACACACGAGCTGACTAATTAAATAAATAAACAATTCAATTAATCTCTCACCAGCACTGCTGCCTCCAATCACTCCCTCTCAGCTTGCTCCAGTGGAACAATTATCCTATCAAAGCTGTTATTATTGTGACTCTGTGCTCCTCATGACTCTGTGCCCCCATATTCAATGTGACTGTGCACGAAGGCTGTCTGGTGTCTCACACGCTGTATCAATGATCCAAACGGTTGTGAAATCTCACATTTCTCTGCCTAATATCCTCCCCGATTCCTTGAAGTGGTAATTCAATGTTCCTTTCTGTACAATAATAAAATTGAGTTTGTGATTACCTGTGAGCATGAATAAGTGCGTTGAACGCTAATCCATCTTTCCAACTCGAGGAAAAGTTCTGAACATCAACATTGTCATATCCGGCTGTTTTACGTTGGCACCAAATCAGCAGAGCCTCCTTGGCAGAACGCTTGGCACTGCTGTTATCAAACTCATCCTAGCACAGCAGAGAAAGTTGGTTAGTGAACAGATTTAGGACCAGTTAGTAGCACCTGAATATGAGCAGCAGATCCCAGAGGATCAAATCCAATTCTAAAGGTAGAAGCTAGCAGCTGCACACAGCAGAGGGCATTGTCAAACATTCAGCAGATTCCAGACCACCAACTCTCACAGGAGTCCAGTTTAGTAGTTTTACTTTGCATAGTTCACAGAGTAAATCATGTAGTAATGAAGCCCATTTTTACTCATAAAATTACAGGAGCACAGAAACTAGTTACTCAGTCCAACAAGTCTATGCCGGTGTTTATGTTCCACACAAACCTCTTCCCATCCTACTTCCTGCCACCCTATTAGCAGATTTTTCCATTCCTTTCTATTCAACTCGTTTCCCCTTAGATGTATTTCTCCTAATCCCCTCAACTACTTCATGTGGACACATGTTTACCATTCTCTAAGTAAAGAAATTCTTTGTGAATTCCTTACTGGATATATTAGTGGCCATCTTATAGTCATGGTGCTTAGAGTTAGACTCCCCCACAAGTGACAATCTCTTCTCTACATCTAAGATACCATGCACTTTGCTCATTTTAAATATCTCTTATCACTGGATGAGGGCGTAGAAGGATGGGTTAGTAAATTTGGAGATGACACTAAAGTCGGTGGAGTTGTGGACAGTGCGGAAGGTTGTTGCAGGTTACAGAGGGACATAGATAAACTGCTGTGCTGGGCTGAGAGGTGGCAAATGGAGTTCAATGCGGAAAAGTGTGAGGTGATTCACTTTGGAAGGAGTAACAGGATTACAGAGTACTGGGCTAATGGTAAGATACTTGGTAGTGTGGATGAACAGAGAGATCTCGGTGTCCATGTGCATAGATCCCTGAAAGTTGGCACCCAGGTTGATAGGGTTGTTAAGAAGTCGTACGGAGTGTTAGCTTTTATTGGTAGAGGGATTGAGTTTTGGAGCCAGGAGGTCATGTTGCAGCTGTACAAAACTCTGGTGCGGCCGCACTTGGAGTATTGCATACAGTTCTGGTCACCGCATTATAGGAAGGATGTGGAAGCATTGGAAAGGGTGCAGAGGGGATTTACTAGGATGTTGCCTGGTATGGTGGGAAGGTCTTATGAGGAAAGGCTGAGGGACTTGAGGTCGTTTTTGATAGAGAGAAAAGGTTAAGAGGTGACTTAATAGAGGCAAACAAGATGATCAGAGGATTAGATAGGGTGGATAGTGAGAGCCTTTTTCCTCGGATGGTGATAGCTAGCAAGAGGGGACATAGCTTTAAATTGAGGGGTGATAGATATAGGACAGATGTCAGAGGTAGGTTCTTCACTCAGAGAGTGGTAAGGGCGTGGAATACCCTGCCTGCAGCAGTAGTGGACTCACCAACATTAAGGGCATTTAAATGGTCATTGGATAAACATAAGGATGATATTGGAATAGTGGTAGGTTAGATGGGCTTTAGATTGGTTTCACTGGTCGGCGCAACATCGAGGGCCGAAGGGCCTGTACTGTGCTGTAATGTTCTATGTTTAAGTCACCTTCTCAGATCTTTCCTTCCTACAGAAAGGATATCCAGCCCTGTTCAGCCCTGAAAATGACTATCTTCTGATTTTTAACTTCTTCCTGTATTTTGTACAAAGGGCAGAGCGACTCTGAATTCCCACAGGGGATTGCCTCTATCTCCCACCAAAACCATGTTCAGCAGGCTTCCAATTGACCTAAGCGCTGCCTCCTCACCAGATGTATCCAAAGTGCCTGGTTTTGTGTCTTTTTCAACACCCACCAATATACAACTCTGTCTCAAGCCTTCTAAAAATGCATATTTGTTTCATAGAACATAGAAAAAATACAGCACAAACAGTCCCTTCGGCCCACAAGTTGCGCCGGTCATGTCCCTACCTACCTAGGCTTATATATAGGCTTACCTATAACCCTCAATCCTATTAAGTTCCATGTACTCATCCAGAAGTCTCTTAAAAGATCCTATCGAGTTTGCCTCCACCGCCACTGACGGCAGCCGATTCCACTCACCCACCACCCTCTGAGTGAAAAACTTACCCCTGACATCTCCTCTGTACGTACTCCCCAGCACCTTAAACATGTGTCTTCTCGTAGCAGCCATTTCAGCCCTGGGAAAAAGCCTCCGAGAATCCACCCGATCTATACCTCTCAACATCTTGTACACCTCTATCAGGTCACCTCTCATCCTTCGTCTCTCCAAGGAGAAACGACCGAGCTCCCTCAACCTATCCTCATAAGGCATGCCAACCAATCCAGGCAACATCCCTGTAAATCTTCCCTGCACCCTTTCAATCATTTCCACATCCCTCCTGTAATGAGGTGACCAGAACTGAGCACAGTACTCCTTGACTTCCACATGCTTCAGTCTGGCTCAATTAGTCTCTCTCACTTCTGAACCAGTTAAAATGCCAGCTCAGGACTTAGGCACACAATCTAGAATGACACACCAATGCAATACAGAGGGGGTACAGCATTGTCAGGGATAACATTCTTCACTGAGATGTTTACCTGCACATGGGATATCAAATATTCCATGGAAATATTTGAAGAGGAGTAGGGAGTCCTGTCCTACATTCCTCTCCCAACAAATATCACCAAAAATAGATTCACCTATTAGTCTTTCAGCTCACTCCAGTTTGTAGCATCTTAAATGACAATTCGCTGAACTTCAGTGAAATTAATTGCACGTGATGAGGTTTTTTCTTTTAAACATAATCACAGCCAAATAATGTTAGCAACAGGACCTGGAGATAGAGTTTGTGCTCTCAACTGGTCCCAATTAGCTGTATCAGAGTGCCTCAGAAACATTCAGATGGGAATCTTTCTTGATTTAACTGAATATCTACAATGTTTGTATAAGTTCCTATTTGGCTGAGCTTTTAACAACACTACAACTAGCCTGGAACAGTCTTGATAAAAAGAAAGATTTCCATTTTGATGGCACTTTTTATAACCTCTGGTTATCTCAAATACTTTATAGCCAGATAAATACTTCTGAAATGTCGTCACTGTTGCAATGCAGGAAATGCAACAGCTAATTTGCACACAGCAAGATCCCATGAAGATAAATGAGATAATGACCAGAGAATACGTTTTACTGATATTGGTTAAAGAATAAATGTTCACAAGAACACATGGGTGAATACCACTGATTTTCTTCAAATAGAATGATGGGATTCTTCACATTCTCCTGAGAAGGCAAGGAGGGCCTCAGTTTAACATCTCATCTGAAAGGTGGCACATCTGATATTGCAACACTTCCTCAATACTGCACTGAAGTGTCAGCCTGGATAATGTGCTCAGGTTTCTCGAGTGTGTACATTCATTTGGCCCAGAGGCGAGAATGCTCCCGATTTAGCCATGTACAATTTACACCAATCAACTGGAGGTGTTGGTCTATTACAAGATCAGGCATGGGCAATTGTGCTGCCTGGACACATTGCCATATGTGGAGAGAGGACAGGTTGTTAATCCAAACATGTGCTGACATGTGACATCGCCAGATTGGTCAATTTAATGCATCACAAACAGGGAGGGCAAGACATTCATCCAAGTCCAATTAGGACAGACATGGCTTACCTCATCGAGTGTGATGGAGGCAAGCTGATAGCGTAGGATAATCATCCAGATCAGACCCAGGATTAGGGTGCGGTCACCATCCACAACATTTTCAGGACCAATCAGATCCACTTTTATCTATAAGCAACAAGAAAAAGTCAACAGAGCAAAGTTAAAAGTCACTTCTCAGGGATACTGACTGCAATTCTCCTGAATTGGGACTCCGTGCCCATGCCAGTAGGATTTCCTGCTGGTGCTGGGATCTTCTTTCGCGTGGCCTGTCTGCGTGGGTTTCCTCCGGGTGCTCCAGTTTTCTCCCACAGTCTGAAAGATGTGCTGTTTAGATGCATTGGCCATGCAAAACACTCCCTCAGTGAGCCGAACAGGCACCAGAGTGTGCCGACTAGGAGATTTTCACAGTAACTTCATTGAAGTGTTAGCGTAAGCCTACTTGTGACTAATCAATAAACTTTAAAAGTAAAATAAACCAAAAGAGAGCATCCTCCCCCACCCAGAAATAACAGGTCCCCCTCCCACATTACGTAGGCATGAGGGTGACCTGACCCCTCCCTTCAGTCCCCCGCTTATCCCCTCTCCCCACAGACCACCCCATTCAATCCCCTCCCCACTCAACCCCTACTGAGACCACCATTCTGCCCGCTCCCCACTCAAACGCCATTCAGCATCCCCTTCCCCACTCAGCATCCCCATTCAGTCCCCCTCCCTACTTAAACCCCTCATACCCCTTACTCAGCCCTCTCCACACTCAGACACCCCACTCAGCACCCCCCCACTTAGCACCCTACCTATCTCAGACCCCCCCCCCCCCCCCACATTCTCAGCCATCATCGCCTCCCAGACCTCCTACTCAGACACACCCTCAGGCCATGCACCTTGGCAGAGTCAATGGTGCACTGTACCTAGCACTGACATCCTGGTCTGGCACATTGGGCCCCGAGGGGGTCAAGGAGGTACATCCAGTGGCCATTTATCCCTCTACCTTACTAGGCTGCAGAGGAGTGATCCCTCAAGGGTCCTGTGGGTTGGGTGGGTTTGGGATAGGGGCAAGGGGTTGACCTCACTACTCCCACGGGAGGGGGGTATCTTGTAGCTGGACTTCCCCTTCTGGCCCTGGCAGACCTGTAGTTCCCTTGCATGCTGATTTCAGGCAGCCCTGTGATCAACATCTGCATTCCTGCCTGTCAACAGTGAAAATTTTGAGGTGACCAGGTCACTTTAATCTTCATGCCCCCCTGGTCACCTGGCTGGTTTTTAAATCAATTCTGCAGCAGGATTTCCCTTTCTCCCTGTCTGAAGCTCCAGGTGTGAGCAGAGTCCTTTGAAGTCCTCTGACAGAGAGAAGATGTCCCTCTTTGCTGAGGGGTTGGTGGTATTCCCCAGACCGTCAAGGTCCACCATGCCAAGTGCACGCTGGTCATTACCAGCATCAAAGTGTGCCCATGCATTTCCCACTGGAGAGGTGGGTGAATGATGGGAGGTTGATGAATGGGCCGTCAAACCTGTTAATTATATGTTTGCCTGGTGACCACAGTGCACACCCCGTGTCTCGGGGAGACGGTGTACACACTCCCGTGTCACGGGGAGACGGTGCACACACTCCCGTGTCTCGGGGAGACGGTGTACACACTCCCGTGTCTCGGGGAGACGGTGTACACACTCCCGTGTCTCGGGGAGACAGTGTACACACTCCCGTGTCTCGGGGAGACGGTGTATACACTCCCGTGTCTCGGGGAGACGGTGTATACACTCCCGTGTCTTGGGGAGATGGTGTACACACTCCCGTGTCTCAGGCAGACGGTGTACATCCCTTTGTCAGGTTGGGCAGCCTAATATAGAAATCCACAATCAGAACTGAATCCCAGCAATTTAGAACTTTGGTTGAAAGGGGGGCTAGCTGAGATAACAGGACATGGGGGAAGTTTGGCATTTAAGGGGGGTAAGCAAACACCAAAGTAGGCATGAGGCTAATTTTCCTGAATGTCAGCAAGAGCAGATAGCGAGCAGGAAATGCAGGATTGAAACCATTGGCTCCAACGGCTGCTTTCTCTGCTGTATCATTTAAGAAATAGTGCTTAAAATCCAAAGGGGTGGGTCCCATGACGTCACACTGATGGGGAGGGCTATGATTGCAGGTTAATTTTTTGAAGGTCGGGGTGCCATTTTGAAAGGCTGCCCCAGTGCACAAATATTGATATGAAACCCCCACGCATTCCCCTCCCCCTACACATGGCTTGTTTGAAGAGGTTAAGTCAGTATGTTATGGCAGAAGGTGTGCTTGAGGGGAAGCAATCCTGCCACTCTTCATTCACAAGCAGTGCTGTACAGAGTCTTTACAAAGTTATCATTACCTTGGTTTTCAGGAAGGAAATGGCTCTGCTGTTGTTCTCCAGGTAGTGGACTCTCATTCTGCCTCTGTTGGGTCTGTTCAGCTTTTCTCCAGAGATGGCTTCTAGCAGTGAAATTAGAGCGACCCCATCTTTCAGTTCAGTAAATAGATCAGCGATGAAAATATTCACCTGCCAAATACATTCATAATGTCAAATATCTAAAACAGGAGAAAACTCGAATCTTTAACCTCACTCAATCCAAACTCACATATAATCTACCCTACCATGAACTCAACCCACTCATTTAATCCCACCTCACATACACTTTACATTGTGTAATATTCTGTTTCACAAAAATAATTGCTAGCTCAAATAATAATCTTAAAATCTTCTTGCTCGCCAAAAGTTTTATGGGATAGTGAGCTGAGGCAGGTGGATGGAGTTAGGATACAGGTCAGCCATGGCACAATGGCAGTGGTTAGCACTGCTGCCTCACAGCGCCAGGGACCCAGGTTCAATTCCGGCCTCGGTGACTGCCTGTGTGGAGTTTGCACATTCTCCCAGTGTCTGCATGGGTTTCCTCCCACACTGTAGGTTAGGGGGATTAGCGGGTAAATGTGCGGAGTTACGCATAGGATCTAGGTGGAATGCTCTGTCGGAGAGTCGGTGCAGACCCGATGGGCTGAATGGCCTCTTTCTGCACTGTAGGTATTCTAAGTTCTAAGCCATGATCTCATTGAATGGTTGAACATGGGGCTGAATGGCACACCCCTGTTCCTATTCTCTTATCGACTCCACTGGTCCAGACAAATTTTTTACCTTAGGGACAAATCACCCTTCAGCATATTCAGAGATTTCGTGTGGAGCTTCACACAACATAGGCTTGGAAAGTAGGCAAAAGGATATTACTAAAGTTTAACCAGTGAAAGGCAAACAATTGAATGGTCTCTTTCTGTGCTGTATCATTCTATAAACGTATTGGTACAGAACACTGCTGAGCTTCCTACAACTTATTGCGAACATCATACCCACTAGGCGATTGACGCGCAGGGCCGAGCTAGGAAACTGACGTTCTTAACAATAGGCCTAGTCCTGCAGTTTCCGTTAGTAGGTTAGGCTAGAAGGTTAATCATTAACAGTACCATGGAGTACTGATTCAGATCTCATTCTCAAGTCCACCATGGAGATTGACTTCATTATTAACTTGCATCATCAAGCATATCAACTGGGAACAACCTCATCCTCAAAATAACAAACTTATCTATCTCGCCTCAAAAATAGGCTTTAATGAGTTGATGATCAGACAAATAACAAATGTGGCTCGATTCCATGTTAGCTGGACAGCCAACATCAGGAACTACCTTTAAATGGCACATTAAGTCCCAGAGAACCATAGGCTGCTCTCCCCATTTTTGAAAGAGAAGGAGAGACAGCATGGTCATTTAACCTGAGGGTCATCACACCTCAAGCGAGGAGCAAGGTTGAGAAGGTAGAGCCTTCATGAATAACTTCAGCCAGTACAGGAATTGAACCCCCTCTGTTGGCATCGCTCTGCATCACAAGCAATGGCAATGGCAACAATAACAATGAGAGTCAAGCACGATGGGAATTTTAGCCAAGTTCTATTAAACATAGATGCAGGTCAGAGAAGGCTGCAGCTAGTCATGACCTGTCTTGGGAGATGTGACTTGACACTTCCTGTGTTGATCAAATAAGGATGGTTGTTTGGACTGGTGCTAGACATGCCGGAGCCATTGATTCCATGTACAGTGAGGATATGTGACTTACATGCTACTTGATATAAACACCTGGGAATTTTTTACAAGTAACTTAATTGGCTATAATTGAACATTGTGATTAGTTTCTGTTGGTATCATTAGCTGAGTGTGAGAAAACATTCTGGAAGAATGCATAAAGTTTGGTATAAAAGAAGTACTTTGAGTCTTTGTTCTCAGTGGAAACTCAAGAATCACATTCGCAATGTGTGCCCTGAAGAACATCTTCAGAGAAGGACAAATGACCTACGAGGAAGATTCATACTGAAAGGCAAACCCAGCCAGTTCATTCAAGCAGGTAGTATTTTTTTATTCAGTTGTGGGACATGGGTGTCACTGGCTGGCCAGCATTTATTGCCCATTCCTAGTTGCCCTCGAGAAGGGGTAGTGAGCTGACTTCTTGAATCGCTGCAGTCCATGTGCTGTGGGTTGACTCACAATGCCGTTAGGAAGGAAATTCCAGGCGTTTGACACAGCAACTGCAATGGAAGGCGATATATTTCCAAGTCAGGAAGGTGAGTGGCTTGGAGGGGAATTGGCAGGTTTGGTGCTCCCATGTATTTGCTGCCCTTGTCTTTCTAAATGGAAGTGATCATGGGTTTGGTTTGTGCTGTCTTAGGATCTTTGGTGAATTGCTGCAGTACATTTTGTAGATAGTACACACTGCTGCTACTGAGTGTTGGTGGTGGAGGGAATGGATGTTTGTGGATGTGATGCCAATCAAGCGGGCTGCTTTGTCCTGGATGGTGTCAAGCTTCTTGAGTGTTGTTGGAGCTGCACCCATCCATGCAAGTGGTAAGTATTTCAACATACCCCTGACTTGTGTCTTGTGGATGCTGGACAGGCTTTGGGGAGTCAGGAGGTGAGTTACTCACCGCAGTATTCCTAGTGTCTGACCTGCTCTTGTAGCCACTGTGTTCATGTGTATTTGTTTTCAGTAAAACCTAAAGTTAAATGAATTAAGTGAGTTGAAGTAAGAGTTGCAACTAATGTAGATTTATGTTGAGTATTGGTACCTAAAGTGTTAAATAAAGAGAAAGGTTTCGTTTAAGTGAGATCTGAGTTGACTCTGTTCTTTATTTGGTCACACAAGGTCAAAATATTGGGGGAAAAGGTTCAAATATTCCAGTTGGATAACACTTTACTGATGATCGAGAGTAGATTGATGGGGCAGTAAATGGTCGGGTTAGATTTGACCTGCTTTTTACGTACAGAAAAATACCTGAGCAATTTTCCACATTGCCAGATAGGTTCCAGTGTTGTAGCTGTACTGGAACACCTTGGTTAGGGGCGTGGCAAGTTCTGGAGTACAAGTCTTCAGTTCTATTGCTGGAATATTGTCAAGGCCCATAGCCTTTGTAGTGTCCAGTGTCTTCAGCCCTTTTTTGATATCACAGGAGTGAATTGAATTGGCTGAAGACTGGCATCTATTACACTGGGGACCTCCAAAGGAGGCTGAGATGGATCATCCACTCGGCACTTCTGGCTGAAGATTGTAGCAATTGCTTCAGCCTTATCTTTGGAACTTATGTGCTGGGTTCCCCCATCATTGAGAATGTGGATATTTGTGGAGCCTCCTCCTCCCATTTGTTTAATTGTCCACCACCATTCACGACTGGATGTGGCAGTTGTGCAGATCTTGGAACTGATCCATTGGTTGGGATCACATAGCTCAGTCTATCACTTGCTTATGTTGTTTGGCATGCAAGTGTTCCTGTGTTGTAGTTTCACCAGGTTGACACTTCATTTTTAGTTATGCCTGGTGTTGCTCCTGGCATACCCTTCTGCACTCTTCATTGAACCAGGGTTGATCCCCTGGCTTGGTAATAATGGTAGAGTGGTGGATATGCTGGGCCATGAAGTTACAGATTGTGGTGGAGTACAATTCTGCTGCAGCTGATGGCCCATATCACCTCATTGATGCTGAGTCTTAAGTTGCTAGATCTGTTCAAAATCATTTAGCACGGTGGTAGGGCCACACAATACGAAGGAGGGGCTCCTCAATGTGAAGATGGGATTTTGTCTCCACAAGTACTGTGTCGTGTCCTACTGATACTGTGATGGACAGATGCATCTGCAGCAGACAGGTTGGTGAGGATGGGATCAAGTTTGTTTCCCCCTCTTGTTGCTTCCCTCACCATCTGCTGCAGACTCAGTCTAGCAGCTATGTCCTTTAGGATTCGATCAACTCGGTCAATGATGCTACCAGGTCACCCTTAGTGATGGACATTGAAGTTCCCCATCCAGAATACATTCTGCACCCTCGGCACCCTCAGTGCTTCCTCCAAGTGGTTTTCAATATGGAGGAGTACTGACTCACCAGCTGAGTGCGGAAGGATGTGGTAATCAGCAGGAGGTTTCCTTGCCCACGCTTGATGTGATACTATAAGATTTCATGGGGTGCTGAGTCGATGTTGAGGACTCCCAGGGCAAATCCCTCCTGACCACCAGTGAGACATGACATACACAGGAATGGTGATGATTGTGTCTGAGAAAATGGGGGTGATTTTACCAGAATTTGGCAGAGTGTTGTTTCCGGCGAGCAAAATGGTATGTTTCTCTCCGGAGAAACAGGTCGATTTTTTCTCTAGATCTTACCACACTGTCAGAAAAAAACAGCTGGGCGAGCTTCATGATATCATGCAGGAGGGTGGGGCCTAAACATACCAGCAAAGCCCGGCTGCACTGAGACCGGGTTGCCATGTTTAAAGGGCGCCCTGATCAGAACATGAATGGTCCTCCCCCCAGCCCACCATAGGGGTCGCAGGGGCTCCCCCCCATGCTGATTAGAGTTAAATATGAACAACCTTTATCACAATGGTAATTCAACAATATCTCTTTCAAAATTACAGCCCTCAGTCTGCCTCAGCAGCCAATTCACCAGATATTCTCCTGTGTCATCCTGAAACTACATTCCTTCCCGAGTATTGTAAATGATATTGTTTTATCAACCACAGTTTCTGCTGATTCCATGCTTTATACGGAAATAAAACTGATGCTTATCATGCTTAGTGCCATGTTTATGAAGTTGGAACACGACTAAATCTACAGATCACTGCATAAAACCTCAGAAGTCCTTAGTCACTGGGTCTGGTGGCCTCAGCCCCAAACTTACATAGGCCCTGTCACTGGGGTTGATGTTTAGGGAGGTGGGGAGGGTGGTGACACAAAGTGTTCCAATATGACTGGGAAATTGCAAGAATAGATTTTTAAATGCTAAAGTGACATTTTGGAGTGAACTCGCCCATATGGCTGTGCTCCAAAACTCCTTACAAATAATGACCCTAAATTTGGACAGAAAATTATGGATAAACTCAGTAGGTTTGGCAGCATCAGTGGAGAGAGGAAAAGAAAAACAAAATCACATTTCTTGTCCGTATGACTCTTTGTCAGAGCTTAAGAGGTGTAGAAATGTGATGGATTATAAAGTTGTGGGGGGATGGAGAAGGTGGAGCAGAAAGAAGATTATGGATAGGTTGGAGCTAAAGAGAGATTGACAAAGATGTTACGGACACAAGACAAAGGGAGTGTTAATGATAGCATTAAGGACTAAAGAAGGTGCAGATAGTGGCGTAAAGGCAAGATAGCAGAATTGTGTAAACCACCTTTAATTTGATCTACTGTATTTGCTGATTCCAATGTAGTCTTCTTTACATTGAGAAGACTAAACACAGACTGGGTGACTGCTTTGCGGAACATCTTCACTCCGTCCAGAAGCATGACCCTCAGTATCCTGTTGTTTGTTGTGTCAGCGCACCATCTTGCTGTTATGCCCATCCATCCATCCTTGGCCTGCTGAAATGCCTCAGTGAAGCCCAACACAGATTGGAAGAACAACACCTCATCTCCTGATTAGGCATGTTGCAGCATTCTGCAACATTGGGTTCAACAACTTTAGACTGTGAACTTTCTTTTCCAACTTAACCCCTTTTTTGTTCTCTTTGTTTTTCCCATCGCAACCCCCCTCTCCAACCCCACCCTCAGGCCATCTCTCACTTGTTCTTTAGTTTTGCTTTCACTCAGCACTGACCTTTGTTCTCCTATTAACATATTCTACTATCTTACTTTTATGCCACTATCAGCACCAGATCAGCGCTATCAGATTTACTGCAGTATTTTGTTTTAACTTCCCCTTAATTTGAGACATCTTAGGAACCCTTAGAACCATTAACATTTACAGCAGAGAAGTAATGAGCTCATTATGTCTGTGTTGGAAATTAAATAGAGGAATTTGCGGTCCATTATCTTCCTCAGCTTCAACTATTTATGCAATTTTCACTGTAATGATGCAATGGTCACTGTCTCAATCACAAACATGCCACAATCCTCTACCTACACAAATAAATTCCTCCTAAGCTCACTCTCTTAATGACAATTTTAAATCAACGACTTCTAGTCACTAACTCCCTAAACAGGGGAAACAGTCCTTCCCAATTCACTGTCAAATCCCTATTTAATTTTTAAAATTTCTATGGAATCACACCTTTGCTTCCTCTGTACCAGTAAGAACAGTCTCTCCGCATAACTCTAATTTCCTATCCCTGAAATCATCCTGGTGAATCTATACTGTACACTTTCTGTGGCTTTCCCAAAACTGCATATGGCATTCCAGCTGTGGCCTAACTAATGTTTTGCAAAAATTTAGCATCATTTCTTTACTCTTGGACTCTGCTTCTCTAATTATAAAGAACAATTTTCGAAGGGCCCTTTCTATGGCTTTAACTTCCTATACCACCTTCCTTCACTCTCCATACTGATATCCGTTAGATTCAATCGAGTTTATATTCCTCAGCTGAAACAACACAAGGTTCTCAGTGAGGCACTTTAAACAGTCTGGTCTCTGAGGTTCTTAGGACTTGATACAGCCAGAGGCAGTTAAAAGTGTATGAGCAAACATGTCTCCATTATTAAAACAGTTTCTGAATACTTTCTGCTTCTATTTACATACTCCTTTTGCTGATATAATACTATATTGCAATATATACTGCACAATACTGTATGTACATTGCAATTTCAAAACACTACAACACTACATCCCTCCCCTTCTTAGTAAATGGGAGACAAGGCATATTTTAATGATCTGTTTCCAAAGTCTAAATAATTACATATTTTAAGTTTGAATTTAACTATTAATTTACTTGGTTATATACAATGAGGTGAAAGATCTGTTCATCAACTGAAATTAGTTCACCACGTCACACAGCCACTTAAGTGGACGTCTTCTCTCACAAATAGGACATTGTCTAACATCAGGTGTGGCCCCATCTAACTCAGGTTCTTCATCTGGAAAGTCAATGTCAGAATATAACCATCAAACTTCTTAAGAACTTCATCTCCTGGCTTTAGTGTATTGCTCAACAGTACTCAACAGATGGTTCTCTCTGTATTTACTCTCATTCAATCCTTTTATTCTTGATCATATTTGAGTACAAGTTGATCATTAGCTTTTGTGGGGTAGCTCAGGAAGGCATGTGTTCATAGGATATGCAAAGCTGAGTGTAGCTGGAGGCTTTCCAGTCGTCAAGTTGTGAATCACTCTGTCATTGCGAAGAAAGTGATACAGCTGTTTCTTCCATGACTTGTTCTCAGCTGTAGCTGTACATATCACTTTGTTCAAGGTATGCTTAAATCTCTTGACTGCTCCATTGGCTTTTGGCCAATGGGGTAAGATGTTCCAATGAGTGAAACCAAAATAGTTCACAAATTTACAGAACTCATTGGTATTTTCGATGAATGTCACAAACGATAATGTGAAATCTTAGAAACCCTACAGCACAGAGAGAGGCCATTCGGCCCATCAAGTCTGCACCGACCACAATCCCACCCAGGCCCTATCCCCATATCCCTACATATTTACCCATTAATCCCTCTAACCTACGCATCTCAGGACACTAAGGGGCAATTTTAGCATGGCCAATCAACCTAACCCGCACATCTTTGGACTGTGGGAGGAAACCGGAGCACCCGGAGGAAACCCACGCAGACACGAAGAGAATGTGCAAACTCCACACAGACAGTGACCCAAGCCGGGAATCGAACCCAGGTCCCTGGAGCTGTGAAGCAGCAGTGCTAACCACTGTGCTACCGTGCCGCCCCATGTGCCTAGCTGATATTTAACATGGAACTCATACTCTCATAGTTTGGGGATCCAACACTCCATGTGAGTAGGTGGTTTGCTATGTGGATTGTTGAACAAGTTTACTAGTGGTCTATGATCAGTTATAACTTCAAACTCGCTTTCATACAAATGGAGAAAGAAGTATAAGAAATGCGTGTAAGGCACCCCATGATTGAGAGTGTTTCTCTTTCTATTTCAAATAACATTGCTCTATGGGTGTTAGCGATCAGCTTGTCACCACACAGCAATTGATGGGTTCCCTGCTTGTCTTTCTTTTAGCAAGAAAACTGCACCTAAACCAACCAGGTTTGCATTCACCACTAACGATGTGGTTTTATCAGGGCAGAAATAGGTTTTATCAACTTGCTTACAATCGTTGCGTGATCTGGTGTGTGCAGCCTGGTTGTGTGATTAGTCCACTCCCACTTGGCAGTCTCTTTTGTCAAATTGAGTTGGGGGAATAGATAATGTAGCATCATCAGGAATGAAATGACCACAGTATGTGATGAGTCCTGGCAGACTTTGAACCAACTGCACATTTGTAGGATCTGCACCATTTGCAAAGGCTTCGACATCCCATGGATCAGGTGATGCTCCTTCACCGCTGAACACATGGCCAAAGAATTTGATTCTGCTTTCATTGAACAGGCATTTGTCTTTGTTCAAGATGAGGTTACATTCTCTAAGACGCTGTAGGCATACATGCAGGCTTGTCTTGAGTTCACTTCCGGTGCGACCATAGATGGAAATGTCATCACTGATGTTCGGCATGCCTTCAATTGCAGACTGAATCATGTGCAGAAATACCTCAGCTGCTGAATTAACTCTAAAGCTGAGTCTCTTGTATCAAAAAGTTTGATGAGTGCAGAATATTGTAAGACACTTCGATTCTTGTGCAAGCTCAGTTTGATATTACTCTGCATTGAGGTCAAGTTTGGCGAAGTGCTTAGCACCATACAATTTCGCTGTGATGTTATTGATTGTCAGTGTCAAGTGCCTTTCTCCATGTATGGCTTAGCGATTGCATATTAATGCAGATTCTAATCTGGTTCTCACTCTTGGGTTTCTTGATGATTTATACGGGTGAGACACAGGCTCATCCTATCTTTCTCAGTAATGTCAAAGTCAAAAAGATGCTGAAATTCCTTCTCAATTTGCTTCTTGACATGTAATAGTACTCGTCATCACTGATGCACTACTGGGAGTACACTGGGGTATACATGAAACTTATATGTAACACCTTTCAATTTCCACATACCAATGAAGCAGTCAACATACAATTCAGGAATGTTGTTGCTGTGCAGAGGAACCACCTATGTGATGACAATCATGTGTAGATTGGTTGCTGTGTGGAAACTGATAAATGTGTCATATTCTTCAGATATGACATAAAAAGAGCATTTGTTCTGGTGCCAATCTCATTCAAAGGCATTTCAAAAGTCCTGAGAATTTTCAGTGGTTTGGCTCTGTTGTAGGGGAAATATTTTGTGTTTTTTGTGGTTTGCAGAGACCCTGAATTACATGGCAGCCTTCTGTTGGTAGTGATCTGAGCAGTTGAATGATGAAGACTAGCAAAGTGATTGGGTTTTCCCACACAGGCTTTGCCCTGTTTACCAGCAGCAGGGCATTTTACCCAATGTGAGTAAGCAATGCCTCAGTGGAAGCAGCTCTGAGAGATAGTGGTTGTAGCTTTGGTTTCCTGTTGTGTGAGCAAGGAACAGTGTTCACAGGAGCTGAACTTGGAATGTGGTACTTGGCAGCCTCAACTTTCATAGCTCTGGATTCTGAGAGCAATAATGACCTTGCTATTTCCAGCAGCTTGCACAGCTTTTTGTCTTTCTCCAGTGCTTTCCAGCATAGAGAGACATCCTTCGATAATTTGTGTTTAATTTCCCTTTCAAACCGTCCACCTTCACTGAAGTCACATTTGGCTGCTAGTTGCCTCAAATGCATGTATTACTGGTTGATTGTCTCATTGCTTTGTTGCCATGGGTATATGAAGATGATTGTTTCATATACTCTTCTTAGGCATGACATTGAAGGACAGTGCCTTTGCAGCCGAATCTTAGTCATTTTCCTTGTGTAAGTATTTCAAAAAATCTTATAATTCTTCAATGCCATAGTGGAAAAGTATTGCTTATTTCCTTTTGCCCTCGATGATGGCAAAACTTGCCATGGCCCATTAAAATATCATAACCATTTTTGCCAATGTGGGAATGCATAGAAACATAGAAAATAGGAGTAGGAGTAGGCCATTTAGCCCTTCAAGCCTGCTCCATCATTCATTTGATCATGGCTGATCATCAAATTCAATATCCTGATCCCGCCTTATCCCCATATTCCTTTAGCCCCAAGAGCTATATCTAATTTCTTCTTGAAATCACACAAGTTTTGGCCTCAACTACATTTTGTGGTAGTGAATTCCACAGATTCACCACTCTCTGCATGAAGAAATTTCTCCTCACTTCAGTCCTGAAAGGTTTACCCCTTTTCCTCAACCTAGCTCTGGACTCCTTCATCATTGGGAACATACAGAGGATAGCTCCAAATGTATTGCAAAACATGATAGATTTGGCATAGACAAAAGCATTTCCATCTTGCAATAGTGTTAAAACTTCTCTGCAAAAGCTTTCCTGCTTATTGGATCTGCATGCACTGAACACAGCCTGACTGTTTTTATAAGCTTGAATGCTGTCTGCAACTGAAAATGCTGTTTGCACTGTAAAAGAGAGGAAAGAACCTCCAAAATAATTCATACCGTCTTATTTTGCATCATCGTTTTGTCATTGTGACATTCTTGGGAGTTGAAACTGTCCAAGACAGACCAGAATTAGAAGAACATGAGCAAACATGGTTCCTTTATTAAAACAGGTTCTCTATACTTTCTGTTTCTTTTTGCAGATTCCCTCTCCTGGTACAATTCTGCATGATGTGGAGATGCCGGCATTGGACTGGGGTAACACGACTCCCACTCACCTGATGAAGGAGCAGCGCTCCGAAAGCTTGTGGCTTGTGCTACCAAATGAACCTGTTGGACATTAACCTGGTGTTGTGAGACTTCTTACAATTCTGTATGGCAACTTCAAGTGATAGCTGCAATTTTAAAACACTACAGCACTGAGCAAAACTGTGAAGGGTTTGAGTATCAAGTGAGTTGATGTCATATTGCTTTTTTTTCCCTCTCATTAGGGATTCACCCCAGGCTCCAAGAAAGGGAATCTTGTTCGGTAGCAGGAGTATCATTTAATCAGGTGGTGGGTGAGAACCCTATCACTCTCCTCCCTCCACCCTAATGAAGTCTTTGGTGGGTAGGTCCATGAAGAGCTGTTCCACGCTGCCAGTAATTGATGCCTTTAAATGGGCAATTCATTAATTGTCCACTTAAAGGCCTCATCCCTTCACCAATGAGATTAACCCCGCAGCTGATGAGGGGTTCATCATGTGGTAGCAAGACAAGGAAACCCTAGCATTTGTTTGTGACTCCCAGATTGGAGGTGGGGATGAAGGGGGCGGGCGGGGGGGGGGGGGGGGGGGGGGAGTCCTTCATTTAAAGGCATGAAGGATCTGGCATCAAAGGTGGGGTGGGGTGGGGAGGGGAGATGCTGAAAGCCACACATTCCATTGCTGCTGAAACCCCTCCATCTCCTCTCCTGTAACCCCCATACTGCAATGCCCCTCCCACCATCATTTACATGTGCTTGAGACCCATAGTGATCTGAGTCCTCAGGTAGGTGTCACATGAACAGCAGCCATCATCTCTCTGGTGGTGCGACTGAGTATGGAAGAGATACTGGCTTCTGTTTGGCTGGCAACTCTCGCGGGATGGACTTACATCACTAGGGTCCTTGGTCCTGGGGAAAGGCCCGCCACCTGCCTGTCAAATTCGCACAAGATGCGACAGGCCTTGCCGAAAGGAATGACATGGGGTCTCACTGGCTCCCCAGCTGGTGGCTGAGGCCCCCACAAGATTCTGCCCAAAATCGACAAGACATCTTACTCCATTCAATCCACCCACTGGGAGGTGTACCAAAGTATGTCCAAGTGGTTCTGTCTCCTTAATCATTTACATAAGACATGAGTTCTTGGCAATCTCCTTGCCTAGCCCCACTTTGCACCCAGTTACATGGCCAAGGTCAGAAACCCCCATGCAAGTAAGACAAGGGGTTAACTTGCATCCTTCATTGCATGGTGCCAAATGTTGCAAAACCAACACACAGCATAAGGAGAACATTAAAAATGGCAGCTTATTATTTTCTGCCTTCCAGACTTGCATCAAATCCCACACAACCCTGGACTTGCTGTATCAACCCAAACTCCCCTCAAATTTACACCCTCCCTTCCCCCAACAGCCACTGAACTTGCTGCTCTCCAGGACCTAAGCAGGAACATAAAAAACCGGAACTGGATTAGTTAATTTGGCCCTTCGAGCCTGCTCTGCCATTCAATAAGATCATGGCTGATCTTCTACCTCAGTTACACCTTCCCGCTCTATTCCCGTATCCTATATTTCCCTGAGAAACCAAAAATTTATATGTCATGGTCTTGTATATACTTATATACTGTGTCCTCAGCTCCTTACTATACTCCTTATACACCTTTGACTGTATGGCCAAATTCCCCTCCAACTTGATTTTCAAATTTGCTGAATACACCATTGTGGGTCGGATCTCAAACAATGACAAGACACAGTACAGGAAAGAGATAGAGAATCTGATGAACTGGTGTGACGGCAATAATCTCTCCCACAATGTCAACAAAACTAAGGAGATAGTATTTGACTTGGAAATGTAGTGGAGGGCATGCCCCTGTCTACATCAATGGGGACGAAGTAGAAAGGGTCGAGAGCTTCAAGGTGTTAGGTGTCCAGATCACCAACAACCTGTCCTGGTCCCTCCATTTGGACACTATAGTTAAGAAAGCCCACCAATGCCTCTACTTTCTCAGGAGACTAAGGAAACTTGGCATGTCAGCTACGACTCTCACCAACTTCTACAGATGCACCATAGAAAGCATTCTTTCCGGTTGTATCACAGCTTGGTATGGCTCCTGCTCTGTCCAAGACCGCAAGAAACTAGGGTCGTGAATGAAGCCCAGTCTATCACGCAAACCACTGACTCTGTCTATACTTCTCGCTGCCTCAGAAAAGCAGCCAGCATAATCAAGGACCCCATACACCCTGGACATGCTCTCTTCCATCTTCTTCCGTCGGACAAAAGATACAAAAGTCTGAGATCGCGTACCAAAAACAGCTTCTTCCCTGCTGCCATCAGACTTTTGAATGGACCTACCTCGCATTAAGGTGATCTTTCTCTACACCCTAGCTATGACTGTAACACTACATTCTGCACCCTCTCCTTTCATTTCCTATGTACGGTACGCTTTGTCTGTATAGCGCGCAAGAAACAATACTTTTCACAGTACACTAATACACGTGACAATAAATCAAATCAAATCAAATCAAATTAAGTGACTGAGCATCCACAGCAGTCTGGGATATAGAATTCCAAAGACTTACAAACCTCTAATGAGGAAATGCTCATTTTCTCATCTCCACCCCTAAATGACTGATCCTTCCTAGTTCTGGACTCTGCAGCTAGGGGAAACAACCTCCCAATATTTACCTGGTCAAACTCTAAGAAATTTTAAAGTTTCGAGACCACCTCTCATTCCTTCAGATAATATATGCCCATTCTGCTCAATTTCCTCTCATTCAGGAAATAATCTAGTGAACTTCTGTTGCATTCCCTCTAAGGTGAAGTATATCATTCTTTAGGTAAGGATATGAGGATAATGGGGAAGATGAAACAGAGAAAGAAGATAAGTCCTGATAGCAGGTTTGAAGGACTGAATGGGATCATCCTGCTCCTTTTTTATGTTATCAAGCCCAAACCTATATACAGTACTGCAGGTGTGGTCTCACCCAAGTCTCCTCAAATGTAGTAAGATCCCTTTACCCTTATACTCTAATCCCTTGGTAATAAAAGCAAAAATGACATTTGTTTTCCTAATTGCCTGCTGTACCTGGATGTTAACTTTGTGTATATGGTTCCCCAAATCTCTCTGAATACCAACATTTACCAGCCTTTCATCATTTAAAACTCCAGATTTAGGTGTCCCTCAGGACTTGCTTCTCACCTGGTTTGTTGAGAAGATCTGGTTTATCCAGTTCGTGAAGGTTTTTTTCTGTACAATCATCCGTTGTTGCTGAAGCTTCTTGATGCGACCTTTCTCAAACTCTTCATCCATTCTGACCTGCATTTTGGAGACACAACACAATGAAGGGGCAGCTAGACTGTCGTTGCAGACAGAACTCAAGAGCTCATCATCCCAGCAACACAGCACTTTGCCTGCCAAAGTGAAAGCTTCAGAAATTATTGGTCTTTGAATACACAACATTCATTGTGGCGACTCTATAGTATTGTCTGTTAACTTTCCAGTGAGCGGAGGAGGAGAAGGAGGATCCAGTAACAAGAACAGTAATGGTTTCTGTTAGTTTTTTATTCAAGTTACTGTTTATTTTAATTTATCAGTAATGTGCAAGGGTTTCACAAGACATAAATACAGCCGTTGGGGACAGGGAGGAGTTCACCAACTGGTGCCACAATTCTAACACTGACTCTTTCAAAACCACCAAGGCTTAAAGTTCATATAATTAAATTCATAGAACTTTAAAACAAAAAGGAAGCTATTTGGTCAATCACGTCTGTGCCAGCTATTGAAGGAGGTACCCAATACACCCAGTCCTCCGTTCTTTTTATCGTAACACTGCAAATTCCTCCTGTTGAAGTAATTATCCTTGTTAAAAGCTAATATTGAATATGCTTCCAACACATGTCTAGGCAGTGCATTCCAGATCATTACAACTTGCTCCGTAAAAGAATTACTCCTCCAAGTTACTTTAATTTCCCTCTCTTTACCTAAAGGAGTTGCCTGATACTAGGTACAACAGGCATTCTGTGTTCCACCTTCAGTGTTAGGCTGTAAACAGCAGAACTTGGCAAAGGCATGGATGAGAGGGGCTGCCGCTCTTCAGTCAAAGAAAGATAAGGGTAGCACCTACAGAAGAAGTGGCAAAGCTCTCAGAAACTGGAAAAGACATGCAAGATCCAAAATATTGGAGACAATGAAGAGGCCAGCACACCACAACCTCATGCTCAAAGTGAAGAGGCCAGCGCCCCCCAACTCAGGGAAACTGGGGGCAGTGAAGCAACAGAGAACAATCCAAACTTCATCCCTGCATGAACCCCCCACTGGTGTCACCTAGCAGAACATTTCCAAACAGGTTCAGGATGGTTTCCTCAGCCCATCACAAGTGAGACAATTTGCAGATATTATGTACGCAGGTGCAGACCAAAGACTGGAACTGTTGAAGACAACGGGTCTGGCAAGGGGCAAAATACTTTAAAATGGGGGTAAAGATTATGTCCATTAATGTGCTGCATGTTTCATAGCTTCATAGACATTTACAGCACAGAAGGCGGTCAGTTGGCCCACCATGTCCACGCCAGTCAACAAAGATCTGACTACACTCATTCCATTTTCCAGCGTTTGGTCCATAGCCTTGGAGGTTACGACAGTGCAAATGAATATCTAAATACTTCTTAAATGTTACAAGAGTTTCTGACTCAACCACCCTTTCAGTCAGTGAGTTCCAGATTCTCACCATCCCCAGTGAAAATATTTCTCCTCAACTCCCCTCTTAGCCTTCTATCTCTTACCTTAAATCTATAGACCTTGGTTGTTGACCCCTCTACTAATAGAAAAAGTGCCTTCCTATCCACCCCATCTATGTCCCTCAATACACCTCTATCTTCACTCTTTAATTTCTCCTCTTGTCTTAACCTGTGGCTTTGTGGCTATGTTACCACACAATCAGGAAAATTCCCAGGATATGCATCCTTTAACAACTCAGTGGTTGGATTTTCCACTGGTTTTTCAACCACAGTAGGCATCACTGCCATCTGTGATCCAGCTACATCATTACCCAAGATAAATTGTATCCCTGGACAAGATAATTTCTCTATTACCCCTGCTACCACTTTTCACTGGACTCTCCAACCTCACTTTATATAATGGAACACTACTCTTCTCACCCTGAATTCCACATATTACCACTTTTTCTGGCAATACGCCTTCCAAACACATGACTTGAAATCTCTCACCATCAAAGATTGACTTGTCCCCATATCTCTTAAAATTTGAGCTTCCTTACCTACTCCTCCCGATACATATGAATAAACTTTATGCACACAAGTAAATTCTTTTAAGAGATCTGGCACCTTCTTATCAATCAACTCCTGACCAGCTGTACATTCTTTTGCACCTCTTTCACTTCAACTGGGCTTTCCTTTACCACTTTAACAAACCCCACTGGCTTCTCCTGTTTTACCACATCTGTCTTCCCAATGTTTTTCTTAAACCACCAACACTGCGACTTTATGTGTCCTACTTTATAACAGTAAAAACATCTGAGGCTTTTCATTTCTCTTCCACCCTCATATGTCTCCTTTTTAACCTGATTTCCTTTACCTTTACCACCTGAATATTTCTCTTTTCCCCAGTTTCTATCTCTCACAGGCTGAAACTAATGTCGGAAACCAAACTTTGATTTATGAACTAATTCATAATAATCTGCCATTTCTGCTGCTAACCTCACAGTTTTAACCCTCTGCTCTTCCACGTGAGTTTTCACTACTTCGGGAAGTGAATTTTTAAACTCCTCCAAAATAACAGCTTCTCTAAGAGTGTCATACATCTGGTCTACTTACAAGGCCCTTATCCACTTATCAAAATTACTTTGTTTGATCCTTTCAAATTCTATGTATGCTTAACTTTATATAAATCTTTCTTTAGATTTCTAAAATGTTGTCTATAGGCTTCTAGTTCATATGCACTTCAGATTGCTTTTTTCACCTCATCATGATCCCTAGGTACCTCCTCTGATAGTGATGCAAACACCTCATTAGCTCTACCTACCAATTTTGTTTAAATCAACAATACCCACATGGTCTGTGGCCATTTCAATTGTTTAGCTACATTCTCAAACAAAATGAAAAAGGTCTCTCCATCCTTCTCATCAAACCTTGGCAACACTTGCACATATTTAAACAGATCCCCACCAGGCTTTTGACTGCGATGGGTTCGTTCTTCCTCACTGTCCTTATCACTGCTCCCAAATTTTCCCTTTACCTCCACCATTTTAAGTAGACATTCACTTTTCAGTTCCAGTTCAAATTCAAATTCTCTCTCTTTTTCTTTTTGTTCTGTCGGAGCTATTCTATCTCTTTCTTTTTCCTCTACCTGTGATATTCTTTCTTTTTCTTTTTGTTCTGCCAGGACTATTCTTTCTCTCTCTTTCTCCTCTGCTTTTAATCACAATTCAAACTGTCATATTTCCTTTCCATGTTCAAGCTGTTTCATTTGTAACTGAATTCTAACCATTTCCAATGATTCTCACAGAGTCATAGAGGTTTACAGCATGGACACAGGCCCTTTGGCCAACTTGTCCATGCTGCTCTTTTTTTTAAACCCCTAAGCTAATCCCAATTGCCCGCATTTGGCCCATATTCCTCCTTACCCATTGTACCCATGTAACTATTTAAATGCTTTTTAAAAGACAAAATTGTACCCGCCTCTACTACTACCTCTGGCAGCTTGTTCCAGACACTCACTACTCTCTGTGTGAAAAAATTGCCCCTCTGGATACTTTTGTATCTCTCCCCTCTCACCTTAAACCTATGCCCTCTAGTTTTAGACTCCCCTACCTTTGGGAAAAGATATTGACTATCTAGCTGATCTGTGCCCCTCATTATTTTATAGACCTCTATAAGGTCACCCCTCAGCCTCCTACGCTCCAGAGAAAAAAGTCTCAGTCTATCCAGCCTCTCCTTATAACTCAATCCATCAAGTCCCAGTAGCATCCTAGTAAATCTTTTCTGCACTCTTTCTAGTTTAATAATATCCTTTCTATAATAGGGTGACCAGAATTGCACGCAGTATTCCAAGTGTGGCCTTACCAATGTCTTGTACAACTTCAACAAGACGTCCCAACTCCTGTATTCAATGTTCTGACCGATGAAACCAAGCATGCCGAATGCCTTCTTCACCATTCTGTCCACCTGTGACTCCACTTTCAAGGAGTTATGAACATGTACTCCTAGATCTCTTTGTTCTGTAGCACTCCCAATACCCTACCATTAACTGAGTAAGTCCTGCCCTGGTTCAATCTACCAAAATGCATCACCTCGCATTTGTCTAAATTAAACTCCATCTGCCATTCATCAGCCCACTGGCCCAATTGATCAAGATCCCTTGCAATTGGAGATAACTTTCTTCACTGTCCACTATGCCACCAATCTTAGTGTCATCTGCAAACTTACTAACCATGCCTCCTATATTCTGACTGTGTTTCTGGCAATTTCAAATGTTGAGCTGTGATTATCTCCATCTTCCTCGTACCCTCAGGTAATGTCAACTGCAGCCTATTTGCCAATTCCAAAAGCTTTGCTTTAACCACCTTTTATAAACCATCCCAAGTGACTTCTTCGACAGCCAGGAAACGTTTCGCTACTGAAAAAGCCAATATTCTACCAGGCACTCCCTATTTAAACCAAAAGCAACACCTGAAAAGAAAACACAAATATACTCACCACTCACTGTCTTTGAGTCCAATAATCCCAAACCAACTAAGGAATATAGATTTTAATCCCGCAAAGAGCCCTCAATTGTTAAGGCCTAGGCCAGAAACTCCAAGGTGTTTTGTGAAGTTGGCCTAGACCCTAAGTTTTACGTTTGATTTTGGCATTGGTGAGCATAAGGTGTTTCACTCCAGGTATGATTCAAGTGATCCACTGGGATCACTTTGTCAAACAAAGTGTATTTAAGAACACAGTTAGAATATAACAAAAACAATTAGCATAACTTTTTACCAATTACAAGACTTAAACAAGACGCAGTATACATCTTAACAGTCAGCTATCTTTGTTGTTCCAACTTTAAAGGAATACCCCATAGATAGACTACATGTTTTGTGCAGGATCTGTTGTAGCAGTTTATTTTCATTATCGGAGTCATTCTGTCTATAGTCAGCATCATGTATAGTTTTGACAGCGGCCTAATTAATCTGAACTAATGTAAGGTTCTGTTATTGTTTTGTGTTTTCCCCTTTGATATTGCAGAGGGCTTGATTAGGTTGATTGACCGGTAAGGTCATATGGCTGGGTAAAGCTAGGCTTTCACAGGAACTCAAGGCAGTCTAATTTTTGGGATCTTTATAGAGGGGTTGCTTTCTATATATCTCTTGCTCTGTTTGAAGTAGAGACTGGAATCCGCCAAGAAATAAGCCTTTTCCTCTGAGATTCTACTGTCTGGGGGTGGAGTTTTCTCTGGAAGTTGCTGCATGTGAATTAGAAGACAAGTGTCTGTCTGGATCACTTTCCAGAAATGTCAAAAGGCTGGAAATCTAGTTCCTAATTAAGCATCTTTGGATTCTTTACTAACCATTTCTAAAGAAGGGATTCATATCTATGGGGGATACTGCTGAATTGGGACAATGGAGATAGCTAGCTATTAAGAATTATACTTTGTTACGTTTAAGTATTTTAATTGGTAAAAGTTATGCTACTTTCTTTTGTTATATTCTAATTGTGTTCTTAAATAAAGTTTGTTTTGATAAAAGCTTCCTAGTGGGTGACTTGAATTATACTTGGCGTGAAACATCTTATCATCACCCTAATGCCAAAATCAAATGTAAAAGTTAGGGTCTAGACTAACTTCATAAATACCTTGGAGTTTCTGATATAGTCCTTAACCATATCCTCAATGTGAAGTCTTGGCGTGGGATTTTCTATCCCTTCCCAACAATAGGATATTCTGTTCCTGCCAAAGATGGTAGCTTGTGGCGGGTTCCTGAGTGGCATGGACAGTGAGCAACAGAGATGGCCATTGACTTGGGCGGGACTGGAAGATCCAGCCAGCAACTAATAGCAAGTCGCCTCTGGAGAACCAATTGCGAACTTGGTCTCCACAAGGACTATCCCAGCACTGTTTCTTATCAGACACGGTGCCAGATAACGTGAGCTTTCAACAGTGTATCCCTATCAGACAGTGTCAGATCCTAATACAGAGAAGTGGTTAGCACTGCTGCCTCACAGCGCCAGGGACCCGGGTTCAATTTCTGGTGTGGGTCACTGTCTGTGTGGAGTCTACACGTTCTCCTTGTGTCTGTGTGGGTTTCCCCCAGGCGCTCCGGTTTCCTCCCACAGTCCGAAAGATGTGCTGGTTAGGTGCATTGGCCATGCTAAATTCTCCCTCAATGTACCAGAACAGGTGCCGGAGCGTGGCAACTGAGGTTTTCATTACAGTAACTTCATTGCAGTGGTAATGTAAGCCTACTTGTGACATTAATAAATAAACATAACTTAAAATGTGAATGTTTGCTTTTTGTTTCAAGGATTAAGTAGTCCAATTTCTACTGCAAATATACACACCTAGAATTTTACATGTCTGTCATTTTGCAAATTGTACTGTGCCTTCACTCAGAAAGATTCCTCTCCTTTGTCTCATTCCCTTAACCTTTCCCCATTCAGCCCATTGACTCTGTGTGTTCTGTCTGAAAGATCTCTCCCCTCAGTGGATAGGAAGATATATACAGCAGTCGGCTGATTAGTCCCTCAAACCTGTACCAGTTCTCTTTCCCTTTTCAGCTGATTACCTTTGCTCTCTCTCTGAAAGATACAAATGCACTCAACCCCTTGAGCCTGCTCCGCCATTCAATATGATAAAGGTTGATCTAATTTTAACCTCAGCTTCATATTCCTGCATATCCTCAAAAACCTTTCACCCCCCTTGCTTATCAAGAATCCACCTACCTCCGACTTAAAATATTCAAAGACTCTGCTTTCACTGCCCTTTGAGGTAGAGAGTTCCAAAGACCTCACTACTCAGAGAAAAAAATGGTCCTCGTCTCTGTCTTAACTGGGCGACTCCTTATTTTTAAACAGGGACTCCCTTGTTCTTGATTCTCCCATAACAGGAAACATCCTTTCCACATCCACCCTCTCAAGGCCGCAGGATCTTGTATGCTTCAATTAAGATAGAACATAGAACAGTACAGCACAGAACAGGCCCTTCGGCCCACGATGTTGTGCCGAGCTTTATCTGAAACCAAGATCAAGCTATCCCACTCCCTATCATCCTGGTGCGCTCCATGTGCCTATCCAATAACCGCTTATATGTTCCTAAAGTGTCTGACTCCACTATCACTGCAGGCAGTCCATTCCACACCCCAAGATCCCTCGCCTCAGTCTCCTACTTTCTCCCCATTCAGTCACCCTGTCCTTTTCGCACATACTTAAGTTTTATCCTTCCCAAATATTTTGCCCTTTTCCGTTTATTAAGCTGCTGTGCATTCTGTTTCCATCAGTGTTTCCCTATAGGACCTTCCATTCCTGCTAAGAAAAAACAACTTTGCCTAAAGTCTCTTTTTGTGCTTACTGTGAATCTTAAATTAATGCTCTCGAATTGGTGATCCAAAAAACAATGAAAAGAGATTTTGCTGATTTACTTCATCAAACCTCTCATTTTTCCAATAGACTGGTCAGAAATCCAAGCAAACAAAGCCACAATATGATACCAAAGCACAGATATAGGCTATGACAAAAATATAGATAGGGAAGGTGAGGGGAGAGGTAGCAAGGTTGAAGGATTAAGAGAGAACGTCTCAGTGTTATAATATCTATATATAAAATGACAGCTCTCTGTATAAATGGAATTTGAAACACACAGATGTACATCAGCACTGGTTTGCTCAGTATGTGTCAATGAATTGGTCTCCAATCCAGTCACTGCAATAATTTCTAAACTAGTCAGCAAACTGGTTTCTAACACAGTCAATAAACTAATTTCTTTCGAATCTGGTCAAAGGACTGATCACAAAGCTAATCAGGAATGGGCCTTGTAATAACCAAATTGATAATGACTTCTGGAAAAGTCTAAAGTTCTACTTTAGCTCATAAAAGGGAGTGTTGGCTGGAGATTTTTGACAGCTGAATCTGTTGCTTTCTACAACAGATACAAACAAATCAGTCTATCGATATCTAAAGCAAAACTTATTTCTCTTAATTCCCTGATTTTTTTTTCTATTCTCTCATTTTTTAAAAACTGATAACTGAAGATCAAGTAAAATTTGTTGCACCTGTCCATATTTGCTCTTTTGCTAACTTTAGGAATATAAGAACTAGGAGTAAGAGTAGGCAATTCAGGTCTTTGAGCCTGCTCCACCATTCAATACGATCATGGCTGATCTTATCTCAGCCTCAACTCCACTTTCCTGCCCATTCTTCATAACCCTTCAACCCATTACTAATTAAAAATCTGTCCATCTCCTCTTTAAATTTACTCAATGTCCCGGCATGCACCATACTCTGAGGTAGTGAATTCCACAGATTCATGACTCTGAGAGAAGTAATTTCTCCTCATCTCTATTTTAAATCTGCTATCCCTTACCCTAAAACTATGATTTCTTGTTCTAGATTGCCCCACCAGAGGAAATATTCTCTCTTCATTTATCAATGTCAATCCTGTCAATCCCCCCTGAGCATCTTATATACCTTAATTAGATTTCTCTTCATTCTTCTAAACTCCAGAGAATATCAGCCTAAACTGCTCAATCTTTCTTCGTAAGACAATACGCTCATCTCTGGAATCAATCTAGTGAACCTCCTCTGAACTGCCTCAATTGCAACTACATCTCAACCTCCTATTCCTCCTTGAGGAGTGGAGGGTTCATGACAAACTTCCTGCTCTGGACCTCCTTCACTAGGATCTCCAGAACTTCATTTGAGAACCTGTGTGCCCTCTCCCTCAGTCTGAGTGATCCTGAATTGCATCATTGCGTTTCGGCCAGCACACTCCACATCTTAAGCAGAAGTGGATGCATGAAGATTATATACCCCTCATGAAAATTGCTCCTAATAAATGCTTGATGCTACCATTACCAGGGAAGTTCAAGCTATGGCAATCAATTAGGACCAGAACTGCAAACAAATCTGTCTTATTAACACCAACCACTTAGGACTTTTTTTCACCCTTTCACCAAAATAATCCCCGATAAAGCTGAGTGTAAGTGTGGTACAGCACATGTCATAACATGTATGTGTGTGTGCAAATGTGGTGAATGAAGAAAAAGATCTAGCATTGATGTAGCACCCTTCATGACCTCCCAGAGCATCCCAAAGCACTTTTAAAAGCTACACTCACATCCCATGAAAGAATAGAAGGCAGGAAGTGTACTGGCCTCATACTGTTGCTGATACAAGTGACAGGAGAGGTAATTTGACAATTAGTGGGAAAAACAAAATTGATGCATTTTAACTTTGGATATTTAAATGTGAAAAGGATTTATCATCATCAAATAATGAATTCTTTAGTTTGTGTGTGCTGCCTTCTGTAAAACACATGTTCAGTGAGGCCTGATAGCATGTCATTACTGTTTGGATGATTTATTGATTCCCAGTACAAGGTACGTTGATATAATTATTAACCCATGATGCTTCCGTTTTGGGTGTTAATTAATTCGTTCCATACAGATTGCTTATTTTTCCAACCATTCCTTTGCTGAGTTAAATCACAAAGATTTAAAAAATGAAAGGGTGGCAAAATAACTAATACTTGCATTTATATAGTGTCTTTCACAGCCCCAGGACATTCCAAAGCACTTTACTGCTAATGAAATACTTCTAGAACATTGTCACATTGCTTCTTGTTGGAGTTTGCAGTGAGCAAACTGTGTTAATCTGTTGAAGTGATGCTGCTTGAATGATAAATATTGGTCAGGAAAAAGGGTATAACTCCCTGCTCTTCATCAAAGAGTGCCATAGAATCTTTCATATTTAACTGACGCAGGGAACACAAGGCCTTGATTTAAAATTTCAGCCAGGAGACACCACCTCTGATGGTGCAGCATTAAGATAAGAACATAAGAACTAGGAGCAGGAGTAGGCCATCTGGCCCCTCGAGTCTGCTCCGCCATTCAATAAGATCATGGCTGATCTTTTTGTGGATTCAGTTCCAATTACCCGCCCGCTCACCATAACCCTTAATTCCTTTACTGTTCAAAAATGTATCTATCCTTGCCTTAAAAACATTCAATGAGGTAGCCTCAACTGCTTCACTGGGCAGGGAATTCCACAGATTCACAACCCTTTGTGTGAATAAGTTTCTCCTCAACTCAGTCCTAAAACTGCTTCCCCTTATTTTAAGGCTATGCCCCCTAGTTCTAGTTTCACCCGCCAGTGGAAACAACTTCCCTGCTTCTATCTTACCTATTCCCTTCATAATCTTATATGTTTCTATAAGATCTCCCCTCATTCTTCTGAATTCCAATGAGTATAGCCCCAGTCTACTCTGTCTCTCCTCATAAGCCAACCCTTTCAACTCCGGAATCAACCTTGTGAAACTCCTCTGCATCCCCTCCAGTGCCAGTATATCCTTTCTCAAGTAAGGAGACCAAAACTATACACAGTACTCCAGATGTGGCCTCACCAGCACCTTATACAACTGCAACATAATCTCGCTGTTTTTAAACTCCATCCCTCTAGCAATGAAGGACAAAATTCCATTTGCCTTCTTAATTACCTGCTGCACCTGCAAACCAACTCCTTGAGATTCCTGCACAAGAACACCCAGGTCCCTCTGCACAGCAGCATGCTGCAATTTTTTACCATTTAAATAATAGTCCATTTTGCTGTTATTCCTACCAAAATGGATGATCTCACATTTATCAACATTGTACTCCATCTGCCAACCCTCGCCCACTCACTTAGACTATCTATATCCCTTTTCAGACTTTCAGCGTCCTCTGCACACTTTGCTCTTCCACCCATCTTAGTATCATCTGAGAATTTTGACACAGTACACTTGGCCCCCAATTCCAAATCATCTATGTAAATCGTAAACAATTGCAGTCCCAACACTGATCCCTGAGGCACATCACTAGTCACTGAACGCCAACCAGAAAAACACCCATTTACCCCCACTCTTTGCTTTCTGTTAGTTAACCAATGCTCTATCCATGCTAATACATTACCTGTAACACTGTGCACCTTTATCTTATGTAGCAGTCTTTGGTGCGGCACCTTGTCAAATGCCTTCTGGAAATCCAGATACACCACATCCACAGGTTCCCCATTGTCCACTGCACATGTAATGTTCTCAAAGAATTCCACCAAATTAGTCAAACATGAGATGCCCTTCATGAACCCATGCTGCATCTTCCCAATGGGACAATTTATATCCCGATGTCTCGCTATTTCTTCCTTGATGATAGATTTAAACATTTTCCCTACTACAGAAGTTAAGCGAACCGGCCTTTAGTTACCTGCCTTTTGTCTACCTCCTTTTTTAAACAGTGGCATCACATTTGCTGTTTTCCAACCTGCGGGAACCACCCCAGAGTCCAGTGAATTTTGGTAAATTACCACTAGTGCATTTGCTATTTCTTCCGCCATCTCTTTTAGTACCCTGCGATGCATTCCATCAGGACCAGGAGAATTGCCTACCTTTAGCCCCATTAACTTGTCCAACACTACCTTTCGTGATAATGATAGTTTCTAGGTTCTCACCTGCCATAGCCTTCCTGTCATCAATTTTTGGCATGTTATTTGTGTCTTCCACTGTGAAGACCGACACAAAATACCTGTTCAATGCCTCAGCCATTTTCTCATTTCCAGTTATTACATCCCCCTTCTCATCTTCTAAAGGACCAATGTTTACTTTCGCCACTCTTTTTCATTTTATATATTTGTAGAAACTTTTGGCCATCTGTTTTTATATTCTGAGCTAGTTTATTCTCATAATCCATTTTACCTTTCTTTATACCTTTTTTCGTGGCGTTCTGCTGACCTTCAAAGATTTCCCAATCCTCTAGGTTCCCACTAGTCTTTGCCACTTTGTATGCATTTTCTTTCAATTTGATACCCTCCTTTATTTCCTTAGATATCCATGGCTGATTATCTCTTTTTCTACAGTCCTTCCTTATCACTGGTATATACTTCTGCTGAGCACTGTGAAAGATCGCTTTGAAATTCCCTCAGTATTGCACTCAGCGTGGATTCTGTGCTCTGGAGTGAGACATGAACATACAACCTTCGAACTAAGAGTGTTACTGAACCATTAGCTGATAAATATGGGGGCAACATGGGTGCATACTGGCTTTGGGCCATAATTGATGGATTCATCTGAAGTAGTCAGCCTTTGTGAAAACACTCCCACCATTCAGCAGATAAATGTTCCTTAAAATTTAGCAAAATTTTCTGTCAGGCCAATCGCAACTTAAGATTTAAGCTTCCATCTGCTGTCAGAAGGTTCTCCCGATTTTTCAGTAACAAGTTTGATCTGATTTGATTTATTATTGTCACATGTATTAACATACAGTGAGAAATATTGTTTCTTGCGCGCTATACAGACGAAACATACTGTTCATAGAGAAGGAAACAAGAGAATGCAGAGTATTGCAGTCATAGCTAGGGTGTAGAGAAAGATCAACTTAATGCAAGGTAAGTCCATTGAAAAGTCTGACAGCAGCAAGGAAGAAGCTGTTCTTGAGTCGGTTGATACGTGACCTCAGACTTCTGTATCTTTTTCCTGACGGAAGAAGGTGGAAGAGAGAATATCCGAGGTGCGTGGGGTCCTTAATTATGCTGGCTGCTTTGCCAAGGCAGCGGGAAGTGTAGACAGAGTCAATGGACGGGTGGCCGGTTTGCATGGTGGATTGGGCTACATTCACGACCTTTTGTACCAAGTGTACAGCATCGGAACATTGGGAACATTTATGATCCCAATTTTAATTTGATTTATCTTACTTTATTTCTACGTCTATATTTTTTAAAAATGCAAATATGACCATTAACAATTTCAAGTCACCTGAAGCGAGTACTAACATTTCAAAGAGGTATACAGGCCGATGGTTTCTTACCAGTTATTGCAGAAGCCTCTTATAATGATGATCAATACCATCCAGTTTGAGAATCTAGGAATAACCTGCACTCAGCTCTCTCTCTCACATAAAAAGAATCAGGTCGTATTCCTTTCTTAATCTACTCCAGTCTCTGATATAGCTTTCATTTTCCTTCTGTGACCTTTGATAATAACTCAAAGGCATTTACAGTCCTCCTCCCCGTCAGCCACCTGACCCACCGCCCGGTTAAAGGCCACAGAAATCAAACCTGAAATGGAAGAAAAATGACTGCACAGGGAGGGGGGAGGAGGAAGTGACACTCCCTACACAAGGGGACAAAGATTCAGCACAGAAGTTTCTCAAATTATTAACTTCAGTATCATCTCTCAACCAGATGATATCGCAGTTCAAATGTGCTCAGTAGTCATTCAGCCCAGATTTATCATAGCTTAACTCTTGGTAAGGCATTATTTCCACTTTAAATCGCAGAAATATAAACATTAAAGGCAATGTCAGTTCAGGGGAGGGGTGAGTAAAAATGAGGGGAGAGATTCAAACAACAACTTTAACATAGTAAAACATCCCAAGGTGCTTCCAAGGAGTTTTATCAATCAAAAATGTGCCCCTAACCAAAGGCAGCATTATAGGAACGGTGAGCAAATGTTTAGTCAAAGAGGCAAGGTTCAAGCAGTGTCTTAAACGTCTCCACCTCTTATCTTTTAAGAAGGGAATTCCAAAGTCTAGGGTCTAGATGGCTAAAGGCAGATTATCAGTGGTGGGGTGGAGGAAGTTGGGAGATGCACAAAAGCCTAGAGTTAGAGAAGGATAGAGATCTCATAGGGTTATGGAGCTGGAAGTGGTTACTGTGATAGGGGGGGAGAGACTATAGACAGATTTGAACATGAGGATGAAGACTACATTTCTGAGCTTTGACTAACGCTTTCTTAAAGATTATTGCAATTAAATATTTCTTTCAATCAGTGTACTTAAATATAGTTTAAAAAAAAAATTATTCAAACTATTTAAAAGACTCACAAAGTAGGGTGGCCAGGTTTTCAAAAGTCAAAACCCAAAACTACGACACATTGAAAAACCATGGGAAGGTAGGACTCCAAGATGATTGACATGTTGGATGATCAATGGCATGAGGGGAGTTGAAGGTGAGAGGTCATGTGATGACATCCTCGGAATTTAACCCCCAGGCAGCACGTTGGCACAGTGCTTAGCACTGCTGCCTCACAGCACTAGGGACCCAAGTTCAATTCTGACCTTGGGTGATTGTGTGGAGTTTGCACATTCTCTCCATGTCTGCATGGGTTTCCTCCGGGTGCTCCAGTTTCCTCCCACACTCCAAAGATGTGCAGGCTAGGTGGATTGGCCATGGGAAAAGTGTGGGGTTATGTGGATAGGGCGGGGAAAAGGGCCTGGGTAAGATACTCTGTCAGAGAGTAAGTGCAGACTCAATGGGCCAAATGGCCTCTACGTCCAGCCAGAGTTGGCAACTCTACCCTGTAAAAGACACCAGCAGCAATGGAGCGCCAAAATGTAATGACAACTTCCTTAGAGATGTCAAGGGGGCAGTGGAGGGAGGGATATTGGTCTGCTTATGTAATGAAATGGTTATTTATAGGAAGGACAACATTTCACATAGACTGGTTCTGAGGAGAGAGAGTCTATGTTTAACAAAAAGGGAAAAGATGAAAACTGGGACATCTGAACAATTTTTAGGAAATTGTCGGGATATTGGACATCTAATGAAAACAGGGAATGTCCTGGCAATACTGGGACATCTGGTCACCCAACCCACAATTCGCAATCTTCCCTCTCCAAGTATGGCTTCTATTTTGCTACTATTTCACTGGATACAAGGGTGGTTTTCAAAAGTGAAGATGTCGGACCATTTCAAAAAGCTTTGCTTTTCTTCACACTGTTGAAATGTGGATCGATGGAATTGTCTGCTACAATGACTCAATCCTCATTGAAACTGGGAGTTGTTGCAGTGTCCAACACTAACTTAATCTTTAGAGTTAAAACTTTGTTACCTTGTTTTCTCTCTGAATCTTTAATCTTGCTACTGTTCTTCGTTATGAACCATGTTCCTTCATCTACTTTTCCTAATTGGAAAGGGCAGCTTTGATTAGATGACACTTAGCTTAGGTTTAGCAATTGTAGAAAGGGTAAGTTGCAAAGGAGTAGCAATTATTAATTTAGAGATTAAGGAAGGAGGAAATGTGAATAGGAAAATGTATTGGAAGCTTGTGGAACAGGACAGGAAGCTTCAGAAGGCCCTAGACACAATGACAAGTTAGATAGGAAGCTAAGGAGGGCTGCAGTGGAGATCTGAAACTAAAAATGAAAGAAGAATTATCTAGAATCACAGAATCTTTACAGTGTAGAAGGAGGTCATTCAGCCCATTGAGTCTGCACTGGCTCTCCGAAAGAAGTCTATCTAGACCCACTCCCCTGCCTTATCCCCATAACCTTGCACATTCTTTCTTTTCAGATAGCAATCCAATTCCCTTTTGAATACCTCATTTGAACCTGCCTCCATCACCCTCTTAGGAAGTTTGTTCCTGACACTAACCACCTATTTTCTTCACATCACATTTACCGCTTTGCCAATTATTTTGAATCTGTTCTTGACACTCTCGAGTGGGAAGTTTCTCATTACTTACCCAATCCATATCCCTCAGGATCTTAAATACCGTTATCAAGTTTCCTCTCAGCCTTCTTTTCTCCAAGGAAATTTGTCCCAACCTCTCCAATTTATCCTCATAGCTACAGTCCTTTGTCCCTGGAAACATTTCTGTGAGTCTCCTCTATACTCTCTCCAATGCCTTCACATACTTCCTCAAGTATGGCACTCAGAACTGGACACACTATTCCAGATGAGGTCAATAGTGTCCTGCCAAAGAGCTCTTAACCAGTATCCCATCATGAGTGCAACAGGAGCCAGAAGAGTTCCCTATAGTAGAGGTTGGCAATTTGTCCATGGCATAATATTCTACTGTTCTAAGGCTCATGAATTGAAATATTTTACCAATAAAACCAATGTCATGTTTAAACATGTGCTTTTATCTGAAAACCCACAGAAAAATACTCCTCACTCCAACTAAATCATCATGTACCATTGCTCTTAATGTGTACTTCCTCTGGCAGTGTTTGATGGAACAGAGTAGAGGGAGCTTTACTCTCATAAAAACAGAGGACATTGGAAATACTTAGTAGGTCTGGCAGTATCTGTGGAGAGAGAAACAGCAGTGTTAACATTTTAGGCCCATGACTTTTCATCAGAAATCTCAAACTAGCTCTTACTGTGTACCTGCATTGGGAGTGTTTGATGGGACAGCATCAAGGGAGCTTTAATCATGATCTAAATTTGCTGTTACTGGCCAGCGTTTGACCAAATAGAAGTAGTTTCACTCACCATTAATCCATACTATACTCAACATTTCTCAACTTGATGAGCGCAGAAACACACATTAAAGCATCACCCTGGGGACTTGAAAGATTTGCAATTATGTTTCATTAGAAGATTCATTCTACAATATTCCTGCAAATTTATAGAAGTTTTTAGGGAAGAGACTGTACAGGCACAAACATTTCATCTCTTTTTGATACATCATTGCTCCCCTTCCCAGTAGCCTATTTTACCAATGTCCTAGTTTTTGGGTGAAAATGTTACCCTTACTTCATCTTTACTTTCTAATTTTTAAACTTAGCCTCTATAGCCTTGAAACATTACATCGGTTTACATCAAGGGTTCCTCTGGGAATCTTACCACTTTTCATGCCGGTGTGATTTTCCCATCTCGCTGCAGTGAATGAAGATTTGATTTGATTTATTGTTGTCACATGTATTAGTATACAGTGAATTTAACAGTATTGTTTCTTGCGTGCTATGCAGACAAAGCATGCCGTACATAGATTTGTCTGGCTGTCAAATTCTCGCTGCAATGGGAGCATGGCGTGAATGGGTTGTAAGATCAGGCTCCATGAATCTTTTCCCTAAGGCAAACAAACCCTAGGATACCCAAACAGGAAGCCACACTCTAAAATAATATTCTCTTTTTCGCATGCAATTATCTTTAGACTTTTCATGTTGCCTAATCTAAATGTCCTGTTTTTTTCACTGTTTGCTAATATACTTACATGTCTGTTCTTCCTTGATCTATTGTACGGATAGGGATCAAACTTTGAAATTTGTTGTTTCTGCTAGTAATCTTCCATGATGTTGTTCATAGTATAGTGAGTGGGAGAATGTACTATTTAATACAATCAAAGCACAGTTGAGAGTTCAGCTTTGGTAATATATTATTTTTCTGGGATTTATGCTCAATAGATTTGTAATTGGGTTCAATGTCACCAACTGCTCCCATATGTGGTCCTTGAGTACCCTACATCCTGGAGTATGCCTTTACCAGCTCATAATCTGAGTAACTAACAATGCTGAACCAGAATAAAAATATCCAGCAAAGCCAATTATTTGTAATATCTCATACTTGTAGACTAAGCATCCAATCATCTGGAATAATTTGACGATAAATATATGGACAACAAAGCCCAGAAACCTTAAGTCCCAACCCTGAGAAATTGGTAGGCCTCAAACAATTTGCAACACAAATATGACAGTGTAGTGGCTTTGTCACTGGACCAGAGATCCAGAACAATGCCCTGGTTCAAATCCCACCAGGGCAAATAATGAAAGTTAAATTCAATAATAATCTGGAATTAAAAGTCGAATGACGACCATGAAATGATTGATGCAAAACCCATCTGGTTTATTCATGTACTTTAGGGAAGGAAACCTGCCACCGTTACCTGATCTGGCCTACATGCAACTCCAGATCCATTGCAATGTTGTTTACTCTTAAATGCCCTCCGAAATGGCTTAGCAAGCCACTCAGTTAAAGGGCAATTGGGGATGCTACGCAGCCATCGATGACCATAATTCCCATGAATGAATTTTACAAAACACTACAGGTAAGCTTAATGGTTTTAGGAATTAAAAAAAAAAATCGATTTAACTTTTAAATCAGCAAGAAACCAAGATGGATAATAAAAGCTGTTTAAAGAATTATTTTGAATAATTCTACTGGCTGTGTTTGGTTCCGTGTGTGTTTAAAAAATTCAAACCGGATGCTGGTGTCGCTGGCTGGACCATCATTTTTATTGCCCACACCAAATTGCTCTTGAGAAGGTAGTGAACCACACTCTTGAACCGCTGCAGTCCATGTGGTGTAGATACACCCACAGTGCTGTTAGAGAGGATTTTGACCCAGTGACAGTGAAAGAATGTTCGATATTGTTCCAAGTCAGGATGGTGAGTGGCTTGGAGGGGAACTTTCAGATGGAGTGGATGTTGAAGGTAGTGGACGGGGTGCCAATCAAGAAGACTGTTTTTCTCTGGATAGTGTTGAACTTCTTGAGTGTTGATGGAGCTACATTCATCCAAGGGAGGAGTATTCCATTACATTCCTGACTTGTGCCTTATAGGTTGTGGACAGGTTTTGGGGAGTCAGGAGGTGAGTTACTCACTGCAGAATTCCCAGCCACTGACCTGCTCTTGTAGCCACAGTATTTATAACACTGGCCGAGTTCAGTTTCTGGTCAATAGTGTCCCCCAGGAAGTTAATAGTGGGAGATTCAGCGATGGTAAACTATTGGATGTCAAGGGGAGATGTTTTGGATTCTCTCTTGTTGGAGATGATCATTGCCTGGCTGTTGTATGCTGCAAATAGTATTTGCCACTTATCAGATTAAGTCTGTATGCTCTCCAATAAGGGCACGGGCTGATTCTGTATCTGAGGAGTCACAAATAGTACGGAATGTTGCACAGTCATCAGCAAACACTTCTACCTCTGGCCTTATGATGACGGAGTGAAGATCATTGAAGAAGCAACTGAAGATGTTTGGGCCTAGGACACTCCCCTGAGGTAGTAGTGTTGGCCTGGGACTGACTTCCAACAATCACAAAAATCTTTTTGTGCTAGGCATGACTCCAACCAGTGCAAGTTTTCTTCCTAATTTCCATTGACTCCAGTTTTGCTCGGGCTCCTTGATGCTACACTTGTCAAATGTGGCCTTTATGTCAAGGGCAGTCACTCTCACTTCGAGTTCAGATATTTTCTCCATGTTTGAACTAAGGCTTTAATTAAATCAGGAGCTGAGTGACATGGCAGAGCCCAAATTGAGTATCACTGAGCTGGTTGTTTCTGATTAAGTGCTGGTTGATAGTATTGTTGACGGCCCAACCCATCATTTTACTGACGAATGAAAGTAAACTGATTTGATGGTAACTGACTGGGTTAGATATTTCCTGCTTTTTTAAATTAATTCATGGGGTGTGGGCATTGCTAGCCAGGTCAGCATTTATTGCCCATCCTCAATTGCCCTTGAGAAGATGGTGGTAAGCTGCATTATTGAACCATTGCAGTCCCTGTCATGTAGGTACACCCACAATGTGGTTGGGGAATTGAATTTCAGCATTTTGACCAGTGACAGTGAAGGAAGGCAATATTTTTCCAAGTCAGGATGCTGAGTGGCTTGGAGGGGAATTTCCAGGTGGTGGGGTTTCCAGGCATCTGCTGCCCATGTCCTTCTAGATGGTAGTGGTCATTGTCTTGGAAGGTGCTTCTGAGGAGCCTCCTGCAGTGAATCCTTTAGATGGTACAATTGCTGCCATTGTGCGTCGGCAGTGACGAGACTGTTCGTAGATGGGGTGCCAATAAAGCAAGCTGCTTTGTCCTGGATAATGTTGAGCTTCTTGAGTGTTGTTGAAGCTGCACTCATCCAGGCAAGTGGAGAGAATTCCATTACACTCCTGACTTGTGCCCTATAAACGGTGGACTGGCTTTGGGGAGTCAGGGGGTGAATTACTCACCTCAGGATTCCGAGTTTCTGACCTGCTCTTATAATCACAGCATTTATATAGTTAGTCCAGTTCAGTTTTTGGTCAATGATAACTACCAGAATGTGAGAGATTCAGTGATGGTAATACCATTGAATGGCAAGGGACGATGGTTGGATTCTCTCTTGCTGCAGATGATCATTGCCTGGCACTGATGTGGCGTGAATATTATTTGTCACTTCAACCCAAGTCTGGATATTGTCCAGGTCTTGCTGCATTTGAACATGGACTGCTTCGGTACCTGAGTCATTGCGAATGGTGTTGAACAGTGTGCAATCATAGGCAAACATACCCACTTCAGGCCTTATGTTGGAACGAAGGTCAAAGATGAAGCAGCTGATGGTGGTTGAGCCTAGGACACTATCCTGAGGAATCCTGCAGTGATGTCCTGGAACTAAGATGGTTGGCCTCCAACAACCACAACCTTCCTCCTTTATGTCAGGTATGTTGTGCCAGGTATGGGTCCACCAGTGGAGACTTCTTCCCCTGATTCCCATTGTCTCCAATTTTTATAGGGTTCCTCTATACTATACACGGTCAAATGCTGGCTTAATGTTAAGGGCAGTCACTCTCCCCTCACTCTTGAGTTCAGCTTTTTCATCCATGTTTGAACCAAGGATGTAATGGAGTCAGGAGTGAGGGATCTTGGCAGAACACAAACTGTGAGCAAGTTGTTGCTAAACAAGTGCCACTTGATAGCAGTGTTGGTGACCCCTTCCATCACTTTACTGATAATCGAGAATAAACAAATAGGATGGTAATTGGCTGGGTCGGATTTGTCCTGCTTTGTGTGTACAGGACATACCTGAGCAATTTTCCACATTGCTGGGTAGATGCCAGTGTTGCAGCTGTACTGGAAAAGCTTGGCTAAGGGTGCTGCTAGTTATGGAACACAAGTCTTCAGTACATTCTGGAATGTTGTCAGGGTCCATAGACTTTGCAGCATCAAGTATCTTCAGCCATTTCTTGATACCATGTGGAGTGAATTGAACTGGCTGAAGACTGGTACCTTTGATGCTGGGGACCCCAGGAGATGGCTGAGATGGATCATCCACTTGGCACTTTTGGCTCAAGATTGCCGCAAATGCTTTAGCCATGTTCTTTGCACTGATGTGCTGGGCTCCCCATCATTGACGATGGAGATATTTGTGGAGCCTCCTCCTCCTGTTTTCCTGCATACAGAGACATATAAATAGAATGGCAGGGAGTTTATGAATATGTATTGACTGGTACAATTTTAAAGAGTATCCCGGAAGATAAAGACCTAGGGATTTATGTACATAAATCTTTGAAGTGGCAGGATAAATTGGTATGGTTGTTAAAAAATTATGTGAGTTCCTTCGCCGTATTAATATACGAATAGAGTACAAAAGGATGTTATGCAAAACCTTTATAAAACACCAGTTATACTTAAAATGGAATAGTGTTCAATTCTGAACACCAGACTTCAAGAAGGAAGTCAAGGCCTTGGTGAGAGTGCAGAGATTTATAAAACTGATACCAGTGATGAGGGACTTCATTTACGTGGAGAGGCCAGAGGAACTTGGATTGTCTCTTTAAAGCAAAGTCTAAGAAGGGATTTAATTGTGTTCAAAATCATGACAGGCATAAAGACATTGCCGGTCTCAGCTGTCAAAATAAAGTCCTGGACCAAAAGGGATCAATTGCTCTCCAAAGTTAAGAAGATGGTGATACAAGGTTGGCACTATGACAAGTTTGAGCAGATCAGACCTTATCTGCAGCATAGGAGATAACATGAGGATGACATGTTATTGTGAGGGGTTCATGTTATAGTGCACCCCAGGGCCATTGGCTTTTACTACAGGAGCTATACAATACACACCCTGGGCAGATTAGGATGAAGGTACAGGTCCAAAGCTATGTTTGGTGGGCTGGCATCGACAAGGAGATTGAAAGAATGATCAGCTAGTGCTGAGTTGTCAGACCCAGCAGTCATTGCTACCACCAGTATAAATGCATCCATAGGAATGGCCAGGCCAGCCATGGTCACATTTGCACATAGATTTCACTGGACAATTCATGGGACATACGTTCCTCATCCTGGTTGATGACATTTAAAATGGCTAAATGCCCAGCTAACGAAGTCTATCACAGTCAAAGCCACAATCGACAGGTTCCAGCAGATCTTTGCCATTCATGGTATCCCAGGGGTCTTAGTGTTCAACAATGGCGCAGCATTTACAGCTGAGGAGTTCCACCAGCTTGTCAGGTCAAATGGTACATGCCACTTCGGTCAGCCCCTTACCATCCAGCCTCAAATGGCTTGGCAGAGCGAGCTGTACAAACATTGAAAGCTTCCATGAAGAAGCAAGCTCAGAGGCCACTGACTTTATGCTTGGCAAGTTTCTTGTTATCGTATAACACCACGCTGAACGCTACCACTGGGGTTACGCCAGCTGAATTGTCAATGGGGTGCTACCTATGAACCGGTTTGGATTTGGTGTTTGCAGATAAGTTGGGGAGAGTGGAGGCTAGATAAGCCAGCCAGAAAGAACAGCGTGGCTCGAAGAAAGAAGACAGAGCAAAGTCGATGACCTAGTCATGGTTAGAAATTTTGGCACTGGACCAACCTGGGTGTCAGGAAGAATTGTAGAGAGAATGGGATTGGTATCGTACTTGTTAGAAGTACAAGGTCACCATGTGAAAAAACATTTGGATCGTTTGAAGAGGGCTGGACCTTAGCCAGAAGAACAACAGATGTGTCCTGCTGCGAACTCATGTGTTCCAGCTATGGAACCAGGATAACTGCAGCCTGCAGGACTGGAGTCATTGATTTCTGAAGGACCCTATATAGAGTTGCGGGATTCCACAAGTCTAGAAGTCTCTGGACTGACTGATTTAGTGAATGGACTTCCCCTTGGTGTCCCTAATGTGACATGTATGCATATGTATAATGGTGTTTCTTTTTGTTTTTCGATTATAGGTGGAATCAAAAGTTGGGGGGGAAGAGGGGAGTGGAAAGGAGTCTGGTAATGTGGCCCATTTAAGGGGCAATCCTACGTGGGCTACATGATGGGCCAAACCCTATGCAGTGAAGATACCAGAAGCCAGGCCAATTGGGAGCAAGGGCACTAGTCTTGGGACTGGGAGGACTTCAGTTGGAGCCAGGGAGAAGACAATAGACCTGCGTATAGGTGCCGTCAGATTCTTGGTGTGTAAATTAGTTAATAAATCTTTCTCATTGTTTGAATCACATTGCGTCACCTCCAATCTTTTACACTCCCACAACAGAACTTAATGGACAGATTTATGTGATGACTTCCATGGTCATAGACCCAAGGCCATAATGTCATTTTGGGTTATACTTCATCTTCCACTATTGGAGCAGGTGGCATTGTCTATGCTCTGTGCAGATTCAGTTATGTACTGTCCATTGTCTTTACAGAGGGCAAAACCAGGAACCTGTTGTTGGGTCTACGATGGGGCTTTTTCCCCCCATAGAATCCCTACAGTGCAGAAGGAGGCCATTCAGCCCATCAAGTCTGCACGGACCACAATCCCACCCAGGCCCTATACCCATAACCCCACATTTTTAAAAAACCCTGCTAATCCCTTGACACTAGGATCAATTTAGCATGACTGATCAACTTAACGTGCACATCTTTGGACTGTGGGAGGAAACTGGAGCACCCGGAGGAAACCCAGGCAGACACGGGGAAAATATGTTGCATGTTATATGCTGCATGTGTCCCACAATTCCATCCATTTGGATAGTGGGCTGATATCAGCTACATTAATATTAGCTGCAACATCCCAGAACACTTATGACCTAGAATTTATTTTATTTATTCACAAGATATGGGTATCGCTGCCTTGGCCAGCAATTATTGCCCACCCCAAATTGCCATTGAGGTGGTGAGCTGCCTTGTTGAAATGCTACAGTTCATGTAGTGTAGGTACAGCCAGTGTGCTGTTAGGAAAAGTTCCAGAATTTTGACCCAGCAACTGTGAAGGAACAGCAATAGTTCCAAGCCAGCATGGTGTGAGCCTTGAAGAGGAACTTACAAGTGATGGTGTTCCCATGCATCTGCTGCCCTTTTCCTTCTCGGTGGTGGAGGTTTGGAAGGTGCTGTCAAGGAACCTTGCTGAGTTGCTGCAGTGCATCTTGTAGATGGCACACATTGCTGCTATTGTGTATCAGTGGTGGAGGGGATGAATGAATGAATGTTTGAGAGAGTAGCAATCAAGCGGGCTGCTTTGTCCTGGGTGGTGTCAAGCTTCTTGAATGCTGTTGAAGCTGCATTCATCCGGAAAATGGAAAAATTCCATCATACTCCTAACTTGTGCCCTTTAGATGGTGAACAGGCTTTGGAGAGTCAGGAGGCGAGTTACTTGCCAGAGGTTTCCTAGGCTGACCTACTCTTGCAGTCACAGTAGTTATATAGCTAGTTCAGTTCAGTTTTTGGCCAATGGTGACCCCCAGAATGTTGATAGTGGGGGATTCAGCAATGGTAAGGCTATTGGATGTCAAGGGGAGATGATTGGATTCTCTCTTGCTGGAGATGGTTATTGCCCAGCACATGTGGCACGAATGTTAGTTGCCACTTATCAGTTCAAGCCTGAATGTTGTCTATAAGGGCACAGAATGTTTTAGTATCTGAAGAGCCATGAATCTTCCACAAACATCCCTACTTCTGATTTGATGATGGTGCAGCTGAAGACGGTTGAGCTTAGGCCACTAATCTGAGGAACCCCTTAATTGCTCTCCTGGGACTGAGATGATTGACCTTCAGCAACCACAATGATCTTCATTTATGCTCGATGGTAAGGCCAGTCACTCATCTCACTTCTTTTGAGTTCAGCTCTTTTGCCCATGTTTGGACAAGAGCATTGCCTGAAAGAGTAATTGATGTAGATTCACCAAGAACTTTCAAAAGGGAGTTGTATAAATACTTGAGGGGAAGGAAAATGCAAGTGCAATGTGAAGAGCAGGGAAGTTGGGCTAACTGAATAGTTTTTTCAAAGGTCCAGGACAAACACCATGGGCAGAATACTATCAGCCACTAACCTCCGAACCTCCCCTTCTGCTCTGTATGATTCACTCCAGATACTTACTCAAATTTGAGGTAGGGGACACTTCTGCTCTTTTTTCTCCCCTCCCAGACTTTAATAATATATTTTTCCATATCACAAGGAGTCATTTGCAAAATATTCATTCGCCACACCCAACAAGGAAGCTCTCTTGCTGTGAGTAAGAAGTTGGTGAATGCTTGGAATTACGAAAGAACGTATAAAAATTCTTGCGTATAGATAAAGAGAATAGTGTGATCCGAATGGGTAATAAACCACTCAGATTGTTGCCAGAGAAGGCAAAGGTTGATCTTACAATCACTGCACATTTCTCCTTCTTAAGCTGTAACAGGAGCTGGGTCAGTTTTGGTGGCTAACAGATAAAATAGCAGGCCATCAACTACAAAGTAGTGAAGTGAAAAAAAGTGCAAGTGCAATGTGAAGGCGGCAGGTAGCAAATAATGGATTAGCACATTGCACTCTGGGACTTGGGACCAAATCCAGCACAGACCAACACAGTGAAAGTGTTTAATCTAAAGTGCAAGGAAAGCATCTGAAATGAGTTTGAGCAGCGTTCCAATGCCTGATGAATGTGCCAGCTATAGTTCAATGGGTAGGATTCTCTCCTGCGAGTCAAGACATAGGTTCAAGTCCAACTCCAGAGACTGGAGCATATTTATCTCTCAACTAACATGACTAAAATAGATTATGTTGAATACAAATTGACTCCTATTTCCTAATCATAAATGGTGGCTACAGTTCATTTGCTACTAAGCATTTTGGTACATCCTTAGGTTGTGAAAGGTGTTATGTGTAATCTTTTTTTCCCATTAATTTTGCGTCCTTGCTGAGAGAGCTAACAGGATGAATTTGGGATAAAGGTACCATCTATTTCTAGCACATTGTTCTGGAACTGACCTGGAGTTTCTTGCTGTCAACAGTGACTTCTTCCTGAAATTGCCTCTCGAAGAGTTTATTGCAACAATGAGAGAAGGTGGTATATGAATCTGCACAGTCTAATAAATATGATGAGCATTATTGACCCGATGGTCATCTCACCCATCTTCCCACCGTATATTCCCTTCCCAAACATCAACCTGCTGTCTTTATTAAATGCAAACATTTGAGAGCTTCAAAGTTCCCAGTGAACCCACAGTTGAGTATTGTTCTGGAGGCTGCATCAGTCAGCATCAGAGTTTGGTCAATATAATATGATAAATTAATCAAGATGATCACTTCAATGACCTAACAGTTCCAGATTTGATTTTGATTTAAGGTGTGCAGACTTAACTGGAGAAAATTTGAGCCATGTTCAGATATGCTGGTACCCCTGTAGAGCACCTATGTGGGTCATCTGAATCATTGTGACGAGCTGGGTAGATATTTCAAAGTCACATATTGGCTGCATTTTTACTGTACAATTAACAAGCTTGAAGTGAGGTTCACATTTGATGCTATCCTCTGGTGCACCAGCACAAGTTATGCAGACAATGATGGGTATGTCAATTAGAACATCAGAACGAGCTGTATTCTCCAATTGAAATGCAGAACTCTGATTCTCACTCTCCCATCAAGGAGGTGTATGGAAAGAGCTGGCATGAGAACATAAACAATTAAAAGAAAGTCACATTCACTTAGAAACCAAGATTTTATTTATTCATAGAGAACATTTTAATGTATTACATTGAAGATGTAAATGTAATAACTTTGAAGCTATAAAATCATTCTATCTTCTCCAATATATAGAAAAAAAATGAAAGAAAAATATTAGATAAGCCATGTTTAAACTTAAAGTCTAAATTCAGGTTTAGAGTTTATAAAGAGGAGCGTCTAAAGTCGAAGCAGGTTTTTGAATACATGCCCAGTATCACTTTAAACTTTCTTTCATAAACAATGCAGGACAGTCTGATATTTGGTCAGATTTCAAATAATCCAGTTAAGTTTGGGACTACTCCAAGGATGGTACATTTAGTAACAATCCATCACAAACAGTTGTGCAAAATACTTTGAAATAGTGTATTCTCAGCTCAATGTGCTAAGCTGCAGTTTGCTTCACAAATATACAAAATGATACAGAATGATTTGACAGGTAACAGTCCCAAAAAGGCGGCTACAAGGACAAAGAACAGGATAGTTGCTGATCAAGTCATTCAGTTGCAACAAGATCCACTGGTCTGTAACTGACACAAATTAAAAATATATTGGCATGTCTCAGATCCTGAACAACTTCTGTGGCAGTATTTGATTTTTTATGTGACACATTAACATCAGAGTGCATTTGTTATATCCAGCACCTTCTATTTTCCCTTTGTAATTAATCCATTCAACTTTCCACCACAGTCTAAGGACAATCTTTCTCCCTTGACTGCAATCTTCTTCTGATGAACCAATTAGACAAGAGGCTGCAAGGAATTCTGTCTCTCAGGTAAGAGTGGGTGGAACAACCTAGCTGTATCACAGGTGCACAACTCAAGCCTATCCTGTATACCTGGAATAGTTTCAATTCATTGCAAATTACAGGAGTAACATGCTCATTAACACACACCATTTCACCTGTTCGGCCTCCTCGAGCACATAAAAAATACTCAACTGGTATGAACCAGTTGGATAGAGGATATCTCCCACGAACAGTGCAATAGAGTGACTTCCTCATTCACATTTTGCTGAAAATTCTTCCGAAGGAAAGTATGCAGCTGTGGGAGTGGCACAGAGCCCAAGCAGTAACAGTTTGAATTTGTCCACCTCCAAGCTCGTTTGAGTAAGAAAAATGACTCAAACTAACAACATCCAAAGCATAATTCACCAACACAATACACTTTGTCAATCAGGAAGAGAGCTAAAGATAATTAAAGAGAGAGAGTGAGTCGAGGCTTAATTAGACAAGGAATCAGCGTCCACTGCTCTAGGAAATGGCACATTAATATTAAATTTAATGCAAGAAAATGCGACACTTTGGCAGTACCAGCTATACTGGCAACAAAAAAAAAGAGTTCCTCTGTGGGAAAGCTTTCCATACAGGATACCATACTTATTAGAATTCTTAGGTTGTCAAGAGCTTGGATGACTGCGCACTGTTTAGATTTTGCTCATAACACTCATATGATTCCAATATTTATGTTTTACAAGCATGTTTTTGTTTTATTATTCCCATTACCTTCAGAGGTTTATCTAGCCCCAAGTAGCATGTTTCCATTCTCCTTTCAGCTTGTGATTGACATGTTGATTACTGATGGAAATTAAAATTAATATCAGTGTCACTGAGGTCCGCCCCCAAGTCACCACATCTGTAGTAAACATCTTTTTAAAATCATTCAGTGGTGCACTCTTCAGTTAGGAGACTAGCAGATAGTTAGAAAAGGCTTTGTTCAAATGCCGCAATTTTCAATTAGATGGCAGATTCCAGCCACAGTACAACTGGAAAATTCAATGAGCCACCCACCACAAGCGGTGGCTCATTCTTCATTTCAACTTTCGTACAGCCCCCAGATCACTAACTGCTTTAGTTTGTATATTGGAGCATATTCTGGTTCACCATTTTGTATGTGATATTATAAAAATATCTACGCTGTTTGCCCTAAAGGAAACTTTAAGTGCTAAGATGCCACCTCTTTGCAGAATGGATGCATTCCATTTAAAGAGAGAATCATTTCTAGATTAACTTTATAAGATAAAAGCAGAAAATGTTGGAAATACTCAGCAGCAGGTGCAGCAGCATTTGGGGAGAAATAACACAAATTAACATTTCAGGCTTGTGGCATTTCACTCGGGTTCTGATACAAGACCACAAAGCTGGATCGCCGGAATTCACCCGCCACAGAATCAGAGCAGGCGAGGGGCGGACAACGGAAGTATGCGTTGACCTCGGGTGGGAATTTCCGGTCTCGCTCGAGCAAGGCTGTAAATTCCCATCCATGGACTGTGCTTTTCTCTCCAGTGATGCCGTCTGACCTGTTTTTATTTCGGATTTTCAGCATCTGCAGTATTTTGCTTTTGTATAGGAGTTTCTTAAATAGCAGGCACCAATTTTATAAATAAATAAATTTTGTCCAAATTTCATTGCAATAGGGAACAATCTCTCACGCCCCCATGAAAAAAAAATGATCTTGGCAGTCAACATCTAACATGTTGCTCCTTTAACTTGCCTGTTAAACATCAGGATGCCAGAGCACTGGATTCTCAGGCAACATTCGCTTTTTATTAGATTCCAGTTGAGATTTTTTCAGAGACGGGGAAAGCTGTGCTGTAAATGTAATGCAATCTGTTATTCCCCACAATTTCTAAATGCAAATGTAAAAGTGGTGCATTCATCGCTTCTATTCCTACAAATAAAAAGCAATTAATCTCTCAGCTTCAATGGCAGCATCTAGAGGTCTCCAATAACATACAAGTACACAGTGATTTTAAAAATTGCCAGTTCAAAATACTGCTCCAGGAAACAGTATGCCTACAAGCAGATTAAAGATATTACTGCACAACTGAGGGCTTTAACTAGAAACAGAGGTGGTTATATAGCCTCTAGGTGGCAGTAACCATTTGCCTCATTCTGCTCTTCGTGAATCAGTCTCCATATTCTCAGTTTAGTAGGTAGGGTAGCTTCGAGCTATCACTTACTGTCTGCCATTTAGAAAAGGCTGAGAATGAAGGGCAAACTATACAACAGGACTATACACACGAACTATACACACACGAAGTGTTGCAAACAAAATTACACAGAACGGCAAAAACAGGTGTAATGGCATTTTTGTGGATAGATTTATGAGAACCAGCAATGTTTGTTTGGGTGAAGTTTTAGCCAGAAAATCCAGAAGGATTGACAGCCATTTCAACAGATAGGCAGACGAATGTCAAGAGTTACACCCAATGTGTCCAAACTTAAAATTCAGGCAGACATTGCAGGAAACAAATTGGTCACTATGACGTAAAAATAAATATATCTTTTAATCTTCAGCTTTACCATCAGTTACCAAAATTACCTGGTGATAAAGCTTGAGATTCAGTATCGACAAATTTGGAAGTTGGATACTATCAGCAGGCACTATAGACGGTATGGTTTTCACCAGTATTATGAGGGGTTAATTAAAACAGCCTGAATTCACTCTTTGCAGCCTTCACCCAGGACCAGTTCAACTGTTTAGCACCTGGGATCCTCTGTTATGATTTTGCTACTAGTCATTAAAGGCTCATTGCAATTTCTCTCAGAAAAACAGATCCCAGAGAAGTTCTGATTGGCACTTTCTAACATTCCTCATCACTGAATATTTAGCAGCAGCCCCAGTACAGTTGTCACATTCAATATTTCCCTAAACCTGCCTCATATGCCCGAGTAAATAAAAAATATATACTTATCATCTTACTTCATAAATGGTGCAATATAAAACAATGAATAGTGCAACATAAAACAAAGTTTATCTGCAAAAATTTACAGTTGAGTCATGAATGAAATGAAATTGACCTAAATCAGGTTTGTCCCTCTACTGCACTGAAGCAGCTGAGTTTTAAAATGGAACCTTTCCTAAAAGTGCTGGCTGTAAAGTGATTTGTAACATGGTGTATTAACCAAATAACCTCATCAGCTCTCAAATTACGACTTTCAGTACTTTATCCTGTTAAGAAATTGTGGAATATCAAGAAAGAAAGTTACACTTAATTGATTCTGCATAGTATTTAAATGTACAGCAAAATAAAGCAGAGTCAGGAAAAATATTCTGCAAACAATGTAATTATTCTAACCTTTTTTATAAATGTCAACTATGCCAAAACTTCAAAGTAACTTTTCATTGTTTGAACTTAATCCCCTTCCTGCTAGTTGATGCCTGATATTGTCACTTTGATGTTTCAAAAACAGTGCAGCTTCACAAATATCTCCCTCGCCCAAACAACTTCACCCGCCCTCCCCAACACCCTCAAGTTCCAAGCAATTCTAATAAAGAAATAACCCAGCTGACTTGAATTCTTCCTCCCTCTCTTTATATTTACAGAAGGATAGTGGTTGGCAGTTCCAAATTTGAGGAAAGAATGAGTGCATGTGTGACCTCTCAGATCAAACTATTCTGCAGTAAACCCACAACATGCACAATTACCAGCACATCTTATGGCCCTGATGACATTACCTTATGAATTAAAACTGCTGGGAGGCAGCTAGGAATCAGGCAAAGCCTTTCACTCCATTGAGAACATCATGATGCAGAGTATATTTTTTTGCCAACATCTTAGTGAAGCATTTAGGGAGATTTTTGACTTTTTTTTAAAAATCAGTGTAAATGTAAGTTCTGGCTGTTGGTCTGTGTAAAGTAGCCCCCAAAGCTAACCATTCCTGCCAATATGAGCCTGGTCCCCCATTGTAGGGCATGATTTACAACACAATATCAGTGCCCAAAAACAAGTAATTTTGAAGCGCTAACAGGTAAGAAAGGGAAGCCTTTAAATGAGCAAGTAGTACATCTACTTTTAGTAGACTCAGCAATATGTGGTAATACAGTCCCTTTTAACAACTTGTGACCTGCACATTTTGTTTTGGTCAAGGCTCTTACTCAAATCACCTGTTCGATCAGAAGCCACTATTTGGAGGCTTTGAATTGGAATGTTTCTTTAAAATTCAATAGGATGAAGTCACTTCATTTTATGTGGAGTTCACTCTCCATTCACAGTGTTACACCGTTATACATACAAATCCCAGGATTTGAGGTCTGCTTCCTTCTGGTATCTGCTGGCTGAGACCAATGTTCCACGGGCTACACATGGCATTTTCCTCTCTCCAATTTTTAACCGTTTCCGTTAAATAAAATATTGGAGGGCAGGAAACATAGTTTCAACATTTTGGTCACCAGAACTTTTCCACAGAATATTTTCAAAATTGATTAGCAAAAATAAACCAATAAATAAATCTTGCTTCACATTGTGCTGGTGCAGTATTTATCTACTGATCACAGTTACAAACGTAGCACTTCATCATGGGCTAGACTAGTACTACTATAGTCACATACCAGTATAGTTCCAGCTCATGGGACTGGCTTGAGCTAAATCAACCTATGCTGCAAGCCTCTGGTGAATTTTCCCCAGATTCTAGTATAGCCAGGAAATGCTTTACATGAGGGATTGGCAAAACATTGAACTAACAGGGCAGCCCACCATTACCTTCAGGAAGTTTGCGGCCTGTTCAGAAGTGGAAAGCCCCAATATCTTGGTCACACACCAGATCAAACCTGTTCAGATGGCCCTAAGAATGGGAATATGACAGAGTGGAGGAAATTAAGAGGGACAGACCAGAGAGGAAGAGTGGCAAGATCTTTGCACATCTGTAGCCAGTCAGGACATTTTAGAAACATGAAGCTTATGTAGAAATACTCAGTCATGTTAATCAGATGTTTGTGCAGCACTGCATCATGCTCTGGGGCGATTTTGGAAGTCCAGGTATGAGAGTGTGCAACGTGACCCACTAATCTTCATATCTTCCAGTTAAAATGCACCAGCATTTGATTTAGCAAAAATGTTAAGTATCTTAGGTTTATGTTAGAGAAAATAGATCTAATGTACCCAAACGGCCCTTACCATCCTCTCCCAGAATTAACTGAACAGCTCTTTCTGCCATTCATTCACCAATTTGTCTCTCCACTAAATGGACTCAGTTCTTTCTTTGGGATGGAGGTACGAGATGCTCTGGTAATTCACCAGGCAAATCATATCCTTCGAGTTTTATCTTAATCAGGTGACAGGCCAAAGCAAATTCCTCATCATCCAGCATTCCATCCCGATCGTTGTCAGCCAGTTTCCAGATCTTCCCCAAGACAGTGTTTGGCAATTTAGACTTGACCATTTCTTTCTTTGCATTGTTCCCGCTGATTTTGCCATTAATTGGTGAGAGCATGTAGAAAATTTCATCATACTTTGACTTCTCCCTTGCCACAATCCACTCACTCTCATCTATTCCTGCGCCGGCACCCTCACCATACCCTTCATTAAAGGGCCCGTTAAGGTTGCCATCAAATGCCCCGCCCGTCACAGCCTGTGCTGGCTTGCTCGCCTCTTCTTGCCGGATCAGGTTCATCAGTTCAGCAATGTGATTGGCCAACATCTCATCCACTGCCTCCAGCAGCTTGGGTTTCAGAGTATGAAACTTGCTGAAGTCACAGGACTGCAGCATTTCCTGCCAAAGCAAAAAAAAATTAAACATTAAATAGCGGCAAAATCGAGTCAGTCCTGGCCACTAGTCCTTTCATATTCTGATCGAGGAACTACAAAACTTGTCCAGTTGCCAAATCACCAAGTATCATCTACTCAATCTGAATATTTTTCAATATTACAGAGTAACACAACATGGAGGGTTTGTTCTGCTGTTAGATTAGTTGCATTTAAGCAAAAGTTCGATAAACAAAGAGGAGAAACTTATGCCGGTAGGATTAGAAGAATGGGAAGAGGTTCATGTGCAGCATGAATGCCAATCTTCCATCCATACTAATATATCATCCCAACATCATAAGCTCTTACCTTTAAGTGAATTACTGAATTAGGCAGCAGAAGACATTCTGATGATTCATAATAGGTTTGTGATACAACAGCTCAGCACAAACACTACTCTTCCCTTCTCGAACCTCTCATTGGCCAGGAGCCTCCCCCACTGGGAAGAAACCCAGCTCTTAAATACAAGCTTCAATGAGCATCACCTGCTCTCAATTCACCGTGAAGCTAGCCTTGATTTACCCTTTCCAACATTGACAACATCATGTGATAACCTTTTTATGTGGCACCTTATTGAATGCCTTTTGGAAATTCAAATACTGGTTTTCCTGCTTGTTACATCCTTAAAGAACTCAAAATAAATTTGTCAAACACCATTTCTCTTTCACAAAACCACGTTAATCCTGCCTGACTGCTATGATTTGCTAAATATCCTGCTGCTACCTCATTAATAATGAATTCTAACATTTTCCCAATGACAGATGTTTAAGTCGCGTATATTTCCTGCAATCTGTTTCCCTCTTTTTTTTTTGAACAGTTGTGTTACATGTGCAGTTTTCCAATCCATTGGCACCTTTCCAGAACCTCGGGACTAGATTACAACCAATGCATCCACTATCTCTGCAGCATGACCCGAGGATACAGGCCACATTTTAGCCCTATTAGTTTTCCTAGCATTTTTTCATTGTCATTATTTCAAGTGCCTCCCTCCCTTTTACCCTTTGATTTTGTACTGTTCTTGGGATGCTTGGAGGAACCGTAAACCAAAATAACTGAATTTGTCAAAAGACACCCAAATGAAAAAGTTACCAATGAAATTTCACTTTTTGTCATTTTTACTTTAACACAAATAAGAACCAACAGAACTTAAACATGAATTAACAGACAAATGATTCTTCAAATAAAAGGTTAAATTTCATGGCCTGGGGAAGATGCTCTTTCGGAGAGTCAATGCAGACTTGATAGACCGAATGGATTCCCTCTGCACCTTAGGGGTTCTATTCTGTGGAATACCCCAGTTCACGATTTGGTCATTTCTGGGAATACACCCAGCCCTTTATTGTCTCTGAGCTAATCATACAGCTTTCCAGGTATGAGACCTTATAGGCCAGCTTGCACAGTCCCTCGAGGAGTTCCTGTCCTTACTGCCAACCAGAAAAACTGAACTCAGTGATTTCTTCTTCTTCAATTTCTCTTTGTCTCTGACTGCCTTCACTTTGTATCAGCGAATGTGCGCTGATCACCTCTGCTTGGAACTCTCTTTTTGCGTCTGTAAACCACACAGCTTTTGGTCTCAACTTCCTTTCTGCTGGTACTGCTTCCAGGTCAACAATTGCCAGGTCACATGGACCAGTACTTATTATCCACGGAAATTAAAACTGATCCCTTTACAATTGACGCAAACTCATAAAAAAATAATCTGAAAGGTGATTTTATTGAAATATATAAAATTCATACAGGGCTTTACCGAGTAGGTACAAGGAGGATGGTTTCCCTGGCTGGAGAGTCTAGAATCAAGTGGGAGCGATCACAGTCTCAGAATAAGGGGTCAATCATTTAGGACCGAGACGAGGAGAAATGACAAATATTTGGAATGCTCCATCTCAGAGAGCTGTGAATGCTTGGGAGTATGTTCAATGCTTGGGAGTATGTTCAGTGCTTGGGAGTATGTTCAGTGCTTGGGAGTATGTTCAGTGCTTGGGAGTATGTTCAGTGCTTGGGAGTATGTTCAGTGCTTGGGAGTATGTTCAGTGCTTGGGAGTATGTTCAGTGCTTGGGAGTATGTTCAGTGCTTGGGAGTATGTTCAGTGCTTGGGAGTATGTTCAGTGCTTGGGAGTATGTTCAGTGCTTGGGAGTATGTTCAGTGCTTGGGAGTATGTTCAGTGCTTGGGAGTATGTTCAGTGCTTGGGAGTATGTTCAGTGCTTGGGAGTATGTTCAGTGCTTGGGAGTATGTTCAATGCTTGGGAGTATGTTCAATGCTTGGGAGTATGTTCAATGCTTGGGAGTATGTTCAATGCTTGGGAGTATGTTCAATGCTTGGGAGTATGTTCAATGCTTGGGAGTATGTTCAATGCTTGGGAGTATGTTCAATGCTTGGGAGTATGTTCAATGCTTGGGAGTATGTTCAATGCTTGGGAGTATGTTCAATGCTTGGGAGTATGTTCAATGCTTGGGAGTATGTTCAATGCTTGGGAGTATGTTCAATGCTTGGGAGTATGTTCAATGCTTGGGAGTATGTTCAATGCTTGGGAGTATGTTCAATGCTTGGGAGTATGTTCAATGCTTGGGAGTATGTTCAATGCTTGGGAGTATGTTCAATGCTTGGGAGTATGTTCAATGCTTGGGAGTATGTTCAATGCTTGGGAGTATGTTCAATGCTTGGGAGTATGTTCAATGCTTGGGAGTATGTTCAATGCTTGGGAGTATGTTCAATGCTTGGGAGTATGTTCAACACACAGATCGATAGATTTTCAGTTACTAAAGGAACTAAGCAATTATGAGATAGTGAAGGAAGGTGTAGCTGAGTAAGATCAGCCATGATCTTAGTGGAACAGGCTTGATGGGCTGAGTGGCCTACTTTAGTTCAGTGGCGACTGCTTTTAACACAGTCCATGTCTCATTCCAGAAACATGAGGAAATGCAAAGGAACTCCCACGTCCAAGAAGAATGCAACATTATTTGACCTTTAAAGAGTGCCAAAGCGCTGCCATTGTATTCTCCCATTTTTTAGTGCGTGTGTTTACACCAGAGACCGTGCCATGAATTATTTCCAAACTTTTCAAACAATTTCACTGCACCGACTGCAGCTTCCTCACGCATAAAAAAATTGTTTCTTTGTTTTTCTGATTTTCTTCCAACGTTTAAGCTATGGGTTACAAATTGGACACCGCAGAATGTACAAGTTTTGTTCTAAACCCTTGGTTTTGGGAATAAGGATTTCCATGTAAGCAGAAATGAAGCATATTCCTACTTAACTATTCAACAGCTTCAGCCCAAAGGCTTCACTCCTGATGTCCTCAATCTGCAGCAGAAAAGCCAGAGTAAGATCAGTCGCTTGAAATATTCAGTATGAGGAACATGGAAACAACCCCAGGCCCTGAGCTCAAAATTTTATTGCTCTTGCAAGTGAAGTTTTTTAACAACAAAAACTAAGCTGTTTTCTGTTTTCCTTTCCGTTTTAAGTCCAACTTCTGGTTAAATGTAAAGCTTACTGGTTCAACATGCCTTTTGCTCTAACATTTCAAACTGATCAGCATCAACACTTCTGACAGGAAGTGTATGTAATCATCTCAGCTAAAATACTGAGATACTCACTGCAGGAGTTCCTCGGGACAGTGTCCTAGGCCAGACCATCTTCAGCTGCTTCATCAATGACCTTCCTTCCATCACAAGGTCAGAAGTAGGGTTGGTTGCCGATGACTACACAATGTTCAGCACTATTCACGGCTCCTCAGATACTGAAGCAGTCGATGCCCAAATTCAACAAGACCTGGACAATAAACGGGAGGACACTGAAGTCCCCCACCTAGTCCACATTATGTGCCCTTGCCACCTCCAATTCTCTAAACTCATTATCTTTGCCAGAAAAAAAGTTGAAAATAGGGAAATTGTTTTACGATCATACAAGTGCAAGCGATATATAAACATATACCACCACTATCTACCATCTCAACTCAAACCCACCACTCTGTTTCCCAGGCAGATTTAGAGGCATTATTACTGACAAGCCTTAGTTTCTAGCACGCTTCAATGTCCCAGGAGGCCCCTGCATGTGCAGTTGGGAAGATTCGAGAACTCTCCCGCCCGAGATCACTAATACTGATGTCCATGTTATAAAGGTTAATATCGACAGTTTCAATTTCAGAAGCCAAAAGTCCATCATGATCAGCTTCCAGTATGAGACACTCCTCTATACGTCAGTAAATGCCAGTGCTTGCACACCCTCAAACTCTACTGGGGTCAGGGTTGAAAGTCTGCACTATAACTGCTTGACTCATGTTTTCACTTCATTAAACAGGATGTCGTTTGTACCTCAGTCAAGATAGAATTACCTCTCTTCTTGACATGGCAGGATTTTTGGATGTGGAAGGCAACTTCAAAAGCAAAAAAAATGCTAATGAGATAAAACGCCTAAAGATCACCCATTATGCAAACAGCTCATCCTCTCTCAACATCATGTCCCTCAATATATACACATCACACAAAAAAAATAGACATATTCTACAAAATAGATCTAGTGTACACAAACACTGGCCTAGATATGAAGCAAACCTACAAACGCATAAGCAATATACCAATTGTATTGGGATGCCAGCAGGTTGAACACATATCTGTCAAAAAATTGAAACATTAGCTCAATGACAATTGGCTCATTCATCAGATATTGATGTCAGGTATTGGTCTACCTCATGTGAACTTCCACCCAATCTAACCTATGCCCTCTTGTGGCAAATATAGGCACTGCAGTGGTGTAAATATTCACACCACTGGGTTGCATCATTATTATAGGATCTGTTTTACCAAGCATCAGACAATAGCGGCTTTTACATGCACATCAGATTAGCTCCGAATAGCCCCAACGGAAACATTAGTATCTCTGACTCCCATTTCAAGCTGCAGAATCATTGATGTAGTGCCAGCAAGATAAATTAGCTGATATAAACATGGAGCATTGCCCAAAAATCTCCTGTACTTTTCAATTTCACATCAAAAACTACAAAGCAGACCAAAAAGATAACGATGAACTGCTGACGTACATGGCTCAGGTAGGGTGGAGAAAACCACAGTTAGGTAAAGTGCAAGCTGCTCACATCTTCATGTATGCTGCTTCAGCCTCGCAACTTGGAACATTTATATTATTGAAAGTGAAGGTCTTTTTACCACAGGATAAAACATTTTGCCAAACAGGCCTGATCACATTCTGGTGAGATGGCATGCATTGCTCAGTATGACTGGAATGGTCTGTGCTGCCTAGGGCTTAGTGATGGAATCACAGATCGTGAGCTGCGTGGGACCAAAGCAGCATTAACAGTGCTTCATAAAATACTTAGCGAGTTTGGCGATCTACTAAAAATGGTTACTATTTGTATGGAATCACTTAGTTAAATAGCCACAGGCCTAAAATACCAGTGTTAAATATTTAATTAAAAGGGATTTAAGTTGGCAGTCTCATTACCCGTTAGAAGGAAAAAGGAAAAGGTTTGATGAACAACCGTGGTGAACAGAGGCCCGGAAACTTTAATATCCATTTAAATCTGATGTTAAATGCACTAAAATAACTGTAAAGCAGAGTAAACAACTTGAGCTCCACATGACTGCTCAGGAAGTGATAGTGATGTGCCACTTCAGCAGGATGGGGAATCAAGCATTATGTCTGTGAAGTGTCTCCAACTCATTGTTCAACTCAAACTTCCAGAATGAGGCACAGACGGAGACAATCTGACACTGCAGGAAGACAGCAGTTCCTGGGGCGAGAGTTTGAGAGTGCAATCAGAGAAGGCAGTAGTGACCTAGTTATCATGGGGTGTGCAGAAAGACAAAAGGAAAGGTTTGAACAGGATCACCAAGTCCAACTCTCACTCAAAATTTGGAGTTCCAGTGGAGAGAGAACTATGGGCAGATATGGCATTAGAATATCAGAATTCCAGCATCCGCTGTTTTCTGCTTTTATAGAAGAAATTACACTATAGTCCCAGGTGAGGAAGGTGTGTGACTTGGCGGGGAGACTACAGATGGTGGCATTCCCATATAGAAATCATAGAAACCCTACAGTACAGAAGGAGGCCATTCGGCCCATCGAGTCTGCACCGACCACAATCCCACCCAGGCCCTACCCCCACATATTTACCCACTAATCCCTCTAACCTACGCATCTCAGGACTCTAAGGGGCAATTTTTAACCTGGCCAATCAACCTAACCCGCACATCTTTGGACTGTGGGAGGAAACCGGAGCAAACAAAGAACAAAGAACAGTACAGCACAGGAAACAGGCCCTTCGGCCCTCCAAGCCTGTGCCGCTCCTTGGTCCAACTAGACCAATCGTTTGTATCCCTCCATTCCCAGGCTGCTCATGTGACTATCCAGGTAAGTCTTAAACGATGTCAGCGTGCCTGCCTCCACCACCCTACTTGGCAGCGCATTCCAGGCCCCCACCACCCTCTGTGTAAAAAACGTCCCTCTGATGTCTGAGTTATACTTCGCCCCTCTCAGCTTGAGCCCGTGACCCCTCGTGATCGTCACCTCCGACCTGGGAAAAAGCTTCCCACTGTTCACCCTATCTATACCCTTCATAATCTTGTATACCTCTATTAGATCTCCCCTCATTCTCCGTCTTTCCAAGGAGAACAACCCCAGTCTACCCAATCTCTCCTCATAGCTAAGACCCTCCATACCAGGCAACATCCTGGTAAACCTTCTCTGCACTCTCTCCAATGCCTCCACGTCCTTCTGGTAGTGCGGCGACCAGAACTGGACGCAGTACTCCAAATGCGGCCTAACCAGCGTTCTATACAGCTGCATCATCAGACTCCAGCTTTTATACTCTATACCCCGTCCTATAAAGGCAAGCATACCATATGCCTTCTTCACCACCTTCTCCACCTGTGTTGCCACCTTCAAGGATTTGTGGACTTGCACACCTAGGTCCCTCTGTGTTTCTATACTCCTGATGACTCTGCCATTTATTGTATAACTCCTCCCTACATTATTTCTTCCAAAATGCATCACTTCGCATTTATCCGGATTAAACTCCATCTGCCACCTCTCCGCCCAATTTTCCAGCCTATCTATATCCTGCTGTATTGCCCGACAATGCTCTTCGCTATCCGCAATTCCAGCCATCTTTGTGTCATCTGCAAACTTGCTGATTACACCAGTTACACCTTCTTCCAAATCATTTATATATATCACAAATAGCAGAGGTCCCAGTACAGAGCCCTGCGGAACACCACTGGTCACAGACCTCCAGCCGGAAAAAGACCCTTCGACCACTACCCTCTGTCTCCTCTCCACCCGGAGGAAACCCACGCAGACACGAGGAGAATGTGCAAACTCCACACAGACAGTGACCCGAGCCGGGAATCGAACCCGGGACCCTGGAGCTGTGAAGCAGCAGTGCTAACCATTGTGCTACCGTGCCACCTGCTGCTCTTTCTTGGTTGAGGTAGCAGGTTTGTTAGATGTGGTCAAAGGATGCTTGGTAAGTTGCTTACTGCAGTGCATCTTGTGGACATACACATAACAACCATAGTGCATCAAAGTTTATTTGTTAGTGTCACAAGTAGGTTTACATTAACACTGCAATGAAGTTACTGTGAAAATCCCCTATTCGCCACACTCCGATGTCTGTTTGGGCACACTGAGGGAGAATTTAGCATGGCCAATGCACCTAACTAGACACGGACAACGTGCAGACTGCACAGACAACGACCCAAGCTGAGAATCGAACCTGGGTCCCTGGCGCTATGAGGCAGCAGTGCTAACCAATGTGCAACATGCCACCTATGGTGGAGGAAATGAATGTTAAAGTGGTGGATGGGGGTTCTGACCAAGTGGGCTACTTTGTCCTAGATGGTGTTGAGCTTTGAGTATTGTTGGAACTGCGCTCATTCAGGCAAATGGAGAATATTCCATCACATTCCTGTCTTGTGCCTTGTAGATGGTGGATAGGCTTTGGGGAGTCAGAAGGTGTGTTACTTGATGCAGAATTGCCAACCTCTGAACTGCTCATATAGACACAGTATTCAAATGGCTGGTCTAGCTCTGTTTGGACCAAGGACATAAAGGGCTGAGGACCAAGGGGCTGAGTGGTCTCGGCAGAACCAAACTGAGCATCAGTGAGCAGGCTATTGCTAAGTGCCACTTGATAGTACTGTCAATAACAAAGACTCTGCTGATGATTGAGAGTAGTCTAATGGATTGTAATTGAGTTAATTGGATTTGTCCTGCTTTTGTGAACAGGGCATACCCAAGTAATTTTCCAAATTGTCAAGCAGATAACAATGTAGTTGTCATGGAACAACCTGGCTAGGGTTCTGGAGCACAAGTCTTCAGCACTATTGCCAGGGTGTTATTGGGGCCATTAGCCATTGTTGCGTCCACTACACTCAGTCATTTCTTATCAACGGGACTGAATTGAATTGGCTGCAGACTGGCATCTATGATGGTGGGGCCTCAGGAAGAGACCGAGACATATCATCCACTGGGCTCCTCTAGCTGATGTTTACAGATATTACAGCCTCCTCCCATGTGTTAGGCTCTCCCATCATTGACGTCAGGGATGGGGCCTCTTCCTCTTGTTTGCTGAATTGCTCACCACCATTTAAAACTGAATACAACAGGAATCCGAAACTTTGCTTAGCTCTATCTATTGCATGCTGCTTCCACTGTTCAGCTTGCATTTAGTCCTGTATTATAGTTTCACCTGATTGGCACTGCATGTTTTTGTACGCCTGATGCTGCTTCTGGTATGCTCACCTGTACTCATTGAACCAGTGTAGATACCCTACATTTAATCGTGATAGTTGGGTGATTGAGAAGTCAGGCCATGAGATGTGGCGGAATGCAGATCTGTTGTTGTTGATGGTCCACAATGCATCATGAATGCCTAGATTTGATTCACCAACACAGGGAAATGGTAAGTGGCATTGAGCAGGGAGTTTCATTGCCCATGTTTGACCTGATGCCCTGAGACGTTTATGAGTCAATGTTGAAGACTCTCAGGGCCATGCCTCCCTGACTGTATATCAGTGTGCCACTACCCCTGGTGGGTCTGTTTTGCTGGTAGCAAAGGACACACCCATGGATGGTGATGGAGCAGTCGTGGATATTGGCTGTAAGTTATAATTCAGAGACTATATCAGGCTGTTACTTGACTTGTCTATGGGACAGCTCTCCCAATTTTGGCACAAATCCTCAGATGTCAGTGAGAACTTTGCAGGATTGATAGAGTAGGGCGTGCCTTTGACATTTCCAGTGACTATGTCGATGCCAGATAGTCTGTCTGGTTACATCCTCTTTTTAAAAAAAAACTTTTCTGTAGCATTTTAATACAACTGAATGGTTTGTTTGGCCATTTCAAAGGGTATTTAAGAGTCCACCACATTGTTGTGTGCCTGGAGTCATGTGTAGGCTAGACTGAGTGAGGACAGTACATTTTCTTCCTTGAAAGACATTAATGAGCCAGATAGTTTTGTACAATAATCTAGTAATTGCATGGTCACCATTATGGAGTCTAGCCTTTTATTACTGATTTATCAGTTACTTGAATTTAGATTCCATCAGTTGCCTTGGTGTAGGGAAAGATAACAGCAGCTCAGGTTCTTCCACTGCTTCATCAATGACCCTCCCTCTAGCTTAAGGTCAGAAGTGGGGATGTTCACTGGTTGCAGTGTCTTCAAAAACATTCATGACTTCTCAGATGCGGAAGCAAGCTGTGTCCATAAATACCAAGGTGCGGGCAATGTTTGCTTCAGCTTCCATGTGGCAAGTAACACTTTTACACCAAAACGACCATTTCCAACAAAAGAGAATCTAACTATTTATCTTTGACACTCAATGGCATTATCATCGTTGAATCCCCAACCAACAATATTCTGGGGGTTACCAATGACCAAAAACTGAACTGGACCAGCCATACAAATACTGTAGCAACAAGATTAGGTCAGAGGCTGGGAATTCTGCAGCGAGTAACGTGCCTTCCAACTCCCCAAAGCCTGTCTACCATCGATAAGGCAGGAGTGTGATGGAATACTCACCACTTATCTGGATGAATGTGGCTCAACACAACACAAGAAACTCAACAACAACCAAGACAAAGCAGCCTGCTTAATTAGTACCCAATCCACCATCTTAAACATTCACTCCTCAACCACTGATGAACAGGGCAGCAGTATACAAAGAACAAAGAACAGTACAGCACAGGAAACAGGCCCTTCGGCCCTCCAAGCCTGTGCCGCTCCTTGGTCCAACTAGACCAATCGTTTGTATCCCTCCATTCCCAGGCTGCTCATGTAACTATCCAGGTAAGTCTTAAACGATGTCAGCGTGCCTGCCTCCACCACCCTACTTGGCAGCGCATTCCAGGCCCCCACCACCCTCTGTGTAAAAAACGTCCCTCTGATATCTGAGTTATACTTCGCCCCTCTCACCTTGAGCCCGTGACCCCTCGTGATCGTCACCTTCGACCTGGGAAAAAGCTTCCCACTGTTCACCCTATCTATACCCTTCATAATCTTGTACACCTCTATTAGATCTCCCCTCATTCTCCGTCTTTCCAGGGAGAACAACCCCAGTTTACCCAATCTCTCCTCATAGCTAAGACCTTCCATACCAGGCAACATCCTGGTAAACCTTCTCTGCACTCTCTCTAACGCCTCCACGTCCTTCTGGTAGTGCGGCGACCAGAACTGGACGCAGTACTCCAAATGTGGCCTAACCAGCGTTCTATACAGCTGCATCATCAGACTCCAGCTTTTATACTCTATACCCCGTCCTATAAAGGCAAGCATACCATATGCCTTCTTCACCACCTTCTCCACCTATGTTGCCACCTTCAAGGATTTGTGGACTTGCACACCTAGGTCCCTCTGTGTTTCTATACTCCTGATGACTCTGCCATTTATTGTATAACTCCTCCCTACATTATTTCTTCCAAAATGCATCACTTCGCATTTATCCGGATTAAACTCCATCTGCCACCTCTCCGCCCAATTTTCCAGCCTATCTATATCCTGCTGTATTGCCCGACAATGCTCTTCGCTATCCGCAAGTCCAGCCATCTTCGTGTCATCCGCAAACTTGCTGATTACACCAGTTACACCTTCTTCCAAATCATTTATATATATCACAAATAGCAGAGGCCCCAGTACAGAGCCCTGCGGAACACCACTGGTCACAGACCTCCAGCCGGAAAAAGACCCTTCGACCACTACCCTCTGTCTCCTATGGCCAAGCCAGTTCTCCACCCATCTAGCCACTTCTCCTTGTATCCCATGAGCCTTAACCTTCTTAACCAACCTGCCATGTGGGACTTTGTCAAATGCCTTACTGAAATCCATATAGACGACATCCACGACCCTTCCTTCATCAACCGTTTTTGTCACTTCCTCAAAAAACTCCACCAAATTTGTAAGGCACGACCTCCCTCTTACAAAACCATGCTGTCTGTCACTAATGAGATTGTTCCGTTCTAAATGCACATACATCCTGTCTCTAAGAATCCTCTCCAACAACTTCTACCATGGACGTCAAGCTCACTGGCCTATAATTTCCTGGGTTATCCCTGCTACCCTTCTTAAACAACGCGACCACATTCGCTATCCTCCAATCCTCAGGGACCTCACCCGTGTCCAAAGAAGCGACAAAGATTTCCATCAGAGGCCCAGCAATTTCATCTCTCGTCTCCCTGAGCAGTCGAGGATAGATGCCATCAGGCCCTGGGGCTTTGTCAGTTTTAATGTTCCCTAAAAAACCTAACACTTCCTCTCTTGTAATGGAGATTTTCTCCAACGGGTCAACACCTCCCTCCGAGACACTCCCGGTTAACACGCCCCGCTCCTTCGTGAATACCGATGCAAAGTATTCATTTAGGATCTCCCCTATTCCCTTGGGTTCTAAGCATAATTCCCCTCCTTTGTCCCTGAGAGGTCCGATTTTCTCCCTGACAACTCTTTTGTTCCTAACGTACGAATAGAATGCCTTAGGATTCTCCTTAATCCTGCCTGCCAAGAACATTTCGTGACCTCTTTTTGCCCTTCTAACTCCCCGTTTGAGTTCTTTCCTACTCTCTCTGTATTCCTCCAGAGCTCCATCTGTTTTCAGTTGCCTGGACTTAACGTACGCCTCCCTTTTCATTTTAATCAGATCCTCAATTTCCCTGGTTATCCACGGCTCTCGAATCCTACCTTTCCTTTTTACAGGCACATGCCTATCCTGCAGCCTTATCAATAGTTCCTTAAAAGACTCCCACATGCCAGACGCGGACTTACCCTCGAACATCCTCTCCCAATCAACATCCACCAATTCCTGCCTAATCCGGCTATAGTTAGCTTTCCCCCAATTTAGCACCCTGCCCGTAGGACAGCACTCATCCCTGTCCATGACTATCCTAAAGTTAACAGAGTTGTGGTCACTATTTGCCACATGTTCCCCTACCGAAACTTTGACGACCTGACCGGGCTCATTTCCCAGAACTAGGTCCAGTATAGCCCCCTCTCTAGTCGGGCTATCTACATACTGTTCCAAAGAACCTTCCAGTACGCATTTTACAAATTCCTCCCCGTCCGGACCCCCAGCTCTAAGCACCTTCCAGTCTGTGCCAGGGAAATTAAAGTCCCCCACTACAACAACCCTATTTTTTCTGCACCTATCCAGAATCTCCTGACATATCCTTTCCTCCACTTCCCGTGGGCTGTTGGGTGGTCTGTAGTACACCCCCAGCATAGTGACTGCACCCTTCCTGTTTCTGAGTTCCACCCACAGCGACTCAGTACATGACCCCTCTGAGTTGTCTACCCTTTGCACCGCGGTAATATGCTCCTTAACTAATATCGCTACTCCCCCACCTTTTTTAGCCCCTCCGTCTCGCCTAAAACACTTATACTCCGGAATATTCAGCTGCCAGTCCTGTCCTTCTTTTAACCAAGTTTCCGTCACCGCAACCACATCCAAATTCCGCATAAGCATTAAGGCCCTAAGTTCGTCTGTTTTACCCGTTACGCTCCTCGCATTGAAGCAGATGCACTTCAGATCTCCAGGCCCACTCAGGTCATCCTCCTCCAGAGTGCTCCTCTTCTTAGCTAGCCTTGCCCTGGCCCCCAGCTCAACCCCAGCCTCAGTATTTACTGACCTACTGTTTTGTTCCCCACCCCCCTGCCACACTAGTTTAAATCCTGCCGAAACACTCTAGCAAAACTCCCAGCCAGGATATGTGCTCCCTTCCAGTTGTGTAACCCATCCTTTCTGTACAGTTGCCATCCTGACTTGAAGATTTCCCAGTTATCTATGAATTTAAAACCCTCCCTCTTGCACCAGTCCTTTAGCCACGCGTTCAACTGTAGAATCTCCCTGTTCCGAGCCTCACTTGCACTAGACACCGGGAGCAGTCCAGAGATTGCTACCCTGGAGGCCTTACTTTCTAGCCTAGCACCCAATTCCCTGAATTTCTCTCGTATGACCCCCCTGCTCTTCCTACCTACATCATTTTCACCAATGTGTATAATCACATCCGTTTGACTACCTTCCTTTTTAAATATGCTTCCTACCCTCTCGGAGACATCCAGTACCCCGACACCAGGAAGGCAGACTACCATCCTGGATTCTCGTTCACTCCCACAGAACCGCCTGTCCGTGCCTCTAACCATTGCGTCCCCCACAACTATCGCTCTCCTAAACCCCTTCTTTCCCTTCCGGACCCCTGAGCCTGTCTCCGTGGAGGCGATCTGGTCCTCGTGGCTTACCCCTGGAGGGTCATCCCCCTCCACAGAATCCAAAACAATATACCTATTTTGGAGGGGGACAACCACAGGGGATCCCTCCACAGACTGCTCACTCCCTTCCCTTCTCCCATCTGTTGCCCATCCCTTTCTTTTATGGGAGACTGCCACTGGGGTACTTTCTGGCACATCACCCTTCTGACTATTACCCCTCCTAACTGTGACCCACGTGTCTTCCTTCCGAGACCCTGGTGTCACTACCTGACTATAACTTTTATCTATTAATCTCTCATTTTCCCTAACTAAACTGAGTTCATCGATATATTCCATATGTAAGAAGCACTACAGAAACTTGCCAAGCCTCCTGCAACAGCACGTTCCAAACCCACAACCTCTACTACCTGGAAGAACAAGTACAACAAATGCATGGGAACGCCACCACCTGCAAGTTCCCCTCCAAGCCACACACCATCCTGACTTGGAGCTGCATCGCTGCTCTTTTACTGTAGCTGGATCAAAATCCTGGAACTCCCTCCCTAACAGAACTGTGGGTGTACCTACACCATGGACGGCAGCGATTCAAGGCAGCGGCTCACCACCACCTTCTCAAGGACGATTAGAGATCGGCAACAAATACTGACCTGGCCAGCAATGCTCACATTCCATGAAATAATTTTCAAAAAGCTCACTGTAAAAAAAAAAGTTTGCAGAATTCTAGGTTCTAATCTGGGTTATAGAATATAAAGGCCATGAAGTTATGAAGAATCATTTAAGAAATCATTTTTTTTCCATTAAGATGACACAGATTACAGAGTGATTTGACTGAAGTGTTTATATTTATGAAAAAATGGGATGTGATTGTTAGAGCAAGAAGTCTCGCAACACCAGGTTAAAGTCCAACAGATTTATTTGGTAGCACGAGCTTTCAGAGCGCTGCCCCTTCATCAGGTGTGTGGCACTCACCTGATGAAGGGGCAGTGCTCCAAAAGCTCATGCTACCAAATAAACCTGCTGGACTTCTCTCTGTGCCCACTCCAGTCCAACGCCAGCATCTCCACATTGTGATTGTTAGAAGCAGACAGTTTCGAGCAGTTGAGTCCACATGGAAGGGCCAGAGATTCAAAGTTTAATGTAAAAGAGATTTACAACAGTGAGCAGGAGGAACATGTTCACATAGAGAGCAGTCAGGCTTTTGAATTCATTTCCAGGTTTAATAGTTAAAGCAGAAGTCACGTCAATATTTATTAGATTGGATAAGCAAATGAAGGAGAAGGGAATTAATAGATCTAGAAACAGGGTAAACATGATCTGGATTATTTATTCACGTGGAGGGCAAGCACCAGGTCAGATAGGTTGAGCTGATTGGCTGTTTCCATGTTGTAATGTCTATACCTAACTGAACAAACACTCTTTAGCTCCCCCAGTTTCTATTCTTCTATTTTGGTACCAACATAACATCTACCTCACTAAAACGTGGAAGTGCAAAGGGAATACTCAGGATCTTTTTTTTAAAAAAAACAGAATAGCAAGATTAGTTTGTGATAAATCTGTAAATTAATTCTAGATATAACAGTCAAATCCTCACACACCCAGCCTCTCTTCCCGTAAAAAATTGCACTGTTCCCGGTACACCATCAAGTGGAAAACTATTGGAGAAATTAATTTACATCAACGTACCTGCATCTTTCTTACGTTGGGAAAATCCCCAGCAGAAATATTATGTTCCTGTTGGAGAGTGAAATATATCTCCGGAAGTCTACTTATCATCTCCTTCTTCTTTACTTCTTTCCCAAACATTGCTGGCATCTCCTTCTTCAAATAACTGATGATGTAGGCATGAACCTGGAAAGCAATACGGGTAATGATTAGAAAACAAAATTCAATACCCAGTGTATCCTTCGTATTCATCTACTGTAGATTAAAAGTTTTGCATCTATACATACTTCCTGTCAACAAACATTACTTCCTTTGCTCATGTCATGATCACCTTTTTGAGTCAACATTTACATTATGACTTGATTATTTACAATGGAAACTTTGTAAACTTCACACAACACCTCCTGCCAGTGGTGGCACTGCAGCACACAAGTTCTGACCCTCCCAGCCCATCAGTCCCTATCTCACGAGAAACTCATCCATTCCAATCAAGTTTCTTTCTCTGCTTTGCACATTATTCAAGATTTTCTATTTAACTACAAATAAATAAAATTACCAAAAGTTGTATTTGCAGCAGGAAGAACAAAATGCATGATTTAAAATGCTGGATGAATTCTGCTGGACAATACAACTATGGTAAGAAGTCTCACAGGTTAAAGTCCAATAGGTTTATTTGGCAGCACAAGCTTTCGAAGCGCTGCTCCTTCATCAGGTGAGTGAGGACTTGTGTTCACAAACTGGGCATATACTGACACAAACTCAATTTACAAGATAATAGTTGGAATGTGAGTCTTTACAGGTAATCAAGTCTTAAAGGTACAGACAACGTGAGTGGAGAGGGGGCCAAGCACAAGTTAAAGAGATTTGTATTGTCTCCAGCCAGGACAGTTAGTGAGATTTTGCAAACCCAGGCAAGTCGTGGGAGTTACAGATAGTGTGACATGAACCCAAAATCCCGGTTGAAGCCGTCCTCATGTGTGCGGAATTTGGCTATCAGTTTCTGCTCAGCGATTCTGCGTTGTCGTGTGTCGTGAAGGCCACCTTGGAGAACGCTTACCCGAAGATCAGAGGCTGAATGCCTGTGACTGCTGAAGTGTTTCCCGACTGGAAGGGAACACTCCTGCCTGGTGATTGTCAAGCGGTGTTCATTCATCCGTTGTCATGGCGTCTGCATGGTCTCCCGGAGCACTCCTCGTCACAATGGATGTCTCAGCACTCTACACCAGCATCCCCCATGACGATGGCATTGCTGCAACTGCCTCAGTACTCAACGCCGACAACTGCCAATCTCCAGATGCAATTCTACAATTCATCCGCTTCATCCTGGACCACAACGTCTTCACCTTCAACAACCAGTTCTTCATCCAGACGCACGGAACAGCGATGGGGGCCAAATCCGCACCTCAATATGCCAACATCTTTATGTACAGGTTCGAACAAGACCTCTTCACCGCACAGGACCTTCAACCAACGCTATACACTAGATACATCGATGACATTTTCTTCCTTTGGACTCATGGCGAACAATCATTGAAACAACTATATGATGATATCAACAAGTTCCATCCCACCATCAGACTCACCATGGACTACTCTCCGGAATCAGTTGCATTCTTGGACACACATCTCCATCAAGGACGGTCATCTCAGCACCTCACTGTACCGCAAGCCCACGGATAACCTCATGATGCTCCACTTCTCCAGCTTCCACCCTAAACATGTCAAAGAAGCCATCCCCTATGGACAAGCCCTCCGTATACACAGGATCTGCTCAGTTGAGGAGGATCGCAGCAGACGCCCTCATAAGAACAGGATATGGTGCTCGACTCATCAATCAACAGTTCCGACGTGCTACACCGACCTCCTCAGAAGACAAATACGGAACACAGTGGACAGAGTACCCTTCGTCGTCCAGTACTTCCCCAGAGCGGAGAAGCTACGACATCTTCTCCGGAGCCTTCAACATGTCATCAATGAAGATGAACATCTCGCCAAGGCCATCCCCACACCCCCACTTCTTGCCTTCAAACAACCGCACAACCTCAAACAGACCATTGCCGCAGCAAACTACCCAGCCTTCAGGAGAACAGTGACCACGACAGCACACAACTCTGCCATAGCAACCCCTGCAAGACCTGCCGGATCATCGACATGGATGCCATCATCTCACGCGAGAACACCATCCATTAGGTACACGGTACATACTCTTGCAACTTGGCCAACATTGTCTACCTGATACGCTGCAGGAAAGGATGTCCCCAAGGCATGGTACATTGGGGAGACCATGCAGACGCTACGACAACGGATGAATGAACACCGCTCGACAATCACCAGGCAGAAGTGTTCCCTTCCTGTTGGGGAACACTTCAGCAGTCACGGGCATTCAGCCTCTGATCTTCGGGTAAGCGTTCTCCAAGGCAACCTTCACAACACACAACGCAGAATCGCTAAGCAGAAACTGATAGCCAAGTTCCGCACACGAGGATGGCCTCAACCGGGATCTTGGGTTCATGTATTTTTATTCCAATTCAATCAAATCAAGTCCAATTCAGAGTCTCAACAAGTTGAGACATTCCCGATCCAAGCTGACAAGACAGGGCTCTCACCTCCTGCCTTGGGCTTGATCTACATGATCCAAACTGATTGGAGTAGGCATAGCTCCTCCTCCAAGGCTTGATCTCATTTGTATCTTGGCCAAAAGGCCAGGAAGCCACTTTAAAAATTGCTTCAAACGAGGCTAAAATGTAACCTAATGATTTCAACCAAGCACAGCATGTTGATACTACACTTGATCTTAGCCAAAAGGCCGAGCAGTTCATGTCACATTATCTGTAACCCCCACAACTTACCTGGGCTTGCAAAATCTCACTAACTGTCCTGGCTGGAGACAATACACATCTCTTTAACCTGTGCTTAACCCTCTCTCCACTCACATTGTCTGTACCTTTAAGACTTGATTACCTGTAAAGACTCGCATTCCAACCATTATCTTGTAAATTGAGTTTGTGACTGTATATGCCCAGTTTGTGAACACAAGTCTTCACTCACCTGATGAAGGAGCGGCACTCCGAAAGCTTGTGCTGCCAAATAAATCTGTTGGACTTTAACCTGGTGTTGTGAGACTTCACTGTACCTACCCCAGCCCAACGCCGGCATCTCCACATCATAGTACAACTATCCCATTGCCCTCTCACCCAACTTCATCTTAGTTTACTTTTCCTACGTGCAATGTTACAGGAGATTCTTACAGATCGTGTACACATGTTGTCAACTAAATTTATGTTCATTTGTCCTTCGCAATGGGTGTGGTTGACATTTATAGCTGAAACTGTCTAAGACCATGTCAATTGTACTTCATTGGTTGTAAAGCGTGGAACATCCAAAGGTGTGAGCAACACTGTATAATTACAAGCCATTTCTTTGACGTAAACATCTACAGTACGTATTTCCTGCCATTTACTGATGCCGCAATGCTTCCTGCTGAGGCCTGCTCATCTAAATTTAAGTCTGCAAAACTTCCCACAAGTTTTTGGTGTTTCTCAAATTCTGTGCCGATGTTCTTGCTAAACTTCGCACCCACATTCTATCCATGTTTAAAAATGATTCCTTTCAGCTCTGCCCCCACTCTTCTGTATCACTCTCATCCGATGGGCCAATTTCATTGTGGCCCTCATTTCCTGCAGCCCTATAGGCCATTTAATATCTTGCATTGTATTATCTGCTTCCTTTCCAAGAGGCCACACCCCACAACACTTTGCTTTTTTCTAGCTTGTAGTCCGCTGAGCTAATGTTTTCAGCTGTTCTAGCTCATGAGCTAATGTTTTCAGCTGTTCTAGCTCATGGGCATTAAAGACACAGCCATGGTGTCACAGACAGGCATACAGCAGAGACTAGGCAGAAAGGTGTGGAAACACCTGAAGGCCTAGGACAAGAGAAAGGCAAGGCACTGGGGAGACACTGATGCAAAAGATCAAGGAAGAGATAGGTGCAAGCAATTGCACAGAGCTGAGGAGTGAAATCAGGTTAAAGCAAGATGAGGACATATGGAATAAACAGAGAGAATATTACTTAAAATTAATGTCAGACAGGACAGGATGGTAAGGTGATTAGGAGAGAACACATTCAGAGGAAAGACATTTATTTATTTAGTGTCACAAGTAGGCTTACGTTAACACTGCAATGAAGTTACTTAGATGCCCACTTTAAAAGCTGTGACTTGCAAAGCTATGGACTGAATAGAATAGAATAGAATCATAGAAATTCTACAGTACAGAAGGAGGCCATTTGGCCCATTACATCTGCACCGATAACAATCCCACCCATGCTCTATCACCATAACACCACATATTTACCCTGCTAATCCCTCTGACACTAAGGGGCAATTTGCCATGGCAATTCAAATCAACCTGCACATCTCTGGAGGAGATGGGATTAGTCTGAAAGCAAGCATGACATGATGGGCCCAATTGCCTCCTTGGGTGTTGTAAATGATCAGTGATTCATTGCAAAACTGATATACAAGACTTTATGAGGATGGCATCAAGCACTTCTTGTGGTAACGAGTTTCACATTCTAACTGCTGAGTCAATAAATATCTCTATTTCACTGTTGGCTTTATTAGTCACCATCTTGTATTTAATATTTTAGCTTCTCCAAATGGGAACATTTTCTCCACATCTACAACTTAATAAAATGCCTTCAGGAGGATAGCGCAGTGGAAGCTTCTGTGACCGGCAGATTTGTGGGGACAAGGTCAAGCAGGATATGCCCACTTTTCCTCAAAATTTCTTCACCATCTGATACAGATACAAGCTAGCAGCAATCATCTTCAGGACCTTGCCAACTCAGTCGGTGGCAATCCCACCAAGCTGATCTTTCACATTGAAGTCTCCCATCCAGAATACATTTTGTGTCTTTGCCTCTTTGTTTCCTCCAAATGATTCCGAACAGAGCAGTACCTATTTTTTGACTAATTTAAGAAACAATATTTAGTATTATGATCCAAATGGAAAAGGGTGATGGCCTATTGGTATTATCGCTAGACAATTAATCCAGAAACTAAGCTAATGTTCTGGGGACCCAGGTTCGAATCACATCACGGCAAATGGCATTTGAATTCAATAAAAAATATCTGGAATTGATGACCATGAAACCATTGTCAATTGTGGAAAAAACCCATCTGGTTCACTAATGTCCTTTGGGGAAGGAAATTTGGTCTAGCCTACAAGTGATTCCAGAGCCACAACAATGTGGTTGACTCGCAACCTCCCTCTGAAATGACCCAGCAAGCCACTCCGTTCAAGGGCAACTAGGGATGGGCAACAAATGCTGGCGAGTCAGTGACGCCCATGTCCCACGAATCAAAAAAAACTTATAAGAGAAAGAAATCCCCACAAAATCATACCCACAAATGTGGCATGACATGCAATTTTTCAGTATTTGCAACTTGACCTCTCTTATGTAGGATCTCTCACTTCCCACTCAATAACTTTCAAGCTGCATTCACCAGTAACAGCTTTCCATTTGAAGTCCCTGGACGTGATTACCACTGACAAGATGCACATCTTACAAACCTTCCTCACATTCCAGTCACAACAGTCCTGGGGCGGCATGGTGGCACAGTAGTTAGCACTGCTGCCTCACAGCGCCAGGGACCCAGATTCAATTCCGGCCTCAGGTCACTGTCTGTGTGGAGTTTGCACATTCTCCCTGTGTCTGTGTGGGCTTCCCCCGGGTGCTCTGGTTTCCACCCACAGTCCAAAGATATTCTTTGGAACATTTTTTCCAAAGATGAAAAAATGTTTAGGTTGGTTGACCATGATGAATTGTCCCTTAATGTCAGGGGGATTAGGAAGGTAAATATGCGAGGTTACAGGGATAGGACAGTACCCGGGTGGGATTGTTGTTGGTGCACGCTTGAAGGGCCAAATGACCTCCTTCTGCACTATGGTTTCTATAATGACACTGGAGCCCCAAGACACCCTTTTCAGATTCCTTCAAGCTATCTGGTGGGCTCTGGTAACAAAAACAGATGCAATGGGTCTCGCCCAGCTCCTAATCCTTCGCCCTTCCCATCTTCAGCTCTCTGCTCTTTCCAACTGTACAACACATACAGTAATACAGTTTCTGCTCTATTCTCAGAGACCTGCGTCAACACCAGAATCTGTTTGAAGACAGCCAAGCAGAAATCTGTTCCATTGGGAAAGAACCTTGCTTATTTCCTCTTTATATTGTTTTGAACTGACAAATAGAAAACACAGGCTGATCCAACTCCACTGTAATTAGATTTTTATTTACTCTTTGCATCTTAGCTATCCATCCTCTTGGCAACCTTAGGTCACATGGGTATTTCTTGGCGCCTGAGATTGCCATCCAATCAGAAAATTACTTAATTTTCTTTCAGAATACTCCCCAACCCACTTCAGTCTTAAAGGGACACTGCACAAAATAAAACACAGGCTTTTGGTCATCACAACAGCAGGTTATTGGAGCTGGGAATGCTCAAGAGAGACAACCATCTTGAAAGGAAAAACAGAATATTTGAATCAGAGGAACATTCAGAGATGTATGGGGCAGAGAGATTAATTTTGGATGTTCACACCAGCATTCTCAGCTCTTATCTTCAATGTTGCTTCAATGAAATGTCATCAAGTGTGTACATAAAATTCACCTGACTGGGAAATTTCCCCACCCCCAGGGTGTTTAGTGGTGACAGCTGGAATTCTGGCATTAATATGGAGAAGAATCTAAGAGTTAAATAATCCTAACTGTTAAAGGGAAATATCTGAACTGAACATCCCTACGTCAGTCCCACAATACCACTCGTCATAATTTCAATGGATGTTCAAGCACAGACCATCTTCATAAGTAAATTATATGGTACAGATAGCAACATCTTTTGAGGAGGTAACCAAGTGTGTTGATGAAGGTAGGGCAGTTGATGTCATATACATGGATTTTGGTAAGGCGTTTGATAAGGTCCCCCATGGTCGGCTTATGATGAAAGTGAGGAGGTGTGGGATAGAGGGAAAGTTGGCCGATTGGATAGGTAACTGGCTATCTGATCGAAGACAGAGGGTGGTGGTGGATGGAAAATTTTCGGATTGGAGGCAGGTTGCTAGCGGAGTGCCACAGGGATCAGTGCTTGGTCCTCTGCTCTTTGTGATTTTTATTAATGACTTAGAGGAGGGGGCTGAAGGGTGGATCAGTAAATTTGCTGATGACACCAAGATTGGTGGAGTAGTGGATGAGGTGGAGGGCTGTTGTAGGCTGCAAAGAGACATAGATAGGATGCAAAGCTGGGCTGAAAAATGGCAAATGGAGTTTAACTCTGATAAATGTGAGGTGATTCATTTTGGTAGGACTAATTTAAATGTGGATTACAGGGTCAAAGGTAGGGTTCTGAAGACTGTGGAGGAACAGAGAGATCTTGGGTTTCATATCCACAGATCTCTAAAGGTTGCCACTCAAGTGGATAGAGCTGTGAAGAAGGCCTATAGTGTGTTAGCTTTTATTAACAGGGGGTTAGAGTTTAAGAGCCGTGGGGTTATGCTGCAACTGTACAGGACCTTGGTGAGACCACATTTGGAATATTGTGTGCAGTTCTAGTCACCTCACTATAAGAAGGATGTGGAAGCGCTGGAAAGAGTGCAGAGGAGATTTACCAGGATGCTGCCTGGTTTGGAGGGTAGGTCTTATGAGGAAAGGTTGAGGGAGCTAGGGCTGTTCTCTCTGGAGCGGAGGAGGCTGAGGGGAGACTTAATAGAGGTTTATAAAATGATGAAGGGGATAGATAGAGTGAACGTTCAAAGACTATTTCCTCAGGCGGATGGAGCTATTACAAGGGGGCATAACTATAGGGTTCGTGGTGGGAGATATAGGAAGGATATCAGAGGTAGGTTCTTTACGCAGAGAGTGGTTGGGGTGTGGAATGGACTGCCTGCAGTGATAGTGGAGTCAGACACTTTAGGAACATTTGAGCGGTTATTGGATAGGCACATGGAGCACACCAGGATGATAGGGAGTGGGATAGCTTGATCTTGGTTTCAGATAAAGCTCGGCACAACATTGTGGGCCGAAGGGCCTGTTCTGTGCTGTACTGTTCTATGTTCTATCTAAACTTCAGGCACGGAGAGAGAGATTCGGGGCCATTCGATGAATTCCTGGGAATGGGGGATGAAGTTTGTGGCCAGAAGTCTGCTGTGGTACCAAATGCAGCCAACAGATCCAAAGTCTTCAGAGCATAGTTTGGTTAAAAACCTGAAAGCTACAGTACAAGCTGACAGGAAAAGTAATTAGCTAAATCCCATGCATAGGGTTATTCCAAGAAATCCTGAACAGAATTGAAATGTTTCAAAACGTGATGTTTGTATTCTGCATCACAAACTATCTTGCATACAATTAAAAGGATAAAAAGGGACAGATGTTTCAAATGAAAAATGAAGCAAAGAGTTGAGAGGGTTCAAGGCTTTTATTTCTAAATCAAATGCAGTACCATTACAGCGGTACTCAGGCAGGATAGATTAGGGAGCTTGTCTACAGAGGCCCTATGGGTGGAGCTGAGAAACAGGAAAGGTATGACCACATTAATGGGGTTGTATTACAGACCACCCAATAGTCAGCGAGAATTGGAAGAGCAAATCTGCAGAGAGATAGCTGACAACTGCAAGAAACACAAAGTTGTGATAGTAGGGGATTTTAATTTTCCACATATAGATTGGGACTCGCATACTGTTAAAGGTTTAGACGGGGTAGAGTTTGTAAAACGTGTTCAAGAGAATTTTCTACATCAGTATATAGAGGTGCCAACGAGAGAGGATGCGATATTGGATCTCCTATTGGGAAATGAGTTAGGGCAGGTGATGGATGCTTTGGATCCAGTGATCATAATGCCATTAGTTTCAACCTGATCATGGATAAGGATAGATCTGGTCTTCGGGTTGAAGTTCTGAAGTGGAAAAAAGCCAAATTTGATGAAATGAGAAGGGATCTGGGAAGTGTGGATTGGCACAGGCTGTTCTCTGGTAAGGATGTAAATGGAAAGTGGGAGGCCTTCAAAGGAGAAATTTTGAGAGTGAAGAGTTTGTATGTTCCCGTCAGGATTAAAGGCAAAGTAAATAGGAATTAGGAACCTTGGTTCTTGAGGGAGATTGAAACACTGATTAAAAGGAAGAGAGAGTTGTATGAAATGTACAGGCAGCAAGGAACAGATCAGATGCTCGAGGAGTATAAAAAGTGCAAGAAGCTACTTAAGAGGGAAATCAGGAGGGCTAAAAGAAGACATGAGGTTGCTTTGGCAGACAGAGTGAAGGAAAATCCAAAGAGCTTCTATAGGTATGTTAGGAGCAAAAGGATAGTGAGGGATAAAATTGGTCCTCTTGAAGACCAGAGTGGTAGACTGTGTATGGAACCAAAAGAGATGGGGGAGATACTAAATGGTTTTTTTACATCCATATTTACTGAGGAAACGGGCATGGAGTCTACGGAAATAGGGCAAACAGGTAGGGAGGTCATGGAACCGTTACAGATTAAAGGGGAGGAGGTGCTTGCTGTCTTGAGGCAAATCAGAGTGGATAAATCCCCAGGACCGGACAGGGTATTCCCACGGACCTTGAGGAAAGCTAGTGTTGAACTTGCAGGGCCCTGGCAGACATATTTAAAATGTCAGTATTCACAGGGGAGGTGCCAGATGATTAGAGGGTGGCTCATGTTGTTCCGTTGTTTAAAAAAGGTTCCAAAAGAAATCCGGGAAATTATAGGCCAGTAAGTTTGACGTCGGTGGTGGGCAAGTTATTGGAAGGTGTGATAAGGGATAGGATCTACAAATATTTGGATAGACAGGGACTTATTAGGGAGAGTCAACATGGCTTTGTGCGTGGTAGGTCATGTTTGACCAATCTATTAGAGTTTTTCGAGGAGGTTACCAGGAAAGTGGATGAAGGGAAGGCAGTGGATGTTATCTACCTGGATTTCAGCAAGGCCTTTGACAAGGTCTCTCATGGGAGGTTAGTTAGGAAGGTTCAGTCGCTGGGTATATATGGGGAGGTAGTAAATTGGATTAGACACTGGCTCAATGGAAGAAGCCAGAGAGTGGTTGTGGAGGATTGCTTCTCTGAGTGGAGGCCTGTGACTAGTGGTGTGCCGCAGGGATCGGTGTTGGGTCCATTGTGGTTTGTCATCTATATCAATGATCTGGATGATAATGCGGTAAATAGGATCAGCAAATTTGCTGATGATACAAAGATTGGAGGTGTAGTGGACAGTGAGGAAGGTTTTCAAAGCTTGCAGAGGGATTTGGACCAACTAGAAAAATGGGCTCAAAAATGGCAAATGGAATTTAACGCAGACGAGTGTGAGATATTGCACTTTGGAAGGACAAACCAAAGAAGAACGTACAGGGTAAATGGTAGGACTCTGAAGAGTGCAGTTGAACAGAGGGATCTGGGAATACAGGTACAGAATTCCCTAAAAGTGACGTCACAGGTGGATAGAATGGTAAAGAGTGCCTTTGGTACATTGGCCTTTATAAATCGGAGTATCGAGTATAAAAGTTGGAGTGTTATGGTAAGGTTATATAAGGCATTGGTGAGGCCGAATTTAGAGTATCGTGAACAGTTTTGGTCAGCTAGTTACAGGAAGGATATAAATAAGGTTGAAAGAGTGCAGAGAAGGTTCACAAGGACGCTGACGGGACTTGAGAAGCTGAGTTACAGAGAGAGATTGAATAGGTTGGGACTTTATTCCCTGGAGCGTAGAAGAATGAGGGGAGATTTGATAGAGGTGTATAAGATTTTGATGGGTATAGATAGAGTGAATGCAAGCAGGCTTTTTCCACTGAGGCTAAGGGAGAAAAAAACCAGAGGGCATGGGTTAAGGGTGAAAGGAGAAAAGTTTAAAGGGAATATTAGGGGGGGCTTCTTCACGCAGAGAGTGGTGGGAGTGTGGAATGAGCTGCCGGATAAAGTGGTAAATGCGGGGTCACTTTTAACATTTAAGAAAAACTTGGACGGGTTCATGGATGAGAGGGGTGTGGAGGGATATGGTCCAAGTGCAGGTCAGTGGGACTAGGCAAAAAATGGTTCAGCGCAGACAGGAAGGGCCATAAGGCCTGTTTCTGAGCTGTAATTTTCTATGGTTCTATGGTTCATTGTTGTTCAAGCCCGCTGTACAGTGGAACACAAAGTACAATCCTGAACCCAACATTTAAATGACCCATGTTTGTACATTTTATCATTTCAGAAAAACAATGCCATTAAAAACCTCCATCTACTGGTCACTGGAAATGTGACACTAAATTACTGTTTGTGTGAGACCTTGTAGTTCAAGATGTTCAAAAGTTTCCAGCATGACTGCAGAGCACATCCTCAGGATACAAGTTATATAAATATAACACACCCGTCAACTTAGGCTAAAGCAAGGCCAGCATTTCATGAGTAAGGTTTCTGTTTGACTGTTACACGCTATATTAAATCTGTATATATTTGAAACAGTGTTACTCATATTAAATAGTGATTTGCTGTACTTGTCAAATGGGAGTTCCTGCAACGACTACAATTAGAATTATCAGATGAATCTTGTACGTCTTAACAGTCCATCCCACCCAGCTAACTGGGATCAGCTCATGAATGAGGCTGACCCTGAGTGAGGTTCTGACAAGTCCATAACACACTGTTCCTCACAACTGATGAACTAATACTATACCGGTGTGTTCTTCAATCTGGCAATGCTTCAGTTAGAGTTCAACAGACAGACAACCATGGCAAAACGCACAACTTCATTGAATTACTTTAAATTGAAAAGCAGCATTGATTTGGTGAATGCCATGGTAACCTGGTTTCAGGGTCAGTTCTACTTTTGGCATTCCTTTGCTCAGATTTTATATAGATGTAGCTCTGTGACATGGGCAGACCCTATACCATGCCAGCATTCTCAGCTCTTATCTTCAATGTTGCTTCAATGAAATGTCATCAAGTGTGTACATAAAATTCACTTCACTGGGAAATTTTTCCACCTCTAGGTGTTTAGTGGTGACAGCTGGAATTCTGGCATTAATATGGAGAACAATCTAAGAGTTAAATAATCCTAACTGTTAAAAAGGGAAATATCTGAACTGAACATCCCTACGTCAGTCCCACAATACCACGCTTCATAATTTCAAAAGCAAAATGAGGCAGCATTCAGCCAGTTATTCTGCCATCTTTTCAGCCTTAGCAGCTCTTTCTGTTCCCAATCCCCCACCATTTGCCCCATACTCTTGTAATTTTTTTACCATTCAAGTATTTATCCAATTCCTTTTGAAAGCCTCTTTGAATTGGCAACGTCTGTGTACTGAGATCTAACTACTCGGTTCACGAGGTTTGCTCTCACGTCGCCCTGGTTCATTGGGGTTAAATCTGACTTTCTTAAATCTTCAAACATGGCAGCCGTTTCTCTTTGTTGACTTGTCTAAACTTGTCATGGTTTTGAATATCTTTTCAAACAGCCCCTTAGCCTATTCTGCACTAAGACTAGAGAAGTTGTTGTTGCTCCATTCCTATAACTGTAATTTCTCATCCCTGATTCTAATTAATCTCATCTATACCCTATACGAAGTCTTCATATCCTTCCTAATGTATAGTTTCCAAAATTGGACACAATACTCCAGTTGTGGCTGAACTAGCGTCAGATTTCCTCTAAAAGTATGTAATCAATCAGACCAGGGTATTATAATATTGAAGTAACACTCCAAGCTTTTAAATTCTATCACATTGTCATTTTGATCACTTTTACATTTGAGAGCTAGCTTTAATAGCTCATGAATTTGAGCCCCTAAATCTTGGCTCATTGACCCGCAGCTCAGCACTTAATGATTTAATGATATTAAATATTACTCATTTAATGATATTCTCAACTACTATTTATGCATTTCAAGTGTGCTACCTACAGGAAAAGATTATTTGAAGCCCAGCATCTCAAAACTGAGACTAAGGTCTTGGTTTATAGGACTGTAGTGATCCTCACACCCCTATATGCTTCAGAAACTTGGTCAAAGCACTGAAGTACTACTAGCAGTGTCTTCGCAAGATACTCCAAACAACTGGCAAGAAAGGAGGTATAACAGCAGTGCCCTGTCCCAGGACAACTTGTCCAACATCAAGGCGCTAATTACTCAAAACCAACTCCACTGGGTGGGACATGCCAATCATATTCCTGATATCAGATTCTCAATCAGCTGCTCCATTTGGAACTCAGTCATGGCAGGAGACTCCAGGAGGACAGTGGAAAGGCTTAAGGGATCCCCTCAAAGCATCCCAGAAGAGGTCAAACATCCCAGCCAAGGCATGGGAGTCTCTAGCTTGTGACTGACTAAAATGAAAAAGGCTTATCTGGGAGAGTACCAAACACACTGAAGGACTTTGTCAGGAATGTGCAACGGCGAAGTCAAAGTGTTAGAAAGAACGCACAGACTTCCAAACAACTCATCTACCCAATCCTTCTAGAAATACTTGCTCCACATGTGGCAGTGTGTAGATCACACACTGGACTCATCAGCCATCTCAGAGCCCACCAAACCAAAGTGAAAGCAAGTCATCCCCAATCCCAAGGGACTGCCCAAGAACAGGCTACCAAAGTGCTCTAGATTGTGTAGCCCACAAATGCTAAACACCAAAAACCTGACCAGGGGAGAGTTTACAGGTTCTTCCCTTCAGGATCTGGTTTTGAAATTCCTATCCTCAGCTGGGAAAGTTGGACTGCTTTGCAAAACAACAACCAATGAAACATAAATAGGAGGGAATGGGAATGCATACATTTCAGAATGTTACTGTTACATACCAGGCTTCAATTCTGATTCAACCTAAATGTCGAATCAGTCAATTTCCACCATTACATGTCCCAAAAGTTAATATTCTAAATTGGGGCAAGGCCAATTTTGATGGCATCAGGCAGGAACTTTCAAAAGTTAATTGGGGGAGTCTGTGGGAAGGCAAAGGGACGTTTGGTAAGTGGCTTGCTTTCAAAAGTGTGTTAACCAGGGTTCAGGGTAAACACATTCCTCTTAGAGTGTAGGGCAAGGCTGGCAGAAGTCGGGAATCCTCGATGACTCGGGATGTTGAGGCCCTGGTCAAGGAGAAGAAAGAGGCACATGACGTGCATAGGCAGCTGGGATCAAATGAATCTCTTGAAGAGTATAGGGGGTGTAGGAGTAGAGTTAAGAGAGAAATCAGGAGGGCAAAAAGGGGACACGAAATTGTTTTGGCAGATAAGGCAAAGGAGAATCCAAAGAGCTTCTACAAATACATAAAGGGCAAAAGAGTAACAAGGGAGAGAGTAGGGCCTCTTAAGGATCAACAAGGTAATCTATGTGCAGATCCACAAGAGATGGGTGAGATCCTAAATGAATATTTCTCATCAGAATTTACTGTTGAGAAAAGCATGGATGTTAGGGAACTTGGGGAAATAAATATTTATGATAATATTTAATATGTGTACATATTACCGAAAAGGAGGTGCTGGAAGTCTTAATGCGCATCAAGGTAGGTAAATCTGCGGGACCTGATGAGGTATATATCCCAGGATGTGTGGGAGGCTAGGGAGGAAATTGCGGGTTCCCTAGCCGAGATATTTGAATCATCGTTAGTCACGGGTGAGGTGCCTGAAGATTGGAGAGTGGCAAATGTTGTGCCTTTGTTTAAAAAGGGCTGCAGGGAAAAGCCTGGGAACTACAGGCCAGTGAGCCTCACATCTGTGGTGGGTAAATTGTTGGAAGGTATTTTGAGAGACAGGATCTACAGGCATTTAGAGATGCAAGGACTGATTAGGGACAGTCAGCATGGCTTTGTGAGTGGACAATCGTGTCTCACAAATTTAATTGGGTTTTTTTGAAGGGGTAACCAAGAAGGTAGATGAGGGCAATGCAGTTGATGTGTCTACATGGACTTTAGCAAGGCCTTTCACAAGGTACCGCATGGTAGGTTGTTGCATAAAGTTAAATCTCACGGGATCCAGGGTGAGGTATCTAATTGGATACAAAATTAGCTTCTTGACAGAAGCCAGAGGGTGGTGTAGAGAGTTGTTTTTCAAACTGGAGGCCTATGACCAGCGGTGTGCCTCAGGGATCAGTGCTGGATCCACTGTTATTTGTCATTTATATTAATAATTTGGATAAAAATATAGAGGGATGGTTAGTAAGTTTGCAGATGACACCAAGATTGGTGGCACGGTGGACAGTGAGGAGGGTTATCTCCAATAGCAATGGGATCTTGATCAATTAGGCCAGTGGGCTGATGAATGGCAGATGGAGTTTAATTTAGACAAATGCGAGGTGATGCATTTTGGCAGATTGAACCAGGGCAAGACTTACTCAGTTAATGGTAGGGCGTTGGGGAGAGTTACAGAACAAAGAGATCTAGGGGTACATGTTCATAGCTCCTTGAAAGTGGAGTCACAGGTGGAGAGTGGTGAAGAAGGCATTCGGCATGCTTGGTTTCATCGGTCAGAACATTGAATACAGGAGTTGGGACGTCTTGTTAAAGTTGTACAAGACATTGGTAAGGCCACACTTGGAATACAGTGTGCAATTCTGGTTGCCCTATTATAGAAAGGATATTATTAAACTAGAAAAAGTGCAGAAAAAATTTACTAGGATGCTACCGGGACTTGATGGATTGAGTCATAAGGAGAGGCTGGGACTTTTTTCTTTGGAGCGTAGGAGGCTGAGGGGTGACCTTATAGAGGTCTATAAAATAATGAGGGGCATAGACAAGGTAGATAGTCAATATCTTTTCCCAAAGGTAGGGGAGTCTAAAACTAGAGGACATAGGTTTAAGGTGAGAGGGGAGAGATACAAAAGTGTCCAGAGGGGCAATTTTTTCACACAGGGTGGTGAGTGTCTGGAACAAGCTGCCAGAGGTAGTAGTAGAGCTGGGTACAATTTTATCTTTTAAAAAGCATTTAGACAGTTACATGGGTACGATGGGTATAGAGGGATATGGGCAAAATGCGGGCAATTGGGATTAGTTTAGGGTTTTTTTTAAAAAAGGGCGGCTTGGACAAGTTGGGCCAAAGGGCCGGTTTCCATGCTGTAAACCTCTGACTCTATGACATGCAATCTAGGAGCACACACAAATGAAAACTAACTATCTAAATAGCTGACAATAAAAACGCTCAGCACTTTTCTCTCTCAAACGTTAACTCTGTTTCTCTCTTCTCAGATGTTCCAGAATTCTGAATTTGTTTCAGATTCCAGTCACCTGTGATATTTTGCTTCTGCTGTAAATGGCTGACAGTACCATTTTTAAATGATCCATTACCATAATGTGATGAACTAAGTTGAAGATCATTTTAAGCCTACCTTTGCAAGCCTGGCTCGTTTGATGAGGTCATTGAGTTTGCGCAGTGCAGCATTCCGAGGTAAACCCTTAATGTCCCTGAAGAGGTCTTCTGTTTCCAACTCAAAAAGTTTCCGATTCTCTGTAATCTGGAGGGGTTTGGACCAGAAGGAGCCAATGTAGACACGTACAACCTCTGGGGTGTCAATCACTTTGCCAAGGGACCACATCAATGCACCATACACCCTCATCAGTTGCTGTGTATCAACTTGGTCTGCCTTGTTCAAGACAACTCTAATTTTGTCATCTTGACCTTTTAGTGCCTTGATAGCCTCGGAAAACTCATCAGATATATCCAACTTGTGAGCATCAAACAACAGGATGATACGATCAACTCTTTCAGCAAACCATCGCAAGACTTCTGAAAAGTCATAACCTAAAAAAATGCAGATAGAAGATAAGTTAAATAATTCTTTCACCTAGAGAAAACATCAAACAGCTGATCAGAGAACCCCCAAAATATTAAAGACCTTCAGGACTAGCATTAATATCCTGCCTGGCAACACATCCCAAGTTAACTCTAAAAAGAGGCTGGTTGATCACATCTTCAGTTCCTGCAACTGGAGAAGGATCATCATCACACATTCTCATTAGAGTCCCAATCTATTGTGTATAACAAAGAGGCCAGGTACATCCAAGATATATAAGCTGACCATTCTTCAATTATCAATCTGCATAAACAGGGACATAACAGAGATGCCACTCTACTGACTGAACACAGATCAACAACAGCACTTTAAGAAAACACAAATTATATACTGTTGTCCTCTCCAGAACAACTCTGATAGTCGCACATCATGTCAAAAAGGAGTTGGGTGTATTAGAGAGAACTGAAAACACAAGCTCATCTCTTGGCCCCTTCTAGTACAAAAAAAGATCTGCTGTGGGTTGTCCCATAACTAGATCTGGAACATAATCAGATGAATTTTAGATTCCTTAATGAAGACCCAAAATTATTTGGAATATACCATATAGCCAAGGGCAGTGCTGATATATACAGATCATCTGGTTGCCCACAATTCACCCATTCAACATCTTCACGGTCACTTTATGGGATGGCTGAAACACAACTGATGCTTCTTTGTATGATGCTTGCGGCTGATGGGCTTTTCTGGCCATTGTCATAGAATCACTACAGTGCAGAAAGAGGTCATTCGGCCCATCAAGTCTGTACTGTATCCTCGAAAGGGCATCTCACACCAGTCCACACCCCCGCCCCATTTCTGTAACCCTGTGCATTTTAAACTATGGCTAATCCACCTAACCTACAAATTCTTGGACTGTGGGAGGAAACCAGATCACCCAGAGGAAACCCACAGTCACCCAAGGCCGGAATCGAACCCAGGTCCCTGGCACTGGTGAGGCAGCAGTGCTAACCATGGTACCAAAGTGCCACCTGTTATGCTTCACATAGCTTCTTGCACAATGTTCCTAATATATATAAGTTATTCAACCCAATAGATCCAAGCCAGTATTTATGCTCCATACAATCCTCCTCCCACTCTGCATTATCTGATACCATTTCTATTCCCTTCTCCCTCATGCATTTACCTCATTTCCCTTCAAATACATCTATGCCATTTGCTTCTAACACTCCACAAGGTAGCAACTTCCACTCTTAAAAGAATAGAATGATTAAGTGAATAAAATAACTTGGTAAAATCATATCCATTTAACAGTGTTCCTCTGTGCCAACTGTAAATTTCAGGCTGCCAGTCATTAAATCTTTCAGCACCAAAAGAGTCTATTCGGTCCATCATGCCATTGCTGGCTCTTTGAAAGAGCTATCCATTCTATAGGTATGTCAAGAACAGAAGGTTGGTTAGGGCAAGTTTAGGGCCAGTTATAGATGGCAGAGGGAAGTTATGTGTGGAACCGGAGGAGATTGGTGAAGCATTGAACCAATATTTCTCTTCGGTGTTCACGCAAGGGGACATGAATATAGCTGAGGAGGACACTGGGTTGCAGGGGAGTAGAATAGACCGTATTACAGTTGATAAGGAGGATGTGCAGGATATTCTGGAGGGTCTGAAAATAGATAAATCCCCTGGTCCGGATGGGATTTATCCAAGGATTCTCTGGGAGGCAAGAGAAGTGATTGCAGAGCCTCTGGCTCTGATCTTCAGGTCGTCGTTGGCCTCTGGTATAGTACCAGAAGATTGGAGGTTAGCGAATGTTGTCCCATTGTTTAAGAAGGGGAACAGAGACTTCCCCGGGAATTATAGACCGGTGAGTCTCACTTCTGTTGTCGGCAAGATGTTGGAAAAAATTATAAGGGATAGGATTTATAGTTATTTGGAGAGTAATGAATTGATAGGTGATAGTCAGCATGGTTTTGTGGCAGGTAGGTCATGCCTTACTAACCTTATTGAGTTTTTTGAGAAAGTGACCAAGGAGGTGGATGGGGGCAAGGCAGTGGACGTGGTATATATGGATTTTAGTAAGGCGTTTGATAAGGTTCACCATGGTAGGCTTCTGCAGAAAATGCAGATGTATGGGATTGGGGGTGATCTAGGAAATTGGATCAGGAATTGGCTAGCGGATAGGAAACAGAGGGTGGTGGTTGATAGTAAATATTCATCATGGAGTGCGGTTACAAGTGGTGTACCTCAGGGATCTGTTTTGGGGCCACTGCTGTTTGTAATATTTATTAATGATCTGGATGAGGGTATAGTTGGGTGGATTAGCAAATTTGCTGATGACACCAAAGTCGGTGGTGTGGTAGACAGTGAGGAAGGGTGTCGTAGTTTGCAGGAAGACTTAGACAGGTTGCAAAGTTGGGCCGAGAGGTGGCGGATGGAGTTTAATGCGGAGAAGTGTGAGGTAATTCACTTTGGTAGGAATAACAGATGTGTTGAGTATAGGGCTAACGGGAGGACTTTGAATAGTGTGGAGGAGCAGAGGGATCTAGGTGTATGTGTGCATAGATCCCTGAAAGTTGGGAATCAAGTAGATAAGGTTGTTAAGAAGGCATATGGTGTCTTGGCGTTTATTGGTAGGGGGATTGAATTTAGGAGTCGTAGCGTTATGTTGCAACTGTACACAACTCTGGTGCGGCCGCACTTGGAGTACTGTGTGCAGTTCTGGTCCCCACATTACAGGAAGGATGTGGAGGCTTTGGAGAGGGTGCAGAGGAGGTTTACCAGGATGTTGCCTGGTATGGAGGGGAGATCCTATGAGGAGAGGCTGAGGGATTTGGGATTGTTTTCGCTGGAAAGGCGGCGGCTAAGAGGGGATCTTATTGAAACATATAAGATGATTAGAGGTTTAGATAGGGTGGATAGTGATAGCCTTTTTCCTCTGATGGAGAAATCCAGCACGAGGGGGCATGGCTTTAAATTGAGGGGGGGTAGTTATAGAACCGATGTCAGGGGTAGGTTCTTTACCCAGAGGGTGGTGAGGGATTGGAATGCCCTGCCAGCATCAGTTGTAAATGCGCCTAGTTTGGGGGCGTTTAAGAGATCCGTAGATAGGTTCATGGACGAAAAGAAATTGGTTTAGGTTGGAGGGTCACAGTTTTTTTTTAACTGGTCGGTGCAACATCATGGGCCGAAGGGCCTGTTCTGCGCTGTAATGTTCTATGTTCTATGTTCTATTACTCTTTTCCCAAAGCCCTCCACTTTTTTTTCCCTTTTCAAGTATAAATCTGATTGCCTTTTCAAAGCTACCGAAGAACTTAAAAGTTATTACTGCACGTGTTCCCACCTCTCAAGCAATGCATTTCAGGTCATAACTCACTACGTAAAAAAAATTCTTGCCCTCTTCCCCGAGGCTTTGTTGTCAATTATCTTAAATATACGTCCCTTGGCTATCAGCTGCCCTGACAATAGAAACAGCTCATCACTTATCAATTCTGTCAAAATCCATCATTATTTTGAACATTTATCAAAACTCCCTTCAACCTATGCTGCTCCAAAGAGAATATCAGCTGTTCTAGTCTCTCCACGTAACTGATGATCCTCAGCCCTGCTATCATCCTGGTAATCTCTTCTGCATATTCTGCAAGGCCTTGATATCTTCTCAGAATTGGACAGTATGATAAAGGTAGCATTCTAACCCAACCAGTAAAATGCACTAGTTCAAAGCTCTGTGCTACAAATAGCAGCCCACTTTTCACAAGGAAAACTGTTCAATGTGAAAAGCAGCAATCAGTTATGAACAAAGGCTGTAAGTAATCAAATATACTTTGATTCTGAGCCTTCACATTCATGGATAATACTATTATAGAATAGATGGGTATCTATGTCAAATGGCTTTTCTCTTCAAAAGACATTAAGAGGAAATAAGATGCAGGCCCTTCCGGTAGTTCCAGAATTCTGTTTGCCAGAAGGGCTCCACGAACATTCACCACGGATGGGATTTTTTGGCCACGCTCAACGGACCTTTGCATGGTCCATATCCTGCCTGCTGTGATTCCTGCGGCTGGTGGGATGGGAAAATTCCCACCCATATGTACATCAAATGGATTTCTCAAGTTGGGGGAAGCAGGTCCAAATGCTACAGAACTATTGAAACCTCTGTTTCCTTCCTTACTCTCTATAATCAGTCTGCTTTTTGAAAAGGAAGATAAGTGTGCTTCTTAACCCCCAAATGCATGGATAATTTGATAACCAGCAAGTTTTTCATGGGTTTAAACAAAAACAATTGTTGATTCATGCATTAACCTAAAGAAGACATTTTCACTCCTGAAATGAAGTGAATTCAATAGCTTCAGTCACACACCAGAGTTGTTGCTGAATTCTCTCAAAGAGATGGACTTTCCGCAAGTCTCAAAGTCAGTTGGCTTGTAGTCTTGTCACCAGGTCAGGTTGCTGTATTGATGGGCTCGAAAAAGATCAGGCTTGGGGACTTTATCATGTTACCATTTCCAGTTCTTAAGGCATAGGTGGTGCTGCCCTTTCTGTTACTTCTCTTCTTGTTATGGTAAGTACTTAAAGATTAAATGGGGAGACCAACATGGCTGCCTTACCATGAGGTTTCATACTGTTCCCTTCCAAATATAGTCTTGGGCTGAGTTGATCAGCCACAACTTGGGTCACTGTTTGCAGAATGTACCCTGGGGGCTTGAGACGATCACCATCTTGATTTCAAAATGATCCATTCAAGTCAGGAAACACCTTGAATGGTTTCATGAGATGGATGGTGACACCGCCAGTCTGGAATGTGTCCTTTTGAGACAATGTGGCAGTTTTGAATCTACAGACCAAGATAAATGACCAAGTTTGCGGTATTTCATTTTCCAACTTAAAAGAAAAGTTAGTTCCAGAAGATGCCACATGTAATAAAATTTGTTTTAAAAATAATGAATAGGACCTGCCTTTACTGGACTCGGCATGACTAGATAGTTAACTGTTAAATCCTCAGGGACAGAAAGAGATTTCAGGGTGGAATGGAGATGGTCACATAGAAACTGCTTCTATATTTTCTAAACCTGACAGCATTTTTAGAACTTTTAAAACAGCTTTTTTTGAAATGGAACAAGGGAACAAACTTCATACAAGTTATTTTAACACACACTAATAGTAAACTTGGAGATTTAAAAAAAGTGAACTAAAAAGAATGAGGAAGACCATATTTATAGAATGCAATGTGACATTATTCCAAAGTTACCCTTCACATATACAAAAACTATGGTAAGGCAGGACAGAAAACCAAGGTGGAAGTTGGACTCAAGAGCATTGTACAGCAGAATTCAACTAATGGCCTTGATCCCAGTATCAAGTGAGCATTAATCTGTGCTGTGTTAAACCTGTGAAACGGGTTTTTTGTTGTCTGTGGGCTTTGGTTTTAATTGGAATACATTAGAGATATTCATTAATGGTTATATATTATAGTGGTTGTTTTGTTTCTTGTTTGTAACTGATAAAAGTTCTTGCTAATTTTCTTACTATATATTAGCCATATTCTTAAATAAACTTTGTTTGATAAAAGCTCCCTACTGGGTCATGTGAATCACACCTGAAGTGACGCATCTCATGCTTACCCTAGTTAAATTCAAGATGCAAAACTTATGATTCGGGCGGGCTTCATAAAACACTTTGGAGTTTCTAACCTGAACCATAGCATAAGATTAGTATGGCATTAGGACACATTACTTAGAGAAAAGAGAAACTAACTGCATATTGGCCCAGAGCATAACCAGAATATATCAGCCAACCAATGAAAAGGTTATTGACCAGAAATATTAACTGTTTTTATCTCTTTACAGATGCTGCCTGATCTGCCAAGTGTTTAAAGCAGTTTCTATTATTTCAGATTCCCAGCATTGAGTGTTTCGTTATGTTTCAGAATGCAGAACCTGATGCTTTACTCAGACAAGCAAGAAAATGAAACAAATCTAAATTAGCAAAATTGAGGTTTAGATTATGATGCAACAGGGCAGCATGGTGGGAAGCACTGCTTCCTCACAGCTCCAAGGATCTGGGTTTGATTTCTGGCTTGGGTGACTGTGTGGAGTTTGCACATTCTCCCAGTGTCTGTGTGGGTTTCCTCCGGGTGCTCCAGTTTCCTCCCACAGTCCAAAGGTGTGTGGGTTAGGTCTATTGGCCATGCTAAATTGCCGCTTAGTGTCCCGAGATGTGTAGGTTAGAGGGATTGGCGGGGTAAATGTGTGAGGTTGTGGGGATAGGGCATGGGTGGGATTGTTGTCAGTGCAGACTTGATGGACCGAATAGCCTCCTTCTGCACTATTGGGTTTCTAAGATTTCTATGATTTTCCCTATTGAGACAGCAGTCTCTGTATACAGAGGATCCCATCAAGTCAGAGAACCAAATGCTCTTCAGCTATTCAAAATTACCGTTAGGAATCGGTGAATCGATACCAGAAGATATGATAAGAAAGTACTATTAGATTACTGTATCTAGGATATCAAGATGCAATTATTTTGCTTCCTGCAGTGGGATATTACAGTTACAGTATTTATGCTCTCAGATATGAATAATTCCACTTGAACACAAACCAAGTTGTCACTAAATAAAAGATTTCAAATTTATAGGCGGCATGATCTATCTCACTTCGCAGAAAATAATCTTGGACACGTAACACATTTGTCCAAAATTCACCGAATGAATACATATGTGAACAACATCAGCTGTTAGTGCATAAATCAGCGAGCAACTCGTAGTGAGGAAGAGATTATCCATGAATTGTGAACCACTAAGTGACTTTGCGCAAGTAGTACTTGACTCTTAACATCCTCATGACTTTCATGAAGTTGTGTATTCATTGTTCATTAAACTCTCAAGGCTCAGTCTACTAATTAAAAATGCAAGTACCCTTTTAATTGTTATAATTGATAATGACTGCCGTTCAATGTCCCTTGCTCAGATGCTAAGTTTCATTCTTTCTGATTGAATTGCTACAATATTAAAAATGTCAAATTTTAAATGACTAATCCTGTGTCTCTTTTTTGATCTCTATCCATTTTCCCTGTCTCTTGATTAAACACATCATTAAATTTGCTGTTTTTCTCAGTTCTTGCTACTTCTCAATCCTTTCATCTCATTGGTTAAGGATATAAACTGTCTATCCCATTGTTTACAAGATCATTACTCCCTGTTGTCCTTCCCATGTATTTTCAGCAATTTTGTGGTCAAAAGATGTTAAAAACCAAAACATGCGCAAACAAGTCTAAAAGGGCACACAGAGATGCCCACCCCTGTAAAATTTGGTCCATTGAAACCATCCAATGAAAAGAATTTATGAGAAAAATGAGTGTAAAATATCAAACCTTCCTCATTACAGTGATGTTCATGCATAGCCTCGAACTGCAGACGTATCTGTATGGAACTACATTCGTTATTAAGAGTAAGTCGAATGTTCTGAGATCTTACATTTATAAACTTTTGAGCATGAGAGTGACCCCTTGACTAACTCTGCAAATAAGTCACAATGTGGATTGTTTTGAGCCTTTTCCTGGAATACAAGACCTGCAACAGCTTTGTTTAAATCTAGACAATAACCTGTTGTAGACAAAATATAAAATTTGTAGACAGAGGGGTACTATTTTGCTCAAGATCACCCTTTGAACATAATTCCTAAATTTGTGGTAAGCATAGATCAACTGCAATTTTTTGGAGAGGAATGTAAGAGGATCCTGAATAAAGCGGGCACTTCTGGTCGTACAAGGCAAGGTCTGTGGTAGACATAACTGTGAGGAGACATCAACAACGTGCCTGGAGCTTTAAGAAGTCAGAGTGGAATTGATTTGACAGCTGAATTATTTGCTCTGCTTGGTTGCAACATATATGGATGGGGTGAAGTTATTGGGCCCGATGGCCTTTTATTTTTGAGTATTCATAAAGGGAATGCTCAAGCAGATTTTCCAATTTTGACAACCTATTGAGCCTGTTCCTATGTGAGCACATTTCTCCGCTAGCCCAAATAAACGTTTGCCATGTTAGGGAATATATATATTAGCCATATAAAAATCATGCATATCCACAAATCCAGTCTCAGCAGTTTATAAACCGGTGTGAAGCCAGCAAGCTGTCCAATAAATAATCCCCCTGCCCACTTGCCAAAAACCTTCATGCAAAGAAACAGTGAATTATAGCAGAGGAAGGAAAACGATTGCTTATGGGAAACAAACACAAGTTATTGTTCAGTTTGCTAGTGTCCTGTAATAAATTCTATGTTAGTCAAGCAGAACGATTATTTATTACAATATAATAAATTGGAGTAATACAATCACTTGGCATTTAAATAAGAATCCTGTCCACTGGATATTTTAGTTGATCAAGAACTCTAACAGGACTATTGAAAACATTACCTGTGTTGCTTAAGCCTTACTTAATTACTGGTATTGTTCATACATAGATGAGGCAGGTAAGCCAATACATTACACAATATACTGCTTGTGCACCCACAAATTCTGGAACCTTGTTTTATACAACAAAGATACACACCCAGACAGAGCCCAATTCTGAAAGGATAGAATTGTGCAGAACTAAGAGGGCGAATAAGGAGAGAAGCAGACAGATCAAGAGGGAGAGAAACAGGAGCATTGATGGAGAATTCAGACACATGATTAAAAAGTTTAGTGGGTAAAAACTTGCCATCAATACAAGTGGAAGTCACAGGTGTGTTATTTTCCTTAAAGGTAATTCGAATGCCACTGGTTCATCTGAGTAACGTGGTTTAAGTGAGAAAGTTGTTTCAAGGCAATTAAGCAGATTTGTGAATATACACCAACAAATGAGCCAACTATGAAAAACGACTTTACAATTAAAAACCAGGTGATAATAATGGGTCAACACTGGAGGGTAGATTTTCCAGTCCCGCCCATCATGGGAATCTCAGCTAGTGGGACAGAAAATTTGATGGACCATTTAAAGGCCTGTTGACCTCGGGCGGGAATGTCCAGTCTCGGGTCGGCACAACCCATGAAAGCCCATTATGCGCACACATTTATGATTTATTACAAACTATGAACAGTAAAGTTGGACATACAAACTGTTACTAGAATATTTGTAACACCTTCAGTTTAATGGATGACCCACATAAGACCGACCACACAAACGTTACGGATTTGGGATGGTGGAAACGGGGAGGAGAGGATATCATTTCTCACCACTGCCACAGGTCCAGGCTATCACTCATTCCCCTACGGACCTCTTCAAAAGCAGCAAGCATGAACACGAAGGCTGGCTCCGTGGATCTGCATGGGACTCTTCTTTCCTGCCAGGTTGGGAAGAGATCACAACTCGGCAATATCCATTCTTTGGACCAAATATGTCAGGCAAAAGGAAGTTCCAATAACGACTGAGGAATTGAGTAACTGGGAAGAGAGAGGTTTCCTCACTAATGCCTGCTTGAGAGTTCCCTAAATGTGGTTAACAAGAGCTAGCAATGTTCCAAAAAGAGTTATCTGTTAATAACTCAATATAATACACAGATTGCACAGTTTATGCATATTTAAATTTACACCATCAGCATCAAGATAAATTAAGATTGTACTGCACACTTCCTCATTTGACAGATTCAATCAGATGTGAAAACACCAAAGCAGTTTCAACTTCTGCAATTTTTAATTCAAGGAGATTTGGACAATTGATCATGATTGGCTTTGGCTTCATCATTGGATGGACACTGCCTATCTTGCAGGTTTGTCCAAGTTGCCTTTGGGCAGCACGTGGCACAGTGGTTAGTACAGCAGCTGCCCCACAGGTCAAGGGACCCAGGTTTTGTTCTGACTTTGGGTGACTGTCTGTGTGGAGTTTGTACATTCTCCCGTGACTATGTGGGTTTCCACTGGGTGCTCTGGTTTCCTCCCACAGCCCAAAGAGGTAAATGATAGATTGGCCATGTTAAAATGTACGGGGTTATGGCGATAATGCGGGGGAGAGGATCTGGATGAGATGCTCTGTCAGAGTCGGTGCAAACATGATGGGCCTAATGTCCTCTTTTGCACTGTAGGAATTGTATGACTTTTTTCAAGTCAAGGATGAGAAATTTTAACCAACAAGAAAAGACCACTTGGGCTCATGGTTGTATCTTGCTGGTATTTCAATCCCCAATCTAAAATTCAGCGCCTTCTTCGGTTCCAAGGATCTTTGGCAGCACGTTGGCACAGTGGTTGGCACTGTTGCCTCACAGCGCCAGGGACACGGGTTCAATTCTGGCCTCGGGTCACTGTCTTGTGGAGTTTGCATGTTCTCCCCGTGTCTGCGTGGGTTTTTTCTGGGTGTTCCGGTTCCCCCCCCCCCCCCCCCCACAGTCCAAAGATGTGCAGATTAGGTGGATTGGCTATGCTAAATTGCCCCTTAGTGTCAGGGGGAATCAACATGGTAAATACGTGGCGTTACGGGGAAGGGGCCTGGGTAGGGCTGTTATCAGTGCAGGCTCAATCAGCCAAATGCACTGTAGGAATCCTTCTATGATTCTTCTATGAGAGAAAACTACCAGGCAATAGAATCCAACATTTACTGTTTTTAATGGAAAGAATTTTATCTATCTTTGGTATTAAATTCATTTTTTTCGCAATTTTATCTGTGACTCTTGGCTCAACTGAACTTGAATGATATAGCACCTCCCATGCCCTCCAAGGGTCCCAAAACAACTTAAAACCAATAAAATATTTTGGAAATGTAGTCAGTTACAAGAAACTGAATGTAGGAGTTTAACACAATAGAAGTGGAATCTATGCAAGGGCATTCCATGAAAATAGGCAAGGGAAAAAAGATCAGGAAGAGAATAATGTAACCAACCATGTCAAATGGTGCAGAAAATTGGGAGAACAAGGAGTAGTATACCACGGTCACAGAGGAAGATACCTCTGACCTTAGTCGAGGTAATCCCCATGGACAGAAGCCAGATTGAAGAGACAGTGAAAAGGGAGTTTCAAGAAATATGGACACAGAGTTGAGTGGCAAGAATGTTGTCAAGGACCTTAGAAAGGAAAGGGAGGTTGGATTTTGGGCAAAAATGAGAGAAAGACCAGAATAATGCCTTCAATTTGTTTCCCTTTCTTTGTGTGTTTCGGCCTGATGATCTTCAGCAGAGAACAGGAAGGGAAGGAGGCAATGCAAAGTAATGAAGATAGGAGCTTTGAGTTGTTCTACTGAATTGTTGATGATTTCCTGTTTGCTGTTAGGAGCAGGGTCCAGATGCAAGATTTCACCTCCCCCCATTGTGATCTACCACAAATTGAACTGTATGCCATTCATTAATAGTCAATGGAAAGAAAACTACCTGCAAGTCTCATAGCATTTACCAGCTCAGATTCTGTTATCACGCTTCCATTTGTGCATCTTCAGTTCATTCAGGGTTGACTCAAGTCCTCCTCATAGTCATTGTACAAAAGTCTTCTAATCTTTAATAAAATGTTCTCATCTTTCCTGGGGGGAGGACCATGCAAAGGTCCGTTGACCTCAGATGGGCTTTTCCAGTCTTGGGGCAAGCGTGGTCAGAAAGTCCCGCCCTATATTTCACAACTGCACCTACCAACCTAATCAACGCACTCTGAAGAATGAGTTTTTATATAGTACCTTCATACTCAATACAATAATTTAAGTGTTGAAGGGGGTGGGGGCACATGAAATTAATGCACTTATGTACTTTGTGCCTCCCGCCTAGCCGCCAAAACCCACTACTGCATTCTGGTACTGCTGGAACTACAAGAGCTGCTGGACAATCAGATTGGCCAACAGTTCTTGAGGGCAGGACTTCTTTCCACCGTGGGCCAGGAGTTCCACACTCAGCTTGTTAGCGGCACTGGCATCATAATATCACTGTGGAGCGGCCTTTTATAAAATGGTTGGTTTGGGACCAGCTTTTCTAACAATACAAACCCTTCATAAAATTCAGCCCACTGAAACTAAGATCTGCCTATATAGCAGATTTTAAGAACTCATATTCAGGACAAGATTAAAATCTGTGAAACAATATTATGGCTAATAATCTGCAAGAACTGACATATTGTTACCTAGGCCAGTGATTCCAAACCTTTTCTATGTCACGGCACACCTCCCATTTTCTCTGAACTCTCCTCTAGCAAGACTTTTTGGGGTAATTTTCAGCACTGTCATCAAAAATGGCGACGTGGGCAGAAAATCTAGAGAGAATTGGGAAATGCAGGTTTCCATGTTTTACTGTGCATATGTGGATGCCAAAAATCTGATTTCCACCTTAATAATGCTGATAGCTTCAGTTCTAGCTATCACAAAACCTGTGCCACTGACTTGGAAAAATGGAAACAAAACAATGCAAATGTAAATTGTATAAAGGGAATCTTGATTTCCTAAAAAAATAGTTCACAAATAATTAATCCAGTTCATGTCCGATTTAATATTTTAAAATAGTCATCAACATGAATGTTGACTGTTTCTCTCCACAAATGCTGCCTGATTATGAGTTTTTCCAGTATTTTTTCTTATGTCAGATTGCATCCGAGTATCTTGTTACCTCAGGTAGAAATAAATGAAGTATGACTAAAAAAAAAAGCAGTAACATAATTAAGAAAAAGTGCTGGACAGCACAATGCTAATCTCATATCTAGGCATTAGCTAAACATAACTATAGATACAAGTTTCAAAACAGCATATACTATTTTTTAACCTCTGTCTCTCCCTTCTCCCAGGCATTTATGCCCTTTGAGTTGCATAGGGCCTTTGTCTTCAGCTCCAAGTCCCGTTGGTCAGACGGGACTTGGAGCTGAAGACCAACCTAAAAAATCTAAACTGCACATGTGCAGCTATTTCCGGCTGGCACTTGCCAAGACCAACGGTTCTTGGAGAAGCCAACCACAGAGCTGAAGATGAAGGTTAGTTTTAGTTTAATTAGATTTATTTTAAATCATTTAAAATCTTTTTTGGTGGTACACCTGGGGGTGTCTTCACAGCAGGGTGGTTGGGAACCACTGATCTAGACACAAAGTCAGATAGTCAGGAGATTATTTTAATTAATTAAAGAACGCTATTAAGACTATCAAAATGAGACAATACAATGGAAAGCAATCCTAGTGTGCACTAGGGGTTGCATAATTTACAAGGTTCAGTGGGTTAATGCATTATATATTAGAAATATTTGTCAATATATACTAGATATCATATTAACAAAAGATTGTTAATACCATAATTGGTACAACATACAAAAGCCCAAGGGACTTGAACTTCTGGCGTCAACTAGTGCAAACAAGTTACAATTACACACTTGAAGCTCTTCCAGATGAGTCCTCCCATGTGCCCTGAACTGAAATAGTAATCTCATGATTAAAACACATGACAATAATTTCTCATTGTTCCTAGTTTTTGAGCTGGTTTAAATTATCTGGATTACCCTGTATATTTAATCTACTGGGGGCAAAAAAATATCATCCTAAGATGTTTTAGATGCCATAAGATTATGGAAATGCACTTACACTGCAGATAAAAGAAAATCTTAACAAAAGTTAACTATTTACAGGAAATCTTCAATCTCCTCGGAGGTAGACAAATGGTATAAAAGGGAATGATCGTGTGCAGTTTAGTATCCTGCACATTTTGTAAGTAGTAATCTATTTGTGCTCAGCAAAACAGAGGTGTCCTTAATGGAAAAATAAATTGCTGTAAGGTCAAACATTCAGTTTGGTAACTCATTCTCAACTGCTAATCCCCAAAAGCAACATCTGATAAAAATGGCAAAGGTACAAAACAAAGCGAGTTTGGAAAAATAAATCCTTTTATGAACCGTTTTGTATTGTAGATGTATTGAGATCACATTTGTACCTTTTCCCAAAGTGCATTATCTGCATGGGTTGTAACAGAATATATACAGAAGTCAGTTAGCTAATGAGATAATAGATCCAATCAGAATTTTAGAAGAGAAAAGTTGCTGGATGATATTTATTTATTTCAAAAGACATGGTCATGCAAGTAACCCAGTTTGTTGTAATGCATTGGGACCCTCCTGTGAAACAGGAGTTGAATCTACACTAGAGCTCAGCTTATTATCCCAGCTGTTAATATTCATTCATGGGATGTGGACATTGCTGGCTGGAAACTAGATCACAATAGATCAGTCAACTGAGATCAACGTTTTGGGCCAGCATTTATTACTCATCCCTGATTGCCCTTGTACTGAGTAGCTTGCTAGGCCATTTCAGAGGCCATTTTAAGAGTCAACCACATTGCTGTGGACCTGAAGATACATGTGGGCCAGATAAGGTAAAGATGGCAGATTTCCTTCCATGAAGGACACTAGTGGGCCATATGGGTTTTCACGACAATCAACAATGATATCAAAGATTAATTCCAGATTTTTACTGAATTCAAATTTTACCGTCGACTGTGGTGCGATTCAAACCTGGATACCCAGAGCATTACCCTTGGATGCCTGAATCACTAGTCTAGTGAAAATGCCACTGCATCACCACCTCCCAGAGGAGGAAAAGCAAGCAAGGCACCTCAAAACTAAGCAAATTTCACTTGCACTGCTTTAAAGAAGAATTTCCCCACATACAAGCACTCATGCAACTGACCAGTCAGTCCTTGGTGTATGTGATTTTACACGTGATTACATACACAATGCATACTTACTCAACTAGATTCTCCGTTACACCTGAGAAAAATTCCAGATAAACTCATCATGATTTACCAGCCCTACTTGTATGCTACTACACTCTTATGGAAATTTAGTAAACGATTCCAATTAATTTAGCACAACACACTTGCCATTAGCACACTTCCACGAAAGAAACCATGTCATGGAAGTCTTAGGTGACTAACTATGATGCAGTTTATTTCAAGCACCAGAATTTGTACCACTGCCAACACTTGGTTCCAGTTGCTTACTTTGTCAGACTTTATTCATTAGGATTGTTTAATGGGCAGGGTGTCAGACAATCAGCCTGGAGATGTCAAAACCCAGTCCAAATTCACTGAAGAGGGGACTGAGGAAATAGCTATTTTTAAAATAAGGGAGGAAAAGAAAAAGGAAATTAAATTAGCAAACAAAAAAAAAATCTTCTAGCATGGGAAAAGTTAAAACTTGAAAACAACAGTCAAGGTCACTGTCAATAAATATAACCACCCAGGAGGAAACAGAAAACAATATACTCAGCTTTTCCTGTGCGCAATTCAGGAGAGATGTCTTATAGCCACCCAGCTTCCTTTTAAAGGGGCACACTCACCTCTGCTCATCCTTTGCTTCTCCCCAGAGAGGATTCCGGGTGTGTCAATAATAGTAATGCTCTCCAGCACTTGGTTTGGGAGCTGTGCGCACATGAACCTGCAAAAAGGAAAGGAACATGGATGGCATCAGGGAGGCCTTGTATACTCCTACAGGATATCTCCTTAAACATTGAGATGCCAGTCAATCTATTCAAATGAAGTTTAAATACACAAAAAATTATTTTATAAAGGAGACATTGCAGCACACTTTACTACCTGGGAAAATTCTACATGTAACCTGTAGTGATACTATAAACGTCCTCAAGCAACCAAAGGGGAATACATTGAGATAAATCTGTCCATAATTCAATTGTCTTCAGATAAATCTAATGATATACAAGCTTGCAGAAACAGCAGGAATTAAAGATTACATTAGAGATATAATATAATAAACTGTTTTATTAAAATAACCATAACACAGGTCCTGTTCTGCAACTGTTTCAATAACCCACACCCATACATTTTGGGGTCTTTACAATAGCTCAATGCTTAAATAACTGCCTGTACTTATATTTGCAACTATATTTATCATTGATTCAATCTGTAATCTTCCAGTTGGTAAATCTCAGTTGGGGTACCAAAGCCAGGTTCCTGAATCTGACTGCTATCCAGAAGCTTTCACTGGAAATGCAAGTGCGTACTTCTGACAGATAGCTTGTCAATACACTCTGTTCTGGTTCCTTCATTAAGAATATCCATTTATGAGTCACTGGAGGTCAGAGCACACTCATGAAACTATATTCCAACAAGTCGGTGGTGTCAGGAAGGAAACTTGAAAGAAAATGAAAAATAGAAATAGAAACTTGCTGACTTAGTTTCAGCAAAATTGACATGCAGTGTGCTCCTCAACAATCTATATCCCATTAAGTAGGAGAAAAAGCTGCCACTGCTTTTGACCACCCAACTGTCATTGATTGGTTTTGAGCAGGGAAGGTATAAATGTGATAAATGTTTTTCCTATTTTTGGCTTGTTGTTTGCCATTTGAAATCCAATCAATGCATGAGGAGTTTAAAACCCAGGCTGTAGTTAAATTCCATATCCCAATCATAAACGTCTTTGGGTATAGTCATTTGTCAAAGAATACAGATTTGAGAGAAACCAAGCAACATAATTCAACATAACCAAACTAATCTCACAGTATTATTTATGTGCATAACAGTTCCTTTTTCAATTGTCAAGTTATGTAAATCCAGGAAGTCCCTACTACCGTTTCAGAGTAACTTAAGTAAGCCTAACTGTTCCAATCAAAGCATTGGTTTAGAATTTAAATGTTAAGCAAGATCAATAGTAAGAAACAGTGATCATTGGACAGTAAAATATTTAATAGAAATACACTTTTACAAATGTTTTTCTTTTGAAAAACAAGAGTATCATTTCTATTGTAAAGGCACATAATAAAGTACACATTTGTTAACCTTTTCATGTTAGTGAAAGCTTGCATACTAAGAGATAGTCAAGACACTTGAGGTCACACCGAGATGAGATTTACCCACGAGAATAATTTTAGATAGCAATAAAAAAAACGCAGAGAAAAGAAGGCAGAAAAAACGCAAAACTGTTACACTTCTACTACTCAATGGATTTTTTGACGTAAAACACAAAACTTGCAATTGCAGTTATTTCATTCAGAAAGGGAAACAGGAATAAAAAGGGAAGCTTGATGCAAATAATTTTAAACGTTTTGTTCTAATAATCTTAAGTCAGCTTTTCTTTAATTGTATGAAAAAAGGAACTGCATCCAGCTAGCAACAAATGTCATAATAAAGGCAGCACAGCTGTGCTCCGATTTGCAAAATAAATTGATATCATTTTATATTTGACCTTCTCTTTCAGGTCTCCTTGTACCACACTTGCGTAAACTGATTTACTCTCAAATCTAAGGGATACTGGCTATCTAAAGAATTACACAAGGCAACAGATGCAAACTCCCATTTCCCTTCTCTTTAGTGAAGATACCCAGACCTAACAACTGTTTAATTTGGCTTGAAAACTTTCCATGTAGGGAAGTGACAGGCCCAGAACAATGAAACACCACATGTTAAGTTATCTTTATCAAATGCAAATTGTTATCACACAGAAGTTGAAATATTCTCCAATTCCTTCTGAGAATTCAGCTTTGAGCTGTATGATGTACACTAAATGATGATTTAATAAATATTTAAATGTTGAAAACAGGAATATTTAAATACTACAATTATTTTGATTATTCAGATGCCTGGTCAATTAAATGCAAATGTGATCTTTTTCATATTACGCATCAAAGACTGCCTCAGGATGGAGGTTTCTGATTATCTAATCCTTGTTGACAAACCCCAACTGCTAAGTCACATAGCTGCTCCAAACAGCAGCATCATATCGTGCTGCGCAAGTCAGAGGATGTCAGGTTCCACACTAATCCACTTCGAGTTAGTCTCAGCCACTCCAGGTGGATCTTAATTGGTTTCGCTGCCCTCAGATTAATGAAGTCGAGGAGGCAGGGGAGAGGGAGACGGACAGAAATCTAGCACTCCACTCCTGTTGACTTGTGAAGAACATTTTCTGCACACATCTGGTTTGAGCAGAAGCATGCATGATACCCTCCACACTTCAATAGTCTGTTGGTCTTTGTTGTTTAAGCGCAACCTGCGGGGGCAACCTGCGGGGGCAATGCCTAGAGATAACAGCTGACAACTGTGAAAATGTACCCCAATAAATGCCCATGCTTTTAAGCAAGAGAGAGAAAAGAAAAAAGGGGTAAGGTAGCTAGTGGAATATTTATCTATATGCTCCCCATACCCATTTAACCAGATCAACTATTACATACCGCTCTTTCTCATTGGCTATCCACAACAAATGGCATCTTCTTGTGTAGTATGTTATGAACAGGTAGCTAAAGTTACGGTTGCTCTAGCTCTTTTCACACCAAGAATTATATAATTAGTAAGGAGGGTCTGTGCTGAATGATATCGCTGACCTCAAGAGAAAGAACAATCTCCTCAACAAAGATAACAATACTGTTTCAGCTATGCGGAAAAAAGTGGCTGGTTATTTTATCAACTGTAAAGGATTATAAATTTAGAATCATATTAGAATAAAACTTTAACATGCAAGGATCACATGTACCTATTTAGGAAAGCATTTCCAAAGGAATTCAATTTTCGGAAGGGCTTCTTGGGATCCACCACTAACGCGTTGCCAGGAATGATCCCTTCCTCTTCTCCATGCATCACAGCAATGAAGGAATCAGTTGTTGGTTCAGGTCCAATCCTCATCCCTGGGAAGTCCTGTTCCAGTAGGTATCTAACAGTACCAAAAGAACATGTCAGTTAAAATTGGAATATCACCACATTCCATAGCACATCAAGAAAAAAATACATCCTGTCAGATATTACTGCAAAACACAGCAAGTGACAAGGTACTCTACATGACTCTTTTTAAAACTAATTCCAATGTGGTTAGGGATCTAGAAGGAAAAGACTCTTCCCGGTTTCAAACCGGAGACCTTTTGCGCATGAAGCAACCGTGATAACCAGTGTATTACAGAAACACAGCATGGGGCTTATATTAAAATTGGAGACATAAGTAATTATTTCAAAGACAAAGCTGCAAATGAATATTAACAAGATAGAGAAATGGGTTGAAGTGAAATATGGAATTTGCTCTCAGTAAAGCAGTAATTTTTTAATATATTCATTCATCGAATGTGGGCTTCGCTGGCTGGGCCAGCATTTATCGCCCATCGCGTAGTCAACCACATCGCTGTGAATTTGGAATCACATGTAGGCCAGACCAGGTAAGGACAGTAGACAGAGTCACGTGTAGGACAGGCCAGGTAAAGATAGCAGATTTCCTTCCCTAAAGGAATTAGTGAATCAGATGTGTTTTTACGACAGTCGACAATGGCTTCGTGGTCATCATTAGACTTTTAATTCCAGATTTTTATTGAATTCAAATTTTACCATCTGCCATGGTGGGATTCGAACCCGGGTCCCCAGAGTATTACCCTAATTCTCTGGATTACCAGTCCAGCGACTATACCACTATGCCGCTGCCTCCACATGGCAGTAGGTTCAGTGGTGTGGAAGTGCAGAGAGATTTGGAGGTAGAGATTTACAGTACATTAAAAGCAAAACCTCAGGTTGACAAGACTTTTAAAAAATCTAACAGAATTCTAGGTTTTAATCAAAGTTTAGAATATAAAATGATGATTCTTTAGACAACTTTTAGTAAGACCTCAACTGTAGTGGTGTTTGCCGTTCTGGACTCTATATGAAGGATACTGAAGCTTTAGAAAGGATAGTAGCACAGATTTAGTAGGATGCTGCATAGTATGAGGAATTACAAGTAGCAAAACAGATTTTAAATATTAAATTCTCAATAGAATAATGAAGACATGGAGCAATACAATTCTTTAAAATTATGAAGGGATGGGATAAGATAGGTAAAAAGACTATTTGCAATGAGGGGCCCCAATTGAGGGGCCATAGATACAAGGTTAAATACAAGACATTTACAACAGGGAGCAGGAGAAACTTCCTCACAGAGTTGGGAGGAGGCTGTTGAATTATTTTCTGGGATTAGTGATTGAGCTGGTAATTATTTCAACATTCCAGATTATATACATTCCAGGAGATAAAATAAACCTGTGGACAAGGTAAGTAAATGTGGTTTGAATTCTTTGCTCCCATGTTGGAAGTTAAACACCAACAGAGTCTGTTTGAGACTAATGGCCAATTGTCATGCTGTAACTTTTGCTTATTTCTATACACCTGAAATAAAATGTACCAGCCTCTGCACTAGCTATAGGTCAACAGTAATAAAAGATCCCAAGATTTGCAGTGTCTGTAACAGCACCACAAAAGGATTCTTTCTGCAGTCCTATATAGTTAACATTCCACCTAGTTAACAATCTTCTAAAGAACTGCCACACTGTCACCAGTGCAGTATTACGCAGTGCAATATATCCTTGGTATCTGGTAGAATAATCCAGGACAGTATCTCTATTGCTGGTTTGAGCACCAAAGATTTTTTCTCTCGTGATGGCCTGAGTAGCCCTGAAAATTATATAGATAAATATATATGACTTGGATGTTTTGACTAAGGTCAAGCATCAGATCAAGCCCAAGATGGGGGTGCAATGCTTTGTTGTCAGTTTGGATCTTGCTTGTCTCTCTTATGGAGGACCATAAATTGGATTCAATTGGAATCGGAATTTGATTTTTGAAGCAAATATGGAATTGATTTGGGTCCACTTGGTTCACTCTAAATAACATCAAGAATGGAGTAAAAAATTACAATAAAAAAAAATAGAGAGCTATATTTCCATGTTTGCTGTTGATATTTAAGTTGGATGACACAATAAGTGTAGGCGTGAACAGAAATTTACCAAGGACTGTGGCAGATAGAGTTCATTCAGGCAAATTGTGATGCTTACTTTAAACCCAAGAAAGACAGATCAATATTTACTAAATGGTGGCAAGTTAAAAACTGTGGATGAGCATTGAGATATAGGGGCTCAAGTTAAGAAATCATCAAAAGCTAGTGGGGAGTCACGAAAGATGCTTTCAAAAAGTAATGGAACGTTGGCCTTTATTTCAAGAAGATTGGAATACAAAAGGGATAGTTGTAGAATTTTCTAGTTTGACCCTGAGTATTCAGTTCTGGGCACCTCACATCAGGAATAGTACACTGACCATGAAGGAAGTGCAATGCTGATTCACTAAAATGATACTGCAAATAGAAGGGTTAAATTGTAGAGGATTAACAGCTAATCCAAATGAGGTATTTTAAAATGACTACAGCATTTGATAGGGGAAAGAGGGGGTGGGGAACCAGAACAAAGGGACACATCCTTAAAATTAGAACTAAGCCATACAGATTTTTAAAATATATTTATTCTTTCAGTGGTGTGGACATCACTGGCTAGGCCAGCAGTTATTAACCTTTCCTAATTGCCTTCAAGACCGTCGCTGCAGTCTCATGTGGTATGGGTACACCTAGAGCGAGGGAGTTCCAGGATTTTGACCCAGCGACAGTGAAGGAATTATGATATAGTTCCAAGCCAGGATGCTGTGTGGCTTGAAGGGGAACTTGCAGGTGATGGTGGTCCCATGCATCTGCTACCCTTGTCCTTCTAGGTGGAACAGCATATGGGTTTGGAAGGTACTGTCAAAGGAGCCTTGGTGAGTTGCTGCTGTGAATCCTGTAAATGGTGCACACTGCTTCCACCGTATTGGTGGTGGGAGAAATAAGTGTTGCAGGTGATGGATGAGGTGCCAATCAAGTGGGATGTTTTGTCCTAGATGGTGTTGAACTTTGTGTTGTTGGAGCTGCACTTATCCAAGCAAGTGGAGAGCATTCCATCACAGTCCTGACACTTCGTAGATGGTGGTCAAGCCTTTAGGGAGTCGGTGCGTTACTCACCGCAGAATTCCCAATCTTTGACCTGCTATTGTAACCACATTTATATGGGTGATCCAGGTTAGTGTCTGGTCAATGGTAATCACCAAGATGTTGATAGGGAAACACATCACACAAAAGTAGGAAATCTGGATCTCTTTCCCCCCCCCAAAAAAATCAGTGACAATGGGCTCAATTGAAAATTTCAAAACCGAGATTGCTCGGATTTTTGTCAGGCAAGGGTATAAAGGGATATGAAAATAAGGTGGGTAAATTGAGTCAAGATACAGATCTGCATGACCTAAATGAATAGTGGAACAGGCTCAAGGGGCCAACTGCCTCTTGTTCCTATGTTCCCGAAATACTATCTGATGGTTGGTCATATGTTACAGTTCACTCGAGTCAGAATTACTGTGGCAAATGCATGCTGTAGTCTGGAGCTATGGAGAGGGTGAGAGAGGCTCCAATTTTCTTTCCGTTATAAGGCCAACAAGGAATCTCTCCGACCCTTACCACCTGCTATTGGCATGTGTTGGAAGAATTTCAGGTTGATCCACAATCTATTTGGCCATGTCATAAATAAACTTTTCGTGGTCATCAAGTAGGACTCAAAGCCAGAGCTTCTGACTTAGAGGCAGGGACACTACCCGCTGTGCCACAAGATACCATCTATCTAATTCTTATTGAGTGGAGCTTCATAATATTAGGGCATGAAAAGACAAAATATACGACTGGTGTTGAGCACACTAATGATCTTTCAATGCAGGAACTAAAATATTATATGATAACAAATGAGTTACTCAGACACTGACAGTTTTGCTCTCCCAATTAAAGCAAATCAAACAAAAATGTTGTGCCTATGAGGGGGATTTTGTAAGAAATCCTTTTGCCCATTGGATTGGAGAACTTCAAATCACAACATTGAACTCTGCCGACTAGCTGGTGGTGTTTATATTCACTGGAGGAAGGTTCTTCTGGGATAAGACTTTGAATTGTGGATGAATTTCAGGTACAAGCAGCAACTACATACTTTTAAAGTAACTGCATGTTTGTGACTTCAAGTTCTCTTGATGTCAGCACAGGTTTGCACAAATCAAGAATAAAAACAGATTACCTGTTCTCAAGGGTAATAGGATCGGGCAACAAACGTTGGTTTTACCAGTGACATCTATATGCTATGAATGAATTTTTTAAAAACCAAAATGCATTAATTTACAACCAATGATGTGGGGAGAAGTCAGTGTCTTGGAAAGGGTTTCCATGCCACTGGTGTTAAGTTGATCTCCAGCAAAAGCAGCATAAAATTTTAACTACACAACTCAAGACGTCATTTAACAGAAGAGTTAATGCAATTAAATTCTAGCCTCACATGCACTGTCATGCCTTTTGAAGGTAAAGTTACTGGAAAATCACATGCAAATCTGAAGCTGTCTGAACAGAAAAGCAGCCAGCATGGCAATGTTTAACAAGTCTTTGTGCAAAGCAAAATTCAAGAGCTTAAATCAACAGAAACCAGCACAGCAAGTTTTCAAATGTTCTAATTAAGTAATCTTCTGTATAGTGGGATGTACAGGTGACCTCTAAAACCTAATACATTAACCAAATTCTGCTTAATAAGTGAGGTTTGCGCCAAGGAGCAAAAGAAATCCACTAAATTCTTTTGAGGAGGTAGATACAAGTTAAAAGACAAAATTTGTCACTGTGCAGTTTTCAAAGTTAAGACGCACATGAAAGCACTTAACTGTTGAAAAGTTGGCTTTGAAAACAAGACAGGGAATCTGTCAATCAAAAACTGCTCAGTAGACACCCCAAACCATCTATACATTTAACACAGTGCATCTTCCATTAAATATAGCTGAAGCACCCAGCAATTACTGTCAGCTGCTTCTTTTAAAGACTTTTCCTATCAGATTCTATTGGAGTCAGCAAAAAAGCAATTAAACTCAGAAAATGCTGGAAATACTCAGCAGGTCTAGCAGCATCTGTGCAGAGAAATTGAGATAACATTTTTCAAGTCTGCAATCTTTCATGGGCAGGTTGCTGACCTGAAACATTAACTGCTTTTCTTTCTACAGATGCTCAGACTTGTGAAGTACTTCCAAATTTTCTGTTTTTATTTCAGATACCTGCAATTAAACACATCCGTCTAAAAGATGCTAACTACTTTGCAGCAGTTGCGCTACCCCGTGTCTCAGTTAAAAAACATATTTCGTGCTGAAAATATATGACCTCAGTGCCTCACCAGTAATTTAAAATCAGCACTGTCCTCAGTTTAAATGAACGGAATTCTAGAATTAGGTGCGTGCCTGGTCAGAACTGCACTCAGATCTTTTGTATTCCACGTCCCTTCATTCTGTACCAACCTATCACAGCTTCCAATTGGAAACAAAATAATTAGTTATAAGTAAAAATTTGTATCGTCCCCATGCTTCAGAACTTTTCTTCTCTTCATCCCTTTGCGGCTGTGACCTTCGCTAAATCAGCTTACACCAATCTCTAGGTCATAAACATTTTTCTGAGTCCTGTCCTTCAACTACTCATGCACTCCACCAGTGGCTCAACTGGCACATTTGTTACGAGGGCAACTCTTCAACCTCTTGGGGGCGATTCTCTGAGCCGGGAGACTCAAGCGGAGGCAGTGTAGCGGGCTCCTCACTGGGTGCCACAGCCTCCGCGAGTCTCCTGCCGCTGGATTTCTGGCGCTGTCAGCTCTGCATCAGAAATTGGCGCAGAGGTGTATAATTTATGGAAATGAGCATTCGTATCCGATTAGTGGGCCCGGAACTGACGTCTCTGGGCCCGCTAGCCTCTCCCACTCCGCCAGGAGTGTTTCACTCCAGCTGGGTTTATAATTGCTCTCCATTTGCAGGGAGTTGGCGGTCCAATCCAGCTGGAGTGAAGGGGGGGGGCCACCGAGGCCCCCCGGGAGGTCGGTGTAAGTGAGGGGATACCCCTTGGATATTTCCAGCTGGACAGTGCCAGCCTGGCCCTCTGGCACTGCCCAAGGGGCAAAGTGTCAATGCCCAGGGGCATCTTAGCACTGCCCACCAGGCATCAGGTAGTGTCAAGGGGGCAGGGCTAGGGGGAGAGGGAGAGCCCGCTGCCACTCTGTGGTGACAGAGGAAGGGAAACCAGCAATCGGGGTTGGCCCGGACATGTCCGGGGCCAGTGATTTGGGGGGGGTGTGGGTGTGTGCTCGCTCTGCAGGCCAGCGCGGGGCTACTGCGCATGCGCCAATCTCGACACTGACAGATCGGTGCAGCGCTATGCTGCCAGCCTCTCCACTGGTCCTGCCCACTGATTTTTAGCGTGATTCACACTAGGGCTCTCTGTGATACTCAGAGTGAAAGAGATTCATTTTGAAAATCCCACTGAAAAAAAACGCAGAATTTACTCCAGTTTTAATGCAAATTTGACAATTGTTTGGGGGAGAATCCCACCCCTTATTGTCTATAACATTCACTAAATAGCAATATAATGTTCAATTCCTCCTCTCTTCTGATGCAGTGTGTTTCTGGCATTTTTTGCTAAATTTCAGATTTCCAGCATCCACTTATGTTATGAAGTTTAGAATAGCCACGCAAGTTGAACATTACTGTAGCCATTTTCTAAACCACCAACGCACTGAATTGGATTCAGGCTAAAATTGTTAACTTTTTTTTCTTTTATTTCAATTCATTGTGGTTGCTTGCGAATCTCAATAAAACTAGTAAAGTGTTATCTTTGGAAGCCACATGATCCCAGGAAACAACTCAAGGGCTGCCTATTTAAATATATTTCTAAATTTAAGTTACTGAAGTTAGCAGTTTAAATATAAAAGTAGCAAACCACTAACTATCCTTGTATAATTAAAATGAAGCATCTCGGTGTTTGGTTTCTTACTGCATGGTTTAAAGCTCTCTAACTGTAAAGCGTTATGCACAGTGAAGTAAATATATATAAGAATGCTAAAGAACTACAAGTAAGGGCAAACATACCCCAAATTCACCTCTGATGTATTCTGGAGGAGAGCACAACAATATAACAAGAGAACATACTGATTCTCCCTCCCTCTTTTCCAAGTGATGTATGCTAGAAGCAATCTTTGTCGTCCAACATATGAAAGAATTAAGTGAGCCACTAAACAGCTGGTGCATTATAGGATTTGGCATCTTTTGGCCATACACTGCAAACTATTAAATCTCCTGGTCACGAATTCCCAGATACTACTTCTAACGCTGGCACTTAGCTGAGCCTATTTGCATTAAGTTGGCAGTAGTGGTGCTAGACAATGAGGAAATACAAAAGCAAATCGAACCAATGTATGTGGAACTGAAAACTCACTTTGATGTCAATGGTAAACTTTTTAAATGATTAGTTCTGGGATTTTCCAACTTCCACTGTGTACATGAAACTAGTCATGATGTGGAGATGCCGGCGTTGGACTGGGGTAAACACAGTAAGAGTTTTAACAACACCAGGTTAAAGCCCAACAGGTTTATTTGGTAGCAAATACCATTAGCTTTCGGAGCGCTGCTCCTTCGTCAGATGGAGTGGAAATCTGCTCTCAAACAGGGCACAGAGACACAAAATCAAGTTACAGAATACGGATTAGAATGCGAATCCCTGCAGCCAACCAAATCTTAAAGATACAGACAATGTGGGTGGAGGGAACATGAAGCACAGGTTAAAGAGATGTGTATTGTCTCCAGACAGGACAGCCCGCAAGTCCAGGAGGCAAGCTGTGGGGGTTACTGATAATGTGACATAAATCCAACATCCCGGTTTAGGCCGTCCTCATGTGTGCGGAACTTGGCTATCAGTTTCTGCTCAGCGACTCTGCGCTGTCATGTGTCGTGAAGGCAATTCCTCTTAGGATTGAATAAAGTCTATGGCATTGCAGCAACTTGTATTTACATAGCGTCTTTAATGTAGTAAAGCATCCAAAGGCAATTTAGGTGGTGGCGTAGTGGTAGTGTCACTGGACTGTATTCCAGAAACTCAGGCAATGCTCTGGGCACCTGAATTTGTATCTCATCGTGGCAGATGGTGAAATTTGAATTCAATAAAAATCTGGAATGAAAAGTCTAATATGACTCCAGGTCCACAGCAGTATGGTTGACTATTAAATGCCCTCTGAAATGGGCAAGAAATGCTGTCCCACATCCCATACCTGAATAAAACAAAAACTTCACAGAAGCAAGAAACAAAATCTGACACTCAGCCACATAGAGACATTAGGAAGGGTAATAAAAACATGAAGAAAATGGTAGCTTGTAAGGAATATTTTAAAGAGAAAAGAGGGAGAGGGGTTTTGGGAGGGATTTCTGGAACAGTTTAAGATATAACCACCAATGATGAACTAATTAAAAATCAAGATTGTTCAAGAAACTAGGATTAGAAGAGCTCAAATCTTGGTCAGTTACAAGTCTGTAGGAGGTTACAGCAATAGGGAGGGACAAAGCCTTGGAGGGATCTGAAAACAAGAACAAAAAATCTAAAAATTGGGACGTTACCAGCACGAGGGTCAATGTAGAGCAGTGAGCATAAGTTTAAGTAGAATTTTAGATGAGCTCAGTTTACAGAGGGTGGAAGATTGGAAGTTGCCAGGAGGGCATTACAACAGTTGAGTCCAAAGATAATAGAGGAATGAATAATAATTTCAGCTGCAGATGGACTGATGCAGGGCAGAGCAGCAATGTTACGGAGGTGAAAGTGTATAAAATGATGAAGGGGATAGATAGAGTGAACGTTCAAAGACTATTTCCTCGGGTGGATGGAGCTATTACAAGGGGGCATAACTATAGGGTTCGTGGTGGGAGATACAGGATGGATATCAGAGGTAGGTTCTTTACACAGAGAGTGGTTGGGGTGTGGAATGGACTGCCTGCAGTGATAGTGGAGTCAGACACTTTAGAAACATTTAAGCGGTTATTGGATAGGCACATGGAGCACACCAGGATGATAGGGAGTGGGATAGCTTGATCTTGGTTTCAGATAAAGCTCGGCACAACATCGTGGGCCGAAGGGCCTGTTCTGTGCTGTACTGTTCTATGTCTATGTCTATGAAAGTAGATGGTCATTGTGATGGTGGGGAAATGCGGTCAGAAGCTCATTTCAAGGTCAATCAGGATGTGAAGATTGCAATTGGTTCAATTCAGCCTCAGACAAATGCCAAAGTGAGGGATAGAGTTGGTGGCTGGAGAAGGGAGTTTGTGGTGGAGGCTGAAGACAAAGGCTTCAATCTTCCCAAAAGTTAATTGGAGAAAAATTCTGAACTGAATGGCAGATAAGTAACGTGATAAATTAAGAGGCAGAGGAGAGTTCAAGAGAGATGGTGGCAATGTAGAGTTGGGTGTTAGCAGCATACATGTGGAACCTGACATTTTGTTTTTGAAATCAAATAGTCTTATTTTGTTTCATTCTCCTATGAAGCGTCTTGAGATGTTTTACTACAATAAATGCTGCTCTGATAAGAAATAGGAAGGGGCCAAGAATAGATTAATTACAAATGATTCACTGGCAATGGCTAGATAAACAGGATTGGAACTAAGCAAACGCAGTCCCACCCAGCTGGAAGTCAGACAACAATTAGTCGCTTAAAACCCTCAATGATGCCTGTTACTATACACTCAACTATTCCAATACGCCTTTGGCAGATTTTCCACATTCTGCAAGACCATACAGAGTGGTGAAGAAGGCAAACAGCATGCTTGGTTTCATTGGTCAGAATATTGAATACAGGAGTTGGGACGTCTTGTTTAAGTTTTACAAGACATTGGTAAGGCCATACTTGGAATATTGTGTACAGTCCTGGTCACCCTATTATAGAAAGGATATTATTAAACTAGAAAGAGTGCAGAAAAGATTTACTAGGATGCTCCCGGGACTTGATAGTTTGAGTTATAAATAGAGGCTGAATAGACCGGGACTTTTTTCTCCGCAGCGTAGGGGCTTAGAGGTGATCTTATAGAAGTCTATGAAATAATGATCAGCTAGATAGTCAATATCTTTTCTCAAAGGTAGGGGTGTCTAAAACTAGAGGGCATAGGTTTAAGATAAGAGGGGAGGGATACAAAAGGGTCCAGAGGGGCAATTTTTTCCACACAGAAGGTGGAGAGTTTCTGGAACAAGCTGCCAGAGGTAGTAGTAGAAGCAGGTACAATTTTGGCTTTTAAAAAGCGATTCGACAGTTACATGGTTAAGGTGGGTACAGAGGGATATGGGCCAAACGCAGGCAATTGGGACTAGCTTAGTGGTTAAAAAAAAGGGGCGACATGGACAAGTTGGGCCAAAGAGCCCGTTTCCATGCTGTAAACCTCTATGACTATGACTCTATAATAGTCATGATGTGGAGATGCCGGCGTTGGACTGGGGTAAGCACAGTAAGAAGTCTCACAACACCAGGTTAAAGTCCAACAGGTTTATTTGGTAGCAAATACCATAAGCTTTCGGAGCACAGCTCCTTCGTCAGATGGAGTGGATATCTGTTCTCCAACAGTGCACAGACACAGAAATCAAGTTACAGAATACTAATTAGAATGCAAATCTCTACAGCCAGCCAGGTCTTAAAGGTACAGATAATGTGGGTGGAGGGAGCATTCAACCTGTGTTGATTGCTCCCTCCACCCACATTATCTGTACCTTTAAGACCTGGCTGGCTGTAGAGATTTGCATTCTAATTATTCTGTAACTTGATTTCTGCGTCTGTGCACTGTTGGAGAACAGATATCCACTCCATCTGACAAAGGAGCAGCGCTCCGAAAGCTTATGGTATTTGCTACCAAATAAACCTGTTGGACTTTAACCTGGTGTTGTGAAACTTCTTACTATGACTCTATAAGACATAGGAGCACAAGTAGGCCATTCCACCCAGAGTCTGCTCTGTCATTCAATGAGATCATGACTGATCTGATATAATCATAGGATATAAATAGGTTTCAGGTGAGAGGGAAGAGATACAAAAGTGTCCAGAGGGGCAATTTTTTCACAGAGGGTGGTGAGTGTCTGGAACAAGCTGCCAGAGGTAGTAGTAGAGGCGGGTACAATTTTGCCTTTTAAAAAGCATTTAGATTGTTACATGGATAAGATGGGCCAAATGCAGGCAATTGGGATTAGCTTAGGGGTTTAAAAAAAAAGGGGCGGCATGGACATGTTGGGCCGAAGGGCCTGTTTCCATGCTGTGAGCCTCTATGACTTTATGACTCTAATCCTTGACTCAACTTTCCCGCCTTGTCCCTATAACCCAGAACTCCTTTACTGATCAAAAATCAGTTTATCTCAGCCTCGACCCAGCCTCTCCAGCTCTCCGCAGTAAAAAAAATACCTTCTCATCTGTTTTAAATGAGCAGCCCTTTCTGAGATTATGCCCTCTGGTCCTATGCTCTCCCAGAAGCCTCCTGAGAATCCTATACATCTCAATAAGAGATTCTTCTAAACTTCAGTGAGCACAGGCCCACCTACTCAACCTCTCCTCATAAGAAAATCCCTCCATACTCAGGATGAACGTAGTGAAATGTCTCTGGACTCCTCCTTATTCTTCCTCAGATAAGGGGACCAAAACTGGTCACAGTTTTCCAGATGAGGCCTAGCTAGTGCTTTGTGTAGTCTTAGCATGGCTTCCCTATGTTTATACTGCATTCCGTTTGAAAAAAAAGCCCAACATTACATTTCCCTTCCCCATTACCTGCTGAACTTGCATTCTACCATCTGGTCATCCTAAACTCACAGCAAATCCCTGTTCCCCTATTACCTGTGTTCGCTGACTTACATTGGTTCCCAGTTCAATGACATTTTGATTTTAAAATTCTCATCCTTGTTTTCAAATCTCTCCATGATGTTCCTTTAGTTCTGGCCTCTTGTGCATTCTCAATTATAATTGCACCATCACTGGGACTGAAAGAGCTGTAGGCACAGCCACCAATCTCAGGAATTTCCTCCCTACACCTCTCCACCTCACTACTTCCCTTTCCTCCTTTAAGACACTGCTTAAAACCTCTTTGACCAAGCTTTTGTTAGTCTGACCTAATATCCACATCATAGTTTGTTTAAAATGTTACCTGTGAACTGCCTTGGGACAGTTCATTATGTTAAAAGCAGAGTGTAAACGTAAATATAAATTGTTGTCGTTGAAGGACGAAGGGGGATAGTTTACCAAAGTCAGAGTCACATCAACTATGGGTTCTCAACTGGGGTGCGCGAGAAAGTTTCAAGGGGTCCAAAAATGAGTAATAGAAACCATTGATTCATTCACTGCCTCATCACCACTCCTTCACTGCCACACTAAAGATAATGAACAAACTTCAAGTCACATTCAATAAGTAGAACACTTTGAATACATATTTAATTACCAAACTACTTTCTATACAAAAAAAACCTCATGTTAGAGAGTCCATGGATTTATTTCTAAACAATGGAGAAGCAAAAGGTTGAGAACCCAATTACAGGATGTAATTTGTGGCTTTAATCTGGACCATCTCAATGCTGCGGCAGGTTTTTTAGGAACCTGATAAAAGCAAAATACTGTGGATGTTGGAAATCTGACATAAAAACAGAAAACAGATCAGCCTGTCTATGTCGGAAGGCAGGAAAGGGAGATGGGTTGTCAGCAGTTCAGTGGGAATGGGATAAGGGAACAGGAGGTGGTTGTCATGGGCAAGATGATCTTAAAGAGGGCGTGAGATATGACAAGGAGGAAATCAACAAGGCACGTGATAGTGAGCCATGTTTCTATTCCCTAAAGCTCAAGGGTAGGGACACAGAACACGCAAACTAATGCTCTGCAGTTTGAACAACCTACAGAGTCCTTGCTTTTCACTGCTTTTGTTTTTTTAGAAGGACTAAAGCAGGTAAGTTTTAAATCATCACTAATCCAAAACAAATTTGTTGGGAGTTTTTTTAAAAAGATGTTACGAAGAAAATTAATAAAGGATGGACATAGTAGTGGACTTTCAGAATTTTGATTAAATCCCCCACAAGAGTTAATTAGCAAAATTAAAGCACATGGGATAGGGGGCAATATACCATCATGGATTGAGGATTGGCTAACAGGTAGGAAACAGAGTAGGAACAAACAGATCATTCTCACATTGGCAAGCTGTAACTAGTGGGGTACCATAAGGATCAGTACTTGGGGATCAAATTTAATATTTCCAAGCTTGCAGGTGATAAAAAGCTAGGTGGGAATGTGTGTTGTGAAGAAGATGTAAAGTAGCTACAGGAGGATTTGGATAGCCTTAGTCAGTGGGCAAGAGCACAGTAGATGCAATATGGAAAAATGTGAGGTAATCCATTTTGATAGAAGGAAAAAACGTGCAGAGTATTTCCTAAATGGTAAGAAATTAGAAAGTGCAGATGTACAAAGGGACTTATGTACCCTTATCCATAAGTCACTAAGGCTAATGGAATATTAACCTTTATCGCAAGAGAATTTGAGTACAGGAGTAGTGGGGGTCTTCTTCAATTGTATAGGAGCTTGGTTAGACCACACTTGGAGCACTATGTGCAGTTTTAGTCCCCTTACCTGAGAAAGGATATTATTGCCACAGACAGGGTGTAATGAAGGGGACTTGTGGGGATGACAGGACTGTCTTATGAAGAGAGATTGGGCAAACTAGGCCTACATTCTCTAGAGTTTCAAAGAATGAGATGATCCCACTGAAACCAACAAAATAGTTAAAAAGTAAGACAGGGTAGATGCCAGCAAGATATTTCCCTTGGTTGGAGAGTCTGGAACAAGGGAGCACAAGGATCAAGATGAGGAGACATTTCTTTACATAGGAGTTTTTGAATCTTTGGAATTCTCTACCCCAGAGGATTGCGGAAGCTCAGTCAGTGTGTATATTTAAAGCAGAGATTAACAACTTAAAAGGTTGTGGTATGACGCTAGTGTGCGTTTAAGAAATGTTTTTTTTAAAAATCATGTTCACTGGAATTTGTAAGCAGGCCTTTTGGTTTCCTTGTGACACCGGCTGCCTGCTTAGAAGTCCTTTCATTGCTGCTTCAATGGTTTAAATGGGGTTTATTTTCAATCTGGACCTCGTGCACTGCCTTGGAATTTACGGCTGGATGGCAGGTCATGTGTTTTGGACAGTTTTTAGTAAATTCAAGGTTTCACTTTCAGCTTGGCTGCTAACTGCTGTTTTAGTTCGGTGTTTGGACATCAGATTGAAAAGCAGCGTTTCTCTCTCTCCCTCTCCCTGGGATTGTGAATTCTGCTGAATAGCTGGAAGCAAGGCTTCTTGCCTTCCTGGAGTGGAAATTCTGCTGTTGGTGGTTTGCTAACTAGTAACGAGAGTCTCTCTCCCTGATGTTTTGGGAAATTGTTCTGACTTCAAGTGGGTGTGTGTGTGTGTGTGTATATCAAAGGGGCCGCTAGAAGCTACAAGGCTGGGAAGTCAGAGTTTCAATTCTAAAACCAAGAGGTTGAGTTCCAGCATCACGTGAGCATTCTTATTTGCTGTGTTAAACCTGTGGCAAGGGTTTTGTTTATGGGGACGTTTGTTTGATTGGAAATTGCATATATTGTCAAGGGTTATAAAATACCATGTTTTGTTCTTGTTTGTAATTGGTAAAAGTTACTGTTAATTTTCTTTTTAAACATGTTAACTGTATTCTTAAATAAACTTTGTTTGATAAAAGCTCCCTAGTGGGTCAGTTGAATCATCCTGAAGTGAAACATCTCATGCTTGCCCTAGCCAAATTCAAATTGCAAAACTTATGATCCAGGTGGACTTCATAAAACACTTTGGAGTTTCTGACCTGAATTATAACAATGGGGATAGTGGGTGTAAAAGACACTGATCAGCTCACGATCGCACTAAATGGCAGAGCCGACTCAATGGGCTGAATGGCCTAATCTGTCCCTATGTTCGTAAAGCACAATGGAACAACACAGCCTGGCCTTAGAACGGTCCATGGACAGTGACAAAAATCAAATCCTTGATTCAGAATTAAGCGATTGAAGGCAACTTGCAGAAAATTAAGTGAAATGAGCATCACTGGTTATTTTTCTTTCAGAAAAGCAGCTCCAAATTGAGTATCAGACTCTGACTGATATGGAGCGAAATTCAAAACATTAGTCTCCACTTTAGCAGAATTCCCTTTGGCTAGAAAGGTCAAGACAATAGCTTATTCGAGAGGTGCAGCAGCTTATTCTAAACCTCAGCCAGGACAACGGTTGAATCTTGGTGTCTTGAGAGAATGGTAGGGGAAACCAATGAGATCCATGTATCTGATGACTCAACAAAAAGTCTTACTGAAAAAGTACACATATGGGTGTTAGCCGAGTTCTATGCTACTGCAATCAAACTGTGAATCACTGCATCAGTACCCACCCGTGCACATTTATGGGAGGCTCCACAACTTGCCAGCTGGCTGAAAAAGTTTCCTCTCCGTTTTAAACAATACCAAAATTATTCAACTATACCGAGAATATTCTCTGCTAACTGGTAGTCAAGTGCCTATTAGACAGCTATTCCCAGGCCACAACTAACATCAGTGCCTAAAGCAAGAAAATATTTTTAAAACTACAAGCAACATTTGGCTGCAAATTGCTATTTAATATTCCTTACTTCAGCTGCAGAACACTGACTTATGGATCAATTTTTTATCCTCTCACAACGGGTTTCCTGGGGTATTGATGGACTGATTCTCAACATACACTTTCATAGCACCTCAATGATTAACTAGCCAACTAAAATTTTGTTTAAATGTCAGATTACAGGAGAAACACCCAAGATTATTGCTCAAAAGTATCTACTCAAGAACTAATTTCATCTCAAATTTGGGTGTCACACAAACTAAGGGGAAAACATGCATCAGAATTTTTTTGAAAATATAAAACCAGAAACATTTTTCTTTGACAATGAATATCGTGAGTAAAGAACAAGTGCAGTGGGTGGCCAAGTGAAATTAAAGAACAAAGGGATAATTAGGCACACAAATGTAAGATTTTAATATTTTATTTATTATTGGGGGGCACGGTAGCACAGTGGTTAGCACTGCTGCTTCACAGCTCCAGGGAGCTGGGTTTGATTCCCGGCTCGGGTCACTGTCTGTGTGGAGTTTGCACATTCTCCTCGTGTCTGCGTGGGTTTCCTCCGGGTGCTCCGGTTTCCTCCCACAGTCCAAAGATGTGCGGGTTAGGTTGATTGGCCATGCTAAAAATTGCCCCTTAGTGTCCTGGGATGCGTAGGTCAGAGGAATTAGTGGGTAAAATATGTAGGGATATGGGGGTAGGGCCTGGGTGGGATTGTGGTCGGTGCAGACTCGATGGGCCGAATGGCCTCTTTCTGTACTGTAGGGATTCTATGATTTGTAACTAAATAGAAAATTTACAGAAGTTGATGATCAGGGCCAGCAGACCTGAATACACAAATGGGTCAAAAGGTCAGGGAAGCAAAGGGTGAAGCAAAAGAGGCCGAGGAGCAAAGGTCAAGAGCAGGAAAGGGCAGGACTCAAAAATAAAGTCACTTCTAAAACTTAACTTATTCATCAGTCAGGCTGGACTGGGAGAAAGAAGCTGCTGAATGCATGAGAAATACAATTTAGAAAGCCAATTAACACATGGCAAGAATTAGCCAAAGGCAAGAAAAATAAGCTTAGATGTTGCAACACAAGCATGGCATTTACAATAAGTTATATGCAAGACTGTAATGCGTACATCAAAATAGATTTAATACAAGAACAAATGTTTATATTACATCTATGAACCTTGATACTTGCCCTGAATTGGGCATAATATTCAGCTTCTTATTTGAGTTGCAATCTAATATAATTCGGAAGTGAAGTGACATTATAGGGAGTGGGGTAGTTGGAATATGGCAAGTGATTCAGTCCTCTTTTTAAAGTCACATATCTGGTCTTTTACATGATAATTGATATCAGGTATAACCATAATATAAATATATTTATACATAAACACTTATGTAAAGTGTACTGAGCAATTTGAAATGGAAAGTTGTCAGTCAGTGCATACAGTGGTTGGATTTACCACATATAAATATAACAATATACATCAAACACAGTTACCGTTCAAAGCATTTAGATTGTAAACAATCAGACAATTAAATACAAGATACATCATCATACATCAGAGGAGTCAATATAAATCAGGCCCTGAATTTTAATTTGATATTGGAATTATCAAAGAGGACTCAGGGAGTTCAGTTTAACAACTCATGGCATCATTTCTGACAGTGGGAGTACTCTCTCACTACTGCACTGAAATGTTAGTCTAGGTCTGGTGCTCAAGTTTCCTGGGGCGGGGCAGGGCTACAGGGAGAAGACTTGAACATATGACCTTCTGACGCAGACAAAAGTACCTCCATCGAGGCAAAGCTGACACCAACAAAAGTCGAACAGGACCAAATAAATTCTACTGTGCTCAACTTATGGCCAGTAAACCTCTATGACCAGAGTCATAGAGGTTTACAGCATGTAACTGTCTAAACGCCTTTTAAAAGACAACATTGTACCCGCCTGTACTACTACCTCTAGCAGCTTGTTCCAGACGCTCACTCTGAAAAAATTGCCCCTCTGGACCTTTTTGCATCTCTCCCCTCTTACCTTAAACCTATGCCCTCTAGTTTTAGACTCCCCTACTTTTGGGAAAAGATATTGACTATCTAGCTGATCTATGCCCCTCATTATTTTATAGACCTCCAAGATCACCCTAAGCCTCCTACGCTCCAGAGAAAAAAGTCCCAGTCTATCCAGCCTCTCCTTATAACTCAAACCATCAAGTAGCATCCTAGTAAATCTTTTCCACACTCTTTCTAGTTTAATAATATCCTTTCTATAATAGGCTGACCAGAACTGTACACAGTATTCCAAGTGTGGCCTTACCAATATATTGTACAACTTCAACCAGTCCCAACTCCTGTATTCAATGTTCTGACCAATGAAACCAAGCATGCTGAATGCCTTCTTCACCACTCTGTCCACCTGCGACTCCACTTTCAAGAAGTTTTAAACCTGTACCCCTAGATCTCTTTGTTCTATAACTCTCCCCAATGCCCATTAACTGAGTATGTCCTGCCCTGGTTCGATTGACCAAAATGCATCACCTCGCATTTATCTACATTAAACTCCATCTGCCTATCGTCAGCCCATTGGCCCAATTGATCAAGATCCCATTGCAATCCTAGATAACCTTCTTCACTGTCCTCTATGCCACCAATCTTGGTGTCAACTGCAAACTAACCATCCCTACTAAATTCTCATCCAAATCATTAATATAAATGACAAATAACAGTGGACCCAGCACCGATCCCTGAGGCACACTACTGGTCACAGACCTCCAGTTTGAAAAACCCTCTACACCTACCCTCTGTCTTCTGTCATCAAGCCAATCTTGTATCCATTTGACTACCTCAATCCCATGAGATTTAACCTTATGCAACAATCTACCATGTGGTAGCTTGCTAAAGTCCATGTAGACAACATCAACTGCACTGCCCTCATCTACCTTCTTGATTATTTCTGTCTAATGTGAGAGTGCCACCTCAGCTTGTGGGTTATCTAGTTCTCATTCATTATGTGTAAATTCAGGCAGCTTAAAAGACAGACAGAGAGACTACACTTCGAACATGGCATTTTACCTGAAATCATGCTAGGTACAGTTAATTATATACTGTTTATCTCATACAAGTATTGGTAGGTAGGGCAAACAATTAGACATCAGTAAAATGCCATGGTACTATTTGCATGATTAACATTTGCCGTCCAAATGAAAATTAACAGAAAGCACTTATTTTGGTTAGATGTCATTTACGAGTTTTGTTTAAAGTCTATCCAAACACATTCATTATTGAGCCTAGAGAGGCAAACAACAATTATTGCTTAGTGTTAATTACCCCAGGATTAAGATTTAAACACATTACGTGGAATGGAATCACATGTAGACCAAGGAGAGATGACAGGTTTGCTTCCCTGAAGGACATTAATGGAAGATTATTTTTTTTAATAAACTGCAGTTTTCATGGATAAATGTTACTACATGATAACTCCCAACAGCAGGACTATTTACTCGATATCTGACTGACTGCAAACCCAAATACTTACTAAACACCACCCCTCACTGTAGTGGTGCCCTACAAGGATCAGTGTTGGAGCATCAACGATTAATCATATTCATAATAGAATGTCACATACCCACATTTGCTGATGACACAAAGGTAAGTTTAAGTTTACTTATTAGTGTCACAAGTAAGCTTACATTAACACTGCAATGAAATTACTGTGAAAATCCTCTAGTCGTCACACTCCGGCACCTGTTCGGGTACACTAAGGGAGAATTTAGCATGGCCAATGCACCTAACCAGCACGTATTTCGGACTGTGGGAGGAAACTGGAGCATGGAGAGGAAACCCACACAGACACAGGGAGAATGTACTGACTTCGCACAGACAGTGACCTAAGCCGGGAATCGAACCTAGGTCCCTGGCGCCATGAGGCAGCAGTGCTAACCACTGTGCCACTATGGTATGCAGCATTTAGTGGTGCATAACATTATGAAGTGATATTGATAGATGAAATGAACACACAAAATTTGGCAAATGACTTTGAACGTAGGCAAATGTGATGTCATCCACTTTGGTCCTAAAAGGGACAAAACAGTTCACTTGCAAAATTTAAATATTGAAAAGCTAAAAACAGTGGGGATCCAAAGAGACTTAGGGGCCCAGGTACACAGATAATTAAAAATCAGGAACAGGTACAGAAAATAAATCAAAAAGTCTTATGGCATGCTGGCTTTTATATCCAGAAGGTTAATATATAGGGGCAGCACAGTGGTACAGTGTTTAACACTGCTGCCTCACAGCGTCAGAAACCCTGCTTCAATTCCAACCTCAGGTCACTGTCTGTATGGAATTTGCACATTCTCCCAGTGTCTACGTGGCTTTCCTCCAGATGCTTCTGTTTCCTCCCACAGTCCAAAGATGTACAGGTTAGGTTGACTGGCCATGTGAAATTGACCCTAGTGTCAGGGGATTAGCAGGGTAAATATGTGGGATTACGGGAGTAGGGCCTGGGTGGGATTGTGGTCAGTGCAGACTCAATGGGATGAATGGCCTCCTTCTACACTGTAGGGATTCTATGATAAGTGGGGTAGAAGTTCAGTTAAACAAAGCTCTGGTTAGACCACATCTGGAATACTCTGAGCAGTCCTGGGCACCACACCTGACAAAGAATACATTAGTCTTGGAGGAGTGTAGTGTAGGCTTACGAGAATGATACCTGACTGCAAAGGTTAAATTACAAGGAAAGATGTTAAATTCCCCAGAAATTAGAAAGTTAAGGGGTGATTTGATCAAAGTTTTCATGATATTAGAGGCAACAAATACAGTAGATGGAGAGAAACCATTTTTACTTGTTGCAAAGGGTTGGAGTGAAATTAGGATACACTTCACACAGAGTGGCAGAAATTCAGATCACTCTTTGCAAATGGAAATTGGAGTTAGATCAATTGAAAATTGTAATCTTCAAAGCGGAGATTGACAGATTTTGTTAACGAAGGGTATTAAGGGATATGTCGCAGACGGAGTTAGGATGCAGAGCATCCATGATCTCAGTGAATGGCAAAACAGGTTCAAGGCATTGAATGGCCACCTCCTGCTCAGGAATCTGTCCAGGTATTTCCCAATACTGTATTTACTGCTCAGGGTACATTTTCTGCTACAAGGAGGAGACCAAACTCCATTCAGTCCACTCACGGGACCCCAAGCTTCTGACCACCAGTCATTCAAATTCTTCACCTTGGTCCCACTCAGACCTTTCTGTCTTCATTGCTCCAGTGAAACTCAACACAAAGTTGAGGAACAACACCTCATCAGGAACGACACCTCATATTTTAATTAAGTATTCATTTTAGATTGTTACCCCTGCCCCCATCTGGATTCAATTTTCTTGATGTGGAGATGCCAGCGTTGGACTGGGGTGAACACAGTAAGAGTTTTAACACCAGGTTAAAGTCCAACACGTTTATTTGGTAGCAAATACCAAAGCGCCGCTCCCTCGTCAGATGGAGTGGAAATGTGCATTTCCACTTTTCCACTCCATCTGACGAAGGAGCAGCGCTCCGAAAGCTAATGGTATTTGCTACCGAATAAACCTGTTGGACTTTGACCTGGTGTTGTTAAAACTCTTACTGTGTTCAATTTTCTTTGCAGGTTTGGTTTTTCCTCAATTTTTTTATTGCCATTACTTTGTCAACATTTCTTCTAGTCAAATCTTTCCTTTCCCTATGACTGTCCCATTACCTTTGGCTTTCCATCACAAAACCCTGCTTTAATTGCTCATGCCTTCCACCTGAGGACAGACTTTTTCTGCCACCCTTCCTCCTGTTTAAACATTTCTAACTTTTTCCAGTTCTGATAGAACCTCAAACATTGACTCTGTTTCTCTCTCCACAGATTCTCCCAGATCTGCTCAATAGTCCCAGCATCTTGTTTGGGTTTACCTGATGAAGGTGGTCTTGCCGGTGGAGTACTGCCCAATGAGTAGCACCATGGGTTTGTTCTCGAAGTCGGCCTGCTCCAGGGCGGGCGAGTGGAAGTGATGGAACTGATAGTAATCCTCCAGCGGCTGCAGTCGCTTGTTGTACAGGGAGCGCAGCCCCTCCGACACCGTGTTATACACCATCGAGTCCTTCCCTCGGGCCTCAGGCCCGGCCAGCCAGCTGAACATGTTGCTCTCAACCCGTGGCTCGATCACACTCTGAATGACTAAGCGGCCGGACCGCCCGCTCTGCGTCACAAAACGCCCGCCGCGAGCTCCGCCCCCGAGCCCCGCCCCCGCCGCGAGCGCCCCCTGAGCCCCGCCCCCGCCGCGATCCCCACTCCGAGCCCCGCCCCCGCCGCGATCCCCACTCCGAGCCCCGCCCCCGCCGCGATCCCCGCCCCCGCCACGAGCCCCGCCCCCGCCGCGAGCGCCCCCCGAGCCCCGCCCCCGCCGCGATCCCCACTCCGAGCCCCGCCCCCGCCGCGATCCCCACTGCGAGCCCCGCCCCCGCCGCGATCCCCACTCCGAGCCCCGCCCCCGCCGCGATCCCCGCCCCCGCCACGAGCCCCGCCCCCCCGCCGAGCCCCGCCCCCCCACGATCCCCACTCCGAGCCCCGCCCCGAGCGCCACCTCCGCCGCGCGCCTCGCCGCGCTGCCTAATGGGGGTTGTAGTTTCGAGCTCTTTCTTCGCAGCCAATGCGCAGAATCAGATTGTCCGGCGCGGGAGCGAGAGACAGCAGCGGGAGGCGTGGGCTTTGGGAATGGTTGTGTTGGGGAGGCGGGAAGAGGCTTGGGAGCAGGTGAGGAGAGAAGGAATGCAGGGACTGGGGAGAGGGATGTGAGGGGAGAAGTGTGTGGTGGATTTGAATTTGATTTAATTTAGCATTGTCAGATGTATTGAGATACAGTGAAAAATATTGTTTCCTACCCGCTGTACAGACAAAGCATACCGTTCATAGAGGGCACAGTGGTTAGCACTGCTGCCTCACAGCCCTGATGTGGAGATGCCGGCATTGGACTGGGGTAAACACAGTAAGAGTTTTAACAACACCAGGTTAAAGTCCAACAGGTTTATTTGCTACCAAATAAACCCGTTGGACTTCAACCTGGTGTTGTTAAAACTCTTACTGTCTCACAGTACCAGAGACCTGGGTTCGATTCACGAATTGGGCCACTGTGTGGAGTTTGCACATTCTCCCCATGTCTGCGTGGGTTTCATCTGGGTGCTCTGGTTTCCTCCCACAGCCCAAAGACGTGTGGGTTAGGCAGATAGGCCATTCCAAATTGCCCCTTAGTGTCAGGGGGACTAACTAGGGTAAATATATAGGGTTATGGGATTAGGGCCTGATTGGGATTAGGGCCTGGGTGGGATTGGGATTAGGGCCTGGGTGGGATTGGGATTAGGGCCTGGGTGGGATTGTGGTCGGTGCAGACTCGATGGGCCGAATGGCCTCCTTCTGCATCGTAGGATTTTATGATACTTCTATGATTCTATGTAGGAGAGAGGACAGGAGAGCCTGCAGAATGTAATGTTACAGTCATAGCTAAGATGCAGAGAAAGATCATCTTAACGTATGGTAGGTCCATTCATAAGTCTGATGGCAGCAGGGAAGAAGCTGTCCTTGAGTCAATAGGCACATGATCTCAGACTTCTGTATCGTTTTCCTGACGGAAGAAGGTGGAAAAGAGTTTGTCCGGGGTGTGTGAAGTCCTTAATTATGCTGGCTGCTTTTCCGAGGCAGAGGATAGTGTAGACGGGGTCAATGGATGGAAGTTGGTTTGCATGATGGACTGGGCTACATTCACAACCCTTTGTAGTTTCTTGCAGTCTTGGCAGGAGCAGGAGCCTGTTGTGATATATCCGGAAAGGATGGTTCCTATGGTGCAAGCGTTAAAACTGGTGAGAGTTGTAGCAGATATGTCGAATTTCCTTAGCCTCCTGAGAAAGTAGAGGCATTCTTAATTAAAGCATCAGCATGGAGGGACCAGGACAGGTTGTTGGTGATCTGGACGCCTAGAAACTTGAAGATCTCGAGCATTTCCACTTCATCACCTTTGATGTAGACGGGCATATCCTCTACTTCATTTCCTGAAGTCGATGACTATATTGTTCATTTCACAGACATTGAGGAAGAGATTATTGTCGTTGCACCATTTAATCAGATTCACTATCTCTTTACTGTACTCTGTCTCATCATCGTTTGAGATCTGACCCATTACGGTAGTGTCATCAGCAAACTTGAAAATGGAGTTGGAGCGGAATTTGGCGACACAGTCATGTGTATAAGGAGTATAGTAAGGGGGTGAGGACACAGCCTTGCAGGGCACCAGTGTTGAGGATAATTGTGGAGAAGGTGTCATCTATCCTTACTGATTGTGGTCTGTGGGTTAGGATGTTTAGGATCCAGTCACAGAGGGGAAACGTCGAGCCTGAGGCCACAGAGTTTTGTCAATCAATCTGCTCTTATCTCAACCCATTACGGACCATTCCTTTTGTTGTTCATTGGCAGCCTTTTGTCTTGTAAGACGATGGTTTGCACATTGGTGGTCAACTCTGTGTTTAGCCTCATCTGCTGTGGCTCAGGAACCTCACTATGACATGACAGTCTCTGTGATATTTGCTGCAGAGGAAGGTCTATATTAGAAATCATAGAAACCCTACAGTGCAGAAGGAAGCCATTCGGCCCATCGAGTCTGCACCGACCACAATCCCACCCAGGCCCTACCTCCACATATTTACCCACTAATCCCTCTAACCTACGCATCCCAGGACTCTAAGGGGCAATTTTTAACCTGGCCAATCAACCTAACCCGCACATCTTTGGACTATGGCCAAATATTGGCCTCATTTTCTCTGGGCTTTCTTCTTGGCCAACCGAGCTTTCCTCTTTGAATACCTATCCAAACAGTCAGCCTCCAGAGGTCACAGCCATTGGCAACTGTCTCCCAGTTGTCACAGTCAATGTCTGCCAATTGCTTATCTCACTTGCAGATGATCTTGTAGTGGAGGTATAGATGCCCAGCAGGTGATGACTCGGTGGCCAGTTCACCATGGAGAGGTTTTTGTGTATATGGCCATCATCCAGCTGGTGTACTTGGCTGAACCTGCTCTAATGTCATTGGCTTAGCAACAAGTGTATGCTTATGGAATTGGCGCACTCCAGGATATCTGTGTTGGTGACTTTGTCCTACCAAGAAATGCTGAGGAAACATCTGAGACTGCAAGGTGGAAACTGTTCAGCTTTTTCTGCAACTTACATACAGTGTGTTGTCCAGATCTCACTACTGTAGACACAGGCTTCATAGACTCTCAGTTTGGTGTTTTAAGTCTGTTTGCTGTTCCACAATATCTTACTCAGCTTGGGCAGAACAGCTGCAGCTTTTGCAATGCATGTGTCAATGCTGATGGATGGAGGTATATCAAGATCCTGGACAATGTTTGTCTTCCTTGTGCTGACGGTCAAACTGAACTCTTTGAAGATTTTAAAAGTTTATTTATTAGTGTCACGAGTAGGCTTACATTAACATTGCAATGAAGTTACTGTGAAAATCCTACATGCCTAAGACAGTCTGTCCATTTGCGCTGAAGTTGTTCCTCAGTATGGAATACTGGTGCGGCAGAGTAAACCAACTCTCTGAGGATTTAGCACAACCTTATCTTGAATCTCAGGCAAGCAAGGCTGAACAGCTTCCTGTCTGTTCTGGTATGTAAATGTACAACCTCAAGATGACCTGAAGGCATATAGCAGCAGCAAAGAGAAATATTTCCCAAAAAGTGTCAGTGCCAGAACACAACCCTATATGACCCCACCAAGGGTTCCAACGTTGCCCAGTCATAGCTCACCTTACCCACCATGTTGTTATGGAAAGAGTTCACATGAGCAGCTTCGGTGGCAGCCAATTTTCTCCAGCAGCTTAAAAATACTGCCTCTGCTCATGTGGCTGACTGAATGCCTTGGTGAAATCGATTAAGGCAATGTATAGTGGTCTCCAATGATAATGCACTTCTCTTGCAGTTATCAGTCTAAAAAGATCATGTCAATTTGTAAATCTTCCAGTTCTGAAATCATGTTGGAACTTGGGGCAAATGTGTTCAGCCAGGATCTGCAGTCTGACAAGAGCAACACAGGTAAATACTTTCCCACAATGTTTGGCATGGATAAGTCTTGATAGTTTTTGAAGTTGCTGACAGGGTCACAATCTTCATATCACATATTCTGGGGCACTGCCCCTTCCCTCCAGCAGAGACAGAGAAGTTTATGCAGATGCTGCAGGAGTTCCAGTTTCCTGTGCTTGATGAGTTCAGGCAGCATAGCGTCAGCACCATGGCAAGTGAGTCAGGGGCTTTGTTAAGCTCCTCCACTGCGAGTTCATTATCCAGTTCTGCAGGCTTTTTATGGAGCTCCCTCAATGATCATGTTCTCTCCAGACTACAACTCGAATGTTCCACCCGCCTTTCCAATTGTTCATTGCAGTCACTGTTGACCTCCCCGCCTTTGTTTTCAACAGAGCAATTTTCTTTCCTTTTGGACTTCTTGATCCCCTCAAATGCTCCTAGCATTCCCTGTGTCAAAGCACATCTAGATATTCTGGCAAAATTGTAACCAGTAGTCATTGGCGCAGCACCTCAGCAATCTATTGGACTTTACTTTGAACACCTTTTAGTGCATTCGGAGTCTTCTTCCTCAGGTCTCACATATAATTAATGAGAACGGGTCACTTTGCTGCAATTACAGGTTCTGTCACAGTAATCTTGGCCTTAAACCATTCAGCATTTTTCTACTCTTGCTTCTCATATGTTGAGAGTGCAGTATTTTAGGTGGTGTCTCAGAGTATGTTCCATTTTGCTCCTGCACTCAGTGTGAGGGCCTATTCAATCGAATTCAGAAGCAGTTGCCTTTTATAAAAGCAAAATACTGCGGAATCGAAAACAAAAACAGAAAATACTAGAAAATCTCAGCAGCTCTGACAGCCTCTTTGGAGAGAGAATAGAGCCAACGTTTTGAGTCTGGATGACCCTTCGTCAGAGCTAAGAGCAACAGAATCTCTCCCATGGTATCCAAAAGGCAGTAGAACTATTCACCTATGGCTAGGAGTTTTGTGTATGAGTGCTGGGGTGTGTCCACATGTCAGTTTGCCAGTAGAATGGTAGCCAAAACCCCTCCCAGTTCCTCTGGAGCTTTAGCCTGGAGCCTCAAGGGATCCAGTTTCTATTTGTCACCTGGAAGCATAACAGAGGATTTGCCAACAGTTTTTCCATGTACATACATTAATTTACCTGGATTAGAGTTTACAGAACATAATTTTTAAGTTTGCAGATGATGTGAAACTTGGAAATATTGAGTAAACAATGAGGAGAATATTCAGGAGAACATAGTCAGGTGGGTAAACTGGGTGGACAAACGGCTGATGAAATTTAATGCAGAGAAGTGTGAAATGATACATTTTGGCAGGAAGAATGAGAGGCAACAGGAAATACAATTTTAATGGGGTTGCAGGAACAATACACAAATATCTACATAAATCATTGAAGATGGCAGTAAAAGATGAGAAATCTGTTGTAAAAAAAGCAGAGGCGATGTTTGCCTTTAATAGAGTACAAGAGCAAGGATGTTATAAATTGTTATAAAACACTGGTTAGCTTTCTGATGGAGTGCTGAGTTCAGTTCTGGGCACCATACTTTCACAAGTCTTTGGCGATGATGTACAGGAGATTCACTAGAATGGTGCCAGGGATGAGAGACTAACAACGTGGCGAGGCTGGATAACGTATGACTGTTCTCCTTATTGCGCATAAGTTTATGGGGGAATTTGATAGCAATATTCAAAATCATAAATTGAGTTGATAGAGTAAGTAAGGAGAATCTTTCCAGGCACAATTGTTGGTAACCAGAGGACAGATTTAAGTTGATTGACAGAAGAACCAGAAGCGACATGAACCAATTATTTTCCTCAATGAGTTGTTCTAATCTGGATGCGTAAAAGAGCAGTGGTAGCTGTTTCAACAGTGACATTCAAATGAGAATTGGATCAATACTGGAAGAGAAAAAAAATATGGAAAAGGAAGTGATCTGTGATGTGAGATGAGTTGGAGATTCGTGGCATTGACAAAGATGAATTTCAGTCCCATCGTCTCTGCTATTACCCGTTCAGTGATGGCGAGAGCAGAATATCCCCTGCTGATGTCAGATTAACAATGAGGAACATACCCTCCCCATGCACATTGATTGATGCTTGCTGGTGTCACAAACATCTCTGATTCATGCTTGTAATTTGACCCCCTCCTTCTGTCCATCAACTAACTACACTTTTAACACCCAGTAGGTCAGATGGTGTCAGTTAATGTTGAACCCCAAGTTTCAAACCATTCATGTCTGCTGGCATTGGCTGTGAGCTCACTGCCCTCAGTAATAGACATCTGTCCATCTTGAAAGACAATGGACTATGCCCAGAGTGTATATCCCCTAGCAGACCCATTCAAGACTGCAATGGGTAATCTAGTAAATCAGCAAGGATTCTCATATCAAAAAAACACACATCTGAAGCGGGGAATGATCACATTTTTATTGTCAAAAGATGTTTTTACTCGAGATGCAGTCTAAATAATTTTAAATGTATTGTAATCATTTTCTACATAGATCACAACTAATAATTCCCGGAGCAAACTGATTCAGAAAGAGGTACCTACTCATGACTAATTATAACCAGTGGTGCCACAACATATGTTTCTAGTACAACAAGCATGTTTCATAGAGGCAGATAGCTGCTGCCACAGTGAACATACCATTCCTGACCCAATAAATCCTTGATACATACTTGCACCCCAGAGACACTGCCTGTGGAAAGGGTCAATGGGGTCAATCATCAAGATGCTGCACCATAACCTTTATCTCTGAAAAAATACCCTCTTATCCAGATATGCAAAGCAGAAAACCCTTTCAAATGAATGTTCCAAGAATAGATGGAAATAGTTCTGCATTCTGGATAGGATCCAAAGGAAATTGACAGAATAGCAAACCCAAAAAAGACAGACTGTTACAAACACATTCAGATTTCACCAAACTGCTGAATTTTAGAGCACAGAAACAGACATTTGGCTCATCACACTGTGCCTTCTGCCCAAAAGAGTTCTCCTTAATTCCATACCCCAAGACTGTAATTAAAAAGGCAGAGGAAATGGGGTGAGGGAAAGAGATAACAGACATAACCGTTTAAACTTGCTACATTATTAATCTTATGATCGAGAACATTACCATTAGGGCCAGTCAAGGACAGTAGTGGGAAGTTGTGCGTGGAGCCTGAAGAGATAGGAGAGGCGCTAAATGAATATTTTTCGTCAGTATTCACGCAGGAAAAAGACAATGTTGTCGAAGAGAATACTGAGATACAGGCTATTGGACTAGACGGGATTGAGGTTCATAAGGAGGAGGTGTTAGCAATTCTGGAAAGTGTAAAAATAGATAAGTCCCCCGGACCGGATGGGATTTATCCCAGGATTCTCTGGGAGGCTAGGGAGGAGATTGCAGAGCCTTTGGCTTTGATCTTTATGTCGCATTGTCTACAGGAATAGTGCCAGAAGACTAGAGGATCGCAAATGTTGTCCCCTTGTTCAAGAAGGGGCGTAGAGACAACCCTGGTAATTATAGACCAGTGAGCCTTACTTCTGTTGTGGGCAAAGTTTTGGAAAGGATTATAAGAGATAGGATTTATAATCATCTAGAAAGGAACAATTTGATTAGGGATAGCCAACACAGTTTTGTGAAGGGTAGGTCGTGCCTCACAAACCTTATTGAGTTCTTTGAGAAGGTGACCAAAGAGGTGATGAGGGTAAAGCAGTTGATATGGTGTATATGGATTTCAGTAAAGTGTTTGATAAGGTTCCCCACGGTAAGCTATTGCAGAAGATACGGAGGCATGGGATTGAGGGTGATTTTGCAGTTTGGATCAGGAATTGGTTAGCTGTAAGAAGACAGAGGGTGGTGGTTGATGGGAAATGTTCATCCTGGAGTTCAGTTACTAGTGGTGTACCGCAAGGATCTGTTTTGGGGCCACTGCTGTTTGTCATTTTTATAAATGACCTGGATGAGGGCGTAGAAGGCTGGGTTAGTAAATTTGCCGATGACACTAAAGTCGGTGGAGTTGTGGACAGTGCGGAAGGATGTGGCAGGTTACAGAGGGACATAGGTAAGCTGCTGTGCTGGGCTGAGAGGTGGCAAATGGAGTTCAATGCGGAAAAGTGTGAGGTGATTCACTTTGGAAGGAGTAACAGGATTACAGGGTACTGGGCTAATGGTAAGATACTTGGTAGTGTGGATGAACAGAGAGATCTCGGTGTCCATGTGCATAGATCCCTGAAAGTTGGCACCCAGGTTGATAGGGTTGTTAAGAAGGCGTACGGAGTGTTAGCTTTTATTGGTAGCGGGGTTGAGTTTCGGAGCCAGGAGGTCATGTTGCAGCTGTACAAAACTCTGGTGTGGCCGCACTTGGAGTATTGTGTATAGTTCTGGTCACCACATTATAGGAAAGATGTGGAAGCATTGGAAAGGGTGCAGAGGAGATTTACCAGGATGTTGCCTGGTATGGTGGGAAGGTCTTATGAGGGAAGGCTGAGGGACTTGAGGTTGTTTTCGTTAGAGAAAAGGTTAAGAGGTGACTTAATAGAGGCATACAAGATGATCAGAGGATTAGATATGGTGGATAGTGAGAGCCTTTTTCCTCGGATGGTGATAGCTAGCAAGAGGGGACATAGCTTTAAATTGAGGGGTGATAGATATAGGACAGATGTCAGAGGTAGGTTCTTCACTCAGAGAGTAGTAAGGGCGTGGAATGCCCTGCCTGCAGCAGTAGTGGACTCGCCAACATTAAGGGCATTTAAATGGTCATTGGATAAACATAAGGATGATATTGGAATAGTGTTGGTTAGATGGGCTTTAGATTGGTTTCACTGGTTGACGCAACATCGAGGGCCGAAGGGCCTGTACTGCGCTGTAATGTTCTATGTAAAATGTGTGATCTTATTGTAACATGTCCAATGTCAATGGGTTAGTGTCAATGGGTTAAAAGGAGAGTAAAGTCCCTTGACACACAAGGAGCTACTGAATGATTGCAATTTTTATAGAAGAGGCTTGTAACTACAGAAGATGGAATGTCATGAAAACTATGGATGGACAGAAATAGGAAGCACTTTTCTGACAAACAATCCGTAAATGATACCAATTCCTGTCTGGATGTGTGCATGCCAACAAGTGAGACCATGCAAACGACAATATCAAAACAACAAGTGAGTATGTGCTGCCTTGGACCAGTGTAAACTATTGATTGCAATTGCTGAGCCCATCTCTCTGCCGACCACAACCCAATGTCAGTGCTGTACATAGGATGGACCATATCTGGTTAGGGTTTGCCGGTGATATTGGCAGCTCATAACTAAGTTATAGCTCAGCAATAAGAGTTTCTAGGCCACCCTCATCCTCTTTACTTTCACTGCATGGTGGATTTTCCATCATCCCATTGGTGGGTGGCAGTTCATTTGCTTTTGATTCCACCACATCTTTTCCTTGATTCTGTGCCCTTTCTGACTCCAGGGTGAACTTGGTGGTGGTGATCGAATTGCTCAGCTCCACAACCACTTGTGGCAAGGCGCTCATTTTTGCCTCATATTCATTCTGGGCCTCCCGCTGGTACTGAATATCATGGAAAACAAGGAGAGGAAAACAGATGAATGGTGACTCAAATCAGGGTCTTCTGCCTAATCCTGTGTGCTGGCTCCGATTTGTTACAGCTGAGGTGAGTAGGTAGTTATGCCTCAGACCCTCTGGCATTGCCAGTGCAAACCTGCTGTACTTGGGTAGCAATTTGCTCATTTATGCAGTTTTGCAACATGTCTAAGTGTTTCACATACTCTGAATTTGCATGGAGTGAAGGAAAACGCTCACAACACATTCACAAAAGCAAAGGCATGAGTGACCATAGCAGCATAGGAACATTGAGGCCATTCAGCCCCTCAAGCCAGTTTTGCCATTGAAGTGGATCATGGCTGACTCTATACTCTCATCTTGGTCTGTAAAACATAATACCCTCACTTAGCAAAAGACTATTGACTTCAGTTTTGAAATTTTCAATTGACTTTCTTTCCCCCACCGCAGCCCCCCCCATCTCCCCAAGGACAAGATTTTCTGGCCGCATTCGCCCCAAAACTGGAAACTCCTGCCTGAGGGTCAACGAACCATGGTCCGCCCCTCGCCCGCTCCGATTCCCGTGGTGGACATAACGGGAAAATTCACCCCCACATCTTCAACAGCATTTTGGGGATATCAGTTCTGATTTCCACTGTCTTTTGTGTGAAGTAGTACTTTCAGGCATGTTCCCATGTTCCCTGGACTACTTAGCTCTAATTTTAACTCCCTTTGTTCTGGACTTCCCCACTAAGGGAAATGGTTTCTCTCCATCTATCCTATCAAATCCTTTAATCATAAGAAACATCTCAATTAGATCACCCTTCAAATATTTCTATTGAAGAGACAGTTAAACTGGTTTGGGTAATGTTGCTCTGGATAATTCTCTCTGCTTCAGTACTGAGTGACTGCTCCATGAGTGAAAGTGCCTAATTTCGAATGAGACATTAAACCCTGACCCTGTCTGACCTCTCAGATGGACATTTAATAACCTATGGCACTGTTCGAAGAGCAAAAGAGATCTCCTCAGTGTCCTAGTCAATATTTATCCCTCAACTATGTTGGGCGGCATGGTAGCACAGTGGTTAGCACTGCTGCTTCACAGCTCCAGGGACCTGGGTTCGATTCCCAGCTTGGGTCACTGTCTGTGTGGAGTTTGCACATTCTCCTCGTGTCTGCGTGGGTTTCCTCCGGGTGCTCCGGTTTCCTCCCACAGTCCAAAGATGTGTGGGTTAGGTTGATTGGCCATGCTAAAAAAAAATTGCCCTTAGTGTCCTGAGATGTGTAGGTTAGAGGGATTAGTGGGTAAATATGTAGGGATATGGGGGTAGGGCCTGGGTGGGTTTGTGGTCAGTGCAGACTCGATGGGCCGAATGGCCTCTTTCTGTACTGTAGAGATTCTATGAACTAACATCACTAAAATGGATTCTTTGATCATTGCCCCATTGCTGTTTGTGGGAACTAGCTGTGCAAAAATTGGCTAAACAGAGTAAGAAGTTTAACAACACCAGGTTAAAGTCCAACAGGTTTATTTGGTAGCAAAAGCCACACAAGCTTTTGGAGCTCCAAGCCCCTTCTTTGGCTTGGAGCTCCGAAAGCTTGTGTGGCTTTTGCTACCAAATAAACCTGTTGGACTTTAACCTGGTGTTGTTAAACTTCTTACTCTGTTTACCCCAGTCCAACGCCGGCATCTCCACATCAAAAATCGGCTGCCATGTTTCCTATGTTACAAAAGTGACTATTTCAGATATCCCCAGGCCATAAAAGAGTCACAGGATCAGAACCTTGGTTTAACATATTAAAGAAGTGGGGGTGAATTTTCCCATTCCGCACACCACAGGAAACATAGCACGCGAGGGGTGGACCGTGGAAAGGTCCGTTGACCTCGAGTGGGATTTTCTAGTTTTGGGGCGAGCGCGGCTGAAAAATCCCATCCATCACCTCCCACACTACAGCACTCTGAGTATTACGTTGGAGTCTCAGATAACATTATTGAGTTCAAGTGCCGGTACCCACAAGCTTCTGACTCAGGGGAGAGAGCACCATGAGCAATGCATAGAAATTAAACATTTGGTACAGGATGTTGTGCCAAACCATTTGCTTGGTTTATGGTGTAGACACAGTATTGTCAGTATTACCTGGTATAAACTTCACAGTTATTGCTATATTTAGCTACAGTCTGCAAATTTCTGACTTGCGTATTGTGAGACTTCAGCACACATTAGAAAGGGGTAATAGTTTACAAAGGGCTTCTCGTAAAAACAAATCCAGCTTCAGAAAACAAAGTTCTTGAATGCCAATTCTCCTCCCTCCACACAAATTTCACCCCATCCAACTCATCACACTTTCACAAACACACTGTACCCTATTCAACTTCCCACCCTTTCACACACACAGATATACTGTACTCAACCCAACTCCCCAGCATTTCACACATACATTAAACCCTTTCCAACTCCCCAACATTTAACATATACACAATGCCCTATCTAAGTCCACAACCTTTCACATATATACTGTATCCCATCAAACTCCCCACCCCTTTAACCACACTATAACCGAACCTTAGCTCTACCCATTCAAATGCATACAATGTACATCAAACTCACCTCAATTACACACAACATTGTGCTGCATTCAACTTCCCAATCTTTCACTCACACCATACCCCATCCAACTCCCCACCCTCTCCCACACACATTGTGCTTCAACTAACTTCCACTTTTTCACACACATACGGAGTCTCATCAAACTTCCCACACTTACACACATACACATTGTCACATCCAACTCTCCACCCTTTCATAATTACTGTACCCCATCCAATTCCCCAATTTTTCACTCACACATACACACTGTGCCCTCCTCTTTGGTTTTCTGCTACTCAGTAGCTGAGTACTGTGCTTCTGTCTGGGAGAACTCTGCACACTGCAAACTGGTAGATGTCCAGCTGAATGAGAGTAATCCAGTCAACAAACACAAATTGGCTGCCTGTGCTCTGCAACATTGCGCCACCACAAATCCGTCATAAAGCTAGCACAGCACGATTGCTAGAAAGAGTGCACAAAAATCCGAACCTGCCACTGGTAGAAGATGTCACCCACCCGCCCAGCAAGTGCCTCATCTCAAAGCAGCCAATCTGGAATAACCTGCCCGGTCCAGGCAGTTCTGCTGGGGACCTGTGGAAGGATCTGTGGCATAACACCAACAACACAGCCCAGAACTAGCACCTGGTTGATAATCCCATGTTGGAAATCTCAAACTTTGACCTCCAGCGCGGCAAATGGATCAAATTAAACAGGTTTCGCATTGCAGTCGGATCCTGCCACAACGACCTCTTCCATTGGAGACACTGTGACTCAACCCAGTGCAAACCATGGTGCATATAATCGGCAAGTGCCCGACCTGTGCTTCAGTGGCATCTCACTGTCCTACACCAGATTGATGAGGAGGCTGCCATCTGGCTGAAGAATTTAAAATTTGATATCTAGCAGTTCATCAGTGTATATGATAGTAGTAGTACTGTGCATTATCCAACTCCTGATCCCCTCCCATAAGCATTGTGCCCATCCAACTCCCCATCCTCTCAGATATACACACACACTGTACCCCATTTGATTACCCACCCTCTCACACACACTGCAGTCATCTAACTCCCCACCCTCTCACACACACTGTCCCCTACTCAGCTCCACAATCTTTCACTCACACACACATACTATACCCCATTCGATTACCCAGCCTCTCACACGTACTGTACTCATCCAACTCCCCACTCTTTCACACGCATACTGTCCACTATTCAGTTGCCTAATCTTTCACTCACACACACACACACTGTACTCTATCTAACTCCCCACCTTTTCACCCACATATTGTACCCAATCAAACTCCCCACCCTTTCATACACATCTTGCACCCTAACCAACTTCCCAATCTTTCACCATAGTCCATCAAACTCCCCACCGTTTCACACACGCATACTTTACCCAATCAGTCACCACCTTCTCTCATACACTGTACCCCAACCAACACCCCAGCCGAGCCCTGTTACCTCCTTTTCCTTTTCCTTAATTTCCTCCAATTTAACAGAGTGCTGTTCTTGAAGTTTGCCTTCAGCATTCGACTGATTCGCTAAAGCCTGCAACAATAAGGAAGTATAATAAGTGGAGTGGGATTGTTGTTATGGGAATGGGTTTGTTAGGGAGTTGGAATGTTGTTTGGGGATGTGGGATTGTTATGTGGAAACAGTGATTTCTGAGGAATGGGATTGGTGTTTGGGAGTGAGTGCTGTTTGGTGGAGTTGGAATGTTGTTTCGGTGATTGGGAATGTTTTGGGGGAATTGGATCTTTGATTTGTGTAGTGGGATTGCAGGTTAAGAGAGGGGGAGAGAATTGTTGGTTGGGGGAGGGGATTGTCATTTGGGGAGGGGAGGGGATTGTCAGTTGGGGGAGGGGATGATTCGTTTGGGGGAGGGGATGGTTGGTTGGGGGAAAGGGATGGTTGGTTGGGGGAAAGGGATGGTTGGTTGGGGGAAGGGGTTGGTTGGTTGGGGGAAGGGGTGTTTGGTTGGTTGGGGGAAGGCAATGGTTGGTTGGGGGAAGGGAATGGTCGGTTGGGGGAAGGGAATGGTTGGTTGGGGGAAGGGATTGCTGATTGGGGAAGGGGATTGTCGTTCGGGGAAAGGGATTGTCGGTTGAGGGAGGGGATTGTTGGCTGGGGAAGGGAATGATTGGTTGGGGAAGGGAATGATTGGTTGGGAAAGGGGTGATTGGTTGGGGAAGGGGTGATTGGTTGGGGGAAGGGGTGATTGGTTGGGGAAGGGAATGATTGGTTGGGGAAGGGGTGATTGGTTGGGGAAAGGGTTATTGGTTGGGGGAGGGGATGGTTGGTTGGGGAAAGGGTTATTGGCTGGGGAAGGGAATGGTGGGTTGAAGGAGGGTATGGTTGGTTGGCAGAGGGCATTGTTGATTTGGGGAACGGGATTGTTGGTTGGGGGAGGGGGTGGTTGGTTGGGGGTGGGGATTGCTGAGTGGACTGGGGATTGCTGATTGGGGGAGGGGATTGTTGGCTGAGGAAGGGGATTTTTGGTTGGGGAAGGGAATTTCTGGCTGGTGGAGGGGATGGTTGGTTGGAGAGGGGATGATTGGTTGGGGAAGGGGATTGTGGGCTGGGAGAACGGGATTGTTGGATGGGGAGGGGATTGTTGGCTGGGGAGGGTGTTATATGATGCAGCTGGCAATGAGTAGCATGATGGGCTCAATGAGCCAAATTGCTGTTCTAGTTCTTTTGTTTCTCCTTATTGGTTTGTCGATGTTGGGACAAACTGTAATCCGAAGTGTGTAAGGCCACATACCAGCTTGAAGAGTTTCACCGACATTTGAATATGATGCTCATTGATCTCCTTCTTGCGCCTGTAAACAAGAAGCACAGTGCCCTGTAAGCTGAGTGATCGAGATAAATCAACGTGTTCAGGTGTTAGTAAAATGTTAGTACACAAAATAAGATCACGTGATGGGTGCTATATATGCAAGGATAGAGGATTGTCCAAGTAAAAGAAATAAATTGGTCATTTTCAGGGTGGCAACTGTAAATAGTGGAGTGCTGGGGCTTCAACTATTTACAATATATATTAATAATGCGGATGAAGGACTGACTGTTGCAGCCCAATTTGCTGATGATGCAGGAATAGGTAGGAAAGCAAACTGAGGAGGATACAAAGAGTCTGAAAATTAGGAATACAGGTAGGTCAAGTGAGTGGTGAGAAGTTTGGCAGATGGAGTACAATGTAGGAAAATGTGAAGTTGTCCGTTTGGTGAGAAGATTAGAGAAACAGAATATTATTTAAATTGAGAGAGACTGCAGCACTGGGTGTCTTTGCACATGGATCACAAAAAGTTAACATAGACATACTAGGCAACGAAAAACAGATGAAGTACTTGAAGACTGCAGGGAAAGTAGAAACGAACTCAAACAGGGAGTTAAGAGGGCAAAAATGTCCTTGACAGGCAGGGTTAAGGAGAATCCCAAGGCATTTTATACATATGTCAGAAACAAGAGGGTAGCTAGAGAAAGAGTTGGTCCACTCAAAGACAAAGGAGGGAAATTATGCATAGAATCAAAGGAAATGGTTGAGATCCTTAATGGGTACTTTGTATCGGTATTCACAGAGAGGGACATGTTGATTTATGGTGTCTCGGAGAGGTAATGTAAACCCTCTAGAGCAAGCCACCATTTCGAGGGAGGAAGTGTTAGGTGTACTAAAAAGCATTAAGGTAGACAAATCCCCAGGGCCAGATGGCATCTATCCCAGATTACTGAGGGAGACAAGCGAGGAAATTGCTGGGCCTCTAACAGAAATCTTTGTTTCTTTGTTGGCCACAGGTGAAGTCCCAGAGGATTGGAGGATAGCCAATGTTGTCCCGTTATTTAAGGTAGCAAGGATAACCCGGGTAATTATAAGCCAGTGAGATTGATGTCAGTGATAGTGAAATTGTTGGAGAAAATTCTCAGGGATAGGATCTATATACATTTGGAACTGAATGGTCTTATTAGTGAAAGAGGTCGTGTCTCACTAATTTGATTGAGTTTTTTGAGGAAGTGACAAAAATGATTGACGAGGGAAGGGCTGTGAATGTTGTCTACATGGACTTTAGTAAAGCATTTGATAAGGTCCCTCATGGTAGGTTGGTACAAAAGGTTAAATCACACGGGATCAAAGGTGAATTAACTAGATGGATTTAGAACTGGCTTGGCCATAGAAGACAGAGGGTAGTGGTGTTTTTCTGAATGGAGATGTGAAACTAGTGGGGTTGCGCAGGGATCAGTGCTGGGACCTCTGTTGTTTGAAATATATATAAATGACCTGGAAGAAAATGTAACTGGTCTGATTAGCAAGTTTGCGGATGATACTAAGATTACTGGAGTTGTGGATAATGATGAAGATTTTCAGAGAATACAACAGGATATAGATAGGCTGGAAAATTAGGCGGAGAAATGGCAGATGGAATTTAATCCGGACAAATGCGAGGTGATGCATTTCGGTAGATCCAATTATAAAATCAATGGCAGGACCATCAGGAGCATAGACGCACACATCTGGGAGTACAGGTCCACAGATCCTTAAAAGTGGCAGCCCAGGTGGAAAAGGTGGTGAAGAAAGCATATGGCATGCTTGCCTTCATTGGCTGGGGCATTGAGTATGAAAGTTGGCAAACTATGTTACAGTTATATGAAACGTTGGTTAGGCCACATTTGGAATACTGTGTCCAATTCTGGTCGGCACACAACCAGAAAGACATGGCAGCTTTGGAGGGAGTACAGAAAAGGTTTACCAGGATGTTGCCTGGTATGGAGGGTATTAGCTATGAGGAGAGATTGAATAAAGTGGGATTGTTCTCCCTGGAAAGACAGAGTCTGAGGGGTGACCTAATAGAAGTTTATAAAATTATGAGGGGCATAGATAAGGTGAACAGTTTTTCCCCAGGGCAGAAATGACGATCACAAGGAGACACAAGTTCAAGGTAAGAGAGGAAAGGTTCAGTAGTGATGTGTGGGGGAATTTTCTTTTACACAAAGGGTGGTGGGGTCCTGGATGCACTGCTAAATGAGGCGGTTGAGGCAAATACGTTGGCAACATTTAAGACTTATCTGGATAGACACATGAACAGGCAGGGAATAGAGGGATACAGGTGGTTGGTCTAGATAGGACAACTTGATCAGCGCAGGCTTGGTGGACCGAAGAGCCTGTTCATGTGCTGTACTGTTCTTTGTTCTTTATATAGCAAATAATTAGGAAGGCAAATAAAATGTTGACCTTTATTGCAAGAAGGATGTGGTGTAAAATAAGTATTGTTACAACTGTATAGAACATTAGTGAGACCATACTGTGTACAGTAAAGTCATCTTATTTAAGGAGCGATACATTTATATTGGAGGCAGTTCATAGAAGGTTCATTATGTGATTCCTGGGATGAAGCGTTGTCTTATGAAGAAAGGTTGAGCAGGTTGGACCTCTATTCTTTGGAGTTTAGAAGAATGAGGGACGATCTTATTCAAATGCTGTGGAGGGGTTGTGTATTGACTCAGGAAGCCTGACTGGGAAGGAACGTAGTTTATTATAGAATGCAAAGTAAAACCACTACTGTGGGTGTACACACACTAGTCCCTGCCTGGGACTACATACAGTAAGCCCAGTCCTGGGCCTGCCTTATAAAAGGCTCAGGTAATGAGCACCAGCTGGGCAGGCAACAGCCTGTTACCAGGGGAACTCATACTCAACGAGCTACTCAGGGAGATCAATTAATGACTCCCCATGGACCCTGTGAAGGTTACCACAGGTTTGGGTGGTGTGGAGAAGGTTGGTGGTGGGTAGGGACTTGATTTGTAGATGCTGAGAGGATGTTTCCCCATTTTGTGGGAATCGAAAACTAGGGGCCACAGGTTCAAGATAAAGGACCTCCTATTTAAGACATAGATGAGCAGACATTTCTGCTCATAGAGGGTCATTAATGTTCGGAATTCTCTACCCTAAAAAGAAACAGAGGCTGGATCTTTGAATATATTCAAGGCTGAGTCAGATAGATCCTGATTTACAATGTTACTGAAGGCAGGCAGAAAAATGGAGTTGAAGCCACAGTCTGATTACCCTGAATTTATTGAATGGTGGAGCAGACTTGAGGGACCAAATGGACTACTGATCCTATCTCTTATGTTCTACTCTCCTCCTTATAAAAGCCCTAGCAATCAATTTTATATATTTTTCTGGTTATTTTTTTCCTCATATTCTATTTTTTCCCTTTTTAACCAATGGCTTGACAGCTTTTGCTGGTTTCCAAATTAGTTTATAGGCCCATAACAGTGAACAGAAGATTAAACAATAAATTATTGGATCTTGTAATGAAGGCAATGTAATAACTATGGCACCTTTAATCTTCATATAGACTGGACAAGTCAAATTGGCAAAGGTGATCTGGAAGATGAGTTTGTGGAATACTTTTGCGACATTTTCTTGGAGCAATACATTGCGACACCAACTACAGTAAAGCTATTTTAGATCAAGCATTCTGCAATGATACAGGGTTAATTAGTAATCTCAAAGTATAGGTTTGCAAGGAAATACGGATTAAAATATAATTGAATGCCACATTACGATTGTGGGGGGTGTGGGACATGAACTGTCCGCTGGTTGGAATCATACCCAGCACAAAGAAAGATGGTTGCAGTGGTTGGAGGCCAATCATCTCAGTTCCAGGACATCGCTGCAGGACTTCCACAGAAAGCGTCTTTTGTTACAAAATCCAATAATTTATTATTTAATCTTCTGTTAACTGTTACAGGCCTATAAACTATCCCCATTTGTATTTTCTGACCCTTGCAATTCCTAATCTCCACCCATATTGATTCTATTTCCTAATCTTCTGAACCAAGCTCCTTTTTCACTATAGTCTTTACGTCATTCTTTATTATCAGTGCTGCTACTTCTCCTTTTCCATTGTGTCTGTCTTTCCAAAATGTTGTGCAAACTGGAATATTTATTTCCCAAGCTGAGTCACTTGTAATCATGGCTAGAAGTTTACGCTCCCCTCTCCACCGGCCGATTCTGAGGTTGGGGTGGGGGAGTGGAGAAGTGGAAATGTGAAATTGAATGGATGGGATTCCCTCTTGGATCCCACTCACACCAAACTAGTTGCAGATTTATGCCAGAGCAGGCAGCGCCTCAGCTGGGATGCTGCCCTTGCTCCAATTGCCTTGAAGTGACCACTTAATGGGCCGATCCCACGCCTTCCTGAAAATTCTGGCCCATGAGCGCATGATAGATTGGGGGGAAACCCAAAATTGAATAAAGCTAGAACCCGGGCAGTGAGGGGCGATGCCTCCATCAGAAGCCCCCTCCCCTTTGGGCCTGATGACCTCCCTCCTCATGGACCAATCCCCCGATATGTCAATCTCCCCTCTTGCAACCCCAGGCCTTCCCTACAGCCCACCTCCCATCCCCCACTTCACTTATTTTTCCTCCAGTTCCCAGCACCTGGTTCCAGACAGCTAGCTGTAGTGCTTCTTTTGGCCACTGCTGCACTGTTTCTGGAATGACTGGGGAGCTACTGGCCAATATAATTCCTCCCAGTCACAGATGTATGTCCCAACTTTCACCAATCAACCCTCATTACAGTGTGAAATGGTATTGGATTCAGTCGGGATGTGAAAATTCTGGCCCATGTCTCTATAATGGCAACTAAATCTGAACCATTTATCTCTACTTGTGACACTAATTCATCTATCTTATTGCAGATGCTTCACACTTTCAAATAAAGAGCCTTTAGTTTTTTACTACTATTCTCACTCACTATTCTTACCCACTGATGTGCTACCACTGTTGAACACTCTGCCCACTTTGCTGTCTGTACTGACACCGCTACACTGTTCTATTGTCTCAATCTTTCTCTTTCGATTTCTAAATCTCTGTACACCCAAACCAACAAATCCAACCCCCCCCCCCCCCCCCCCCCCCACCTCCCCACACATACACCGCTCCCCTATTTGTACATGTTGATCAAAGTCAAGGGCTGAGATGTTTCCATCACTGCATGCTGGATCCCCAATCTGCCTGACTGGGAGACGCACCCTTCTGTCCCTGACCATCAACCAACTCTAACGTTCTACTCAACCTAAGGGCTGCGACTGCCTCCAGGAACATAGTGTCCAGGTAACTCTCCTGCCACCTGATACTCCACAATGTCTGCAAATCAGACTCGAGCTTAGCAATTCTGGAGTTACTCAAGCTGCAGACACTTACTTCAGGTATGGTTGCCCAAGACTGCAACGCATTGTACAGATTCCTTCATGTTGCAGTCATTTTTGCCATTCGAGCTGATCTTCTATCTCAACTCCACCTTCCTGCACTATCCCCAAATTCCTTAATTCCCACAATACCCAAAAATCTATTAACCTCTGCCATGAATAAACTCAGTAAGAAGTCTCACAACACCAGGTTAAAGTCCAACAGGTTTATTTGTTAGCAAAATCCACTAGCTTTCGCAGCGCTTGCTGCTCCTTCGTCAGGTGAGTGGGAGTTCTGTTCACAAACAGGGCATATAAAGACACAAACTCAATTTACAAAATAATGGTTGGAATGCAAGTCTTTACAGGTAATCAAGTCTCAAAGCTACAGACAACGTGAGTGGAGAGAGCGTTAAGCACAGGTTAAAGAGATGTGTATTGTCTCCAGACAGAACAGTTAGTGAGATTTTGCAAGCCCAGGCAAGTCATGGGGGGTTACAGATAGTGTGACATGAACCCAAGATCCCGGTTGAGGCCGTCCTCATGTGTGCGGAACCTGGCTATCAGTCTCTGCTCAGCGACTCTGCGCTGTTGTGTGTCATGAAGGCCGCCTTGGAGAACGCTTACCCAAAGATCAGATCCGAATGCCCATGACCACTGAAGTGTTCCCCAACAGGAAGAGAACACTCTTGCCTGGTGATTGTCGAGCGGTGTTCATTCATCCGCTGTCATAGCGTCTGCATGGTCTCCCCAATGTACCATGCCTCGGCACATCCTTTCCTGCAGTGTATCAGGTAGACAACGTTGGCCGAGTTGCAAGAGTATGTACTGTGTACCTGGTGGATGGTGTTCTCACGTGAGATGATGGCATCCGTGTCTCTATGAGGAGAACAGTGACCACGACACCACACAACCCTGCCACAGCAACCTCTGCAAGACGTGTCGGATCATCAACACGGATGCCATCATCTCACGTGAGAACACCATCCACCAGGTACACGGTGCATACTCTTGCAACTCGGCCAACGCTGTCTACCTGATATGCTGCAGGAAAGGATGTCCCGAGGCATGGTACATTGGGGAGACCATGCAGACGCTACGACAGCGGATGAATGAACACCGCTCGACAATCATCAGGCAAGAGTGTTCTCTTCCTGTTGGGGAACACTTCAGCGGTCACGGGCATTTGGCCTCTGATCTTCGGGTAAGCGTTCTCCAAGGCGGCCTTCACGACACACGAAGCACAGAGTCGCTGAGCAGAGACTGATAGCCAAGTTCCGCACACATGAGGACGGCCTCAACTGGGATCTTGGGTTCATGTCACACTATCTGTAACCCCCCATGACTTGCCTGGGCTTGCAAAATCTCACTAACTGTCCTGTCTGGAGACAATACACATCTCTTTAACCTGTGCTTAACGCTCTCTCCACTCACATTGTCTGTACCTTTGAGACTTGATCACCTGTAAAGACTTGCATTCCAACCATTATTTTGTAAATTGAGTTTGTGTCTTTATATGCCGTTTGTGAACAGAACTCCCACTCACCTGACGAAGGAGCAGCAAGCGCTGCGAAAGCTAGTGGATTTTGCTACCAAATAAACCTGTTGGACTTTAACCTGGTGGTTGTGAGACTTCTTACTGTGTTTACCCCAGTCCAACGCCGGCATCTCCACATCGTGAATAAACTCAACAGCTGAGCATCCACAGCTCTCTGCAGTACAGATTCACAACTCTTTGAATTAAGACATTTCTCCTTATCTCAGTCTTAAACGGATTTATACTCAGATTTTGCCTCAGGTTTTAGATTCCTGAGCCAGGGGAAACATCTCTGCCAGCATCTACCCTCACTGCAGAGGTTGGCCCAAAGTTTGCAGGTCATTAGTGGGCCAGCCATCCAGCATGAATCTCACTCAGCTGGCAGGAGGCATTATAAGAAGGTTTATTGATAATAAGTTTGTCTATGGCCCCGCCATCATCCCAATGACTTAAACTCATTTCTCCCTGCTGTGACCAGTGCTGACACAGCCACACTTGGATCTAATCATTTATGTGTGTTTTGTGGTTTCCCAGGGTACCCAAGCAACAGATGTTTTAAAATCAAGGTGTGAGATCCCACTGTGGTAAGTTGACTTGCAGACAGGCCCTGACACACATGCTGTGGACACTGGTTTGCTAGATATTTTGAGTTGAATGTCCCCTTAAGCTGGAATGTCTATCACTACTAGGAGAAGCGGTTAGCAGGTCAGGTTTAGCATTCTGTTATCAAGTGATTAAGAGGCTAATTCTCAGTCCAGGCTGCTTTATCATTAAAAAAGACTATTCCAAGTACAGCAAGGGCAGGTGCCGATCACTCACTTCTCTTGGAGACTCTTATCTGTTGTGGTTTTCAGCATGGTCTCAATCTTCTCCTGTCGCTTCAGCTCGATCTTTTTCTTCACTTCTTTCATCTCACTGAAATAAGTAATGATTTGGAGAGAAATACTGAATCCTGACTGCAGCAATGTCTTAGGTGTTGTAGTCTGAACAACTAAACTTATACACACGGACTAACTTTCAACACTGGCATTTACTCACTACAAAAAGATGATTTAAAAATCTATAATCAACATTTAGTGTAGTGCAGCAAGGGTTGATTTATAAATTATTGTCAGGGAAAAGGAGTGCTGAAGGGGAGGGTCATTTATTTTTCGGGTGGGATGGACTTTCTTCTCCATTTGGTGCATTTTTTGATATATTGGAGGCTTCTGTAATTCGACTTGTGAAGCTCAAATTAATTTTTCCTTGAAGGATGAGCGATATTTCAAATATGAAAAGTCAAAGTAATTTTATAATCAGTAATGCTTGACAGGATGAAGTTTAAAAAAAGCATATAACTCTCAATTAAAACAGGAGACATAGGTTTGTCTGCTGTTGTCTCTGATCATCTTGAGCAACTATTGTTCTTTTCCCTATTGAAAACATTTTCATTCTTGTGCTGGAAATGAAAAATCATTGGAACACAGCGATAAATTATTACATGTCCACAGTCCTGCTAAATAGGTATCATTAACAACCTTACATTCAGTCTGTAAAACCAGCTCATTTCAACAGACCAGCATCTGATGCTAAATTCTCCTCCACGGTGTGACCCATCTCCCCTCAGAGCTCATGCCGCTTCCCTTTAGTCAGTAATCAATGCACATCCACCAACGATACCAACTTGTCTTGACTGTTATTTATTGAGTGATCTTCTCATAGAAACCCTACAGCACAGAAAGAGACCATTCGGCCCATCGAGTCTGCACCGACCACAATCCCACCCATATCCCTATATATTTTACCCACTAATCCCTCTAACCTACGCATCTCAGGACACTAAGGGCAATTTTAGCATGGCCAATCAACCTAGCCCGCACATCTTTGGACTGTGGGAGGAAACCGGAGCACCCGGAGGAAACCCACGCAGACACGAGGAGAACGTGCAAACTCCACACAGACAGTGACCCAAGCCAGGAATCGAACCCAGGTCCCAGGAGCTGTGAAGCAGCAGTGCTAACCACTGTGCTACCGTGCCGCCCTGAATTCTCTGTGGTTATCTCTCAGATTAGTAATTGTATTAGTACGCCAATTATTTTCTTAATGGCAAGAAAAAGCGGTGGAGGAGCAACAGGATTTAGGTCTCGTTGCACAAGAAATTGTAAAAGCTAATGCACACCACACAATGTAATTGAAAAGGTGAATAGAGTGTTGACCATTATCTCAAAGTGGCTGGAATTGGAAGGATGGGAAATTATATTCCAACTGCACAAAGATCTAGTTAGCTTCCATCTGGAGAACTGTGTTCAGTTCTGGGCACCACACCACAGGATACCTCAGAAAAGTTGCAGGACAGATTCACCAGACTGATACAGTGGCTATAAGGTTTAATTTCTAAGGGCAGGTTGCCCTCAGATTAGACTTGTATTCCTTTATCTCCCCAGAAGGGAAAAACAGTAAATCAGGAAAATGAGAATATTTGTCTGAACTATTTTTCCCTCTTGGGTTTAGAAAGGTGAGTGGTGATTTGCTCAAGACCAATTAAATGTTAACATGATTTGAAATCGGGAGATAATGCTGTAGCTGTATAGGACCCTGGTCAGACCCCACCTGGAGTACTGTGCCCAGTTCTGGTCGCCTCATTACAGAAAGGATGTGGAAGCTATAGAAAGGGTGCAGAGGAGATTTTCAAGGATGTTGCCTGGATTAGATGGCATGCCTTATGAGGATAGGTTGAGAGAGCTAGGTCTTTTCTCCTTGGAGAGGCGAAGGATGAGAGGTGACCTGATAGAGGTGTATAAGATGTTGAGAGGTATTGATAGAGTGGATTCTCAAAGGCTTTTACCCAGGGCTGGAATGGTTGCCACAAGAGGTCACAGGTTTAGGGTGCTGGGGAGTAGGTACAGAGGAGATGTTAGGGGTAAGTTTTTCACTCAGAGGGTGGTGGGTGCGTGGAATCGGCTGCCAGTAGTGGTGGTGGAAGCGGATTCGATTGGGTCTTTTAAGAGACTTTTGGATAAGTTCATGGAAGTTAGTAAGATAGAGAGTTATAGGTAAGCCTAGTAGGTAGGGACATGTTCGACGCAAGTTGTGGGCCGAAGGGCCTGTTTGTGCTGTAGCTTTTCTATGTTCTATGATTTGATAGGATACAGAGAAACTATTTCCTCTGGTTGAGGTAATGATGGAAAAGGGGGCATCATCTTAAAAATAGAGCAAGGCTTTCAGGAATGAAAGCACTTCCCTCGTAACCTACCTCAAGTACAACGACTGAATAAAAGGATGCCACGTGGTGGAACCAATGTTTTACAGAGCACAGTTACCCTACAGACTGGCGGCTTGTACATTCCTAAGTCTATTTCCTACTGAAAATTCTTTTATCTTTCTGCTGGATCTGGGTCCATTTTCTACTGGAAATTTCTTCACCCCTCTGCTGGATTTGACTCCATCATGCGCTGGGTATTCACTTACCTTTCTGCTGGACCGGCACACCCTTTTTAAAAAAACATTCGCGGGAAATGGCAAAGCCAGTTTTTATTGTCCATCCTTAATTGCTCTTAACTGAGTAGTTTAGTCAACCACTCTGCTGTGGATCTGGAATCACATGTAGGACAGACTGGGTAAGGATGGCAGATTTCCTTCTCAGAAGCGGATTAGCAGACCAGATAGGTTCTTACAACTGTCTGGTTGCTTCGTGATCATTATTGCTGAGACTACCTTTTTAAGTAAAGATTTATTTGAATTTAAATTCCTCCAGTTGCTGTGGTGAGATTTGAATGCATGTCTGTGGAGCATTGGTCCAGACCTCTGGATTACTAGTTCAGTTACATTACTGCAATGCCATCATTCCCTTGTTCTTGCTGGAAATCCCTGCTCTTTTCTGCTGGATAGTTTTGCTTGACGATTCCTCACCTTTCAGCTGACTCCTTTAAACTCTTCATTTCCACTGCTTGTTTTTCTTTTGCTATTTCCATCAGTTTGGCCACTTGCTGCAGATTTAAAGATAAAACCACTGGTTAGATAGTCTAAAATTTGTAAATGTTGGAATATGACCTGCTTCCAAAAGATAGCCCATCGTCACTTGTGAACATCAGGGGTGAGGAAACTATATACCAAAGAGTGCCCTGCTCTTGGACACTGGAGTCAGCAGTTGCTAAACTATCTTCTCTTCGCTCCTCCCTGTTTCTCTCACAACTGGGGCTTAGCTGGTGCTGTAGAATACTGGACTTAGGCACAACACAAGTGCCCATCCCTGCCATGCTTAGTTACCCAGGACTCTTAACAGCCAGAATCTGCCAGTCCCCTTCCCAACCTTCCCCCCCTGCCCCTCTACTGAAACCCCTCAGTATGCTGCATCTATCCAGACACCTGTGTGTCAGAAACTCAATAGCCGGCTCGCACCTCAGTCCTTGGCCTGTGTGGTGAAGTTTAGCCCCAGGAAGTGAAGCATGGAAGAGGATCTGAGGGGCTGGTAGCCTGTTATATGTGTTGTAATTCCTGAAGCCAGAAGTAGTCACATTTTTAGGCATAGATACTGCAGCTTTCATTTAATTCTATTTTTGAATTCCTCCATGTGCGCAGTGGATTGACACATTGTTAGTTTAGTACATAGACTAAACTACACAAAGCAAGTATTCCTGTGTTTTGCTAACTAATTTTAAAGAGGGGTTTAAGTTTTTAGGAGATATATTGCTTGACTGGAACTAACAGCGATAGCTTAGCACTTAAGACTTGTATATTATCATGTTTAAGTATTGTTCTATTGTTAAAGGTTAAGCTAATTAATTTGTTAAAATTAAACTGTTAAATAAAGTTTGTTTTGATAAAAGCTTCCCAGTTTGTCAATAGAATTGTGCATGGAGTGAAACATCTTATCCTATTAATGCCAAAATAGCAAATTGTTGGTATCTAGTCTGGCTTCATAATTTACCTTGGGGTTTCTGATCTGGTACCCTAACATAATGTGATATTAGGATGCTTATGTATACATGCACATAACAATATAGTTTCTAAAACCTTTTCAATTAATATAACAATAGAACATCCCATTTTCTTTAAAGTATCTATATAACTATATAATCATCAACTTGTTTTAAATTGGCCCGGACTTTCTCCAGGTCGGGTTGACTTGGGAGCCCTTTAAAAATGATGGGTGTTTCCTGAGTCCTGAATTCCCGACACCATTTCTGGACTGTGTGATTTTCAGAAGTGCCTTTAAAGGGTACAGGCGGATTCCTGTCAAATGCCTGCATCCAGCACTCCGACCTGGCCAACTCCAATGTGGAGATAGGCATCCCCTACTCCTCCTAAATTTTCATGGAGTCAGGTCAGGTTTGTAAAGAGTCGTCCCCATGGAGGAGTTGTGAATACTAGTATGCATGAGCAGACCTTTAAAAGGCAAGTTCAAAAGGTTCTATTCATGCATCCAATGCTAATTCACACAGCCTCCCCCCTCCCAACTGATCATTTATGTCCCCACATGCCCCCCCCCCAAGCAAAGCTCTACCCTTCCACCCACTCCCTTTGGCCCCCTCTTGCCCCATTAGCTCATTGTTGGCTTCCTGGACCCAATGAACCCCATAGTGAATAGTGGTATGTGTCCAAACAAAGGGGGCGAACTTATCACAAAAATTCCAAGTGCCGAATGAGCGTGAAAATGGGAGAGTTTCAGATCTTTTTTTACGGCACGCCACAAATGAAATCTTATGCCACTCAGTGCAAAAAATAATGCACGATCTGATTCCCACCAGTAGAGGGAGTGGATGGAGTCTATTCGTGCCAAAAGGCCAGTTGCTCACACTAGAGGACACTATTGCGCATGCGCAGATCTCTCTATTCTGTCAGTCCCCTCACCCCTAATATCGCCTCCCCCCCTCCAATCACTGGCCTCCCTGGCCGCTCATCCCCCACCCCTTGGATATTGCGCCCACCGGCCTGGTCGATTGCCGCCTCAGCTGATCGCAGTTGCAGAGTGTGTAGCTACCCCCTGTCTCCCCTTAGGCCCCTTGCCATCATGGCCCTGCCTGGCAGTGCCGGGCTAGCATGCCCAAGGATCACTGCTCCCCCTGCCCTCAACCACCTGGGAGAGGCCTCAATGGCCTCTGGTCCTACCAGTGAGGCCACCATGTCAAGTCCCCATTGATGGGGACTATACGTGATCCTTGCCGGTGAGGACCTTCACTGAAGAAACTGTTAAGACAAGTGAGTCTGGATGATTGCGTCCCAGGCTCACTAATTACATTTAGTGATATTTAAATTTAAATATTAAAATAAGCCTTGCCCCTTCCTGAGCATGAGGCTGATCACGCTGGAAATCCAGGGCCGGTAAGATCGCAAAAGGCAAGAAACCGGCGCAAACCCGAATTTCCGCCTCTTGTACGATCTTACCAGCTGAACCTGCCCATTGAATAGCATGACGAGCCAATAAGATCTCCCCAAATAGCTTTGCAAAAAAGAAATTCATCCATTGGTAAATTTATCCTATGCTTGAAAAAGTCTGGCTAAAAAAGTCTGGATTTCAAGCTAACAAAAGTGTCATGCATCCATTTTGAAATTTCAAAAACCACAAACCCTTGAAAATACTTGTGTAAACGAGCATTGTGAAACTGACCCAGAGATCAGAGGATCTTAATTGTCAATTAAACAATGCTTCCTCTGGGGACAGGTGTTCGCAAATAGTTGTCTGCGCTATCTGAGACTCATCCAGGCAAATGGAGAGTATTCCACCCCCTCCTGACTTGTGCCTTGTAGATAGTGGACAGATATTGGGGAGTCAGGAGGTGAATTACATGCCAATAATTCTCAGTCACTGACCTTCTCTTGTATTTATAAGGGTTGTCCAGTTCAGTTTCTGGTCAATGGTAACCCTCAGGATGTTGATAATGAAGGATTCAGCAATGGTAATGAAATGAATGTCAAATGGAGATGGTTAGATTCTCTTTTGTTAGATATGGTCATTGATGGCATTATGTGGCACAAATGTTGCTTGTCACTTATCAACCCAAGACTGAATATTGTCCAGGTCGTGCTGCATGTGGACACAGACTGTTTTAGTCTCTGAGGAGCCACAAATGATGAACACTGTGCAGTCATCCACGAACATCCCCACTTCTTTGATTTTGATTTGATTTATTACTGTCACATGTATTGGTATACAGTGAAAGTATTGTTTCTTGCTCACTATACAGACAAAGCATACCGTTCATAGAATACATAGGGGAGAAGGAAAGGAGAGGGTGCAGAATGTAGTGTTACAGTCATGGTTAGGGTGTAGAGAAAGATCAACTTAATATAAGGTAGGTCCATTCAATGGCAGCAGGGAAGAAGCTGTTCTTCTTTTGTATCTTTCCAGATGGAAGAAAGTGGAAGAGAGTATGTCCAGGGTGTATGGGGTCCTTGATTATGCTGGCTGCTTTTCCGAGGCAGCAGGAAGTGTAGATGGAGTCAATGGATGGGAGGCAGGTTTGCGTGATGGACAACTCTTCGTATATTCCTTGCGGTCTTGGTCAGAGCAGGAGCCATACCAAGCTGTGATACGTCCGGAAAGGATGCATTCTATGGTGCATCTGTAAAAATTGGAGAGTCATAGTGGACATGCTGAATTTCCCTAGCCTCCTGAGAAAGTAGGCGGGCGTGGAGGGACCAGGACAAGTTGTGGATGATCTGGATACCTAGAAACTTGAAGTTCACAACCATTTCCACTTCAACGTTGATGTAGACAGGGGCATGTCCTCACTATGGTTCCTGAAGTCGATGACTATCTCCTTTATGAGATGAGGTAACGCCAATGATGAAGCAGCTGAAATGGTTGGACCTAGGACACTATCCTGAGGAATTCCTGCAGCAATGTCCTGGAGCAGAGATGATTGACCTTCAACAAAAATTAACCATTTTCCTTTGTGCTAGGTATGATTCCAATCCATGGAGAGTTTTCCACAATTCCCATTAACTTTGGTTTTGCTCAGGCTCCTTGATGCTACACTTGTCAAATGCTGCCTCGGTGTCAAGGGCAGTCACTTTCAGCTCACCTCTTGAGTTCAGCTCTTTCTTCCATGTTTAGACCAAGGCTGTAATGAGGTCAGGAGCTGAGTGGCCCTGGTAAAATGAAAATTGAGCATCAGTGAACAGTTTATTGCTGTGTAAGTGCCGCTTGATAGCACTGTTGATGATACCTTCTATCACTTAGCCGATGATCAAGAGTAGACTACTGGGACAATAATTGGCCGGGTTAGATTTGTCCTGCTTTATGTGGACAGGACATACCTGGGCAATTTTCCACATTGCTGGGTCGATGCCAGTGTTGTAACGGTAGTGGAACAGCTTGGCTAGGGGCTGGAACACAAGTCTTTTGTATTGCTACTGGTCTGTTGTCAGGGCCCATAGCCTTTGCAATATTCAGAGTAACCAACTGTTTCTTGATATTTCATGAAATGCATCAAATTGACTGAAGATTGGTATCTGTAATTCTGAGGACCTCAGGAGGAGACCAAAATGGATCATCCATTTAGCAGTTCTGACTGAATCTGATTACAAATGCTTCAGCCTTGTCTTTTGCTCTGATATGCTGGGCAATCCCATGATTGAAAATGGGGATATTGTGAGTTGTTTAATTGTCCACCACCATTCACATGTAGATGCAGCAGAACTGCAGAGTTTAGATCTGATCTGTTGGTAGTGAGATCAGCTCTGATTCACCTGCCCTGCCACAGCTTCATCACTGCAATCACAGGGGAGCTCCATATAAATGGCTCCCCAGTACTTGCTCCATATCTATCCCAGGGGATAGCAGCCAAGAAGTCCGCACCTTGCTTTTCGGAGGGAGCCCTGACCAGACTGCTGAATGGAGTGCAGCAAAAGCGGGATGAATTCTACTCCCGCTCCAGAAAAAGGCCTTCCTGCAAGGTTGCCACCCCCCCCCCCCCTTGGGATGCAATGGCAGCCCTTGTAAGTGCCAGCTCACTCCAAAAGAAGACGGGACAGCAGTGTCGGAAGAAGATGAACGATCTTCTTTGCTCAGCCAGGGTAAGTGAACCTTCACTCTCTCTCTCTCTCTCTCTGGACCTCCTCACACACCCCTCCCACCTCCTATTCTATCTCTCACCCAGCCACCTCGGGGGTTGCCAACACCAGGCACGAGGCCCTGCTCCCACCTGTCCCGCTCACCACGTTTCCCCCAGTAGCTGCTATCCTCCTCACACGCCAGCTGCCACTACTCAAGCCCTATGCCTGCCTCAACTCATCACCATCTTCAATCTCATGACTCCCACCTACACACTCCCTATCTGCGTCATTGCGGGACAAACACAACCACAACAATTGTGAGCTGGTTCAGCCAGGCAGAGCCATGCCAGAGCTCAGAACCCTCACATCCTTTGAGGAGAAGCACTGGAGCTGGCCAGGGAAGAGGAAGAGCATGCCTGCGCTGATGGTGAAGTAAGGGCATCAGACAAACATGAGAATCCTCAAAACACACTGTCGTTCCTTAACTCTCAAGTGAATCATCAGTGTTCTCTCCTTTATCTCCTGTAATGTACTAATGTCATCTTCCTTCTCTTGCAGACAAAGCAGCCGAGCAGCCCAGACCAAACTCGCGGCTCCTAGATCCTCCGGACACGAGCAGCTCCAAGGGAGATTTCTCAGACCCCATCGTTGAAGATATGTCACAGTTGTCATCTCACCCAGCACCAGCGCAAATACTCACGCCTTGGTGGGTTCACCAAGTAGGCAGGCTTTTGGGTCACTCACTGGTGAGCACCTCACCTGAAGATCCTCAGCAGGCAGAGGCAGGAACATTCCAGGAAACCGGCACTCGGAGAAATGCTAGAGGTCAGGACTCTGCTAGGCCTCTGGCCAATGATGTGTCCCTGGGTCCAGTCATTCCAAAGCTGATGGAATTGCAAAAGCAGAGCCATGAGTATCAGGAAGGAATGACAGCATCCCTACTCGGAGTGCAAGCTGCTTCTGTCAGAGGAGATGGAGCCGTCACTGCAGCGCACCGAGACCAACACTGTGAGGATGGCATCCGTGGTGAAGACCTGCCACGATGGTGACTTAAGAGCCACCCTTGTACCTGTGGCATCCCTGTTATGAGGGCCCTGGCATTGTAGTTTGTCTGATCTTGTTCCAAGTGTATAAACATCCTTGCCCTTGCATGCAGCGCACCTGTGACCACGCTGATACATTTGTGAGTGGAAGACTGGGAGATGCCACAGTGTGCTGCCCTGGCAAAAAAGTTTAGTGCAGTTGTCACTTAAAAGGCCACAGGCATTGGGCTCCATCGGGTGCCCGCTCGTGCAGTATGTGGCAGAGATGGTCCATCAGCCCCCTGGGACAGAAGCAGCTTTCTCTGGCTCTGAGATTCGGACATCTGAAGGTATGAGCACCTTTGCCCAAAGATTCTAGGCTGGTACTCTCTCTGAGGTTGGTCCTGTGCTCCTGCTCCCTGGACAGCTGCAGGCCTCTGGTCCTAGGCACATGCTACAGTACGTCTGCAGCTGGTCAGTCATGATTAGCAGAAAGGCCAACTCCACAGCTTCCATGATTCTCCTGAATCATGCACAGAAAGAATGAGAACACCACACAAAGCTCTGAGGACTCCTACCACAGCCCTGACCCTCATCCCTCTATGCCACTGTGACTTCCACCCAAGTGCTTCCCATTCACTGAATATCTTCGCTCCCCCCAACATCCCCTTTGACACAACAGCCACATCCTACATTATTTCCTCTGTAAATCACAAGGATGAATAGCACTGAACTTCCATCTTCTCATGGCATCTGACCCACCCATTTCCCCCACAACCCCCAAGTATGGCGAGAGAGACCCCCACCCCCAACACCAAGCTGTATTTATCTGTGTTCCCAGTATTCTCCCTGATGTCCCTTGAGTATTGGACAGGCTGAGGAGAAATGACTGCCTGAGCACTCCCCTCTGATATCCCCCTTGGAGTTGAAGGCACCAGGTTCACGTTTATGTATAACTGTTTTAAATGGTGCCGGTGTCACATCACGCGGTGCCTGCTGAATATTCAGGGTGGGCTCAATACCCCAAGTGAGTGCTCACTAATGAGATGCTAATGAATGAAAATGAGATTCCCGACTTCCCACAGCATGTTCAGATCACTCCACCGGCAGGCCTGGTCCAAAATTGCAAAATGTGATCTTGCCGGCGAGAATCAAGTTTTTCTAGACTTTCTGCATTTTGAGTCTGGGCTCAAGATTCCGATGTGGAGATGCTCAAGTCTCAAGATTCTCAAGTCTCAAGATTCCGCCCAATATTTATGCTGTTTGGCACATGAGTAGTCCTGTGTTGTAGCTCCACCAGATTGACAGCTCATTTTTAGGTATGCCTGGTGCTGCTCCTGGCTTACCCTGCTGCACTCTTCATTGAACCAGGGTTTATCCCCCAGCTTGATAGTAATGGCAGAAAGTGGGGGATATGCTGGGCCATGAGATTACAGATTGTTAGTTCAATACACACTATAGTGCAATTGTGCGACGTGACATTCTGGATACTTATGTATACTTGCACATAGCAATATAGTTCCAGAATCTTTTCGAATAAGATAACAAGGAGCATGTGTTTGAAGCCTGTTAGCTGCCTCCTGTTTGGCCACAATGTCTGATCCTTAGCTTGGAGATTGTCTCAGGGGAGAGCCCTGTTTCCATGGTAACATGGGCCTACACCTATTGCAGATGGCCATACTTGAACCTGCAAGGGAATTTCTGGATACCTTTCAACCATGTAAATGCGATGGAACATCCCCATCACCTGTCCATAGGGTTTAGGGAAGAAGCATTCTGCAGGCATTCAAATGAGGTAAATCCATCCCATGCTGTCCTTGGCCATGCTCTGAATATACGAAGAGCGGGGAAAGCACTAGATAATAGCCAAAGTGGGAGAGTCATGGCTGAAAACATGAGTTATCACCGCAACTATTGAAAGTGTTGTGCAACATTTGTGATTTCCAAGCAAATACCAAGGACCTGTGTTAGAATAGGTTACACTAAATCCCACCCCCCAATAGAGTAGGGAAATGGGTTACAGCAAATCGCTACACATCATCAGAGTATGAAAATGAGCTACAGTAAATCGCAACACACCAGGAGGGTGCAGGAATAAGTTCTAGAAAATCCCCACATCCCAGCAGTGTGTGAAAATGGAACAATTGTATTCCCACACAACACAGCACCATCCCAATACTGTACCTCAGTGATGTGTTGTTCTTTTCTGTCCTTGAAGAGTTTGTACTGCTCTGAGTACACGCGCTGTAAATCTGCCTGCAGCTTGTCCCTGAGCTCACTCACTCTCTCAGCCGATGCCCCATTACTTGTCATGCTGTCTGTAGGGATCAGGGATTCCCCACAAAGGGCACCCTCATGAATGTTTCCGAGACTCCTGTAAACAGCAAAAGACGCAGCAGCAGATAACTGTCCGTGTGCTTAATTTGGTTACACAACTTTATATACATAGTACTTCAAGGAAGTTAAGGTAGCTCATTGACAGAAATGATAATTATCAATTCCAGCACCCCAGCAGAGCAGATTACAGTAAATTCCCATAATCCCAGTAGAATGTGAGAATGGATAACAGGAATTGTCCAGAATCATAGAAGAGTGTGAGAACGTTTAATGTTGCGAAGTTGGGTAGAGTAATTGTAGATTGGTGTTTGTAAAATTGTAAAATGCTAGGGAGAAAGCATTACATTGTCCCTTTAAAAGGTGGTGCTTCTTCTGTGCCTCGAGAGTTTAAAAAATGGAAGAACATAGAGAGCCCCAAACTGAAATATTTATATCGAAAGACCAAGTTGCAGTTTTTAACGAGACAACCGGCTTTGGAATTTAGCCAATCAATTTGAATCAGGCACTTGGATACCAAGAACCTGCTCAATTTAAATCTGATGGTTTTGACAAACTAGGACCAATCCTATTGTGGGAAATATTGATACGTCATCACAGGTATAAAAGAAGGCGGCAGTGGGACAAAAAGGAGAGAGCAACTGCCAGAGATAATAGCTCACAGCTTTCAGAGAGAGAAAAAATCGCTGGCTCTCACAGCTTCATCTATGTCATAGAGAAAGCACCATCGAGATAGCAAAGGTACCAAAGAAGAATTCCAGACAGAAGAATCAACCGGAAAGGTCCAGAATATTCCAGAAGACACAAAACCTGGTTGTACTTCAGAGAGTGACTAAATTCTATTTTTGTTAATGAGTGGGAATTGTATTTATTGAAACAGCATACTAGTAGAATCCTGTTTTATTTGGGAATAGTTGATAGAAGAGATTTATTGAATTTGTTAATAGTTTAGTTAATTTGTTCATTGTCAGATCAATAAATTGTTACGTGTTGATTTTAGAGTGAGTGTCAGGAATTTAATTTGTATTAACCACTAGGAGTTGCTGAAGCAGAGGTCACACCACTTCACACACACTTTTTACAGATTATAAAGCGTGGATGTTTTGGTGTTAGTTCTCGGGGGGGCGGAGGGGGGGAACAACCTCCACTTTATCAACAGTAAATCCCCATAATCCCAGAGTGTGAGAATGGATTACAGTAAATCCCCATAATCCCAGCAGAGTGTGTGGGAATGGATTACAGTAAATCCCCATAATCCCAGCAGAGTGTGTGGGAATGGATTACAGTAAATCCCCATAATCCCAGCAGAGTGTGTGGGAATGGATTACAGTAAATCCCCATAATCCCAGCAGAGTGTGTGGGAATGGATTACAGTAAATCCCCATAATCCCAGCAGAGTGTGAGAATGGATTACCTAAATTGCATAATCCCATTAGAGTGTGAGAATGGATTACCTTAAATCCCCATAATCCTAGCGGAGTGCGAGAATGGGTTATAGTAATTACAACCCAGCAGAGTTAGAGTGGACGCTGGAACAAGAGGAGGAAAGAAATTTTCAGGAGGAGAAGTAGAGTAGGAGGAGGAGATATAGAATGGTGAAGGAACTGGGTATTCACACAAGGGGGAGATACAGTAGGGAAAGCAACATATAAGAAGGGGCAGGAAAGAAGGAGGAGGGGAATACAGAAAGGGAAGTGGAAGCGAGGTACAGCTAAGAGTTGGGGATAGAGGATGAATGGTCCAAGGAAAGTAGATCAGTGCTGGAAAGGTCAATGGGAGCTCCTTTAATTAGTATAAACACAGTATGTGGCTCTCGAGTGAAGTCTGAAGGTTAAACCCCAAGCTTTAGAGTTGAGGCCTGTGTGATCCTTGGTATGATGTAGTTGACAGGCAATGTTCAGTATATGGAACTGCGTATGTGAAAGGGTTGGGAATTGAATAGTGTACAGTGTGAATTTGATAGGATGCTGAGTTGGATGGAGTACAGAATGTATATGCAACGGTGAGGAATTGGATGAGGTATAGTGATGTGTGAAAGGGTGGGAAGTTGAATGGGATGTGTTGTATGTGAAAGGGTGGGGAATTGGGTAAGCTACAGAGTTAAAGTACTGTTTTTACCATTTTTTCTTGTGTCCTTTGTTAAGATTGAAATTTTTCTTGCATAGTTCTAAGAAGCTGCTCGAATATTTCTGTATCATATCATCTTTCTTCTTCTGACATTTCCTCTCCAGTTCCTTCAGTTCCTTCTCTTGCTTTCTCTGCATTTTGACAAAGGCCTTATGAGTCTTCAGCTCATCTATAGTCAGAGGCTCCAACTCTGGAAGAAAAAAACATCATTTCAATAAATTGGAGGGCACAGAAATCCCAGAACTGGAACTTGAAATGAATTGCAGTGAATTACCACATAGAGTGAGGCCTGTGAGAAAAATCTTCATTAGGAACCTTCACCATCTCAAATTCACCTACCTCAGGTTTCAAAGAGGAAGCACAGGAATGTGGGTGAGTAATCCACTCTGAGGTGGTGGGTCAGACATTTAAATCTTTTAAGGAGATGTGTACAACCATTTTAACAATGTTACTTTCTTTACGCTAACTAGATTTCCCAGGCCTCAGGAGCCTTGGTATTTTAAAGGAGTCAAGAAGGCTGATTCCATGAGGTAAGTGCTGGTGGGCCTGGAAGAGGAGGAATGTTTCCTCCAGGCACAACAATCTTATCCTGTAAAACACACCTCTCCCGATCAACTTCTCCATTTCCCCAGCTCTCCCGCTTTCTCTCCCCAACCATCTTATCCCCACCACCTGACGTGTTCTCTCCTTGCCTCCCTACCTGCTCCTCCACTGTGTCTTTCTGCTGCAGGCTTTCCCAATCAACAAGTGGGTGAGCCTGTCCAAAATTTTTTAAAAATCAGTTCTCAGTTTTTTTCCTGAATTTCCTTAACCTCATCCCTTCCGCACTAAAAACAGATATAAATGTTTGGACCACCGACTTACCTGCCACATCTTTAGAGGATTCATCATTCCCAAGGCAAGTTGGAATGTTGGGAGCTGGAAGAAAACAAAATAGTTTGGGTACTGTGATTTCAGTCCATCTATATAACCCTGCCTTTGCCACCCCAACACAGACTTTGGGCCTGATTTTACCATTTTGATTCGAAGTGCTTTTTGAGATCAAAAAGGAGGAGGTATTGGCGTTCTTGAGAAACATTAAGGTAGACAAGTCCTCAGGACCTGATGGGATATATCCCAGAATACTGAGAGAGGCAAGGGAGGAAATTGCTGGGGCCTTGAGTGAAATCTTTGTATCCTCACTGGCTACAGGGAAGGTCCCAGAGGATTGGAGAATAGCCAATGTTGTTCCTTTGTTTAAGAAGGGTAGCAAGAATAATCCAGGTAATTACAGGCCGGTGAGCCTTACCTCAGTGGTAGGGAAATTATTGGAGAGGATTCTTTGAGACAGGCTTTATTCCCACTTGGAAATAAGTGGATGTATTAGTGAGAGGCAATATGGTTTTGTGAAGGGGAGGTCGTATCTCACGAACTTGATCGAGTTTTTCGAGTAAGTGACGAAGATGATTGATGAGGATAGGGCAGTGGATGTTGTCTACATGGACTTCAGTAAGGCCTTTGACAAGGTCCCTCATGGCAAACTGAAGCAGAAGGTGAAGTCGCATGGGATCAGAGGTGAGCTGGCAAGGTGGATACAAAACTGGCTCGGTCAAAGAAGACAGAGGGTAGCAGTGGAAGGGTGTGTTTCTGAATGGAGGGCTGTGACAAGTGGTGTTCCTCAGGGATTAGTGCTGGGACCTTTGCTGTTTGTAATATATATAAATGATTTGGAGGAAAATGTAACTGGATTGATTAGTAAGTTTGTGGACGACACAAAGATTGGTGGATTTGAGGATAGCGATGAGGACCATCAGAGGATACAGCAGGATATAGATCAGTTGGAGACTTGGACAGAGAGATGGCAGATGGAGTTTAATCCGGACAAATGTGAGGTAATGCATTTTGGAAGGTCTAATACAGATAGGAAATACACAGTAAATGGCAGAACCTTTAAGAGTATTGATAGGCAAAGGGATCTGGGTGTACAGGTACCCAGGTCACTGAAAGTGGCAATGCAGGTGGAGAAGGTAGTCAAGAAGGCATACGGCATGCTTGCCTTCATCGGCCGGGGTATTGAATTTAAAAATTGGCAAGTCATGTTGCAGTTTTGTAGAACCTTAGTTAGGCCGCACTTGGAATATAGTGTTCAATTCTGGTCGCCACACTACCAAAGGGATGTGGAGGCTTTGGACAGGGTACAGAAAAGATTTACCAGAATATTGCCTGGTATGGAGGACATTAGCTATGAGGAGAGGTTGGAGAAACTTGGTTTGTTCTCACTGGAGCGACGGAGGTTGAGGGGAGACCTGATAGAAGTCTACAAGATAATGAGAGCCGTGGATAGTCAGAAACTTTTTCCCAGGGTGGAAGGGTCAATTACTCGGGGGCATAGATTTAAGGTGCGAGGGGCAAGGTTTAAAGGAGATGTACGAGGCAGATGTTTTACACAGAGTAGTGGGTGCCTGAAACTCGTTGCCGGGGGAGGTAGTGGAAGCGGATACGGTAGTGACTTTTAAGGGGCATCTTGACAAGTACTTGAATAGGATAGGGCTAGAGGGATATGGTCCCCGGAAGGGTAGGGGGTTTTAGTTAAGGTGGGCAGCATGGTCGGTGCAGGCTTGGAGGGCCGAAGGGCCTGTTCCTGTGCTGTAATTTTCTTTGTTCTTTGCTGAATCTGGGTGCAATTGAGATTTGACTTGGAAAACTGCTCTCAGGCGCCCCCATGTGCACTTAGCCTGAAATAAAATCGCGAGTCTGAATCATGCTGTGGGCGGGACTTCATGCGCCGGTATTGCAACTGCGCATGCGCAGTGAGAAAATTTTTGTGAAAAAACGCACCCCTGTCACATTGCTCCCGGACCACAAAAAACGGATAAAACGGCCCGGGAGCGATGGCCCCCACAGACATCGCCCCACCCCCACAACGTAACTGTTTCCCTTACCCACCCACTCCCCTACTACCCAGAGCAATCACGACCCCCTGCCTCCCCACCAATCACCCGCACAGTGACAGTGGACCCCCCCTCCCCCCCCCACTGATCGCCCGCAGAGTGGCAGCGGACACCCCGTCCCCTCATTCCCACCCCACCAGAGAATGATCTGGCCTCCCTCCTCCTCCTCCTATCCCCCCCCCCCCCCTCCGACCAGAGAGTGATCTGCCAACCCCCCCCAAACAGAGAATGATCGGTCCTCCCTCCTCCCACCAGAGATACATCTGGGCCGCCTCCATCCTCCCTCCCCCCCCCAACCCCTCACCAGACAACAACTGGACCTTCCTCCTCCCTCTCCCCCACCAGAGAATGATCGGGCCTCCATCCTCACCCCCTCTCCCACCAGAGTGCGGTCTGGCCCTCCTCCCTCCCCCCCAACCAAAGAATGATCTGATCCGCCTCCCTCCCTCCCCCCCAACCGCGGATCTGAGTCAGAGAGCCATTGGAAGCTCTGAACTCATCTCTTCAGAAGCTGGAGCGCCTGAAACAGACCTTTGCCGAGCATGTCTGTTTCGTGCCGAATTTGGATGGGCGAACGCGATGGTAAAGGGGGAAATGCAGGTAAAGTTGGGCGGGTAGTCATTAATTCAATTTAAATGCATGCAAATGCATTTAAATCGCCATTGCGCCCATTTCGGGCGCGGTTCGGATCACGGTCATTTTCGGGCCTTGGTAAAGTGGGCATCTGCGCGGACGAGGGCGCAAATCGTGCTAATCGCCTCATGCCCGACTTTACCAAGTTTTTGCACCCGAAAACAGGCGCAACGCAATGGTAAAATCGGGCCCTTTGGCTGAGCAGAGTGCTTGACAGTTCTCATCAGCAACACCAGAGGGTGGTCTTGTGCCATAATTACAGATGCAGTTGGAACAAACCAGTGTAGCTTCTTTATTCTCTGTGGCCCTTTCTCATCCACCTACTCAACCCTCAGTTCTCTGCCTTCAGCCTCCCAGATGGAATAACTTGTCAACCAGCTCCAACCCCCTCTCAGCTTTGATTCAGTGGCGAACACTCTTACGTCTGTGACAGAAAGTTATGGATCCAAGTCCCACTCCAGAGTCTTCAACACAATATGTAGGCTGACACTCCAAAGTAGCACTCAGGGAGTGCTGCACTATTGGAGGTGCTAGCTCATGGACAAGGGATTAAAAGGCTCCAACTGCTTCCTAAGGTGGATATAAAATATCCCATGGCACTATTTAAAGTTGAGCAGGTGAACTCTCCTGGTGTCCTGGTCATTGTGTGCATTGTGGTACATGGGATCTCACTGTACATAAATTGGCTGCTTCCTATGCCACAACAATGACTACACTTCAAAAAGTATTTCATTGGCTGTAAAGAGTATTGGTATGTCCTGCAATGGTGAAAGGTGCTATATTATTGCAAGTTCTTCTCTGTAATGGCCTTTAACCCTTTCCTTTTGACACCTTTGAGGGTTTGGACAGTGCATTCTTCCTCTTCTCCTATGGTGTATTGTTCCCCACCAGTCACCTCCTGAATTACAAACCATTCGCTCGTAAATATTAGAAACATCTGATTGCCTTTGTTATAAAATCATTCCAAAATCCACTCAGTTCAACAGAAAGGAGAGGGGGGTAGGCTAGGGTAGAAACAGCCGAACAGAGGATGAATTTAAAATAAAAGTAAAATACTGTAGATGCTGAAAATCTGAAAAAGCAACAGAAAATGCTGGTTAAACTTAGCAGGTCTGGCATCATCTTTGGAGAGATAAACACAGTTTACATTTCGAGTCAGTATGACTCTTCTTCAAAGCCTGAATTAAAAAATGCTGGATTGTCCCAGCTCACCCCTTTTAAACTGAACCACTTTTCCCTGAGACCAATGTCAGCCATAAAAGGTGGAGGGATATTTATTTACTGAATGATTCGCTAGTGTCCACTGCTCCATCGACGCACTCCGGTATCTGTGCTTTCTCCTCTGTAACAACCTGCAAAGAATGGACAGATCCAAGTGTCAACAACATTCAGCCTCCCCAAGCCCCTTTAAAGCAGAACATAAAGGAATGGTAGTCAGATATTACAATCCAATATTAATGGGACTTGTGATTACATGTTGATCCTATTATAGTCTGACAACATATTGTATGTTACAGTCCTACATTAAAGGGGTCTGTATGTTACAGTGCTATATTAAACAAGTCTGTATGTTACAGTGCTATATTAAAGAAGTCTGTATGTTACAATCCTACATTAAAGGGGTCTGTATTACTGAAAAAGGAATCTCATGACATTCTTCATTATCACATTGGAATCCAAATGATCTGTTGCTTCCTAACCGTGTTCTCGGGTGGCAGGCAACATTCTGAGAGGCTTGTTCTTATTCCCATCTTTCATCTGCCAAAGCCAATATATTTTGAACCCCAATTCTTCTATTATACCCCGGCCTCCAATGTTTCTGCAATTATCCCCCGGTCAATCCTATTTCTCCCATTTATCCCCTGTCAATCACCTTTTCCCCATTATCCCCCTGTCTCTCACCGTTTCCTTATTGTCCCCCCCATCTCCCACCATACTTCTACTATCCCGCCATCTCCCTCTGTTTCCCTATTCCACCATCTCTCACCATTTTCCTATTATGCCCCCTCATGGTTCCTCTATTATTCCCCTGTCTCTCACCGTTTCCTTATAATACCCCCGTCTCTCACCATGTCCTTCTTATCTCCCCATCTCTCACCATTTCCCTCTTATCCCTCAATCTCTCACCGTTTCCCTATCTTCTCCCTTTCACTGTTTCACTATTATCCCCGCTCTCTCACCATTTCCCGATAATCCCTTATTCTCTCACTGTTTCCCTATTATCTCTCCATCTCTCCCTGTTTCCTTATTATACTCCGCCTCTGACCGTTTCTCTATTATCCCCCACTTCTCTCACCGTTTGCCTCTAATCCCCCCCCCCCGCCATCTCTCACCATTTCTCAATTATCCCTCCATCTCTCTCCATTTCCCTATTATCCGCCATTCTCCATGTTGCTATCAATCCCCGACTCTCACTGTTTCCTTATTGTCCTCTGTCTCTCTCACCATTTCCCTGTTATCCCCTGTCTCTCACCATTTTCCCTATTCTGCCCCCGTCACTCGCCCTTTCCCCTATTACTCCACCACTCATCTTTTCCCCTATAATCCCACTGTCTCTCACTATTTCCTCTAATATCTTCCCCATCTCTCCCGGTTTTCCTTCCTGCTCTTTATACCTGATCATCTGCTGCTGATGTCGCTTGCACCGATTGTTTGTTTAATGTGCAGACAAACTGAATTGGGTCAGCCAAAGCCTTTGTTAAATCTGCAAAGACAAGCACAGTGTCAAGTATTCTGGTCAAAACGATGCAGAAATGGACAGCTTTGTGAAAATTCATCCTGGAGTGTTTCCTTCAAAATATACCCGCACAGTAGCACAGTGGATAGCACTGCTGCTTCACTGCTCCAGGGACCTGGGTTCGGTTCCCGGCTCGGGTCACTGTCTGTGTGGAGTTTGCACACTCTCCTCGTGTCTGCGTGGGTTTCCTCCGGGTGCTCCGGTTTCCTCCCACAGTCCAAAGATGTGCGGGTTAGGTTGATTGGCCATGTTAAAATTGCCCCTTAGTGTCCTGAGATGTGTAGGTTAGAGGGATTAGTGGGTAAAGTATGTAGGGATATGAGGGTAGGGCCTGGGTGGGATTGTGGTCGGTGCAGAATCAATGGGCCGAATGGCCTCTTTCTGTACTGTAGGGATTCTATGATTTCTATGACTTCCTCTATTGATTTCTCACAATCTCTAGATCCAACCCCCACTTCCATTCAAAGTTGGAGGGCCCAAAACACTCAGAGCAGTTACAGCATGGAATGATAAAGCATCCATCCTTCCCATTGGATATTCCCGATGGTGGGGGAGTCCAGAACCAGGGGTCACAGTCTGAGGATTCAGGGTAGACCATTTAGGACGGAGGTGAGGAAATGTTTCTTCACCCAAAGAGTGGTGAGCCTGTGGAATTCATTACCACAGGAAGTAATTGATGCCAAAACATTGAGTGTATTCAAGAGGCGGCTGGATATAGCACTTGGGGTGAATGGGATCAAAGGTTATGGGGAAAAAGCAGGATTAGGCTATTGAGTTTTGGATTTGACTTATTATTGTCAATGTATTAGCATACAATGAAAAGTATTGTTTCTTGCGCGCTATACAGACAGAGCATGCTGTTCATAGAGAAGGAAATGAGAGAGTGCAGAATGTAGTGTTACAGTCATAGCTAGGGTGTAAAGAAAGATCAACTTAATGCAAGGTAGATCCATTCAAAAGTCTGACAGCAGCAGGGAAGAAGCTGTTCTTGAGTCGGTTGGTACGTGACCTCAGACTTTTGTATCTTTTTCCCGATGGAAGAAGGTGGAAGAGAGAATGTCCAGGGTGTGGGGGGCCCTTAATTATGCTGGCTGCTTTGCCGAGGCAGCGTGAAGATGGGAATGGGTTAATGAATTCTAATACTCAAAGTGTCAAAGTGAACTCTGTGATATTTAGAGATTGTGTGAGAAACACTGTAGAACTCATAGAACCATAGAACCATAGAAAATTACAGCTCAGAAACAGGCCTTTTGGCCCTTCTTGTCTGTGCCGAACCATTTTATGCCTAGTCCCACTGACCTGCACTTGGACCATATCCCTCCACACCCCTCTCATCCATGAACCCGTCCAAGTTTTTCTTAAATGTTAAAAGTGACCCCACATTTACCACTTTATCCGGCAGCTCATTCCACACTCCCACCACTCTGCGTGAAGAAGCCCCCCTAATATTCCCTTTAAACTTTTCTCCTTTCATCCTTAACCCATGCCCTCTGGTTTTTTTCTCCCCTAGCCTCAGCGAAAAAAGCCTGCTTGCATTCACTCTATCTATACCCATCAAAATCTTATACACCTCTATCAAATCTCCCCTCAATCTTCTACGCTCCAGGGAATAAAGTCCCAACCTGTTCAATCTCTCTCTGTAACTCAGCTTCTCAAGTCCCGGCAACATCCTTTTGAACCTTCTCTGCACTCTTTCAATCTTATTTACATCCTTCCTGTAACTAGGTGACCAAAACTGTACACAATACTCCAAATTCGGCCTCACCAATGCCTTATATAACCTTGATGTGGAGATGCCGGCGTTGGACTGGGGTAAACACAGTAAGAAGTTTAACAACACCAGGTTAAAGTCCAACAGGTTTATTTGGTAGCAAAAGCCACACAAGCTTTCGAGGCTCTGAGCCCCTTCACCTGAAGAAGGGGCTCAGAGCCTCGAAAGCTTGTGTGGCTTTTGCTACCAAATAAACCTGTTGGACTTTAACCTGGTGTTGTTAAACTTCTTATTATATAACCTTACCATAACACTCCAACTTTTATACTCGATACTCCGATTTATAAAGGCCAATGTACCAAAGGCACTCTTTACGTTTACGTTAGGGTGTTTTCATGCTCATGTATCCAAGAACAGATAAGAGTAGTAGCTGTGGTATACAAGTGTATGTTGTTCCCGGCTAATCTGTTCCGGAATGTGGCTAACCCAGCCATTTTGTATTCTTTAATATGTACCGCTGTGTAACAGTAGAAGCCTACATGGAGGCCTTCTGTGATTGTATAATGATACATTCATATATATTCATCATAACCTGTACCGATATACATTATAAAAGTACCGATGAACATATATAAATTGTTGTATGCCAATTAACTTGTTTGTACGAGACTGTAACCTTGTACGTTAGTAAGATACCCCACCTGTTTTCAGAGAACAGCAGTCATGGCCTTGAGACAACTGTGAAGAAACCGCCAAGGCAGCAAGGTTCACACGATGGAAGACAAGCCACAGCCTGGGAACCTGTGAGGCCTGGGAAACTGCAGATGTGACGGGGGGGGTATAAATATATATTTTTAACCTGTATTTGCTGAGAAGTCTGAGGCCATGTTAGGCATCGGACGGTCTCCCACAATTGTGCAAATAAACCACTGTATTTTGACCGACGAATAGACTCGGAGGTATTTTTACCTACAACACAGTGGGAATGTGTAGACAGAGTTAATGATGGGAGGCTGGTTTGAGTGATGGATTGGGCTACATCCACAACCTTTTGTAGTTTCTTGCAGTCTTGGGCAGAGCAGGAGCCATACCAAGCTCGAAGGGCCAAATGGCCTCCTCCTGCTCCTATCTTCTATGTTCCTACAATGTCCCATTATACATTTGCAAAGCTGCTACTATGTTGTAACCTGTGCTAGGCCAGCAGTCTAACAAGGAAGAGCTGTAGACAATTCAGGGTATTTATTTAAAAACTAGCGTAGTTACCCTATTTACAGCATGCACGTGGTGAATATGGTAACATCACCCCTTTAAGGAGGGGGTGATTGTTTGAGGACCACACGATCAGGCCAAACCAATGGAGAGGCTGTGCAGGAAGCCAAGCCAATCAGGCGCGCATCCAGGGATGAGGAGGAGCTTCAGTTGGAGCCAGGGAGGAGAAGAAAATAGACTTGTGTATTAGTTCTGTCAGACCCTTTTCTTGTCTAAATATTTTATTAATAATAAATAGTTCTTTGTTGAAGCCACAATGAGTCACCTTTGACTTTACTACAGTAGGTTACAGGGAAGTCACATCTCCTCTCAAGGCTACCTGTCCACACATTGGTTTACCTGATACATGACTGCCTGATATCAGTGCTACATCATCATCTATGGAATACACTAGTATGTCCCATCTAGTAACCCTTCATACTACAATACAGCATGAGTTAGTTACAGAGTAATATTCCCTTTATACTATCCCATCAAACACTCCTAGGGCAGTTACAGTACTGGTTAGATAGAGTAAAGCTCTCACTGTACTGTCTATCCCATCAAACATTCCTAGAACAGATATAGTATGGATTAATACGGAGTAAAATTTTCTCTACATTGTCCCATCAACAGTCCCGAGCAGGTGCACTACAGGTTAGAAAAGAGATTGGAGCCTGCAAGTGTTGCAGTTGCAGTGAGAAGCTGAGGAGAAGGATTGAGTTTGATGTCTGATGTTCCACCATACCTGCCCAAGTGTCAGGCACATAGTCCTTCACTTCAATATGAACAAACAGAGACGGCATGGTGAGCTGCTGGTTAGTCTCACTCCGCAGGCCAATATGACGATATCCTACAGGAGAGAAGCCACATCTCAATCAGTAATACATAGCACAGTAAGGGAGCGTGGATCTAAGAGTGACACTTAGGGATGGGAGAAGGGAGGGGAGAGGAAGGAGTGGGATAAATTAGTCTGTAATGTGGTGCAGCAGTGTAGAATATGTCCATGTATGTGATTTGGGAGTGCTGGCTATTATCATCTAATATCATTCAGGAATGTCAGATATGTCTACATAATAGTTCGGGAATGTGGAATATACCTATGTAACATGGCTCATAGAATCCCTACAGTGCAGAGGAGGCCATTGGCCCATCGGGTCCACACTAACTCTCCAAAAGTGTATCGTACCCAGGTTTGGGAATGTGGAACAAATCTTTGTAATGTTGATTTGGGATATGTGGGATATGTCTATGTAACATGGTTTGGGAGTGTGGGATTTGTCTATGTAACGTGTTTAGGAGCATGGGCTATGTCCATGTGCCTCCAACAGTCAGGTGATTTGATTGGTCCATTCTTCATTGTGGAAACTGTAGTATCTATGTAATGTTGTTTGGGAGTGTGGAATATGTCTGTGTAATGTGGTTCGGGAGTGTGGGATATGTCTATGTAATGGGTTAGGGAGCATGGGGTATGCCAATGTAAGGAGGTGTGGGAATGTGAGATAAGTTCCTGTAATGTGGTTCAGGAGTGTGAGATAAGTTTCTGTAATGTGGTTTAAGAGTGTGGGTTTTGTCCATGTATTGCCTCCAACAGTCAGGTGATTTGATTGGTCCATACTACATTGTGGGAAACAACAGTGCCTAGGTTACCTGTTTGAAGAGCAGTAACTGGAAGAATCCTGTGCCCAATAAATTTTCCACTATCATCAAAAGTGGAAATTCTTATGGAAGCCAGCTCCGGCACAAGGATCTGAAAGTCAGAAAATAGCCTGTTAAATTGCGCCTGACGATTACTACCAGATGCCAGGAACCCCATGGGCCCACCCTGGCAGTGCCAACTTGGCCCAGCATGTCCGTCATCACCCAGGGATTATATTTACCCGATGTGATCATCATGACTGGTTGTCATTTTTGAAAACCAAAGGTGTTTCACACTGGTGTGACATCACACCAGCTGGGTGAGACAGTATTGAGAGCCAAAGTAGCAGTGTTAAGCCCGCTAATGATATTTAAATATATTATAATGTATGCTTCTCGGCCTTTTGGCTGAGATCAAGTGTAGTATGGTCGGCAGCCCATGGTCGGCCGCACTTGGTTGAGGTCATTAGGTTACACTGAAGCTTCATATGTTTCATATGAAGCAATTTTTAAAAGCGGCATCTCGGCCTTTTGGCTAAGATGCAAATGAGCTCAAGTCTTGGAGGAGGAACCTCCCCCTTCTCCAATCAGCTTGGCTCATGTAGATCAGGCCCAGGACAGGGTGGTTTGGTCGCTCGCCCTGTCTTGTCAGCCTGGATCTGAAATGTCTCAACTTGTTGAGACTCTGAATTGGATTTGATTTGATTGAATTGGAAAAGTATAAAAAATAAAATAAAATAATGTATGCTAATAATTTTTGCACCCTTGCTGTCCCATTTTAGGTCTCTCATGAGATTCAGCAGCCATTACGGGATTTGCGCCTGCAGCTAGCCAGTCTCTATTGCAAAAAGAAAGAAACTTATTTCAGATTGATAACTTTTTATCACAATTGGAAAAAGTCAGAGATGTAACAGGTTTGAAGGAAGCACAAGAGTCGCTAAAGAAGGACAGGAAGTAACTAAAGCGAGGGTCTGTGATAGTGTGGAAGACAGGAGAGATTAAATGACAAAAGGAGATGGGACTGGGACAAGTCGAAAAACAAAGAGAGTGGTTAATAAAGCAAACAGCATCCTGGACTTTATAAAGAGAGTGCAAAAGCAAGAGCATTAAAGTTAAAGCCTTATAAAACACTGTTCAGCCTCAACTAAGAGTATTGCATCCAATTCTGAGCACCACACTTTAGGAAGGATGAAAAGGCATTAGAGAGAGTGTAGAAAAGATTCTCGAGTATGTTCCAGGGCTGAGAAACTTCATTTGTGCAGATAAATTGGAAAAGCTGGGACTGCTCTCCTTGAAAAAGAGATGATTGAAAGGAGATTTGAAAGAGGTAGTGTTCAAAATCAGATAGGGAGAGACTGGTCCCATTGATGGAAAGATATGAGAACCAGAGGACACTGATTTAAGGTAACTAGCAAAAGGAGCAATGGTGACATGAAGTAAAACTCTTTTTACACAGTGAGTGGGATTCCAAAGGGAATTAGATCATTATCTGGAAAGGAAAACATGCAGAGCTATGTGGAAAAGACAGGGGGTTGGCACCAGAGGTCCAGCATTGAAAAAGGGGACCAAATGGCCTCCTTCTGTGTTGTAACCATTCTATAAGAAATTGAATCTAGATGAGGGGTAAACAGCAAAGTGGAATCATCACCAAAAGCTGCTGCCTGAAAATTATGGTCATGATCTGAAATTCTTGAACTCAGAGTTGAGCCTGGAAGTTTGTAAAGTGCTTAATCGAAAGATGAACTGTTCCTTGAGCTTACGTTGAGATTCATTAGAAAGAAAGAATGACTTATATTTATATAGCACCATTCACAACTATCGGACGTCTCAAAGTGGTTTACAACTAATGAAGTACTTCTGAAGTGTAGTCACTGTTGTAACATAGAAACTAAGGCAGCTAATCTGTACACAGCAAACTCCCAAAGACAGCATTCTGATAAAGACCAGATCCTCTGTTTTAACGATGGAGTGGGACCTGAAACTGGAAGCTTGTGATTCAGAGGTGAGAGAACTGCGAACAGAGTATTGGCAGACATTTTCTCTTCATTAGGAAGAGCGTAGGTGCAGGAGGCCAAGTACAGAGAGGTCAGCATAGGAGTTGAACGGCAAATTAAAATGACAGGCAACTGGTCACTCTTGCAGACTGAGTTGATGTGTTGTGCAAACAAATCATCCAGTCTAAGTTTGGCCTCCCCATTGTAGCAAACACCTTATGAGCAGTGAATAATGTCTACTAAGTTGAACAAAGTACACACAAACCACTGTGTCTCCTGGAGGGAATGCTTGGAGCCTTGGACAGTGAGGAGAGAAGAGGTAAAAGGAAAGATGTTTCATATCCTGCACTTGGATTGAAAAGTGCTGTGGGAAGGAGAGGGGGTGTTGTGGGTGACTTGAGTGGAGCAACATGTCGCAAAGGAAACCCAGTACTTAGACGAAGCCAGTACTCAGCTCTGACGAAGGGTCATCTAAAGTTGAAATGTTGGCTCTCCTCTCTCTCCACAGATGCTGTCAGACCTGCTGAGATTTTCCAGCATTTTTCTGTTCTTGTTTCAGATTCCAGCATCCACAGTATTTTGCGTTTAACACAGAATCTGTCAGTGAGGTGCTTCAGAATGTCGAAAGGGGAGGAAAGATGTATATTGTGGTGGAAACTAGAGTAGATGGAAAGAGTGGACGATGATTCGTAAAATGTGGGAGCGAGTGGGGTGCAAGGTGAGGAAAAGGAAAACCTTTCATGGTTCTGGGAGAAAGGGGAAGGTGAGAGCAGTAGTGCAGGAAATGGAACAGATACAGCTGAGGGCCTGTCAGGCAGGAAGCATTGAGTGCGTGCTACATTTTACCTTTTCGAACACAAAGGTTTCCTCGTCCTTCCACTGAGGGTTGATTGAATTTTGCTCAGTGTTCAGCTTTGTCCTGTATTTCCGCTTAGGATCATGATGGAGCCCAAACAACTCCACCTCAACATAGAATTTAGAGTTACGATCCGATAGAAACTGTCCTGATATAATCTGTAACGGGAAACAATGAAGATTAATTTGGTTCATGCCTGGAAACAGCTGCAGGAATTGTGATGCATAATGTACACACTCAAGTGCTCGGTACATTGAAAAAGCTGCCAGAGGTCCCATGGTCAATGTCAGGAAACATAGAGGAGTCTGGCACCAACTTCTAGAGTTTCGATTTAATCTTTTTCAAAATAGAATGAGTAGCTACCTTCATCAACACACATACGAATATATGAATTAGGAGCAGGAGTAGGCCATTCAGTCCCTTGAGCCTGCTGCAACATTCAATAAGATCATGGCCGATCTGAGCGTGGCCTCACGCCACTTTTCTTCCTATTCCGTGTACCCTTTGACTCCCTTGTCAGTCAAGAATCTATCTACCTTTGCCATAAAAATAATCAATGGCTCGATCTCTATTGCTCTCTGGGGAAGAGAGTTCCACAGATTCATGACCCTCTGAGAGAAAAAAAACTCATCTGGGAGACCCCAAAATTTTAAAGTTTTAAAGTTTTTAAAAGTTTATTTATTAGCGTCACAAGTAGGCTTACATTAACACTGCAATGAAGTTACTGTGAAAAGCACCTAGTCGCCACACTCCGGCACCTGTTCACTGGTATAGATTATAAATAAATGAGGCCCAGCATTGAAACCTGTGGACTCCACTAGTTACACCTAGCTGAGCCATAAATGATTCATTTATCCCTACTCTCCGCTTAGCTAGTCAATCTCCTGTCCAGGGGACACCCCCGACACCATGAGCTCTTCACTTTGTAGTAACCGTTGACATGGCAACTTGTCCAAGACCTACTGGAAATCTAAATACAGCACATTCTGTAGATTCCCCTTTATCAACGTTGCTTGTTACTTCCTCAAAGAACTCTAATAAATTAGTCAACCCTGATTTCTCTTTCACAAACCCATGCTGTCTCTGTCTAATTACATTAAGATTTTCTAAGTGCTCTCTATAGCCTCCTTCATAATAGATCCCAGCATTTCCCTCTGACAGATGTTAGACCAACTGGCCTGTAGTTTCCTGTTTTCTATCTCCCTCCTTTCTAGAATAGAGGAGTTATGTTTGTTATTTTTCAATCTGAAAATACCTTTCCAGAATCTTGGAAATTTGGAAAATCAAAACCAATGCATCTATTATCCTTGCAGCCACTTTGTTTAAGATCCAAGGATGAAGTCCAGCAAGGCCTGAAGACTTGTCAGCTTTTAGTTCTAATCATTTAACTTCCTCCCTCTCTTTCTCTCTTTATTCACAATTATTTCTGGACTGTTATTTATATTCTCGACAGTGACAGTGAAAATATCATTCAATTCACCCATCATTTCCTTATGTTCTATTATTAATTTTCCAGACACACTCTCTAGAGGATCAATGCTCACTTTATTTATTCTTCTCGTTTTTTAAATACCTGCAGAAATTTTTACTATCTGTTTTTATATTTCCTGCTAGCTTACTCTCATACTCATTATTCTTTTAGTCATTCTTTTCTTTTTTTTGTATGTTCTGTCCAACCTCTGACCTGCCACTAACCTTTGCAGAATTGTATGCCTTTTCTTTCAATTTGATACTATCTTTAACTTTCTTAGTTAGTTACAGATGGTGCACCTTTCTCATAGTCTTTCTTTCTCACTGGAATGCAGCTATGCTGAGTATTATGAAATATTTCCTTAAAGGTCTGCTACTGCATCTTGACCTTATTCCTAGTCTGCAGTGGAGAGCCATGACTCTGAACCCCCTGCAGCTCCTATTGATCTTGGCTGCGCAACCTAGCATGGAGTTGGGGCAGCTGGTTTGTTTGATGAATGCTATGTAGACTGGATGGCACCCAGCTCAGTAGGAGGCCAGAGGCATAATGTGACAAGAATGGACACAGGCCACAGAACCTTGCGGAAAAGCATGAGGGGAGCGAACTGGAGTCCTAGCTTTCTCTCTCTCTCTCTCTCTGCCTTTTTGCACTTGCTTCAACTGCTCCGCCAGAGAGGACCTTCAACTGGCAGCCGAGCAGCACAGCATCACCAGCTCCTGGTACCTCATTGGGACCATCATCAGACTGACCAGACCCAGAAGACCACCCCGGTGAGACAACCTAAAGACCAGAACCAGCCCTAGACAAGAGGGGAAGTCCAAATCAATGACTACGGACCTTGAAACATCAGCCAACGCTCAAAGACTGGGGAACAGCCTGTCCCAGCCTTCTGAATGGGTATTACCAGTCTTTTCAGACAAACAATTCAAATATAGTGATAGAGTGTGGATAGGGGCATAGCGAATCCTCAAAAGGTCATGTTAGAAGTAGATAGCTAGTGTAGATTTGTGATTGTTCACTTAGAGATTTAAGACTGTTTGCTGAAGAGTCCTGTGAAGAGATTGAATGGTGTTTTTCCCTGATAAAGTCTTCAATAAAGTTGTGTTGGACCTTCAGGACTTTTGGCCCCTTTGTCTATCTCACAGTGTAACGCACTTGAGTGAAAAAGGCTAATTACAAACCAGTTAAGGTTTGTCAGGATACATTTACCCACCTTTCACTTTACAACAGTGGCCTTTTGATCTGGAGTGGGTGTGAGATTCTGGCAAGCTGGCTTGTTGATGAGTTTTCAGGACATTTAAAAACATGCAAATGTAGTTCCCAACATGGCGTGACGGTCTACCCGACCCACCATGAACGTCGCGAGTGGCCAATTGCGATCTATTTTTAGACCAGCAGTAAACTTATTTTTGAATGATTGCCAAATTTTCCCAACCCTGTTATATATTTAAGTGATTGCATGATTGCTTTAAGAGCCAGTCACATGATTTGATGGGAATGTAATTGGGGTCTTCACAGGCTCCTGTTTAGTTTTATTTTCCATTTTGTACAGGCAACAGCTCCTTCAGTAAATTGATTGTTCTTAGTTTGAATCTATGGGCCCAATTGGTACATTTTCTGGCGCATCGGGATGGGAGAATCGCGTGTTGGCCATTTTGCGGGATCGCATGCGCATTTTGTTGGCCACCATCGGGAACGCATGCGCGTCTCCCATAGCCGGAGAACAGACGCAGTCGGGACCTCGTTGGAAACCGGCAGGAAGAGAGGTAAGTAATTTAAATCTTTTAAAAATGTATTTTAAATGTTATTATCAGGCCCGGCACTGAATTCTCCGGGCCCGATAGCATCTCCCACCCTGTCAGGAACATTTCACTCCAGCGGGGTTTAGAGTAGCTCCCCACTTGCGGGCAACTAGCGGGAAACCCTGCCGGAGTGAAGGGGGGGGCAATTAGGAGCCCCCAGGGGGTTGGGCGGTGGGGGGTGGTGCCCCCTGGGCATGGGCACCCTGGCAGTTGGGGCTGGCCCGGAAATGCTTGTGGGGCCGCGATCAGGCAGTGGAGGGGGGCTGAGGGGGGGGCAACATTGCAGGAGTCCCAGGCTGGCCAGCGATCAGGCTAGTCAGCAAATGGGGAGACTGACAGATCAAGGCCACTGCGCATGCGCAGAGGCCCGGAACTCCGCCATGAATAGGCCCCGCCCTCAGAGCTTATAATGAGATTCATAATTGTGACCTCTGCATTGCACAGAGTGTGGGAGATTCGGGTCTGAAGTTAACCGAAAAAACAGTCGTGATTTACACCAGTTTTCTCGCCAGTTCAGCACTTTTGGGAGAATTGCCCCCTATGTGTGTAAACCACATCTTTTTTCTTTTTGTTTAAAACCCATTACAGTCCCGCCTGCTCCTGATAGGATGGGAAAATCCCTCTCAATATTTCAAGTTGAATATTACTTGTTTGAAACATTTCCAAATCACGTTGGCGGTGTGCCCTTCAAATTATTACATGTCACTGTGTGACTGACCTGATGATCCAGGTTAAGATCTTGAATTGTTGAGCAGAACAAGGGAAACAAGGAATGTAGTGTTTGAGTATGGGCTTCACGTTAACACCCTGTTACCCACATGTGAGGAGTGCTGCATTCATCTCGAGTGGATTTAATTGGAATCAATGCAAACCTTACCAAAATGGATACAGTGTTTGACACAACAACATCAATCCGATCAGCAGTGAAGGGGTCAAACGTCTTCTCCAGGCGGCGTAGCAGCTCATGTTTCAGAATATAACCACTCCGCCCATTGATCTCAAAGAATGAGCTGTTCAGTTGCATAGGCAAATCTGAAGGAAAAAAAGAGAAATCAATTGTGGTAAACCACTGTTAGCTTATTACCTGTATATGTGACATGCCTGGACACATCCCTGCCGGCCCTACCCGAGACTCCTCCCCCCCCCCCTGGTCCAGGTATAAAGGCGACTGCTCCCCACCCCACTGCCTCAGTCTGGACCAGTTCATCGGCATGGGTGTGCTCCAAGTCTTTTGCTAATAAAAGCCTATTTGTTCTTGCATACAAACTAGTCTTTGCTCGATTGATGGTGCATCATCAATTGTCAGTTCTTCGTTAGTGAATGGCCCTTGGCTTTCTAACAGATCATACACGGGAGTCATTGGGTGGGATGTTCTGGCCACGCTCACCCCAAGACCAGAAAATCCCTTTGCATGGTCCTGTCCCACCCTCTACGATTGTTGTGGTGGGCAGGACGGGAAAATTCTGGCCATCATGTTATCTGGCAGAGCAGAAGGGATTCTGAATTACAGGGGATCCAGTATCAGATTATGGGTCTGTATTAGGGGATCCTGTAATAGAACCAGAGTCAGTATCGGAGGATCCAGTAATAATAGATTGAGGGTCAGTATCATGGGACCTTGTATCAAATCCATAGCCAGTCTCAGAGGATCCTGTATCAGACATGGTCAGTATCAGAGGATCCTGTATCAGACATGGTCAGTATCAGAGGATCCTGTATCAGACATGGTCAGTATCAGTGGATACCACATCAGAGGACATCAGAAAATATCAGAGGATATCAGAAGATCCTCTATCAGGTTTGAATGGTAGTGCATAAATGTAAAGGAATTAAGATTGGCTGACTTTCTGTGCACACATTGAAGTATCAGATTATTGCTATCTTCTTGCTATGAGTGATGTTCTTCAAAATGCTGATATCCTGCCTCAGTGATTTGTTGATTGAAATTTTGATGTACTCTGAATCCGACCATTTCTAGTATATTATAATTCAATGAATATACATGTGTAAATGTTAATGTTACATTAACCTAAACTAGGAAAAACAAAAACAATGTCCAAATTATCTCTCATTAATGCTCAAGTCCATCCATCTTGTTTTACCCCTCATCATTATCTTTTGCTAATTTTAATTAGCCATTTTGGTAATCTCATTTATAACGAGCTCCTTCTAACTCTATTTAATCTGTTGCTCTAATCCTTCTCTTCACCTCATTCCTCAGATTAATCTCTTATTCTCTCCCAATAATCAATCATTAACATCATTCATATTTACTTAAAAATGTTGTGCATTTTTAAACTTATAATAATCAGTCATTACCACTCTTATCAATCTCTTTAATTAAATGATTTTATCTGGTTAATCTCTAGTTAAATGGCTCTTTAACCTTCAACCGCTTGTTAATCTTTGATTAATCCTCTCATTAATCTCCTTCATGGTATTAATCAACTCTGTTTGATTAATCTCTAATTAGCAATCTCATTAATTCTCTTATCCTACAACCCTCAGAGATCTCTGTGCTCCTCCACCTCTGGTCTCTTGACATTCCCAATTCTGATCACTAATGGCTGTATCTTCAGCCGTCTAAACTGTCATCTGTGGAAATCCCTTCCGACACCTCTCCACCTTGCTAGCTCTCTCTCTCTTCCTTTAAGACCTCCTTAAAACCTAATCTCTTTAAATCAAGCTTTTGGCCATCGGTCCTAATATCTCCTTAAGTGACCAGGTGTCAATTTCTGTTTGATAAAGTTCATACGAAGAGCCTTGGGATGTTTTACACTGGTACTAAGTAAATGTAAATTCTTCTTGCTAATCTCTTCCTAACTTCTAGGGTAAATTTCTTTGACTTACCAAGAACCCAAAGTCCCTGGGACTGATGTTAACTTTGTCTTATAGAGTCATAGAGTTTACAGTATGGAAACAAGCCCTTTGGCCCAATTTGTCCATGTCGCCCCTTTTTTTAACCCCCAAGCTAGACTCAATTGCCCGTGTTTGGCCCACATCCCTCTATACCCATCTTACCCATATAGCTGTCTAAACGCTTTTTAAAAGACAACACTGTACCCGCCTCTACTACTACCCCTGGCAGCTTGTTCCAGACACTCACTACCCTCTGTGTGAAAAAATTGCCCCTCTGGACCCTATTGTATCTCTCCCCCCTCACCTTAAACCTATGCCCTCCAGCTTTAGACTCGCCTACCTTTGGGAAAAGATATTGACTATCTAGCTGATCTATGCCCCTCATTATTTTATAGACCTCCATAAGATCACCCCTCAGCCTCCTACGCTCCAGAGAAAAAAGTCCCTCAATCCAGCCTCTCCTTATAACTCAAATCATCAAGTCCCGGTAGCATCCTAATAAATCTCTTCTGCACTCTTTCTAGTTTAGTAATATCCTTTCTATAATAGGGTGACCAGAACTGTATTCCAAGTGTGGCCTTACCAATGTCTTGTACAACTTCAACAAGACATCCCAACTCCTGTATTCAATGTTCTGACCAATGAAACCAAGCATGCCGAATGCCTTCTTCATCACTCTGTCCACCTGTGACTTCACTTTCAAGGAACTATGAATCTGTATGCCAGATCTCTTTGTTCTATAACTCTCCTCAATACCCTACCATTAACTGAGTAAGTCCGGCCCTAGTTCGATCGACCAAAATGCATCACCTCGCATTTATCTAAATTAAACTCCATTTGCCATTCATCAGCCCACTGGCCCAATTGATCAAGATCCCGTTGCAATCCTAGATAACCTCCTTCACTGTGCACTATGCCACCAATCTTGGTGTCATCTGCAAACTTACTAACCATGCCTCCTAAATTCTCATCCATCATTAATATAAATGAAAAATAACAATGGACCCAGCACCAATCCCTGAGGCACACCACTGGTCACAGGCCTCCAGTTTGAAAAACAACCCTCTGCAACCATCCGTCATCAAGCCAATTTTGTATCCATTTGGCTACCTCACTCTGGATCCCGTGAGATTTAACCTTATGCAACAACCTACCATGTGGTACCTTGTCAAAGGCCGTGCTAAAGTCCATGCAGACAACATCAACTGCACTGCCCTCATCTACCTTCTTAGTTACCCCTTCAAAAAACTCAATCAAATTTGTGAGACATGATTTTCCACTGTCCCTAATCAGCCCTTGCGTCTCTAAATGCCTGTAGATCCTAATCAGTCCTTGTGTTTCTAAATGCCTGTAGATCCTAATCAGTCCTTGTGTCTCTAAATGCCTGTAGATCTTAATCAGCCCTTGCGTCTCTAAATGCCTGTAGATCCTAATCAGCCCTTGCGTCTCTAAATGCCTGTAGATCCTAATCAGCCCTTGCGTCTCTAAATGCCTGTAGATCCTGTCTTATTGAAGAAGGTTTGAGTGGGCCCAGGCCTGAGTTCAATCTCTGCTCCAGCACTCACCTGCAGTCTGGAAGTTGAGAGCTACCATCTGACAGCCAGCATTCCAGAAGACATGGGGCATGTAGTTCGAGGAATCCACTCTCGTCCCCTTCGGGTAAATACGACTCATTTGTCTCTTGTTGTACCTGTTGGAGGTGTATAGGAATTCAAAGACCTGTGAGATGTCAGGCAGTTTCTCCTGAAGATGGGAGGCTGCTTCCTTGATGCAGTCGCAGTGAATTCTGCAGAACCATAGAGAGAAAGCTGTGATTGGGCCACAGTCACTGTTGCTGATGATATATGTGAAGATTGAAAGGAATATGGGAGGCTCATTCAGGGGAGCACTGGCTATTGCTTAAATAGGACAGTGTGAGGATCTGGAGGGGGACAGGTGAAGGATGAGTTCGATTGCTTCCTCAGCTCCTGCATAGATTCAGGCTTCATTGCTGAGTGACAGCGACTGGTATACCCAGAATGATAAAACAGTAAAACGGGAAAATAAGGATGCAGGTCTGATCTGTTCTTGTATGCTTTAATATGGGAAATATGAATACTGGTCTAAATTAGTCTTGTATACTTTAAAATGGAACACCAGTAAAACGGGGAACTGAGAATACTGGTATTAACTGTTTTTTCCTTTTAGGTAACAAGAGAATAGGGATGTCAGCAACAGGAGAGATGGGTGGGGGGAATGGGACATAGGGATGAGGCGGGTGAGGGGGGAAGCTGGACGGGTAAGGGTGGAGTGAAAAGAACAAAGAGGAAGAGAGGGGAAAGGATGAGGGAGGGGGATGAAATGGGCAAAAGGTGACTCCAGCTACAATAGAAGACCAAGTTTGATGAAAGGCTGGGTGGGAGGGGATACACTGTAGTAGATTTCAGTAAAGTTCTACATCACTCTTCTTTTCAAGACAGTCCAGGGATGAAGTGAAGGCAGGTTACGTTACAGTTAGAATGAGATATGTAAAAGGGGGCAGATTTACTAGGAGCAAATTGATGCACTATTATGAAGAGAGGGTCGATGACAGATAATGCAGCAACAGGGGATTAAATCTTCACTAAAAAACCTGCAATACAATTCCACAAAAGAATCCAATGGCACAGAATGATCTAACACAATCCTGGGATATTTTATGTGTAAACAACCCTGACTCTTCTATTAGACTCCAGACTGTAACTCGCTCCTGGATATGGGTTAATTTGTATGTAAACTACATGAATCACTCGGTTAGGTTCCAAAGTGTAACCTACTTCTGGAGAATTAACTATTCTCTGTATCTTGCTAGGTTGTGTTGCAGCTGATTTATTAGCTTTCCCTCTCATGGTAGTTCACAGTGATTTCAACATCAGCTGTCCTGGTATTGAACAGCACTCTTCAGCATGGATTCTTAGTATGAACCCAGTTACAGTCAGCCTTTCAAAGGATACTCCACAAAGTCAATGGGGAATTTGATGAGCAGATCCAGAGCCTTGGTCTCGGTGAACGATGAGATGATGTAGGATTTATTTATTTCTGTAAAATGAATAGAACTGGTTTAGCAAGTATTTATAATGTAGTTTTACCAGGATAGATTATCACACTATTAAATATGCCCTTTGGACATCTTGAAGTTGTGAAAGGCGCAATGGAATTGCAAGTTTGTTCCTTCTTTCAAACTCAGAGTTAGTTATTGGAGGCGAGCTACAGCCTGTGGCCATGAACTTGGGATACATGCAACTCATTTGTCTTTTGTTGTACCTGTTGAAGGTGTATAGGAATTCAGAGACCTGTGAGGTGTCAAGCAGTTCCTCCTGAAGATGGGAGGCCACTACCTTCATCCAGCCGCAATGAATTCTGTAGAACCACAGAGAGAAAGCTGTGATTGGGCTTCATTTGCTGTTGCTGATGATACATGTGAAGATTGGAAGGAATATGGGAAGCTCATTCAGGGGAGCACTGACTATTGCTTACATAGAAAGGACACTGTGAGGATCTGGAGGGGCACAGGTGATGGATGGGTTAGATTGCCTCCCCTAGCTCCTCCAATGAATCTAGCTTCAAACCCGTTAGTCCCACCCCAGGATTTGATCGCAGGTCAGTTTCACTGGAAAGACAGAGGCTGAGGAGAGAGCTGATGGAGGTCTACAAAATTATGAGAGGTATAGACAGGGTGGGTAGTCAGAGGCTTTTCCCAAAGTAGAAGTGTCAATTACAAAGGGGCACAGGTTCAAGGTGAGAGGGGGAAAATTTAAGGGAGATGTGTGGGGGAAGATTTTCACGCAGAGAGTGGTGGGTGTCTGGAACACACTGCCAGAGGAGGTAGTGGAAGCAGGCAGATTAGCAACATTTAAGAGGCATTGGATGGGTTCATGAATAGGAGGGAATAGAGGGATATGGACCAAGTAAGGGCAGAAGGTTTTTAAAAAAATTGAGTTAGGGCATCATGATCGGCACAGACTTGGAGGGCCGAAGGGCCTGTTCCTGTGCTGTACTTTTCTTTGTTCTTTGATTGGAGAATGCATTTCATAAGGACAGTAATAGAGCAGATGAACATAAAACTGCAGGTTTCTGCTGTGGCTTGGATGTTGCTGCTAACAGGTGTTTGTCGGGATCTGACTAATATTACATAGAGTTACACAAAATATGCAGCATAGAAACAACCATTTGGTCCAACTGGTCTATGCCAATGTTTATGCTCCACTTTCCCCTCCCACCCAATTTCTAATCCTATTTGCAAATCTTTCTATTCCTATCTCCCTCATGTACCGAGCTTTGCCTTAAATGCATCTCTGCTATTCAACTCCACTGCTGCCAATGGTAATACGCTCCTCATTCTCACCATGCTCTGGGTAAAGAAGTTTCTCCTGAAATACCTGTTGGATTTATTAGCGACTACCTTATATTTATGGCCCCTTGCTCTGGCCATGCCTGCTTATGGAAGCATTTTCTCCACGTCTACCCTTCTTTACTGGAGGTCTTGTGGCACAGTTAGCACTGTTTGGCATTCCTGCTTTTGAGTCAGTAGCTCTGAATTCAAGTCTCGCCCCAGGATTTGATGAGCAAGGAAGGTAGAACATAGAACATAGAACATTACAGCGCAGAACAGGCCCTTCGGCCCACGATGTTGCACCGACCAGTTAAAAAAAAAACTGTGACCCTCCAACCTAAACCAATTTCTTTTCGTCCATGAACCTATCTACGGATCTCTTAAACGCCCCCAAACTAGGCGCATTTACTACTGATGCTGGCAGGGCATTCCAATCCCTCACCACCCTCTGGGTAAAGAACCTACCCCTGACATCGGTTCTATAACTACCCCCCCTCAATTTAAAGCCATGCCCCCTCGTGCTGGATTTCTCCATCAGAGGAAAAAGGCTATCACTATCCACCCTATCTAAACCTCTAATCATCTTATATGTTTCAATAAGATCCCCTCTTAGCCGCCGCCTTTCCAGCGAAAACAATCCCAAATCCCTCAGCCTCTCCTCATAGGATCTCCCCTCCATACCAGGCAACATCCTGGTAAACCTCCTCTGCACCCTCTCCAAAGCCTCCACATCCTTCCTGTAATGTGGGGACCAGAACTGCACACAGTACTCCAAGTGCGGCCGCACCAGAGTTGTGTACAGTTGCAACATAACGCTACGACTCCTAAATTCAATCCCCCTACCAATAAACGCCAAGACACCATATGCCTTCTTAACAACCTTATCTACTTGATTCCCAACTTTCAGGGATCTATGCACACATACACCTAGATCCCTCTGCTCCTCCACACTATTCAAAGTCCTCCCGTTAGCCCTATACTCAACACATCTGTTATTCCTACCAAAGTGAATTACCTCACACTTCTCCGCATTAAACTCCATCCGCCACCTCTCGGCCCAACTTTGCAACCTGTCTAAGTCTTCCTGCAAACTACGACACCCTTCCTCACTGTCTACCACACCACCGACTTTGGTGTCATCAGCAAATTTGCTAATCCACCCAACTATACCCTCATCCAGATCATTAATAAATATTACAAACAGCAGTGGCCCCAAAACAGATCCCTGAGGTACACCACTTGTAACCGCACTCCATGATGAATATTTACTATCAACCACCACCCTCTGTTTCCTATCCGCTAGCCAATTCCTGATCCAATTTCCTAGATCACCCCCAATCCCATACATCTGCATTTTCTGCAGAAGCCTACCATGGTGAACCTTATCAAACGCCTTACTAAAATCCATATATACCACGTCCACTGCCTTGCCCCCATCCACCTCCTTGGTCACTTTCTCAAAAAACTCAATAAGGTTAGTAAGGCACGACCTACCTGCCACAAAACCATGCTGACTATCACCTATCAATTCATTACTCTCCAAATAACTATAAATCCTATCCCTTATAATTTTTTCCAACATCTTGCCGACAACAGAAGTGAGACTCACCGGTCTATAATTCCCGGGGAAGTCTCTGTTCCCCTTCTTAAACAATGGGACAACATTCGCTAACCTCCAATCTTCTGGTACTATACCAGAGGCCAACGACGACCTGAAGATCAGAGCCAGAGGCTCTGCAATCACTTCTCTTGCCTCCCAGAGAATCCTTGGATAAATCCCATCCGGACCAGGGGATTTATCTATTTTCAGACCCTCCAGAATATCCTGCACATCCTCCTTATCAACTGTAATACTGTCTATTCTACTCCCTTGCAACCCAGTGTCCTCCTCAGCTATATTCATGTCCCCTTGCGTGAACACCGAAGAGAAATATTGGTTCAATGCTTCACCAATCTCCTCCGGTTCCACACATAACTTCCCTCTGCCATCTATAACTGGCCCTAAACTTGCCCTAACCAACCTTCTGTTCTTGACATACCTATAGAACGCCTTAGGATTCTCTTTAACCCTATCCGCCAAAGTCTTCTCATGTCCCCTTTTAGCCCTTCTAAGCTAAAGCTGTTTCATAATATGTCCAAGCACATTGCACATCTGCCAATAAATATAAGCCATGTGATGCAAAGAAAGTTAGAGCCTCTCACCATCACTGCCTATCACTCCAGACTACAACATGTATGTTGTCACAGCAATTCAGACTCCCTGAGTGATCTGTAACACACATCCTATCATTATCTTGAAAATCTTTACCAGGGCATCCTTCAGTCTTCGCCTTTCTGGAGAAAAGAGCCTCCATCTGTTCTTTCCTGATAGTTATATACAGGCACGGTAGCACAGTTGTTAGCACTGCTGCTTCACAGCTCCAGGGTCCCGGGTTCGATTCCCGGCTCGGGTCACTGTCTGTGTGGAGTTTGCACATTCTCCTCGTGTCTGCGTGGGTTTCCTCCGGGTGCTCCGGTTTCCTCCCACAGTCCAAAGATGTGCGGGATAGGTTGATTGGCCAGGTTAAAAATTGCCCCTTAGAGTCCTGAGATGCATAGGTTAGAGGGATTAGCGGGTAAATATGTGGGGGTAGGGCCTGGGTGGGATTGTGGTCGGTGCAGACTCGATGGGCCGAATGGCCTCCTTCTGCACTGTAGGGTTTCTATGATTCTATGATTCAATTCTGATATGTGCTGTCCATGCACTGTTCCTCAATTGACCCCAATGTGCTTGAGGTTTTCCAGGACAGAAGGAGTGAACTGAATTGAATGCCACAGAGAATACAGAAATATGGGTGATATCTTACTCTTAGCCACTTCAAAGGACTCGAACTTAACAGGCTGAATGTAGTTGACTAGACTGGACATCTCTTCATACGCTCTCACTTCCTGGCCAGCAGTGCCCTGTTAGGAAAGAACACATGAGTTATACCTCAGCTACAAAAAATGCCAGCCCAAGCAAGGATCACTCTACAGTCAAGACAGTAGGTCCATGATTACAAAAGTACAGTAGCATAGTCCTGGTAGTGTTACTAGACTGGTAATCCAGAGGCCTAAGCAAATTGTTCTAAACCCACCACAGCAGCTGTGGGAATACAAACTTCTGGAATACTACATTAATCATTTCTAATAATCAAGAAATTACTGCATTATGATGAAAACCCATCTGGCTGAAAGAGCAGGGGCAGAATATCTGCTGCTATTTCCCAGGCTGGCCTTTGAAATGGACTAGCAAGTCACTCAGTTCAAGGGAAATTAGGAATGGGGAATGAATGTTGGCTTTGCCAATGATGCTCACAACCCAAAAACAAATTAAAAAGCATAACTCGGGGCACGTCCCTGCTCCATTCCCCATTGAGTAAATTATTTAAGGCAATGCGTCCTATAGGGGACGTCCATATACACCACATCACCTCCATTATGCTTACCAAACCACTTTGTTATCTCATCAAAAATCTAATTGCTGCCTTTCCTTAATTAATCTCCAATTGTCCAAATGATCATTAATTTTGTCCTGGATTATTATTTTTAAAAGCTTTCCTATACTGAGGTTAAACTGACTGGCCTGTAGTTGCCTGGATTATCCTTATGATTTTTTCTTTGAATAAGAGTCTAAAGTTTGCAATTTTACGATTCTCTAATACCAGCCCACCAATTAGGGAGGATTGGAAGATTATGGCTAGTGCCTTCATAGTTTCCCCCATACTTCCCTCAGTATCCTCACGCCATTCATCGAGTACTGGTAATTTAACTACTTCCCAGTACAGCCTGCCATCCAGATACCACCTCCTCATCAATTTCTAGCACATCAAGTGTCTGAACTATCCTATTCACTAAGACTTTGGCAGCATCTTTTTCCTTGGTAAAGGCAGATGCAAAGTACTCAATTAGTACCTCAGCCACACTCTGTGCCTCCATATGTGGATCCCCTTTTTGGTCCCTAATTGGCCCCACTGTTTAATGGGACAATGTAGAATAAGCTTTGCTCTGTATCTAACTGGTGCTGTACCTGCCCTGATGGGACAGTGTAGAGGGAGCTTCACTTTGTATCTAACCCATGCTGTACCTGCCCTGGGAGCATTTGATGCAGATACTTGCACCCCAGTGTTCTAATCTTCAACATGCTCACTTTAATGAGCAGGAATAGTCTCCGCAAATTCAGTTTTTTTTTTAGAAGGTCACCCACGTGCAGATGTGATTCAAACATCTTTGCAGCAGCAATCAGTAGATGGTCTCCCAAAGGTTTCGCCCCTATTACCATTCAAGAATAACATCAATAATGTACACATTCAATGAATTACTATCAATAAATAATTAGAAACAAAATGTTCTAATGATTGTTTACAACTGCAGACTGGTTTGACTCTTTCAAAGGGCATTAAGGCTCAATAATGAGTCTGGGATTGGAATCACATGCTGGCTATGTCATGTAAGGATAGCAACATCTCTTCCACAAGAGATTTAGTGAAGTATTTGGGATGTTACAACAATATTAAAGCTTTCTGGGTCATCGTGTTTCCCACCTGCAATTTCCAAACTCAAAGCATTGTGGGAGAATCCACATCTCATGGTCTTAAACAATTTAGGAAGATGGTCCACCACCACCTTCTCAGGTTGACTAAACTCCAAGATTAGAGGGAAAAAAGTAAAACATTACACCTCATCAGATTCATTTTTCTTCAGTTCCTGCTCCTCCTCCTCCTCCTGCTCAATGTTTTCAGGTTCCTCATCAACCTCACACTGCTCATCCACATTTTCACCTGGAAAAATTCCAAAGCAAACACACATAATCACCAGGTCTGGACCCAGCACCCATCAGACTGTTGTCAGTGAAGGGGGACTTGGGGTGTATCAGTGTGTTACAGTGAGGGGTGCGGGTATATCAGTGTTACAGTGTTGAGTGTGGAATATATTGGTGATAGATTTGGAGTATCTCAGTGTTAGTGAGGGGTGTGGAGTATATCAGTGTTACAGTGAGGGGTGTGGGGTATATCAGTGTTACAGTGAGGGGTGCGGGTATATCAGTGTTACAGTGTCGGGTGTGGAATATATTGGTGATAGATTTGGAGTATCTCAGTGTTAGTGAGGGGTGTGGAGTATATCAGTGTTACAGTGAGGGGTGTGGGGTATATCAGTGTTACAGTGCGGGGTGTGGGGTATATCAGTGTTAGTGAGGGGTGTGGAGTATATCAGTGTTACAGCGAGGGGTGTGGGGTATATCAGTGTTAGTGAGGGGGGTGGAGTATATCAGTGTTACAGTGAGGGGTGTGGGGCATATCAGTGTTACAGTGGGAGTGTGCGGTATATCAGTTTTACTGTGAGGGATTTGGAGTACATCAGTGTAACAATGAAGGGTGTGCGGTATATCAGTGTTACAGTGAGGGTGAGGGTGTCTCAGGGTTACAATAGGGGTGTGGGGTATATCAGTGTTACAGTGAGGGATTTGGAGTATATAAGTGTTACAGTGAGGGGTGTGAGGTATATTAATTTTACAGTGAGAAGTGTGTAGTATATCAGTGTTACAGTGAGGGGTGTGTTACATTCCACATCCCTCACTGTAACACTGATATACCTCACACCCCTCACTGTAACACTACTATACCCCACACTCCTCACTAACACTGACATACTCCACACCCCTCACATTAACACTGAAATACTACACACTCTTCACTGTGACGTTGATATACTCCACACCCCTCACTGTAATATTGATACATTCCGCATCCCTCAAGGGGTGTGGAATGTATCAGTATTACAGTGAGGGGTGTGGAGTATATCAACGTTACAGTGAAGAGTGTGTAGTATTTCACTGTCAATGTGAGGGGTGTGGAGCATGAAGTGTTAGTGAGGAGTGTGGGGTATATTAGTGTTACAGTGAGGGGTGTGGGATGTGTCAATATTACAGTGGGGGTGTTGGATATATAGTGTTACAGTGAAGGGTGTGGGGTATATCAGTGTTACAGTGAGGGGTGTGGAATATGTCAGTATTACAATGAGGGGTGTGGAGTATGTCAGTGTTACAGTGAGTGGTGTGAGGTATATCAGTGTTACAGTGATCGATGAGGAATGTATCAATATTATAGTGCGGGTGTGGGGTATATCAGTGTTACAGTTAAGGGTGTGGAATATTTCAGTGTTACACTGAGGGGTGTGGAGTATATCAGGGTCACAGTGAGGGATGCAGAGTGTATCATTATTACAGTGAGGGGTGTGGAGTACTTCAATGTTACAGTGAGGAGTGTATATGTGAGGGTGTGGGGTATATCAGTGTTACAGTGAGGGGTGTGGGATATATTGGTGTCACAATGAGGGGTGTGGGGTATTTCAGGGTTACAATGAGGGATATGGGGTATATTAGTGTTACAGTGAGTGGTATGTGATATATCCAAGTAGGGGTGTGGCTTATTATTTCAGATTGTAGGAGTATGGGGTCTATCATTGTTACAATGAGGGATATGTGGTATATCAGTGTTACAGTGAGGGGTGTGGAGTATATCAGTGTTACAGTGAGGCTTGTAGGTATAGCTGTGTCACAGTGAGGGATGTCAAGTATATTAGTTTCAAAGTTTCCATGTTGGGATCCGTGGATTTTCCAGCATTTTCCCATCTGTGATCAATGAACTAATGTGTTAATTACTGTCCTTGACGCTGCAATATGTATTTTCTGTCACACAGAGTGAATGAAGAAGAAGTACCTGTCTGAATTGATTCAGTCTGGGCTGTCTGATCTAACACTGGCTCCAAACTCTTCCTCCTCTGCCCCATTTGGCTGTTTGGATTAGTCATCCGATTCTTCTTGTTCTTGATGAGGATTTTTCCCATCAGCTCCTGGGGACTGGGAATAGGGGTACCAGGCTTCAGCTGTCACAGAAGGGACAAATATTTGACACACTTCACCAATCTGTATGACCAAAATGTCATCAAGGCTATTATGTATGCCCCTGCAAACTAAGGGGCATAAAGAATCATTGAAGTGTTGAATACTTCAATACTGGGAGCTGTTTATTGAAGGTGTGCACTCATTCACAGTCAGGTCTAAGATTACCCAACAGGTTCCTACACTGGGCAGAACTAATGGCCCAGGGATCACCTGACCTCGTACTCTTAAGGGGGCAGTCCGCACCCCAAACCCCAATATACTATATATATTATATGTGTATAATACATACATCACATCCCTCCCCCTTAAATCCAAAACTTCCCAACTGAAAATATATATGCAAAGGAAGAACATATTGACTACTATCTACATAGAGCATTGCAAACTACCACAGTCCCCAAAGTAAAGTCCCCTACGACAGTTCACATGGACATAATGGGTGGGATTTTCCGGCTGCGCTTGCCCCAAGACCGGAAAATCCCACCCGAGGTCAACAGACCTTTCCATGATCCGTGTCCCGCCCACTACCATTCCCGTGGTGGGCGGGATGGGAAAATTCTGCCTATTGTGACTGTCAGGGGCTGGCAGTTTCATAGAGCTTGTTTCCCTGTTGCCAGAACCTCTTCCAGAGTAGTCTCCCAGGATTCTGGAAGATCCTGCTGTTCAGCAGGAGGGTCACTTTCTGACAGATTGCAGGTGGCTGATGCCACAGATGCTGTATCCTCCCTTGGGGTGATCAACTCTGACTCTGAAATACTTGGTTCAGGCAACCCCACTGGGGCCAACATGGATGGTCCCATCGTTTGTGGGGCTTCCCACCTCTGATGTGGTGCTGCGACCAACTGCATGTCTTCTCCAGACCAGCTTATCCCTGGTCTGTACTGTGTAGGATAAAGGTACCATTTGTGCAACAATGGTAGCCGGTACCCACTTTTTTCCAGAGGTATAATTCCTCGCCACAATGAACTCCCTCTTTGAAAAGGCCTTGACTTTGCACTTCCTGCTCTCCTGGTCATCTGTCCCCTCTTGGTTCCGTTCAACCATGTCTTGGGTCTCCTCCGGCTACAGCAGGTCAAACATCGTTCTTAATTTTCATTGAACATCAACGAAGCTGGCGGGCAATGAGTTGTCGTGTGTGGGGTGTTGTGGTACATTCTCAGAAATGTATTTATCTGCCGCCCTAGTGACCCCGCCCCTTGCAACAACTTCAGAGACTGTTTCAGGGTCTGAACAAATCGTTCCGCCAGACCATTCGTCATCGGGTGTTACGGTGCTGACCTCCGCGGTGCTCCATGTACTCTGCAAAATCCTGTGCCACAAACTGGGGCCCATTGTCACTGACCACTTTTCCGGATTACCAAACTGTACAAACATTTCATTGAGTTTGCCTAGCATTGACTCTGCCAATGTGGACTTCATAGCCACGACCTCCAGTCATTGGAGTGGGCATCCACTACCACAAAGAGCATCGACTCTTCTACTGGCCTGGAAAGGTCAATGTAGATTTACTGCCATGGCGATTGGGGCCACTCCCAAATATGTAAAGGTGACAAGGGCAGAGCCTTCCATATCAAAGTGCAGGATTCACATGATCCCACTTTTTCTTCAATTTGTGCATCAACATTTTGCCACCAAAAATAGCTTCATGCTATTTCTTTCATTCGCACCATCTCCAGATGCCCTTGGTACACTCTTAAGGATGAGGGAATGACAACTCTTATGCCCCGTAATAAACATCCATCGAATACGAACAATTCCCATCTTCGGGACGTGTACAGCTGCTACTCCGGTTGGTTTCTACTCTCAATATAAGGTCCACTACTTGGCTCATGATCAGATCATTCTGGGTGGCATTCCACACCTGGCTAGCAGTTACTGGAACTTTATCCTCCTGTCTTCAGATTCTAGCTGGGAGCATCTGATCTCTCGGCAAAGGTAGTCTTCACAGATCATCTGCATTGCTGTGTTTCTCTGACAGTACTGGATCTAGTATGAGTAGGCTGACAGCACCAATGCTCACCTATGCAGTCAAACTGCTGCCATGGACGGTATCCCCATGTCCAAAGATGGGGGTCAACGGAAACACGAAATGCCTGTCATATAAGTAATGATAAAACTTCTTGATACCAAAGACGATTGCCAAAGCTTCTTTTTCTACCTAAGCATACTTTTCCTCAGTTTTTGTCAATTATCTGGAAGCGAATGCTATGGGTCTTTCTTCCCTGTTTGGCATAATGTCAGAAAGGACAGCCTCAACTTCATAGGGTGAGGCATCGCATGCCAGCTATAGTGGTAACTTTGGGTTGAAGTGAACCAGCACTTCTGATCTCTTCAAAGCCTGCTCTACCTCCCAATAGGCCTCATCACATTCTTTTGTCCACCTCCATGGCTGTCCTTTCCCCAGCAACCAGTGCATTGGTTTCAACACTGTCGCCAGATCTGGAATGAACTTGTCATAGTAATTGATGAGTCAAAGAAAACCTCAACTGGGACTCATTGTCTGGTCTTGGGGCCTTCATGATGGCTTCCATCTTTTTGAATGCCTTGTGCAACCCATCGCCAAAAGAGTCCTTCACGTTTCTCTCTCTTGACTCAGAACAGCAAGGTCTTGCTCCCTATAGTGCTCAAGAAAACTGTTACTACCATGTTCTCAGCCACTTTATTTGCCCCCACATAAGTGCGGAATCACTCTGTATAAGGTATCCAGCTCTTTGCCTCTTCATCAGAGGGGCTTATGGCACCGAAACTGGCTGCCATTTTGTTTTTCTACCGGCAGAAAGTTTTCCCACCAAACGCATGTAGACCCAAAGCCTCCTCCTGCTATCACCAGCAGCTGCCTGCAATCCAAGTGCCCTTGGCATCCACTTCCCGACTCCCCTTGGCGTCCGCTTCTACACGAGTCTACGCCCAAAACTTCCATCTGCCATCACCAATAGCCGCCGGCAGCCTGAGTCCCCTCGGTACTCGCTTCCCGTGAGTGCTGGCTCCCAGACTGTTCAGACTGAAGTAACATGGTTGGAACACTCCTACCCATTTTTCATGGGGTCACCATGCTGTGGTTATTTTTCTAGCAATGTTCTTCGAAGTCCCGGAGCAATGTTCAATCTCCTCCCCCTTTGCCAGAACAGAACGCCAGTGGAGTGCGTAGGCCGTGACACCACCTCGTCGCCAGTTATTATGTATGCCCCTGTGGACTAAGGGGCATAAAGAATCACAAGGTAGGCTTGAATACTGGGACCTGTGCACTCATTCACGGTCTAAGACTGCCCAACAAGGTCTCACACTGGGTGGAACTAACACTCAGGGGTCATCTGATGCATACTCTTAAAGAGGCAGTCCTTACCCTAAACCCAACATACACACATACATACATCACAAAGGCCTGATCGCATCATTGTGCAGTCTGCAACAACATAGAGGGCTGGATTTTATGACCTCCCAGCCCCCAACCCCAGGTGTGTAAAATACGAGGGGTGGAAAGCCCCTGGGAAGCCCCCCCTCCCCCCATCATCTCAGCCAACCCCAACCCAGACCCCAACACAGTGGGCAGCCTATCCATATTTTAAAATAATTAACAGGCTATTTATTGAGCTTGTTACCGAGTTGTTACCCATATTTCATCGTACCCACCCCATAAAATATTTGGCATGGATGGGTGGGCTGGAATGAGGAATACATTTTCGAAAAATTGTTTTCTAAAGGCAGAAAGGTAACAGAGGGCACAGCATTCAGGGGTGCCTTTGCGTATTGGGGGGAACTCCTCATGTAAGATATGACTCAGCTTTGTGCCTCCTCACCTGGCACCCAAAACCCGCTCACCCCAACTCTAGGCTGTCAGACCCCAACCCAAAGATCCAGCGTCCATCCTCTCTCCTTCATGGAAATACTTGCAGTCCCAACAGTGCCCACTACGCAGTTCTGAAGCTGCTGAGACTGCAAAGGCTATCGGTCCTGCAGCTCTCGATGGTAAGACCTCCATTGTCCAACAGCAACATGTTATCGCGTGTTGGGTGCCAGCTGATTTAACAGCGGGGAGGGAGCGTGGTATGTCCTCACCCTGTGATATTCTTTTCAGATTTACAGAGATTGATAAAAGGTTTAAAAACACCACACATAGACATTTCCATATATTGGGAACAAAATACACACGAAAAAAAATTCCCAAGGTCTCACTTTGTTCCTTCTGTCCTGAAGGGCTGTGACAACATACAGTGAAGGAGGTAGACATATTTATGTCATCAAAGTAAATATTCATCATCTGTGTAATTACTGGCCAGTGAGCCTTACATCAGTGGTAGGGAAATTATTGGAGAGGATTCTTTGAGACAGGATTTTTTCCCACTTGGAAATAAGTGGACGTATTAATGAGAGGCAACATGGTTTTGTGAAGGAGAGGTCGTGTCTCACGGACTTGATCGAGTTTTTCGAGGAAATGACGAAGACGATTGATGAGGGTAGGGCAGTGGATGTTGTCTACATGGACTTCAGTAAGGCCTTTGACAAGGTCCCTCATGGCAGACTGGTGCAGAAGGTGAAGTCGCATGGGATCAGAGGTGAGCTGGCAAGGTGGATACAAAACTGGCTCGATCAAAGAAGTAAGAAGTTTAACAACACCAGGTTAAAGTCCAACAGGTTTATTTGGTAGCAAATGCCACTAGCTTTCGGAGCACTGCCCCTTCGACAGGTGGAGTGGAGAAATTTGGAGTGGGCATTTCTCCACTCCACCTGGCGAAGGGGCAGCGCTCCGAAAGCTAGTGGCATTTGCTACCAAATAAACCTGTTGGACTTTAACCTGGTGTTGTTAAACTTCTTACTGTGTTTACCCCAGTCCAACGCCAGCATCTCCACATCGATCAAAGAAGACAGAGGGTAGCAGTGAAAGGGTGCATTTCTAAATGGAGGGCTGTGACAAGTGGTGTTCCTCAGGGATCAGTGTTGGGACCTTTGCTGTTTGTAATACATGTAAATGATTTGGAGGAAAATGTAACTGGTTTGATTAGTAAGTTTGCGGACGACACAAAGGTTGGTGGATTTGCGGATAGCGATGAGGACCATCAGAGGATACAGCAGGATGTAGATCAGTTGGAGACTTGGGCGGAGAGATGGCAGATGGAGTTTAATCCGGACAAATGTGAGGTAATGCATTTTGGAAGGTCTAATACAGATAGGAAATATACAGTAAATGGCAGAACCCTTAAGAGTATTGATAGGCAAAGGGATAAGAACAAAGAACAAAGAACAATACAGCACAGGAACAGGCCTTTCGGCCCTCCAAGCCTGTGCCGCTCCCTGGTCCAAACTAGACCATTCTTTTGTATCCCTCCATTCCCACTCCGTTCATGTGGCTATCTAGGTAAGTCTTAAACATTCCCAGTGTGTCCGCCTCCTGGGTTTACAGGTACATCTGGGTGTACAGGTACACAGGTCTGGGTGTACAGGTACACAGGTCACTGAAAGCGGCAATGCAGGTGGAGAAGGTAGTCAAGAAGGCATGCGGCATGCTTACCTTCATCGGCCGGGGCATTGAATTTAAAAATTGGCAAGTCATGTTGCAGCTTTATAGAACCTTAGTTAGGCCGCACTTGGAATATAGTGTTCAATTCTGGTTGCCACACTACCAGAAGGGTGTGGAGGCTTTGGAGAAGGTACAGAGAAGATTTTCCAGGATGTTGCCTGGTATGGAGGGCATTAGCTACGAGGAGAGGTTGGAGAAACTTGGGTTGTTCTCTGGAAGGACGGAGGTTGAGGGGCGACCTGATAGAAGTCTACGAGATTATGAGAGGCATGGGCAGAGTGGATAGTCAGAAGCTTTTTCCCAGGGTGGAAGAGTCAATTACTAGGGGGCATAGGTTTAAGGTGCGAGGGGCAAGGTTTAAAGGAGATGTACGCGGCATATTTTTTACACAGAGAGTAGTGGGTGCCTGGAACTCGTTGCCAGGGGAGGTAGTGGAAGCAGATACGGTAGTGACTTTTAAGGGGCGTCTTGACAAATACATGAATAGGATGGGAATAGAGGGATATGGTCCCCGGAAGGGTAGGGGGTTTTAGTTCAGTCGGGCAGCATGGTCAGTGCAGGCTTGGAGGGCTGAAGGGTCTGTTCCTGTGTTGTAATTTTCTTTGTTCTTTGTGTACTTAATATTGTTCTGAGTGTAAAGAAAGGGTTAATTTCCATCTGTAATGTAATATTACAACGTATGAGCCTTTGCCTGTTAACTGACTTCCAGTGTGCAGGTCAAAAGTGAAAATTAAAGGTTGTCTAAGGTAGAGAGATTCTTTTCCTAATTCCAGCCTTGAGAAGGGACCTGATTGAGTATACTTCTGGCTGGCAGCATGTCAGAATCAACAAAGGCATCAGGGCCCTCATTTACTAGTGTAAGGGGGAGAGGGAGGAAATCAGAAACTGGCAGCCCATCTCACCACTGAATGTGAATTACAAAATTTTGTCCAAAGTCATCGCCAATTGAATCAAGTCTGCTCTGGAGTTGGTGATCCACCCTGACCAAACCTGTGCTGTACCCAGCAGGAAGATCTCTGATCAGCAATTGTTTCCCTGACTAGCGCGAGGCTATGTGCAGGACTGCAGGGGTGGATACCTGCCTCATCAACCTGCAGCAGGGGAAAGCCTTTGACAGAAAATCACTACATGATGGATCTGCTCTCCAAAATGGGATTTGGGGAAGGTCTCTGCAATTGGATACAACTGCCCTGCACAAACATCAGTAGTGCAGTTTCAATCAATGGATGGGCATCAGAAAGCTTTCTGATCAAATCTGCAGTCAGAAAGAGCTGCCCTCTCTCCCCTGTCCTGATCGTGTTTTGTATCAAACCTATTGTCGGAATCATCAGGAAAAATGCGAGCACAAGAAAGATGTCAATCCCAGGTCAAAGCCTCCCTATACATGGATTATGTCCACCAGGCAAGACTGTTCTCTTCCTGTGGGGGAGCACTTCAGCGGTCACGGACATTCAGCTTCTGATCTTTGGGTAAGCGTTCTCCAAGGCGGCCTTCATGACACACGACAGCGCAGAGTCGCTGAGCAGAAACTGATAGCCAAGTTCCGCACACATGAGGACGGCATAAACCGGGATGTTGGGTTTATGTCACATTATCAGTAACCCCCACAGCTTGCCTCCTGGACTTACTGGCTGTCCTGTCTGGAGACAATACACATCTCTTTAACCTGTGCTTAATGCTCCCTCCACTCACATTGTCTGTATCTTTAAGACCTGGTTGGCTGTAGAGATTTGCATTCTAATCAGTATTCTGGAACTTGATTTTGTGTCTCTGTGCCCTGTTTGAGAGCAGATTTCCACTCCATCTGACGAAGGAGCAGCGCTCCGAAAGCTAATGGTATTTGCTACCAAATAAACCTGTTGGATTTTAACCTGGTGTTGTTAAAACTCTTACTGTGTTTACCCCAGTCCAACGCCGGCATCTCCACATCATGGACTATGTCACCATCTTCAGCTCAGATCTGCTGTTGGTGAGCAGACCAATGAGCATCTGTGACCAGCACAAACGAGCCTCTGGAGCCAAAGTAAATTGTGGCAAGAGAGAGGCCATGTTCTTTGAGAACTGGGCCAACAAATCCTTTGTCCCCTTCACCATCAGGTCAACTACCTGACGGTACTGGGGATATGGTTTAGGGGGGCTGGGTTGTGTGCTAAAAACTGGAAGGAGTGATTAGCTATGGTAAAACAAAATCTAGGCATATGGAAGTGATGTTAAAAACCTGGTCATCAGGTCCAAGGCCTCTCAATGTTGCTGTACATGCACAGGTCGCTCCTGTGCTGTGGCTATCACCTGAGCCATCTTCCGCTTTATCTGGTGTTTGAAAATGGTCCATGTTCACAGGGGCACGATATACAAATGTGTAGATGGTATTGGAAAAGAATACCCAATACTTCCCTCATCCTTGTGTCTGGCTGCATGAAGCTGTCTGCAGTCTCTCAGTATGCAAACACCAAGCGTTGCTCAGTTGCAAAGAATGGTCACGTTGCTGCCGATCACTCCAAGCAGCTGGAACTTGCTGTACCACCTATCCCTTGTGGAAATGGTATGCAGAAAAACACCTTTGACCACAAGTCCATCAGATATTGGCGCATCAGGCACATCCTAGAGGTTCTATGAGAAAAGGAGGTGATGGATCCTGTCAAAGTCTTTTGGCAAAATGTCTCATCAGCAGAATTTTCAAATAAGCAGCACGACGTAGCTTGGCTGGTGGTGAGAAAGGCCTCCTTGCCAAATCCTTCCTACTTGTCCAGAGTCTCATCTCTGCCGCATGTTGCCCTTGAGTTGATTGAGGTGGCTATGGTCACCTCCTTCTGGAATGTGCCTTTTCAAAAAAGGTCTGGGGAGAGATGCAGTGGTTTCTGTCAAGGTTCACCCTGAGCAGCTCTGTGACGCGGGACTCTGTGCTCTAAGGGCTGTTCCCAGGGATTCACACCATTGCAAACATCAACTCTGGCTCGAGGATCATCTATTCAGTAAAAGATGCTTTTTAGTCTGTCAATAGCCTGCTGGTCTTCCAGTGTGAAGAATTGTCCTTGACCAAATGTTCCAGACTGGCACATTCCAAGGTACAGGAAATGTGCCGAGGTTGGGGCTGGCACCGCTGCTGAAGTGCAATGGAGAAAGATCACTGCCCGAGGCCTTTCAGTCACACTATACTTAGGGGTTGGAAACTGTAGAACCCAACATTGTGAATATTAGAAGTATTGAAATTGTATTGAGGCATCTCAAAGTTGGATATGCTGTATGAAGAAAAGTTTAATTCAATTGAACTTTCTGTGACATTAAATTTCAAATCTTTTTCGAGCTTGGGCTGCATGTTTGGCATAAAATGTATGTTGTAAATATCAAGAACATCACCATTGTATCGCAGAGTGCAACAGGGTGTGTAGAGAAAATATGGATTTTATTGCACTTTATGTAATATTCAATTTGAAATGTTTTGGAATGTACTTTTACACAAATGCTATGATTAAAGTATATTTTTGGAAAAAATAATCTAGAGAGTGAAGAAAGTTATCGAACATCGATCCATGCACTACAACAGAGGACAGGTACATCGGTACTTGATGATACATCTATACTGAACAATGTATAAACATGAGAATTCTCAAGTGGCTGATGGACAACCGAGATGTAATAGAGAGGGTGTTAATGAGCCTGATCAGTCATGAATCCTTTGGAGCTGAGAACTGTAGTAAAGTGTTTGAATTTCTCGGCGAGCTTGTGAGTTTTAACGCAAGTGCTGGTGTTGCATGTATTTGTAACTATTGTCACAAAATCATAGAATGGTTACAGTACAAAAGGCCATTCAATCTGTAATGTTCATGCTAGCTCTCTGCAGCTAGTCCACTCCCCACCATTTCCCCATGGCAAATATTCTGTCTACAAATACTTATCCAAATCCCTTTTGGAAACCAATAATAGTTTTCACACTATGTTTTATACTTCGCGTACATCAACAATAAACGAATTTGAACTCTTATTATATTGAGGAATAACTAAGTAATAACATTGATAATCTACCAGGAAGACTATGTACTAATGGAGGAGAGCAAGGCCCCATTCTTTCTTTAACTGAATTCCACATAAACACAGGTTTCCAATGAAGGTCACTGAATAGCAATCAGAAGTAGGAACCTTGAGCAACTTCCCTTCAATTAGCCACCCCAATCAGCAAAGTTATTATTATGTTTAAGGTCTGATATTGAAACTAGTAATAAACCACCAGATCAGTGGTAGTAAATTAACTGAAACAGTTTATTAACCCGTCTTTATCTTAGCACAGTCAGCACAAGACTCCTAGGCAAGCTCCACCGAGGGTCCATCTTGAGTCCTGGGTCACCTGACCCATTCTCTTTAAGGGGCATGCCCCGACATACATAAAAGTTGTGTGTAGCTCTTGAAATACTGCTCTGGCTGAGATGCACAAAATTTGCATAGAACAAGGGTTAAAGCTCATTCCTTCAGGATTTGACAGGATCATAGAATCCATACAATGAAGAAGAAGCCATTCAGCCCACCGAGTCTGCACTGACTCTCTGACAGAGTATCGTACCCAGGTCCTCTCCCCCACCCTGTCCCTGTAACCCCACACATTTACCATGGTTAATCCATCTAACCTACACATCTTGGGACACTAAGGGGCAATTTAGCATAGCCAATCCACCTAACCTGCACATCTTTGTTTGCCTGGATCATACCACGCTGAGTAACACTGAAAGGCTCTGAGCCATAGGACCCAGACTGTCCCAAGAACACCCCAACCATCCCACAAAAGGCCTCTGCACTGCTGCCTCACAGTGTCAGGGCCCCAGGCTCAATTCCGGCCTCAGGTGACTGTGTGAAGTTTGCACGTTCGCCCCATGTCTGCGTGGGTTTCCTCCGGGTGCTCCGGGTTTCCTCCCACACTCCAAAAATATGCAGGTTAGATTGATTTGCCCCTTAGTGTCAGAGGGATTAGCAGGGTAAATATGTGAGGTTACGAGCATGGGGCCTGGGTGAGATTGTTGTCGGTGTAGGCTTGATGTGCCAAATGGCCTCCTTCTGCACTGTAGGGATTCTATGATTCATTATAGCAAACCCCTCACCATAATCACCAACATTCCATACCCTTACCATATCACCCCCTCTGTGGGTGCCAGTCTGTACTTACTGGGTATTTATCCATTGTTTCTGTCAGTAACATATCACCAAATATTGTTCGGCAGTAATCTGCCATCTTAGCTTGTTGTTTAGGCCTGTTGAAAATTTAAGGAAACAAGTCAGACAGTTTATTGAAAAGAGAAAAATACAAGGCCACAGGAAAAGGGCAAAGGAGTGTGACTAGGTTAGTTGTTCTGTCCTCTACCCATTCTATGATCTACTGGGGAAAGACACTTACTGAGGGAAAAAGGCAGACACTGGAGAGGAGGATGGGACAAAGACAGCGAGAGAAAGACACTGGGAGAGGAAAGAGAGAGAGAGATGGGAGGGTGGGAGAGTGGTCAGAGGAGAGAAACATTCAGCATAAAGCAACCCTTTCATCCCAGGTATCAGCCAAGTAAACCTCTGAATTGCTCCATTTGCAATTTTATCCCTTCTTAAGTAAGGAAACTAAAACTGTACACAGTATTCCAAGTGTGGTCTCATTAATACCCTATACGGTTGTAGCAAGACTTCCCTACCTTTATATTCCATCCCCCTGGCAATAAAGGCTAACATTTCATTTGCCTTTCTAACTACTTGCCGTACCCACATGCTAACGTTTTGTGATCCATATGCAGGTTTTGCTCTCATTTCTGCAGCATTCTTTAGTCTCTCTCTCCACCAGAGAGGGCAACCTCACATTATAACCCATCTGCAAAATCTTTACCCACTTACATAACAAATCTATATCCCTTTGCAGACTCTTTATACAGTAAGTCCTCACTATAAAAGGAAATGGAGTGGATGCAGGGATAACATGTTCCTGTGAAAGTGAAGGGTGGGAGCAGCATGTCTAGAGAACCCTGGATGTCAAGGGATATCCAGGGTTGGATAAGGAAAAAAAAGGAGGCTTATGGCAGATACCAAGGACTCAAAAGAGTGGAAGTCCTAGAGGAGTATAGAAAGTGCAGGGGTTACTTAAAAATGAAATTAGGAGAACAGAGAGGGGGCATGAAAAAAACACTGGTGGGTAAAATAAAGGAAAATCCAAAGGCGTTTTATAAGTATCTTAAGGGCAGGAGGATGGCGAGGGAGAGTAGGGTCCATTAGGGATGAACATGGTAATTTGTGTATGGAGCCGAAAGATGTTGGTGAGGTTTTAAATGAGTACTTGGCATCTATGTTCACTATGGAGAAAGATGATGTAGGTATAGAAATCAGGGAGGGGCATTGTGATTTACTTGAACAACATAACATTGAGAGGGAGGAGATTTTAACGGGCCTAAAGGTGGATAAATCCCCAGGCCCAGATGAGAGGTATCCCAGGCTGCTGTGGAAGGCAAGGGAGGAGACTGCAGCAGCTCTGACAATAATTTTCAAATCTTCTCTGGCCACAGAAGAGGTCATGATGTGGAGATGCTGGCGTTGGACTGGGGTAAGCACAGTAAGAAGTCTCACAACACCAGGTTAAAGTCCAACAGGTTTATTCTGACGAAGGAGCTCTGCTCCGAAAGCTTATGGTATTTGCTACCAAATAAACCTGTTGGACTTTAACCTGGTGTTGTGAGACTTCTTACAGAAGAGGTGCCAGAGGACTGGAGGACAGCTAATGTCCATTATTCAAGAAGGGAAGTAGGGAAAAACCAGGAAATAACAGGCCAGTGAGTCAGAGAAGCTATTAGAAAAAGTTCTGAGGAGCAGAATTAATCTCCAGCTGGGGAAGGCAAGGACTAATCAAGGATAGGTTTTGTCAAAGGGAGATCGTGTCTTACAAATTTGATTGAATTTTTCGCAGAGGCGACTAAGTGTATAGATGGGGGTAGCACAGTTGATGTAGTCGACATGGACTTCAGTAAGGTTTTTGGCAAGGTCCCACATGAGAGGCTGATGAAGAAGGTAACAGTCCATGGAATTCAAGGCAAATTGATAAACTGAATCTAAAATTGGCTTAGTGGTAGGAGATAGAGGGTGATAGTCGAAGGTTGTTTCTGTGACTGGAAGCCTGTGGCCAGTGTTCTGCAGGAATTGGTGCTTGATCCCCTGTTGTTCGCATTCTGGATATGAATGTAGGAGATATGATAAGTAAGTTTGCAGATGACAAAAAAAGGTGGTGTGGTAAATAGCAAGGAGCGAAGCCTTAGATTACAGGATGATATAGGCGAACTGGTCAGATGGGCAGAACAGTGGCAAATGGAATTTAACCCTGAGAAGTGTGAGGTAGTACATTTTGGGAGGACTAATGAGGCAAGTGAATATACAATGAATGGTTGAACCCTAGGAAGTAAAGACAATCAGAAGGACCATAGATCCCTGAAGACAGCAGGACAGGTAGGTAAGCTGGTTAAGATGGCATATAGGACACTTGCTTTTATTAACCAAGGCATTGAATATAAGGGCAGGGAGGTTATGATGGTATAAAACGCTGGTTCGGCCACAGCTGGAGTACTGTGTGCAGTTCTGGTCACCACACTATAGGAAGGATGTGATTGCACGGTCATTGACCAGGATGATGCCTGAGCTGGAGAATTCAGCTATTAAGAGAGACTGGATGGGCTGGAGTTGTTTTCGCTGGAGCAGAGAAGGCTGAGGGGGGCACCTGATTGGGGTGTATAAAATTATGAGGAGCATAGATAGAGTGGATAGGAAGGAACTTTTTTTAGCTCAGGGGTCAATAACCAGGTGGCATAGATTTAAGTTAAGGGGCAGGAGGTTTATAAGAGATATGAGGAAGAACCTCTTCACCCAGAGGGTGGTGGGAATCTGGACCTCACTGTCTGAGAGGCTGATGGAGGCGGGAACCCTCACGACATTTAAGAAATATTTAGATGAGCAGTCGAAATGCCATAGCCTCCAAGGCTCAGTGCCAAGTGGTGCAAAACAATTAGAATAGATAGGTGCATGATGGCCGATGCAGACATGATGGGCCTAAGGGCCTCTTTCCATCCTGTAAAACTCTGTGACTCTAAATTGTAGTTGCATTCCTGAAAATCATGACTTTAAGTAAAAGAACTTTGTGTGAATCATGGGTTCCCATGGGAATCAATGTTAAAGCTGGAGTTCGGTTCCTTCAGGCATTTCTCACCGGGAGAAAACAATGTACAAGTTGAAATATTGTACAATACATATACAGCATTGTGCATCCCGAGCTGGAATAACTTCCAAAATAAACTGAGTATAACAGGAATACTATAGAAATTTTAATTAGATTATACCAAGTCACTCAGTCTCTACTTGAGTGACAAAGAAGCCGGGAGGGGTGGAACGCACTAGGAGCTGGAGTGAGGGCGGAAGAAGCTTGGTGGGAATCCTCTCATTCACTGCCCCCATCCCACTCCCGTGTTACTCACAGTAAGGTGGCTGGCACTTTCCTGTCCCTGCCCTGTGCAATGGCTCGCAAATCTCGTGTCTTGCTCTCAACCAGCAGCTTTGGCTTCTGATGACTGTAGCGGCAACTCCAGCATCAAAGCATGGCGGTGGCTGGCCCAGAGTCCAGCGTTGGGAGGACAGAGCCAGAGTGCAGATAACATAAAATTTAAAATGGCGGCATAATTCTTTTTAAAATGAAAGAATAAACAATGTTATAACAAAATTTCTTATAGTGAGGACTTACAGTATTCTGCTCACAACTTGCTTTTCTACCCATCTTTGTATCAGTGGCAAATCTGACTACAATATTATCTGTTCCTTTATCCAAATCATTAATGTAGATTGTAAATAGTTGAGGACCCAGCACTGATCCCTGTGGCACTCCACTAGTAGTTACACTTTGCCAATCCTGACTCTTTTTTGTTAGATAGCTAATCCTTGATCCATGTTCAAGCTCTTAGCTTGTGCTGTAACCTTTTATGTGGCATTTTATAGACTGCCTTTTGGAAATTCACATACACAACGGGCAGAATTTTACTGGCACGTCTGGCCAAGGTTCGTATGATCCCTCCCGAGGCCAACAGAGAATGCCGTTCTCCGAACCTCGCCCGCTCCCAGACTCGGGGCGGGTGTGCCAGTAAAATTCCAGCAAAATTCCAGCCTACGTCTACAGCTTTTCTAGTCCTGCTAGTTACTTCCTCAAATAACCTGAATAAATTTGTCAAACGGATAGAGGATTGGCTAGCTAACAGTAACTAGAGCGTAGGCATAAATGGGTATTTTTCAGGTTAGCCAAATGTAATGAGTGATGTACTACAGAGATCAGTGCTGGGACCTCAACTGTTTACGTTATCTAAATGACTTGGACAAAGGGATGGATGGGGTGATGGCCAAATTTGCTGATGACACAAAGGTAGTAGGAGAGTAAGTTGTGAAGAAAGCCATAAGGAGGTAACAAAAAGATATAGATAGGTTAAGTGAGTGGGTAAAGACCTGGCAAATGGAGTATAATGAGGAAAAATGTGAAATTCTTCATTTTGGCAGGAAGAATAAAAGAGAAGCATTTAATCTAAATAGTGAGAGATTGCAGAGTTCTGACAGGTAGAGATATCTGTGCATGAATTGTAAACGGTTAGTGTGCAGGTAAACAAGTAATTAGGAAAGCTAATAGAATGTTATAGAAGAGCCTCGGTGCGATTCTCACCACCATGGACCATCCAGGCGTGTGACTCGCCCACAGTGACTGCAGCTGTACGACATTAAGTGGAGAACTGCATATAAGCACTAACAGTCGTGGTCAGGAAGATGGCTCCTAGACAAACAGCCCCAAGATTCACAGATGGAGAGCGAGATGCTTTGGAAGACAGGAAGGACATTTCTTTCCACAGATGGCCGATGAGCCAAGGGAGGCGGTGGCGGCAACTGTCAGTGCCTGTGAACTGGCACGGAGGACTGACCACTAGTGCCAGAAGAAACTAAATGACCACATTTGGACAGCAATGGTGAGTGTCCATCGTGTCCTGCCATTAATCCAATCTGTCGCACCTGCAAATGTCAATCCACCCCCTGACAACCCATGACCTTCAAGCACCTGGGGCTCTAGCGCCTGTCTCCAACCCCTCTAACACACCCCCATCACAACTCCTCCCTGCCAAGGCATGGTCCCAACATACACCACCCAAATGCCCCCTCCCCAACACCTGGTGTCCGGTGGGCTGTGCCAGGGTGCCAGCTGGGCAGTGCCAGGATGCCCAGTGGGCAGTGCCAGACTGGCAATGCCTGATGGCCATGCCGCCGACCACCCAGGGACTTCAATAGCCTCTGATTTCCCCAGCATGGCCAGGGTGCCTGGTCCCCGTTGGTGGGGACCATAAGTGATTCTCATTGGCAAGAGGTCTCAGTATTATTGCTAATTTGGTTTGCCCAGTCTATGGACGTGCTCTTTCTGGCCTGCTGCAACAGTCAACTAGTGCAGCAGGCTGGTAAGATAATGTGCAAGGATGGGCTCGAAGCTGATTTAAATATTAATGTCATGACATTAACACATCTGGCATGACCATTTCTGGCCTCCCAGATGTTTCTGCCCCCTGGACGTTTTCCCCCTCATCGGCGAGACCTCTCATGAGGTTGTAGATTGTGCTGGCGCCCAGTTCTGCTGCTGTTGATGACCCACAGTACCCCATGGATGCTCAGTCTTGAGTTTCTAGATCTGTTAGAAGTCTGTCCCATTTAGTACGGTGATAGTGCCACAAAACACGATGAAGGTTCTTCTCAATGTGAAGGTGAGAATTCATCTCCATAAGGACTGTGGGGTGGTCACTCTTGCCGATACTGTCAAGGACAGATGCATCTGTAGCTGGCAGATTGGTAAGGTTGATGCCAAGTATGTTTTTCCCTCTTGTTGATTCCCGCATCACCACAGGGGTGGAATGGCAGCACAGTAGTTAGCACTGCTGCTTCATAGCACCAGGGACCCGGGTTCAACTCCCGGTCTTGTGGAGTCTACACATTTTTCCCGCATCTGCATGGGTTTCCTCCGGGTGCTCCGGTCCCTCCCGCAGTCCAAAAGATGTGCTAAATATTCCCTCAGTTACCCAAACAGGCGCCGGAGTGTGGCGACTAGGGGATTTTCACAGTAACTTCATTGCAGTGTTAATGTAAGCCTATTTGTGACTAATAAATAAACTTTTAAAACTTTTCACCTGCTGCAGACCCAGTCTAGCAGTTATCTCCTTTAAGAGCAGCTCGATAAGTAGTGCTGCTGCTGAGCCACTCTTGGTGGTGGACATTGAAATTCCCCACACATTTTACGCCCTTTTCACCCTCGGTTCTTCCTCCAATTGTTCAACATGGAGAAATACTGATTCATCAGCCGAAAGAGGATGGTATGAGAGTCAACCATATTGCTGTGGCTCTAGAGTCACCTGTAGGCTAGACCAGGTATTGAGAGTCAACCATATTGCTGTGGCTCTAGAGTCACCTGTAGGCTAGACCAGGTAAGGATGGCAGATTTCCTTCCCTAAAGGACATCAATGAACCAGATGGGTTTTCCAACAATCGACAATGATTTCATGGTCACCAGTAAGAGGTTTCCTTGCCCATGTTTAACATGAAGCCATGAGACTTTATGGGGTCCAAAATCAATGTTAAGGACTCCCAGAGCAACCCCCCCCCCCCCCCCCCCCCCCCCCAGACTGTATACCACTGTGCCGCCGCCATCTCTGCTGGGTCTGTCCTGCCGGTGGGACAGGACATATCCAGGGGTGGTAATGGTGGTGCCTGGGGTATTATCTGTAAAGTATGATTCTGTGAGAATGACTATGTCAGGCTGTTGCTTGACTAGTCTGTGAGAGAGCGCTCCCAATTTTGGAACTAGCCGCCAGATGTTAGTAAGCAGGATCATGCAGGATCGACAGGGCTGTTTGTTTTGCCTGGTGTCTAGGTCCGTGCCAGGTGGGCCGTCCGGTTTCATTCTTTTTTATTGACTTGGTAACGATTGACACAACTGAGTGGCTTGCTAGGCCATTTCAGAGGGCAGTTGAGAGTCAACCATATTGCTGTGGCTCTAGAGTCACCTGTAGGCTAGACCAGGTAAGGATGGCAGATTTCCTTCCCTAAAGGACATCAATGAACCAGATGGGTTTTCCAACAATCGACAATGATTTCATGGTCACCAGTAGACACTTAATTTCAGATATTTTTTATATATATGAGGGGCGGCACGGTAGCACAGCACTGCTGCTTCACAGCTCCAGGGTCCTGGGTTCGATTCCCGGCTCGGGTCACTGTCTGTGTGGAGTTTGCACATTCTCCTCGTGTCTGCGTGGGTTTCCTCTGGGTGCTCCGGTTTCCTCCCACATCCAAAGATGTGCAGGTTAGGTTGATTGGCCAGGTTAAAAATTGCCCCTTAGAATCCTGGGATGCGTAGATTAGTGGGTAAATATGTGGGGGTAGGGCCTGGGTGGGATTGTGGTTGGTGCAGACTCGATGGGCCGAATGGCCTCCTTCTGCACTGTAGGGTTTCTATGATTTCTATGATGATTTTTTATTGAATTCAAATTCCACCATCTGTCTTGGCAGGATTCAAACCCGGGTCCTCAGAACATTAGCTGAGTTTCTGGATTAATAGTCTAGCGATAATATCACTATGCCATCTCTTCCTTGCACCCCCACTCATCTCTTCCCCCATCCCCCCATCCATTTCTTCCCACCCCCGTCCATCTTCCCCTGCCACCCCGTCCATCTCTCCCCCATCCCATTCATTCTCTCCCCCATATCTCGCCCCCACCCCCTTCCGTCTCTTCCCCGCATCCTCCATCCATCTCTCCCCAGGGTTTGAATTATAAGGAGAGGCTGGATAGGCTGAGACTTTTTTCCCTGGAGCATAGGAGGATGAGGGGTGACCTTATTGAGATATATAAAATCATGAGGGGCATAGATGAGGTGAAGAACCAAGTTCTTTTTCTCAGATTAGGGGAATCCAAAACTAGAAGGCATAGGTTTAAGGTGAGAGGGGAAAGCTTAAAAGGGACCTGAGGGGCAACTTGTTCGCACAGAGGGTGGTATATGGAATGAGCTGCCAGAGGAGGTGGTAGAAGCAGGTACAATTACAACATTTAAAAGACATTTGGACAGGTACATGGATAGGAAGACTTAGAAGGATGTGGCCCAAATGCAAATGGGACTAGTTCAGTTTAAGAAACCTGGTTGGCATGGACAAGTTGGGCCGAAGGGCCTGTTCCTGTGTTGTATATCTCTATGACTCTATAACAATTCTGTGATTCCATGTTATTGTCATGCGACTTTCTACATCATATTGTGGACAGTACTGTTCCCTTGCTGTGCCTACTGCCATTATGCTACAGTTGCTAGGCTACCATATCATACTGAAGCATGAATCAGGAAGTTGGATAGGCAAGTAAAAGACATTATCATGCACTAATTTTAATCAAATTCACTTCAAACTATGGCATTTCTGTTACTAGTATAAAACCCAATCCGGATGTTAAATGGAATGTGAAATGGGCAGAGATCTGGAGTAACCAGCCAGCATTTGGTTTTGCCCAATAAATGCGTACGAGTGGAGTACCCAACTGGGCACAAATAAAAGGAACTTTTGTGGGTGTTTTTGTGAACAACTACCTTAACTTTGGCAGAAAATTTATATGAATCTCAGATACATGGGAGTGGGAACTCTGTCATAGTGAACATTCTGCAGACCTCTACTCCCCTCCCCATTGTCAGAAATTTCTACCCTGCTCTTCTGTGCACTTTCTAATCTTTCCAAAAGGTTAAATTTACTTACGAGTCAACATGGTTCTCAAAGGACAGTATAACTGGGTACTGGGAGGTTTTGAAAGCACTTTCTGCTATAGCCTCGATCACATCCTGTCACAGAAAACATCAAATAACATGTTCATTTCCAGCAAACAAGTGCTGTTTGTTACTCACAGCTGATTAACATTCTGAGATTGTTTGTAGTGATCAGTCCATGTGCTCAATAGACCTTCATTGGAAGGTCTGCTCTACCATTCAACTAAACCATGGCTGATCTTTACCTCAACTGCCAGTGCTCCCTAAACCTCAATACCCCTTATAGTACACAAACAACTACTGACACAAACTCATGTTAAGAGCACACAATCTTGTGTTGGTGCGTACAGGCTAATTTTAACAGCACACAAACTAGTGTTAAAGGCATACAAACTGACATTAATGGCATACAAACTAATGCATCTACATGCATGTCCACACATGAGTGTATGTGTGCATGGTAGGCATGTGTACACGTGTTTGCTCATGTATGTGTGAATGTATGTCTGTACATGTTTGTGATTATGCATGCATGAGTGAGCACGTATGCCTTCCTCTGCATATCCACGTGTGCTAATACACGCAGCTGCATACAGGTTGGGTTGGAATTATTGTACCATCAGTTTTGGTCATATAAACACAAATTTGAATGAACATTATAAAAACTTACGTCATGTTAATACCAGTTTGTGGGCATTAAAGCTAATTTGTGTGAAGTTAACATCAATTTGTGGATTGTTAACATTAGTGTATGCGTCATTAACAATAGTTTGTGTGACATTAACACCAGTTTGTGGCTACTAACAGTAGATTTGGTGCTGTTAACACTAGTTTGAGTGATGTTAACATTAACTTATAGGAAGCAATGCTAGTTTATGAACTAATCGCACTATTTTGCCTCCACCACCACTAACTGAGGGTTTTATTAATAGTTAAGTAACCATCACAAGTTTACACAATTAGGTTCCAATATAATTTTAATATTGTAAATGCTTTGATGTGCTGGTTATATGCCTAAATGAAACCAGTCTGGAATTTGGTCAAGTAGATCAGGTACACTGTGATCTCACACTCAGATCTGGCCTATGCAACATTGGCCAGTGCACTGGGTAAGTTCCTTTTTGTGTCTAACTAAAGAACATCAAAAATCCATGTGAAGTGCTTTAATTCCTTTTGGAACAGCAAGAGTTGAAACACAGTTTAACTGCAGAGACCAGGCAGGACTCAGACCACTGTCAAGAGATGCTGAGTGCTGAAGATCATGTTCAACAGAGAGAGGAAAGTTGATCAGAGATTTGAATGTCTCAATGAACCTGTGCAACAATGTCAACTACATTAAAACACATCAACACATCACTGGTTTGAATTACCACCTCGATAAAACCATCTCCCAGCTTTTGCCCTGTCCTCTTATGAAGTACAAAATTCATTACTTTACTAGAATGCTACCGGGACTTGATGGATTGAGTTATAAGGAGAGGCTGGATAGACTGGGACTTTTTTCCCTGGAGTGTAGGAGGCTGAGGGGTGATCTGATAGAGGTCTATAAAATAATGAGGGGCACAGATCAGCTCGACAGTCAATATCTTTTCCCAAAGGTAGGGGAGTCTAAAACTAGAGGGCATAGGTTTAAGGTGAGAGGGGAGAGATACAAAAGTGTCCAGAGGGGCAATTTTTTCACACAGAGGGTGGTGAGTGTCTGGAACAAGCTGCCAGAGGTAGTAGTAGAGGCGGGTACAATTTTGTCTTTTAAAAAGCATTTAGATAGTTACATGGGTACAATGGGTATAGAGGGATATGGGCCAAATGTGGGCAATTGGGATTAGCTTAGGGGTTTTAAAAAAAAAGGGCGGCATGGACAAGTTGGACCGAAGGGCCTGTTTCCATGCTGTAAACCTCTATGACTCTATTAGATTACCTTGAAGAGAATTTCTGTTGTCATGGTGAAACCATGCGTGATGATTGGTTCTTCATCTGGCGGCCGTCCTTTCCAACAATCAAGCTCCAAACAACGACAGCCAGCGAGGAGGACCTGGCGATACATCTCAGGGGAGGATATCCCAGAGAACTGTCCAGCTAGAAGGTTTAATGGAAAGCAGAAAGGACCAAAATCAAAGGTAAAAATGCCCTTTGAAGGTAAGAATTCCTTGATAAATGTTCAGAATATTGGATGACTGTACCAATTGATCAATAGTGTACATATTTATTAATGAGCACATATATTCATCAATAGTACGCATATTCATCAATGATACACATAATATCATTTAGTCTTCAATATATGGTCATATTCTGTTAGGGCATGTATTCTTCAATGGGTACACTTCAAAATATATTCATGAATGGAAATGGATAAAGATAAGGAATAGTAGGGGGAGAAAGACACTAGTAGGCGTGGTCTATAGGCCCCCAAATAATAATGTTGAGGTGGGGAGGGCTATAAACAAGCAAATAATGGATGCGTGCAAAAACGGATCGGCAATAATCATGGGGGACTTCAACCTGCATATTGATTGGCTGACTCAAGTTGGAAGGGGTGGGATGGCGGAAGAGTTCTTAGAATGCTGTCGGGATAGTTACCTTGAACAGTATGTTACAGAACCGACGAGGGAACGAGTTATCTTAGATCTGGTAATGTGTAATGAGGTGGGTAGAATTAAGGATGTTCTTGTGAAGGACCCTCTTGGGTCAAGTGATCATAATATGGTCGAATTTCTGGTACAAATGGAAGAGGAGAAAGTAGGGTCCCATACCACTGTCCTCTGTTTGAACAGAGGGAAGTACGATAGGATGAGGGCTGAATTGGCTAAGGTGGACTGGGAGAGCAGACTGGTAGGTAGGACAGCTGAGGAACAGTGGAGGATTTTTAAGGAGATCCTTTTCAGTACTCAGCAACAATATATTCCGGAGATCAAGAAGGACTGTAAGAATCATAGAATCATAGAAACCCTACAGTGCACAAAGAGGCCATTCGGCCCATCGAGTCTGCACCGACCACAATCCCACCCAGGCCCTACCCCCATATCCCCACATATTTACCCACTAATCCCTCTAACCTACGCATCTCAGAGCACTAAGGGGCATTTTGAGCTTGGCCAATCAACCTAACCTGCACATCTTTGGACTGTGGGAGGAAACCGGAGCACCCGGAGGAAACCCACGCAGACACGAGGAGAATGTGCAAACTCCACACAGACAGTGACCCAAGCTGGGAATCGAACCCAGGTCCCTGGAGCTGTGAAGCAGCAGTGCTAACCACTGTGCTACCGTGCCGCCCTAATTCCTGTTGGATAGAAAAGGGATAACCAGCCGTGGATAACGAAGGAAATTAAGGAGAGCATTAAATTAAAGACCGATGCGTACAGAATGGCCAAAAATAGTGGAGAATCGGAAGATTGGGAAAACTTTAAGAAACAACAAAGAACGACTAAGAAAGCGATAAAGAAAGGAAAGATAGGTTATGAAGCTAGGCTAGCTCTAAATATAAAAAATGATAGTAAAAGCTTTTACAAATATATAAAAAGGAATAGAGTGGCAAGAGTGAATATTGGACCCTTGGAGGACGAGAGGGGGGATTTAATAGTGGGAAGTGAGGAAATGGCTGAAACTTTAAATAAGTTCTTTGTGTCGGTCTTCACGGTGGAGGGCACAAATAGTTTACCGAATATTAACGATAGAGGGTTGGTAGGAGGAGAGGTACTCAATACAATTAATGTTACCAGGGAGGCGGTGCTTGGTAGACTAATGGGACTGAAGGTGGACAAGTCCCCGGGCCCGGATGGAATGCATCCCAGGGTACTGAAAGAAATGTCAGAGGTAATAGCGGATGCGTTAGTGGTTATTTATCAAAATTCGTTGGATTCTGGGGTAGTGCCGGCAGATTGGAAAACGGCTAATGTTACGCCACTGTTTAAAAAAGGAAATAGACAAAAGGCGGGTAACTACAGGCCGGTTAGCTTAACGTCTGTAGTTGGGAAAATGCTGGAATCCATCATTAAAGAATAGCAGGCCATCTGGATAAGAATGGTTCAATTAAGCAGACGCAGCATGGATTCATGAGGGGAAAGTCGTGCTTGACGAACTTGTTGGATTTTTATGAAGATGCGACTAGTGCGGTTGACGGAGGGGAACCGGTGGATGCGGTGTTTTTGGATTTCCAAAAGGCGTTTGATAAGGTGCCTCACAAAAGGTTGCTGAAGAAGATTGGGTCACACGGAGTTGGGGGTAGGGTGTTAGCGTGGATTGGGGATTGGCTATCCAACAGGAGGCAGAGAGTCGGAATAAATGGGTGCTTTTCTGGTTGGCGGATGGTAACTAGTGGCGTGCCGCAGGGATCGGTACTGGGGCCTCAACTATTTACCATTTATATAGACGATCTGGAGGAGGGGACTGAGTGTAGGGTAACAAAGTTTGCAGATGACACAAAGATAAGTGGAAAAGTGAATAGTGTGGAGGGCGTAGAAGGTCTGCAGAGAGATTTGGACAGGCTGAGTGAGTGGGCGAGGATCTGGCAGATGGAGTATAACATTGACAAATGCGAGGTTATTCACTTTGGAGGAAATAATAGCAAATTGGATTATTATCTAAATGGAAAAAAATTACAACATGCTACTGTGCAGAGGGATCTGGGGGTCCTTGTACATGAGACGCAAAAACCCAGTCTGCAGGTGCAACAGGTGATCAAGAAGGCAAATGGGATGTTGGCCTATATCGCAAGGGGGATAGAATATAAAAGCAGAGATGTCTTGCTGCATCTGTACAGGGCATTGGTGAGGCCGCAGCTGGAATACTGTGTGCAGTATTGGTCCCCTTATTTGCAGAAGGATATATTGGCCTTGGAGGGAGTGCAGAGAAGGTTCACCAGGTTGATACCAGAGATGAGGGGTGTTGATTATGAGGAGAGACTGAGCAGATTGGGTTTGTACTCGTTGGAATGTAGAAGGCTGAGGGGGGATCTTATAGAGACCTATAAGATAATGAAGGGGCTGGATAGGATAGAGGTGGAGAGATTCTTTCCACTTAGAAAGGAAGCTAGAACTAGAGGGCACAGCCTCAAAATAAAGAGGGGTCAGTTTAGGACAGAGTTGAGGAGGAACTTCTTCTCTCAGAGGGTGGTGAATCTCTGGAATTCTCTGCCCACTGAAGTGGTGGAGGCTACCTCATTGAATATGTTTAAATCACGGATGGATGGATTCCTGATCGGTAAGGGAATTAGGGGTTTTAGGGATTAGGCGGGTAAGTGGAACTGATCCACTTCAGATCAGCCATGATCTTATTGAATGGCGGGGCAGGCTCGAGGGGCTAGATGGCCTACTCCTGCTCCTATTTCTTATGTTCTTATGCCTGTCCATTCATGTGTGTATATGTTCACCAGCAAGTCCCCAAATATATGAATCCATGTACTCATCTAAATGTAAATATATTGAGTAGTTATGAATGTGTACTCAGACTCATCAATTAAGTAATAGGGGATAACTGTTGGAAAATAATGGCCCATTCATAGTTCAACTCTTGGTCTTCAGCTCGAATTGCTGGACGACTTTTATCAATTAAATAAGCAGCTTTCTCCTAAACCTGCTCTTAAAATGTTTTTCAGAACAAGTAGTACGATTATGTTTAATACTTTTCACTATCTTTCCTTTTTCATGCCATTTGTAGCCCTCATGCGGCAGATGCATGGGAATACCATCAAGTTCCACATCATCCTGACTTGGAACTATATCACCATTCCTTCACTGTGACTGAATGTACCTACACCATATGACAAAGACACACTCCCAGATTCTCCCTTTTCAGTTTCTATTTGTGTCCTCCAATGTTTTTACCTGTGAGATAGGTGTTGTGCGATGAGTTGATGAAGTAATGTGACAAAGGCTGCGTCATGTCCTGATGTACCGTCAGCCTGTCTGGGAATATCAGGTTGTTCTCTGGACCAGACAAATACCAGATCAGCCCCTCGGGAGATATGTGACCTGTGAAAGAACCAAAAGAGTTATTACACCAGGGATTGAGCTGAGGGAAAGAGCAGCTAGTGAGCCTGAACCAGAGACACTGTTAACTGTTCAATCCAAGAGAATTTACGCAAAAATTGTCCAGATTCAACTGTAAAAAGACAGATTAAGGTCATTGAGCAGGTGTTTATGAATGGTTGCTTACAGAAAACCTCATACCTCTCTATTAGGGTCTGTTGTTCCCCTTCCTACCTCTTATAGTCCTTTCATCCCTCTTCCAATCCCTCTCATTCCCATATATCCCTCTATGACGGTTTGAATTTACAGAGCATCTTTATTGTAATAAAATGTCCATAGCACTTTCCAAGTATCGTTCTTCTTCATTTCCCTCCCTGCAGGCAAGTCCTTGGCGATTATTTGCCAAACCATGACTAAGTGTTTTGTTACCTCTTGATTCTACGGTGAGGAGGCTGGCCTGGAGCCTGCCTGATCTAGGATCGAACCATGTGATCCACATGCTAGCCATCTAGCCAATTGAGATAACCGGTTCCCTTTAACAGCAAAGTTTGACACAGAGCCACTTATGTAGCATTGGGCTGGATTTTATACTCCCCTACTAGCAGGTTTGAAGTGAAGTGGTACATAAAATGTAGTGTGTGACCTTCCTGCCAGTGATCTACCTGCCTTCAACTTGTCTGAAATTTTGCAGGAGCGGGGAAGGCACTCGGCAGCCTTCTGGCTCTTGGACTTATTAAACTGCTTAAGTGGCTGATTAATGGCCACTTAAGGACCTTATTCCACCTTTGCTGGTACCTTACCCTAGGCAAGGGAGGCTCACCTCTTGCTGAAAGTCCAGAAGCTTTAGCTGACTGGGCTGGTATTGGACACGGTGGTGGGATCCTTTTTGGGGGTCCTCTGGCCAATCAGAAGCACGTCAGCCCTGTCCCCCAGCCTCAACCCTCCTCTCAGCTTCTTGAACCCAGCCCCACACTTGCCCAACACATCCATGCTGACATCTCTCAATCCTGGACTTTGTTGGGCTCCTCAGCATAATGTGACTGCCTGCAATCATAGCAGTGGTCATCACTCCCTGCTGGTGCAGCTGGTACTGCAGAGTTGCCAGCCATTCAATTAACCAGCATCTTTCAAAGGCAAGACTTTCTCCTGAGCAAAGGTTGTAAGCCTTGCCTTAATGCAGTTGGCATTGCTCCCAATGTTAAATGCTGCAGGGCAGCCTTCGGGGGTGGGAGGAGCGGTGTTGGTGGGAACTGTGGCTCCCATAAAATCCAGCCCATTAGATCAGATGAAGGTCAATGAGGTAGGTTTTAAGGAGTCTCTTAAAGGAGAAAAGCGGGGTAGAGAGGCAAAGAGGTTAAGGGAGGGAATTCCTGAGCTTATGGCTGAGGATGCTGAAGACATGGCCAATGATGGAGTGATTAAATTCAGGAATACTCAAAAGGTCAGAATTGCAGAGATCACAGTGAGCTGTCGCACTGGAAGAGGTTACTGAGGTAGGAAGGGGCAAGGCCACAGAGGGATTTGAGAACAAGGCAGAGAATTTATAAATCAAGGTGCTGCTTAACCAGAAGCCAATATAAGTCAGTGAGCACAGTTGTGAATGGTGAATGGGACTTTGTGTAAGTTAGAATATGGACAGCAGAGTTTTGAATGGCCTCAAGTTTATGGATGGTTGAATGTAGAAACCAGGGGTGCATTGGAATAGTCAAGTGAGGAAATAAAGATGTGAATGAAGGTTTCAGCAGCAGATAAGCTAAGACAGGTGTCAGTATAAGGGCTAATCCTACATGTTGGCTGCTGGTTTGTTTCGAACCATGAAATGCAACCCAGTTTCACCAGATCCCGGCCTCACTAGGTATTGGCCTCATCAGATCTCAGATTCACCCAATCCCAGTTTCACCAGATCCCAATCACCAGACCCAAAACAAACCAAACCAGATCCCTGCCTCACCAGACCTCATCAAATCCTGGATTCACAGATCCCAGTCTCACCCTGACTTTGGTGGTTAGTGATATGAAATGGGACCTGGCTAAAATCTCTCTCTAAACACAGAAGCACCATTGTCACCATAGCTGCAGCTTTCCAGAAATCAAGAACAGGTACATCATCCAATACCTAAAAAAATCTGTTCAGCAAACCCTCAATACAGAAACCAGTGACACAAAGCTCAGAAAGAAATGCTAAGCTTGTTTAACACTGTGACACAAGTGACATAACACTGAAATTAAAATGGATGGAGCCAGTTCTAAAGGAGAAGGAGGAGGAAATGGATGAACTGTGGGAGAGTTTTCATTCCGATTCAGTGATCAGCTTAACTGGACTCAGTGAAGGTACCTGAATAGAACAGATTTTCCACCCTATGTTAATGAATACATGAACAGAACTAACCTTTGTGAGAATTAATTTTGGCAGGTTCATATTCCTCAATTAAGTTCTGGATTTGCTCAGGCTGCACTGGTTTAAAAAGAAACTCACTGAGCCGAGCATCTCTCTGTATCTTGTTTATAAATGTAGACATCTGTTGTCGAGTTAAGTATGGCTTTAGCAGAACATCGCTGAAAAAGAGAACATCTGTAAATTCAACCTACTGTTCCACAAGCTTGAAACTTCACAGGACATATAAATTCTTATCCATCTCGCACTACCCACCCATTTAATCTCCTCCCACAGCCCACGTGCTCTAACCTAACATGGTCTTGGCTGGCCCATTTAATCTCCTCCCACAGCCCATGCACACTCTTCCCTCCATCTCTCAGCCCAGTCAGTCCACTCAGATTCACTGAGTCAGATTCATTGAGTAATTAAGGAAGAGGAATAGATGGGTGGAGAGTTCTGCCTCCTTCAGTCTTGTTTCCACTGGGCAGGGAGTCACAGTGAGAGAGTCTCTGTGTGCCTTGTTATCCTCTCCCACTGAGAGACACTGCTTCTAGAGGGCAGCATCTCATCTGGGCCTCCGTCCTGAAACACAGTGGGGCAGGTAAAACCATACCATAAACAAACAATAGAAACAGGGGAAGGTGCAGTTAAGGAGTGGGTCTTGGTTAATGCAGAAATAGAAACTGGACAAAGTTGCAGAAGTCATATTTTAAAATGCGTCTCACAGCAAATCGAAGATCTCGTTAACCTCAGGCCTCGAGCACAGGTGGGTCAGAAACTGTCTGAAGATTAATTCAGTGAAATCTTCTGGATTGATCAAATCAGTCTGTATGAAGATAGTAAGAAAACAACATTCATTAACTGGGTTTGGTTAGGGGACATGGCAGGTCTGGTATTGTACTCCTGGGAGAATGGCTCTACTTATTTGGGAACGCTGAGATTTCCAGAAATTGTAACATCTGGGTTGGTTGTAATCTCTGGAAGGGGGAGGGGTGTGATATCAGAGAAGACTGTAATCTATGTTTTTGGAGGCTAGGTTGTAATCTCGGGGAGAATGCTGTAATATTTGAGAAGACTGAAATCTCTGTGGGTCTGCAGTCTCTGGACTAGGAGGCTATAATCTCTGGAAGGCTAGAAGTGTCTAGAAGAGCTGTAATCTCCAGGGAAGACTGTAATCTCTATTGTTCTGCAATCTCTGAGTGAACTGGGAGGCTGTAATCTTTGAGGAGGCTGACTCTCATCCCTGTAATATCTGGGAGGACTGTAAAGGGGAGACAGAAAGCAGGAAAATATAGGCCAATTAGCCTAATATCTGTCATACGGAAAATGCAAGAATCCATATTAAGGATGTAATAGCAGTACATTTAGAAAATCATAAACTTTGCAACAGGTAGACTTTAAACCCTCTCAGATTTAAATAATCTGACTCAGATTGCTGGTAAAAGCAATGCCTGATCTCAGACTAGAGGGATGGTGTGTTGTATTCCTACAGAACTGCAGAGTCACTTATATGTGGCAAATTTTGATAATGGTTTCACTTTCACACCAGTCTTTTTGTTCTGCTGAATGTGGAAGGGTTGAGGCTTGTATTCTGCTGGGTGAAATCTTCTAAACCATGCTGCTCTCCTTCACTTCGACATAAGCATACCAATCATATACAAGGATTGGTAAAAGAATAATGTAGAATCAACATGGTTTTGTGAAAGGGAAATTTTAGGGATAAGTTAACAAAAAATGTGGATAAAGGAGAACTTGTGGATGTGGTGTACTTGGATTTCCAAAAGCTGTTTGATAAGGTGCCACATCAAAGATTAATACCTGAAATAAGAGCACAGGGTGCAAATCATGTTATGATGATATGCACCTTGAAAGAAACATACCTTAAAGTGTTGTCAATTATTACCCACCTGACACAGAATATGGATATGATATATTAGCCCCATGGCTGGTAGTCAGTTTGTCAGATACAGGAGTAGACATCATAGTCTTCCAGTCCAATTAACTCTATATACAGTCTTATCTTCAAATAAAGAACCCACATTATTCTTTTACCAATCCTTGTATATGATTGGTATGCTTATGTCGAAGTGAAGGAGAGCAGCATGGTTTAGAAGATTTCACCCAGCAGAATACAAGCCTCAACCCTTCCACATTCAGCAGAACAAAAAGACTGGTGTGAAAGTGAAACCATTATCAAAATTTGCCACATATAAGTGACTCTGCAGTTCTGTAGGAATACAACACACCATCCCTCTAGTCTGAGATCAGGCATTGCTTTTACCAGCAATCTGAGTCAGATTATTTAAATCTGAGAGGGTTTAAAGTCTACCTGTTGCAAAGTTTAAGCAGGAACAGAAATTAAACAGGAGACTCCAGGTGCTCTTGTTTTGAGCAGAACTCCACAGACAGAAGAATTCATTACGACTTATTGTCCCTACATGAAGTCTGGGGAAGCCAATCCATCCAGTAACAGCAAGAAGAAACCTCTAAAAAAAAACCTTTTCACTAGTTGCTTTCATTTTTGAAGCCCTTAGCTATTTTCCCACCTAAATCACTGCTTTGTGAGCTGAGCAGAGAAAATGACCAGGGAAAATTCAGAAATAGCTCAACAAAAGCATCATTGCAGTCGAACCTAAGCCCACCTAAGGCAGTGGCCACTAAAGGTACTGCAACTCAGAGATAAATTAACTCTAAAATAGTTGGAAGAAACTTGCATAGCTGTCAAAAGCATTAAAAATCTTTCTGAAAGCTAAAAACTTTTCGCCACCAGACAATTTTCATTACTCAATTTCATGATGTCCCAAATCACTTTACAACTAATTAAGTACTTTGAGTTTTTTTTAATTAATAATTTGTGGGGCATGGGCATCGCTGGCTGGCCAGCACTTGTTGACCATCCCTTTGAGGGCAGTTGAGAGTCAACCACATTGCTGTGGCTCTGGAGTCACATGTAGGCCAGTGCAGGTAAGACAGATTTCTGTCCCTAAAGGACATTAGTGATTCAGATTGTTTTTTCCGACAATGCTTTCATGGTCATCAGTAGAAATAGAAACCATAGAAACCCTACGGTGCAGAAAGAGGCCATTCAGCTCATCGAGTCTGCACCAACAACAATCCCACCTAAGCCCTATCCCCGTGACCCCACATGTTTACCCCGCTAATCCCTCTAACCTATGCATCCCAGGACACTAAGGGGCAATTTAGTATGGCCAAAGCACCTAACCCACACATCTTTGGACTGTGACACTGCGTGAGGAGACCTGGCCTCCTCTCCCTTCAGCCCATCTCTTCCTCCTCAGCCCATGCTCATGTGCTGAACCTTAAGGGAGGCAGGGACATCAGTGAGGCCTTAATTCAACACTCCTTCAGCTTGGCATCCAAGGCTTGGCCTCCATCTCAATGCAAGGGTGTCACATCCTTTGCACACATTACTGTGCCTGTGTAGGCTTCCCCCATGTCTGTGTGGGTTTCCTCAGGGTGCTCCAGTTTTCTCCCACAGTCTGAAAGACATGCTGGTTAGGTGCATTGGCCATGTTAAGTTCTCCCTCAGTGTACCCAAACAGGCGCCGGAAGATGAAATATGAGTGTAAGCTAGCTAGTAATATAAAAGAAGATAGGAAAAGATTTTTTTTCTATATAAAAGGGAAGAGAGAGGCAAAAATAGCCATTGGACCACTGGAAAATGAAGCTGGAGAAGTAATAATAGGAAACAAAGCAATGGCAGAGGAACTGACTAGTTATTTTACATCAGTCTTCATGGTGGAAGACACCAGTAGGATGCCAGAGCTCCAGGAGAGTCAGGGGGCACAGGTGGGTGTAGTGGCCATCATGAAGGAGAAGGTTCTGGGGAAACTGAAAGGTCTGAAGATGGATGAATCACTTGAACTCCAGGGTTCTAAAACATATAGCTGAGGAAACTATGGAGGCATTGGTGGTGATATTTCAGGAATCACTGGAGGCAAGGAGGGTACCAGAGGACTGGAAAGTGGCTAATGTAACACTGCTGTTTAAGAAAGGGGGGAGGCAGCAGAAGGGAAATTATAGGCCCGTTAGCCTGACTTCGGTCATTGGCAAGATTTTACAGTCCATTATTAAAGATGAGATCGCAGAATACTTGGAAGTGCATGATAAAGTAGGACTGAGTCAGCATGGCTTTGTCAAGGGGAGGTCATGTCTGACAAATCTTTTAGAGTTCTTTGAGGAGGTAACAAGGAAGTTAGATAAAGGAGAACCAGTGGCCCGCAAGGCATCATGGTAAAAGTCATTAGGGCAAAGTCATAGTTCAAGAGAATATTTGGACCTTGAAAATATGAAAGTTTTCTCAGTAAAGTTTTGGATGGGAGAACATTTCATCATAGAATCCCTACAGTGCAAAAGGAGGCCATTCGGCCCATCAAGTCTGCACCGACCACAATCCCACCCCAAGTCCTATTCCCCTAGCCCCACATATTTACCCTGCTAATCTCCTGACACTTGGGTCAATTTAGCATGGCCAATCAACCTGACTCGCACATCTTTGGACTGTAGGAGGAAACTGGAGCACCCAGAGGAAACTCACACAGACACAGGGAGAATGTGCAAACTCCACACAGACAGGACCCGAGGCCGGAATTGAACCTGGGTCTCTGGCGCTGTGAGGTAGCAGTGCTAACCACTGTGCCACCCCTAGAACACCTAATTTAGAACACCTAATCATGAATAGGCTTTATTCATTGTCCGGACGAGATAGACTGGTGCCCAGACATGGTACATGGTGTCACAAGTTAGTCTGGTTTGACAGTGACCTTTACGGGAACCTGTGAAAACGTTCATTTGAACTCTGGGCTGAGCGTCTTAGGCTACTAGGCAACCAGGTTGCCAAGGAGTCAACTTCTGGATTTCACGGACTAATGAAATACCATTATGCTGAGGGGTGGAATTCGATTGGCTAAAGTACTTGACATGTATTATTGTTGATTTGTGTATCCTGAAGATGATTGATTTGAAGCCATTGAAAAGCGGGAACGATTGATAAGAAAAAACTATAATTGATCTGTTTTTGAGTGTATATGTTAGATTCATCAGAGAGCTTCTGCTGCTCTATGTCAGAGTTACTTAACCCTTTGATGCCTGTTGGTTTAAATAAAGTTAGGTCTATATACAGAGATACCTGCCTTGTGAGTCTTGAATTGTCTAAACTTTGGCTAGTATCGGTCACCTCAGGTACCCCACTACAGCGACCTTACCAGAATTTGGCAAAGCATTAGTTCTGGTGAGAAAACTGGTGTGAAACTCTCCAGCTTCACTGGTCTGTTTTCTCTCCAGATCTCGTAACTTTAACATCTAAAATAAAAGTGGGCGTGATTTGCACCTTCACTCTGGCAGCAGGGGACTCTTAGAGCAGGGAACTGGCTCCATCGAGATCAGGGTGCTATATTCATTACAATTAAAGATTTCTATGCTTTCCCCCCTCCCCCCATCATGGAGCTATCTGGGGCCTTTCCTCCACCACGGAGCTACCTGGGGCCTCCCATCCTCCCGAGTCATCCCCGGCACCCCATTTCCACATCCCTCAACCTGTGATATTACCCAGTTACCCATTCCCCCTCCCAGATCATCACCAGCCTCCTCCTCCCCTCCCCATCCCCGATCATCGTTGGCATTCCCATCCCCTCTTCCCCTCCGATCATCGCCATTATCATCATCCATTATCACCATTATTACCAATGTGCAATCCCCCTCCCCCCACCACCACAAACAGTAGAGACCTTGCCCATGGGTATCCCCCAGGGCCCGCCCCAGCAATGCCCCCTGGCATTACAACTGAGCATCACTCTGAAAACTTAAGCAGCCACTGTCAAAGATCACTACAAAAAAGACTGGTTGGAAAGGAAACCACTGATATCTTTCAGAGATTTGTACTTTCATTGCTCTGTTGAAATACACAAGGACACAATATCATTTTATTTTGCTTTCTTGTCGATAATTTGATTCTTTAAAAGTTAAACCCTTGGTTTAGAAAAAAAAGGGATGTTGTGATATGATCATAGAATCCTGCAGCGCAGAAGGAAGCCATTTGGCCCATCGAGTCTGCACCGACCACAATCCCACCCAGGCTCTATCCCTATAACCCCATGCATTTACCTTAGCTAGTCTCCCTAACACTAAGGGGCAATTTAGCATGGCCAATCCACCTAACCTGCACATCTTTGGACTGTGGGAGGAAACGAGAGCACCCGGAGGAAACCCACACAGAAACGGGGAGAATGTGCAAACTCCACACAGACAGTGACCGAAGCCGGGAATCGAACCCAGGTCCCTGATGCTGTGAGGCAGCAGTGCTAACCACTGTGCCACCATGCCGCCCCACCACTGTGCCACCGCGCCGCCCCGCCACTGTGTTGCCCCATTTGACATGCATTTTTAAGGGGACATGTCTTAAACTGCATTACCCACCTGATACAGGATATGATGCATTAATTTCATGGATTGTAGTCATTGGGCAAGCAGCAGGAGTAGACATCTGTACTGTATTTCATTCCCCAGTCCAGTTAACTCTATCTATATATCTTATCTTCAAATAAAGAACTCACATTATTGCTTCACCAATCCTCGTGTATGACTGATACGTTCATATCGACAACAAGAACATCATCAAACAGCGTAGGGGTCACATATTAGCACAGATAGAGGACTGGTTGGCTGACAGGAAGCTGAGATAGGGATAAATGGGTCATTTTTGGGTTGGCAAGCTGTAACTAGTGGTGTGCCACAGGGATCAGTGTAGGGGCCTCAACTATTTACAATTTATATCAGTGACTTGGATGAAGGGACTAAATATATGGGGGGGGGGGGGGGGGGGGGGGGGGAAATTTTACCAAAAAATAGCAGAGTGTTGTCTCTGGCAAGAAAACCGGAATATTTCTCTCGAGATCTTACCACACTCTACTTAAGGGGATGTGTTCATCATCATCATGTGAGGATTGGGGGCTAAACTCACCAACTAAACCTGGCTGAACTGAGATGAGGACGCCATATTTAAAGGGCACCCCGATCATAACCTGAATAAACCATCTCCCGAGTCCAGCAGTTCAGAGGTTCACTCAACTGATTCCTGGATTATTTTATGAGAAAAGGTTGACAGGTTGGGCTGATACCCATTGGAATTTAAAAGAATGAGAAGCGCTCTGATTGAAAGATATGAGGCAGGAAGGGTTTGACAGGGTGGATGCTGAGACAATGTTTCTCTCTTGTTGAAGAGTCTAGAAACAGGGGACAATGTCTAATAATTAGGGGCTTCCCATTTAAGACTGAGATGAGTAGAATAGTTTTTTGTCTCAGAGGATCACTTTCATGTGGAATTCTTTTTCTCAGAGAACAGTGTAGGCTCTGTCATTAAACATATTCAAGGCTGAGTTAGTTAGATTTTTGATAGATGAGGGAGTCAAGAGTTATAGGGTCAGACAGGAAAGTGAAGTTGAGACCGCAGTCAGATCAGGCATGGCGGAGCAGGCTTGAATGACTCCTAGTTCTTATGTTTTGCAGTGGGAGGCTGTAATCTTCAGGGGATTGCAATCTCCAGGTAGTCTGTAAAACTCTGGGGTTTCATTTCTGAATGGACTGTAGCCTCTGGGGGTGCTGTAAACTCTGGGGGTTCTGTAATTTCTGGTGGAGGGGAACATCTGTAATCTCAAAGGGAACAGTAATCTCGGAAGGTCTGTAATCTCTGTGGAATTATAATCTTGGATGAGGGTTGAGGCCATACTGTAATCTCCAGGAGTCTGTAATCTCTGGAGGGACTGAAATCTTGGATGTGGGTTGAGGACGAACTGTAATCCCTGGGGAGTCTGTAATCTCTGGAGGAACTGTAATCCTGCATGTTGAGGACGAATAATCTCTAGAACAAGGTGCGAGTGTGCCGTGGTCGCCGCCATTCCCGCGCCCTTGCATCAAGCCACCCTTCAAGCTCCAACCATTTCTTTCAGCTCCCGCTCGACTGCAACATTCAAAATCCATTCCCCTCCCAACAGCCGTTGGCCTCGAGCCGCTTCTCTCCCTCTTTTAGAGCAAAACAAATAAATTAACTCAAATGAACTCAGGGGCAAAGTAAAAAGGGCAGCTCCCCAAAAGGAGGGGGAACAGCCCGAACAGAACCAAAGTACGAAGGAAACTTAAAACATTAAATCATAATGTGGTTATCGGGGTCTATAATGCACTCCAGCCCCTGTGGTGCCCAACGGGCGTGGAAGGCGTCAACTGCGCCCGTGGACACCACATGTTCCCTCTCCAGAAACACCTGGCCGCGAAAGTAGCTGCGGTAGAGGGGCAGACAGTCAGGATGGACGACCCCATCGATCGCCCGCTGCCTGGACCGGTAAATGGCGCGTCTCGCCAGGCCCAGGAGCAGGTTCACAAGGAGGTCGCCATCCCGACCCGGCCCTCTCCGCGCCAGGTGTCCGTAGATCAGGAGCGTGGGACTGAAGTGCAAACAAAACATTAATAAAAGGTTTTTCAGGAAAACAAAAAAGGAGTGCAACCTAAGACACAAAACATAGACATGGTCCATGGACTCCACAAGGTCACAGAAGGGGCAAGCTTGGGAGCCCGTGAGCCTATATAACTTAGGGTTGTGCGGAACTGTGCAACACCCTCCATCCCAAGATAATTGGGGGAGATCCCTCCGTAGAGGGACCTCCACTGGGGACCTCCGCCACCCGGCGGCAACAAGGCCCGCCAAGGTGTATCTGGGCAACAGGCGAGGATGCGGTAGTGGAAGGTGTGCAGCAGCAGTCCGTACAGGAAATGCCTCCACGCGGTGGAAAAAGGCACGGAGGACATTTCCGTGAGGCGGGCACATGCTGCGGGGCACCTGACCCGGGAGGGGGGGGGGGGGGGGGGGGGGGGGGGAGGCGGGGGGGGGGTCTAGGCTTTGGGTCAATGTGGAATTCCGTCCGAGCAGGGGAACGCTCGGGCAGGATCCCGCTGCACACCTGCGCCGCCTCGAGACTGCGTGTGCACTCGGGGCCGAGCACGACCGTCCTAAGGTCTTGGATGACTTTGGCCGTGCGCCGGACAGCCACCCCCGCGCGCTCAGCCAGCACGTGGGGGCTTATCCAGCCTGCTCCTCCATCATCCAGCACGTCCCTGATCCTGGTCACCCCGGCGTCCACAGCCCCCCTCTCCGCCAGCCACCTGAAGTTATGCAGCTGGAGGAGCGGATTCCTGAGCAGCGGCTCTCGCACGAGAGCAGCTACTCCTGACGGGGGAGAGCTGCGTTGCGAGGCGACCGTGTTCCAGACAGTGAGAAGGTCCTGGTAAAAGACGGGCAACGCCTGCAAGGAGGTCGGAATGCGCCCCAGATTTATATGCAGGAGCTGCACGTCATAATTCAGGCTGTGCAACTGGCGGAAGAAATACGTCGCCAGGGCACACCATTGTGGAGAAGGCTCAATGTAAAGGTATCTCTGCAGGATCTGGAGGCGGAAGGTCGCTACCCGTGTGCGAAGGCACACGAGACCTTGACCGCCCTCTGCAAGCGGGAAATGCAGAACTGCAGCAGAGACCCAGTGCAGTCGGCTGTCCCAGAAGACCCCCACGAGGGTTTTCTGGATATTGGCGACAAAGCCAGGGGGAGGGGTCAAAGTGACCAGCCGGTACCACAACATGGGGGCGAGCAGCTGGTTTATGATGAGAACTCGCGCCCTGTAGGACAGCACTTGGAGCAATCCTGTCCAGCGACTCAGGCGAGCGGAGACTTTGGCCTCCAGCTCCTGCCAGTTCATCGGCCAGGATTCCTCGGCTGGGCAGAGATGGGCCCCCAAGTAGAGGAGGTTGGTCCTGCTCCAGGTGAAAAGCCTGAGCTCCTCCGTAAGGGGGTCCGTCTCCCACGGACCGACCAGGAGTCCGGAGCACTTGGCCCAGTTGATCCTGGCGGAGGACACGGCGGAATACACCGCCTGGCATTCTCACATCCTCCGCAGGTCAGCTGGGTCCGTGAACATGAGGAGCACGTCATCGGCGTAAGCCGACAGGACCACCCCTATGTCCGGATCGCGTAGAGCCAAACCCAACAACCTCCTCCACAAGAGGCGCAGGAATGGCTCCTCGCATATAGAATACAGTTGGCCGGACAAGGGGCAGCCCTGCCGTACTCCTCTCCCAAAGCGAAGGGGCGCTATCAGGGACCCGTTAACCTTAATTGGACACTCTGCGGCAGAGTACAGTAATCGGATCCGGGCAACGAAATGCATCCCAAACCCGAGTGCCCGCAGAGTCCCAAGTAGTTCTTTAAAGGGACGTCTTGATAAGGACATGAATGAGATGGGAATAGAGGGATATAGTCCCCGGAAGCGTAGGGGGTTTTAGTTAAGTCGGGCAGCATGGTCGGTGCAGGCTTGGAGGGCCGAAGGGCCTGTTCCTGTGCTGTAATTTTCTTTGTTCTTTGTTCTTAAATACTCGTGCTCCACCCTGTCGAACGCCTTCTCCTGAGAGCCGCTTCTCTCTCCTCTCGTATCGCAACAATCACTGGACAACAGAGACTACCGGGCAGTTCATATGACGCAGTGGTTGCTGTGGTTTTGGTGGGTTCAGAGGTGCGTTTGCGCCCTGGTTGAGCCCGCGGACAGGCTTTGACATGTGCTTGATCACCGGCTGCCATTAGAAAGTGATGTCGTTTATGGCGGACATTTCACCCCAAAGATTTCACTAGAATCGCGTTTTCAAAAGCAACATGAACAATGTAAATTTGTGCGGTGAACGAATTATCCCATGGTCAATATGACATGGGCTCTCTTTCAAGAATTAAATGATATGCTATGAGGAAAGAAGTGGGCAATTCAGAAACTGTTCCAGCGGAACGCGTAGTTGGGTGAGGAAATATATACACCCGTATTTATTCTAATATCTTTTAACTACTCGTTTACGCACATATGTATGGCGATGGCAAAGAACCAAATACTTTCCAAACAATAAACACTAAATCGCACAAGACACTTTAATTTAGCGTCATTATATCTAGCTTATCATACTGTGTACAAAGAACCACACAGAAAACAATCTTTGTGAAGTACGTAGTCATTATCTAATATTAAATATATTGCGGACCATTTGGCACACAGCAGGGATATGTGACAGAGTGTAATACAAAATGATGCCAATTCAAACCATTGCCAGAATTCTACTATCCCACCCGCTCCACCCATCGGAGCGGGCGAGGGGTGGACAACAGAAATGTCAGCTGACCGTGGGCAGGAATTTCCGGTCCCACTCGAGCGAGGCTGTAAAATGTGATTTTGATTTGATTTGATTTGATTTATTATTGTCACATGTATTAACATACAGTGAAAAGTCTTGTTTCTTGTGCGCTTCTTGTGTTGTTGAAGGAGAGCAGATAAATGATACGATTCTCATTAAGGACTGAAATCAAATTCACATCTCACAATTACAAGCGTGTACGATGCATTACAATGATCTAATGTTGCTGTTTCGATTTGCCATTTAACTTGGTAAATGCAAGAAAGTTAATTTTCATATAGTGTGGGCTCCAGTTATATTACAGTGCAACCAGTTTTTTCTGTTTTCTGGTTGGCATTGATTGGTATATCTTCATGTTTAATACCAATTAGCATTTTAACTGTAATTCTTGTTGCGCTGAAGTTTGAATTAAACTGAAGTTCAGTCCAAATGCGGATTTAAACTGAGCACACAGAATGAATGGCCGCGCAATGAGGAAACACTTTCTTGCGGATTGCTGAATTGTGGCGCACCCTATGCCCCGCCCCTTGGGCTATGTCGGTTTGCTACTACATTGTGGGGCTTTTATGAGCAATCAATTTAGCTGAAAAATAGTGGGTGTGCCCCAGAATTGTTTGTCTCATTGAAGTGTGCCGTGTTACTGAAAAGGTTGGGAGCCACTGCAGTAGGCGTCTGTAATCTCTTGCGGGACTAATCTCGGAGTAAGGTACTGTAATTTCTGGGGGTTTGTAAACTCCCAGAGTTACTGTGATCTTGGAGGGGGGTTGGGGATGAACTGTAATCTCCTGGGGGTTGCTGTTATCTGCAGTGCAGAAGGTTGTTATCTCCAGAGTTGTGGGGATCTCCTTGCTTCAGGGCTGCTGTGTTGAATCCCAGGAGGTTATTTTTTTCGCAGTTTAGGTGAAGGACTTAGGTAGAACTGACACTCACCTTGAGACTGGGGAGGTGACTGGCAACAAGCGCTGCCTCTACTCGCTTCCGGTCAGCTGGAAACATCTGGTAAATGCTGCAGACACAAACATCATGAGGAGAAAGAACATCTTTAACTCCAAAGTTACTTATTGTAAGACCAGTTTACTGCCGATGAGTTAATTAAATATCAGGATTTATGGCAATGTTCATTTATCAGTCAGATAGGAATTATTTTATATATTTTTTACATCTGCACTTTTATAAATCAGAAATTAATGGGTTTTTTCAAATTCTCAACATACTTTTTGACTGGAATCCGTCGCTCTTCATTCACAAACAGTTTTATCTTTGTGAACCTGTGGAATAAAATGATAAAATTTATCAGCGTTCTTGTTTATCCGGGGTTTTCAACAACCACAACAGTATCTATTTAATGACCACTTAAGGGCCGCATCCCGCCATTGCTGCAAACAGATCTGTCATCATGCATGACAGGTATGGCCAGCTTGTCACGTACAGGGGGAGGACCCCAATCTAAGACACTCAGTGCCAGACTAAGGGGTCGGAACATTGGGATGGGGGCGAGGGGGGGCGGGGGGGGGATGGTTCTGGTGAGAGCCATCTCCTGCCCTTCCTGCTGACCTCCTTGCACTCCTCACCTTGCAACTGCCCCCCCCCCCCCATTATGAAACCCCACTCCCCCTACATTGTTGACCTGTGGCCTGAGTTGTTTCACAGTCCTGGAACTCTGATGTCTGTCCTCCTGGCAGCACAGTAAGAAGTTTAACAACACCAGGTTAAAGTCCAACAGGTTTATTTGGTAGCAAAAGCCACACAAGGTTTTGGAGCTCTAAGCCCCTTCTTCAGGTGAGTGGGAATTCTGTTCACAAACAGGGCATATAAAGACGCAAACTCAATTTACATGAATAATGGTTGGAATGCGAATACTTACAGCTAATCAAGTCTTTAAGATATAAATAATGTGAATGGAGAGAGCATCAAGACAGGCTAAAGAGATGTGTATTGTCTCCAGACAGTGAGACTCTGCAGGTCCAGGCAAGCTGCCTCCTGGCAGCAGACATGCCTCAGTGGCACTGCTGAGCACAAGAGCCTCTGGCCTCTGAATTGCTGGCAGCTCTCGGTAAGTGAGATTTCTTCCATGGAAAGGCCTGCCACTGACCATGTCACTGCCTGATTCAGCGGCAGTGAGATCCCTGGTGCCTCAACAAGATTGTGATAAGGCACATGTGAGCAGGAAGCGGGGTAGGGCCAACAGGCATACATTGCTTCACATATAAGGACAGCAGTCTTCATCAATGCCTGTCTGTGAGAAGTTTTACTAAACTGCCTGGAAATGGCAGAGTCACATTACTTTGGCAAACCAGTCAGTTAGGTAGTTACAAAACCCAAACATCCCCCTTTTCATATAAAAAAATACAAACATCTCCTTTTTTCTAGCAACCAAAAGACACATTTGCATGGACAATCCTGTGTGACTGAGTTACCCAAGTTACCCATTATATACCCACTGTTCTCATGCACTAACAACTGTTTGTTTTAATAATCTTTGTACAGACATTGCACATATTAGGCGGAATTTTCTCAGGAAAAGTCTACATGTTGACGGGGTGTTTTCTTGCCTGTTTTTCCAGCGAATTAAGTTACGTGAGTTTACGGCCCTTTGAGGCTGCAATCTGATTCACATCAATGAGGGGAGGAGCAGAGCTTCTTCACGCAGGGAGGCCAATAGCAGTGTACACAGTATATTGGCAGATCAGTCAGAAACAACCCCCTGTCCACGGACATCGCCCCCCTCATGGGTCCTCCACTGATCCCCACCCTCCCCACCCCCCCGATCGCTGGCCTCCTGATTGCCAGCTCCAAACCCTGAGCACTGCCACCCCCACCCCCAGATCAGAGGCCCCAACTCTCAATTACTGGCCCTGATCACGCCCCCCCCCCCCCCCAATCGCCAGCTTCAACCCTCGATCGGCTGCCCCAAACCCCGATCACTGACCCCCAACTCCTGATCGCTAACCCTCCCTGATCGGTGGCCCCAACCCTTGATCGGTGACCCCATCAACCAGCCCCACCCCCAATGCAGTGTTCCTCCCTTCCCTTCCCTTCTACCGTACTCTCTCCGCCTCCCCCACCTGGCTCCGCCCTGTCAGTTCCCACCACATCCAGCCCTGCTTCCTCAGGCCCCACCCCTCTGGCACTGCCAGTTGCTCAGTGGGCATTGCCAGCCTGGGACCAAGGGGAACTGCCCGATCCTGCCCCCGACTACCTGGGAGCTTCAGTGGCCTTCGATCCCACCAGCGAGACCATCACATCTGGTCCTAGTTGGTGGGGACCATCTGTGATCCTCTGAGGATCTCCACTGGTGAGGTCCAAAAGCTAAATGAACCTGGATTATTACATCCCGGGCTCACTAATAACATTAAAATGAGCTTCTAATATTTAAATCAGCCTTACGCCCTTCCCGGGGCTGGCAAGAAATTGGACACAAGCCTGATTTTTTGCTTCTTGCTCATATTTCCCGCCCTGCTACGCTACTCGTTTAGTGCAACTAGGTGGAAAAATCGTCTTTAAACTTCCATCTTAATCGAACGCATTGACATCGATGTTCGTCAAGGTGATGGTTCTTGTCTAAAGAGTGATGCTCCCATGGCCCTTGTTACTTTGGTGACTTGTTATTCCATTGTAGCTCTTGGGAACAAGTGGATCTCGAGGATTGGTGATAGTTTTGTGCTCAGTACAGCTGGTGAGATTCTTTCTCCCTGACCAGTTGTTGCTGTGAAGGAACAGCTTTGCTAGTTGCTTGGATATGCCTGTGGTTACCCCGCATATTTGGTAGCTCACTTCCATTGCGTATGACTGAAGTGACAATTATCTCGACACATGCCAAGTTACCACATGTGCTGACTCCTGTTGAGAGCATTGATCAATGCTCAGCTCATCTGGTTTCAGTAGCATTTTTGTTATTGGAAAAGTAATTTGCACATAGCATGTCAGTCTCTGGACAGGACTACTTTCCATGCTTTCAATTGGTGTGTTTCTCCACTCAAAGATTGCCTTGTATACATCTGTGCCAGATGAGCTCAATTAATGATATGTTGATATTCACTGCTGCCTCAACCTTTCCATTCAACTAAGGATAGTGCTGAGATAATGTGCGGTGCTGAATTTCCCAATCCTTTGTGAATCGGTTGAATTCTTCACTCGTGTACTGAGGACCATTGTCACTCATCACAATGTCTGGAATGCTATTCTGACTGCTTTCAGGCATCCTACTGTTGAGGTCAGCTGGTCAGCTTTGAAGGAGCTTGTGGCTGGACTCCACTATTATTTTGTCTCTCCCAAGCATGTACTGGTGAAAATGTTCACAGGATCTTTCTTGATCTGAGCATGGCGTCGTTCCATATGCATTAGTGCCCCGGATGAAAATTAAATTGGTTGTCCTTGCTGCATTAGACCCATCTCACTGGCATCACACTGTAAAGTGACTTCATCATTGACATCATAGTACGTCAGCATAGGCGTTCACTCATTGTTTGATTTTAGTGAACCCCATTTCTTGTTCTGATCCCCAGTACCACAGCACCTCTTTGGCAGTGAGCTTGCATAATGGTTCACACTCTGCTGACAGATTAGGCAAATAGTTTACTCAATAGTTTGCAAATCCAGCAAATTGTTGCACTGCTTTCACATCAGTTGGTCACTGCATTGCTGGGGAGGTGATGACCTACTGGTATTATCGTCAGAATATTAATCCAAAAACTCAGCTCATGTTCTGGGGACCCTGGTTCAAATCCTGCCATGGCAGATGGTGGAATTTGAATTCAATAAAAATATCTGGAATTAAGAATCTACTGATGATGATAAAATCATTGTCGATTGTTGGGAAAACCCATCTCGTTCACTAATGTCCTTTAGGGAAGGAAATCTGTCATCCTTACCTGGTCTGGCCTACATGTGACTCCAGAGCCACAGCAGACTCTCAGCTGCCCTCCAAGGGCAATTAGGGATGGGCAATAAATGCCGGCCAGCCAGTGGCGCCCATGCCCCATGAATGAATAAAAAACTCACCTTGTCAGGGTCCTGATGAAGACCTTCTGCTGTCAATACATGATCTATGTATTTGACTTCAGGCATCTTCAGTGGCAATTTGTTCTTGTTCAGCCTTCAGATTCATCTGATGTGCTTTCTCCAGCAGTGGTATTAAATTCTGATCGTGGTCCTCTTTGGCTTCTTCCATTGTGTCTCCAAATCTATAGACTAGTATATCATCCACAATGGCTTCTGGGAAGATCACTGACTATCTCATGCTGTCTGTGCTGATACTCTTCTGCAGCCGTGGAAATGCCAAACAATATGTATCTGCTGAACGGCGTCAGAATGTCATTAGAAAGCTTCTGTTTTCATCCATCTTCACTTACCCAGTAACCATCCTTCGAATCTAGGATAGTCAATATCTTTGCTTTGGCACATTGTGCCAAAAATTCCTGTGATAGTTAGCACAGGGTAGTGAGATCTCTTCAGCGCTTCACTTTGATCCTTTGAATCCAAGCATACTCTCGGAGTTCCAGGTTATTACACTGCTGCCATGCTGCTTATCCAGTCTGTAGGAGTTGTCACTTTATTACTCACTGATTACTCCCCTTTTTCCAGCTCTTCTATCTTGCCCTTTAGGTTTGACCTGAGGGCAGCTGGAACTCTTCTCCTAGTTTTACACTCTCATTTAATTTGAAATAATATTCTCTTGGCAGACGTCTCAACCCTGTAAATATATCATTGTATTCCTCTAGGATCTGTTCTGCTGTAGCTGATTTTGTGTGCTGTGACACATTGTAAACATCTGTTGGTATGTTCAGGGTTACTAGTCCAAGCTTTAGACTGGCTTCAGTTGTGATGAGTGGCTATTGTGTCCCATCTATAATCTGGAACTCGAGATCTTCCTTCCTGCCATTACATTGGGCTGTAAGACTAACTTGTCCTCTCTGTGAATCTCGTGCCATCATCTAGCCTAAATTTTAATTTCAAGAGCTTCATTTTCAGATCTCCATGTTGAGCCACTTCACACAGGTCTGTGAAGGTCATTATGTTGCCTGATGCCTCTGTATCTATTTGGCTTTTCTTGTTCACCTGATACCCTCCCTTTGCAGTCATCATGGTAACAGTCACAAACCATTTGTCTCCTGTAGTCTTGACTGAGTCAATCTTTCATCCTTTCGTGTCTGCCTTTCCTTTGTCCTTTACTCTGCAGGTAGCAATTCCGCTTGCAGCCTGTGTGTGCTTTTGTTTTGTCCTTTTTTCAGCAGTTTTTTGCAGAATTATACTTTCTGCGTGTCTTTCTCGCTGTGTCTCACTTATAGCCCTTCCACTGGACTTTACATGTGTGCATAGAACCTTACACATGTAAAATCTGGGATGCTGACATTGGGTTGCGAATCAAACATCAACATGCCAGTCTCCAATATTACAGAGGTCAGGCAGGAGCTGAAATCGACAGCACATATCCTGTTTATAAAAAAACTCAAAGTAAAATAAAGTTTACTTATTAGTTACAAGAAGGCTTTCATTGCAATGAAGTTACTGTGAAAATCCCCTAGTCGCCACAGTCCAGCGCCTGTTTGGGTACACTGAGGGAGAATTTAGCATGGTCAATTCACCTAACCTGCACATCTTTGGACTGTGGGAGGAAATCAGAGCACCCGGAGGAAACCCATGCAGATACAGGGAGAATGTGCAAACTCCACACAGACAGTGACCCAAGCCGGGAATCGAACCCAGGTCCTTGGTACTGTGAGGCAACAGGGCTGACAACTGTGCCACTGCATTAACAGGCAATTGAACTTATTACCAAGGCAATTGACCCAAAAGATACCAACTCTGGTGAAAAAGCAGGAAGGCAGGATGGGTACCTGCTTTGGGGGGTGCCATGTGCACATCATATGCAGCCCTCCCCCTCAAGTTTACCCAGTCTTTGTGCCTCTACCCTGGCCTCCAAAACATGTATTCCCATCATACCCATACTAGGGTGCCCAATCCCCCCATCACCCAATAATAAAAGACTTACCTGAATCCAGTATCCATATTGACTTCTTCATACAACTGCTTGCAGTCCCAGCAGTGCACAACTGAGGGACAGGAGTCCACTTTCTGCTTCTTAGGCCCACCTGCAGCATTATATCACTGTGGGGCAGTCTTTTTTAAAGTTGGTTTGTGCCAACTTTTCAAACCAGTTGGGGCTGCACAAGTATGATAAATATATCCACCCCCCCCCCCGAAAATGCACCCCTCAAATTTACATATTCACACATATGCTCATACATGTAGCACATTCATCTTGAACCTCACTCCCTCTCACACACACGTACACTCTCTCAGCCCCGCCTGTTGTGAGGGGTGCAATATCTTACAGAATCGCTGTTAGCAGGTTGATGATTTATAGACAGAATACAATCTCTGCACATAGTTTTGGGGATCACTTACATTTTACTGATGCTGACAGATCGAGGAGGATTGTGGCACAGTGTATGGGTTGCGATTTTCAGGATTTCATCTGCCCAGCCCTAAACAAGAAAACAAGTGAAAGATGCAGATGAAGCTTTGGAGAACATGAGCCTGTTGTGGCATTACCTGTACACATTCTACCAGCACATCATAGGAAGCAAAGCAACTCACAAGATCCAGAGAAGAAATCAATGATTGGTTTAATTGCACATTATTTGGGCCCTGACTTTTAAAACAAGGATTATTTTCCTGCTAAGAGTCCTGGCACTGATAAATCACCCCCTCACACCTCCAACTCACACTCACTCACTCCCCTCACACCTCCAACTCATGCTCACTCACTCCCCTCACACCTTCAACTCATGCTCACGCCTCCAACTCACGCTCACTCACTCCCCTCACATCTCCAACTCATGCTCACTCACTCCCCTCACAGCTCCAATTAACGCTCATTCTCCACATACCTCCAACTCACACTCACTCCCCTCATGCCTTGAACTCACACTCACTCCCTCCCCTCACACATCCAACTCATGCTCACTCTCTCCCTCACACCTCCAACTCACATTCCCTCCCCTCACCTCCAACTCACACTCACTCCCTCCTCTCACACCTCCAACTCACACTCACTCCCTTCACACCTCCAACTCACACTCACTCCCTCCCCTCACACCTCCAACTCACGGTCCCTCCCATGCTTAAAGCAATGGTCGTATTGGTGTTCATCCACCTGAGCCTACCCAATCGCAACCACTGCACCACCCTAACCCACCACACCCAAATAAACCCCCACCTAGTAATACTGAGGGGAGTGCAGCACTGTTGGAGGATTAGCATTGAGAGACTGCAACACTATTGGAGAGGCAGCACTGAGGAAGTGCAGCACTGTCAGAAGAGCAGCACTGTAGGAGGGGCAGCACTGAGGGAATGCGGCACTTTTGGAGGATTAGCGCCAAGGGAGTACGGCACTGTCAGAGGATTAGCACTGAGGGAGTGTGGCACTGTCAGAGGGGCAGCACTGAGGGAATGCAACACTGCCGGAGGATTAGCACTGAGGGGTGCAACACTGTTGGCGTGGTAGCACTGAGCAAATGCTCAGTGGGCCTATTAGAGGATCAGCACTGAGGGAGTGCAGCATCGTCAGAGAAGCAGCACTGAGGAAGTGCTGCACGTTTGGAGGGGCTGTAGTCAGGGAGTGGTGTACTATCTGTGGTGTCATCTTTTGAATGAAACATTAAACTGAGTAGTGGCTTTCTCTGATTCATGTGGCTTTAGAAACTGTGTTGATGGTGAAAGGTAGAGGATTTGCTGTGATTATGCTGCATCAAAGGAGATCCAGTGTCTGCATACTTTCAGTATTCTCTCTGTCAGCTTAGCTGCAGAGTCTTGAGTTAACACAACCCACTTACCTTGACCACATTTTCTTTGAAAGCAACAAAGTTGTCGAAAGTCAGGTTAACAAAATCGGACCCTGACACCACAGTGAGACACTTGGTATAGAAATTAGACTCCGGGTTTTCAACATTAAAAATCTCCCGAATTTTGGAATTCTGTGAAGAAAACAGGATAACAGAATAAACAAAAAAAATACACAATGCCCTACTCACAATCTGTAATGAATCCCCTTTCATGAGCCACCCAGGGTCTGGGCGAGGATGGGGCAGAAACCCGGTGAGTATTGGATGGGGTGGAGGTGGAGGTGAGGAACAAGCAGGGCCAAGTGAAGTGGGTGAGTGTCAAGTGAGAGTCGGGTGGGTATTGTTTCAATGCTCGGCAGTGTTGTGATATGATGTACATGTACCTTTAAAAGGACATATCTTAAGCTGCTGCCAATCGCTACCACCGAGAGGGAATGTATACTGGTGGTCAATGACTCTGAATTTAATCTACAAGCAGCAGTGCCAGAGGTCAGAGATGTACACATAGTCTCCTAGTTATCATTGTATGTACATATTCTTATCTTCTAATAAAGAACCCACAACATTGTTTACTGGTCTTTGTCATAATGATTGATACATTTAAGCCGAATAGATAAATGTAACAATGGATGGGATTTTCTGGCCCCGCCCACCCTGAAACCAAAAACTCCTGCCCGAGTTCAATGGACCTTTCCATTGTCCGCCCCTTGCTCGTTACAATTCCCATGGCAGGCGGAACGGGAAAATACACCCCAATGTGTTTTTAAGATTTGACTGGAAGGTACAAAAACCTCAACCCTTCACATTAACATTACACAGATCAGCTTTTTCAGATCCATCCTTCCCAACACAAGCAGTCGTCCTGATCCTCGTAAGTAAGAGCACATCAGTTCAATGCCTAGCCCGCAAGACAAAAATCGTCTGCAACTTTGCCTCACTTTGCTTCATTTCCTCACACATTATATACCCTGCTTTGCCCACAAAGTCTCACTTCCTCATGAATCTTTGAAAAAAGAAGTACCTTTTGTTTGACACGATCACTAACACATTTTGTACCTTAAAAAGTCATTAACTGAATGTGGTGAATCATAGATGGTTACCACTATGGGTACTGAACCATAGATGGTTATCACTATGGGTACTTGTACATATGTTACTCTTGTTACTGTTGGGGTTAGGGTTGGGGTGTTCCACCTGTTAGCATTGTTCTGTGGTACACTCTGTTTGGCTCCGCCTTCCTATAGGAGTATAAAGGTCACTGCACTTCCTAGTGACCCTTAGTCTGGGATAGTATTGTTAAGCAGTATGCTCTATTCTTGTTGCGAATAAAAGCCTTTATTCCCGGGTACAATCTAGCCTCCCGAGTGAATTAATCGCGCATCACTGAAGGACTGTCAACTCTTCAATTTTCTGACCCAGTTGAGGGGACTACGCTTGAGGCTGATGCATCCCAAAAAGGACTTGGAGCAGCATGGAAATACTATTCGGCAGACAAGTGTGGACATTCTTCCCCATTAGTTTCCCAGAAGTATAAGATGAACGAATTGAAAAACGGGAAGATGAAAGATGCCCATGACTGGCATGCGGGTAAGGAATCTGAATATTGGACAAAGTGTTCGAGTACAACACTCAACTGATAGCACGCAGAATCCAGCAGAAATCGTCAGCATATGCTCTGAACCGAAATTGTATCAATTCCAGACACCAAATGACATGACCATGCGACAAGACCGTGGGCGACACGGTGGCACAGTGGTCAGCACTGCTGCCTCACAGCGTCAGGGACCCAGGTTCAATTCTGGCCTCGAAAGAGTGTCTGTGTGGAGTTTATACATTCTTCCCGTATCTGCGTGGTTTTCCTCTGGGTCCTCCAGTTTCCTCCCATACTCTGAAGATGTGCGGGTTAGATGGATTGGCCTGTGCTAAATTGCCCCTTAGTGTCACAAGCGCTATAGCTTTGGGGAATTAGCAGGGTAATTATGTGAGGTTATGGACCTAGGTAAGATGCTCTGTCAGAGAGTCAGTGCAGACTCAATGGGCTGAATGGCCTCCTTCCGCACTGTAGGGATTCTATGATTCTAAGATAGTTGCCAAATCAGAACAATGCCACAGTCAGAAACACCTGGTAATCCTTTTGCAAATAGGTCTAAGATGCATCACAAATAGACTGCCTCTAACCAGCATTCTGACAACATACAACAGTTTCCAACCAAGATCAGTGCAACTGAGTCTGGATGGATAAGCAAACCACTGCCCCCTTTCAAAGAATTTTAAATCTATTGTTTGGTATAGTGTATATTCAGACACAATTTTGTTATTTACTTTGCTTTTGTGTAAATAGTTTGATGCTCTCAGGGTAACCTTCTAATTTAGAATAAAGTGGGATATGTAATGAATATCTTTAAGAAAGCCTATGTTAAACTTAATCACTATGTCCGAGATAGGATGTGATGTAGTCGTCCCATGACTCTGAACTCAGGCTAAAAGCAGCAGTGGCAGAGGTCATACATGTGTACATAGTCTCCTAGTTAATAACATAGTCTTCTAAACATATAAGATTCTTTGAGGGTTAGATAAGGCAAATGACAGGGTAAATATATAGGAGGATGTTTACACTCATGGGAGAATGTAGGACCAGAGGGCATAGTCACAGAATAACGAGATGCTCATTTAAAATGGATTTAAGGAAGACTTTGTTCTCTCAAAGGATGGTGAATCTTTAGAATTTTTTTACGCAGGAAGCTGTGGAGGCCGAGTCCTTGAACATTTTCAGGACTTTGATTGATAGGTTTTTAATCAGTTGGGGAATTAAGGGTTACAGAGAGAAGGTAGGAAAGTGGACTAAGTGAGTATTAGATCAATCATGATCTTATTAAATGGCAGAGCAGTATCAAAGGGTTGAATGGCCTATTCCTGTTCATATTTCTTATGGGCTTTTGGTCTTAATAAAGAATCTTTGTCACATGGTTAGTACTTTTATGTCAACTAGAAGATTGTAACAGGCAGGGTGAGTGAGAGCCAGACAGGATGTCTGAGGACCAGTTGTGTGGGTAAGGGTCCGTAGGGTAGGTGAGGCTGTTATTTACAAACAGCGCCACTGAACACTGCATCACAATCTTGTCACCCAAAGTCAGATGCTCGGAGATGAATCAGGAAGTCATGAACAGCTCATTTACCTAAGAGCTCCAGCTGTACACACAGAGCTCCTGATACCAGCCTAATTTGATTGTTTAGGTGAAGGTGAATCACGGCATTGCAAACTAGGAAATCCACTCACTTCTGCTTTCCTGTTACAATCTTACTACTTATAAAGACAACAATGCAAATTTAGATTCAGAAGCAGCACAGTGAGTCATACAGATGTTGGGTGCCCTCACCTTCAAGGGTCAGCCCTTGTGATGGGTTCTCCCATCACTTTGATGGATGAACATTCAGCAAGGGGACCAGTTGTTTATCTTATCGGTTGGTGGTCATCTTCTATGTGGTGTTAAACCAAATCTTGATTTGCCGATGTGATTGCAAATATTACATATGAAATCACTGTTGGAGGAGTGAGTGAAGGCACTGACTTTGCATTGTGCTCACTTGGTCTGTGGGGACCTGAGTATGTTTTCCTCAAATGTTGAGATTGCTTGATGACAAAGGTTTCTTCATTTGGATCTCTCCAAGGTTGTTCTTTCCTCACGTCACAGGATCCAACTTAGAAGCTCTAAGCTTGGCTTTCAGGATAATGAATGGGGCAGCCTGTGGTGTGGGCTCTAGTGTACAGCCGACTGTAGAACACTGCCTTTGGTATTGCCTTTGGACACATTGGTGATAATTTTCCAGCATTCTATAGACTCTGGAAGAATTCCATTGGATTGGAGGGTAGCTAATGTAACCCCACTTTTTAAAAAAGGAGGGAGAGAGAAAACAGGAATTACAGACCGGTTAGCCTGACATCAGTGGTGGGGAAAATGCTGGAGTCAATTATTAAGTATGTAATAAATGAGCATTTGGAAAGCAGTGACAGGATCAGTCCAAGTCAACATGGATTCACTAAAGGAAAATCGTGCTTGACAAATCTTTTGCAATTTTTTAAGGATGTGACCAGTAGAGTGGACAAGGGTGAACCAATGGATGTTGTGCATCTGGACTTCCAAAAGGCTTTTGACAAGGACCCACATAAGAGATTAATGAGCAAAATTAAAGCGCATAGTATTGGGAGTAATGTATTGATGTGGATAGAGAACTGGTTGGCAGACAGGAGGCAAAGAGTGGGAATAAACGGGTCCTTTTCAGAGTGGCAGGCAGTGACCACAAGGTTCAGTGCTGGGACCCCAGCTATTCATAATAATTTGGATGAAGGAACTGAATGCAATATCTCCAGATTTGCAGACGCACTAAGCTGGGTGGCAGTGTGTGCTGTGAGGAGGAAGCTAAGAGGCTGCAAGGTGACTTGGATAGGCTGACTGAGTGGACAAAGACTTGGCAAATGCATTATAATGTGAATAAATGTGAGGTTATCCACTCTGATGGCAAAAACAGGAAGGAAGATTATTATCGGAATTGGAGGTTTAGGGAAAGAGGAAATGCAACGTGATCTGTGTGTCATGGTGGAACAGTTGCTGAAGGTTGGCATGCAGGTACAGCAGGCGGTGAGGAAAGCTAATGGCATGCTGGCCTTCATAACAAGAGGATTTGACTATGGGAGTAAGGGTGTCTTGCTGCAATTATACAGGGCCTTGGTGAGGCTACATCTTGAGTATTGTGTGCAGTTTTGGTCTTTTAGTCTGAGGAAGGACATTGTTGCTATTGAGGGAGTCCAGCAAAGATTCACCAGACTGATTCCTGGAATGGTAGGACTGATATGAAGAGAAACTGGATCAACTGGCCTTGTACTCACTGGATTTTAGGAGAATGAAAGGGGATCTCATAGAAACATATAAAATCCTGATGGGACTGGACAGGCTAGATGTTGGGGAAGTCCAGAACTAGGGGTCACAGCCTAAGAATAAGGGGTAAGCCATTCAGGGCTGAGATGAGGAAAAACCTCTTTACTCAGAGAGTTGTGAACCTGTGGAATTCACTATCACAGAAAGCTGTTGGGGCCAGTTTGTTAGATATATTCAAGAGGGAACTAAGGAATCAAGGGGTATGGAGAGAAAGCGGGAGTGGGATGCTGAAAGTTACAAATGCAACAACAACCTATTTCACACCCAAAAGAAATAGAATATACAAAACAATTGTCTTCTGATGCAGTAAACAAGAAGCAAGCAAAACAATATTGCACGGGTTTGAGACAACTGGAAAACAAATGTGACTTTGGGTGAAGTTGGACATCTGAAATGGGAAATCAAAGCATAAATAATCTAAGGTTCTAAAAGCAAATATAAGCAAAATATTGGAGATGCTGAAAATCTGAAATAAAAGCAGAAAATGCTGGATAACTCAGCAGGTCTGGCAGCATCTGTGGAGAGAAACAGTTGTTTTTATCTTAGAGTTAACAAGAAGGGTCATTTAGACCAGGGGTTTTTAAAGTGGGGATGTTGAAAATGGGTCTCCGGCTATCCTGTTTAAAAAAAGCAGAATGTTCTGTGGTCCTTTTCAAAATATCACGAGATGTTCTGTGACCCTGTTCAAAATAAAAGCTGGATGTTCTGTTCATAGCATGCGTTTTGTAGAAGGCGGTATGACAGCGAGGATCTCTCGACTCAGACGATGACATAGCCAGCATGAAGAGGAAAAGCTTAGTATTGCCTGATACAATTCAAATTATGTGCAATTTACGAAAGGAAAAGATAAGGTGTATTTTTAAATGTTACAGTAAATCCCGTTTAGATTGCAACTGCAGCAGCAGTGCAGCAGCTTGCCTGGTCAGTGGATCTTTGGAACAAAAATTTGAAAACCACTGATTTAGACTTAAAATGTTAACTCTGTTTCTCGCCACAGATGCTACCAGACCTGCTGAGTTTATCCAGTATTTTCTGTTGTTAATCTAAGGTTGCCCTATGCCAAACTATGCTAAAAAGAACCAGTGAAAAGCAGAACGCTTTCAGAGCTATTTGAGTTCACAAGATCACTAGTGCTTTCAGAGACCAGAGCTGCTGAGGTTGAGGCTGCCAAAAGCAACTACCACACTCCAGCTTCAACTGCGGTGAACACTATCCATCGCTCATGTGCCAGGAAACCACCTGCAAAGCAACAACACCCTTCAGAGAAATAGAGTTGCAAAGGGTCTAAATATTGTTTCCACTGTGAGAGTGCTTCCCAACGCCGGACTGAGTGTCCTGCTGCTGGCAAACAGTGCACACCTATGGAAAATCTAACCAGTTTGCTCACATTTCTCATTCATCAGCAAAAGCAATTGCTAAGAGCAATAGCAGCAAAAGATGCTATGTATCCATTCTACAGCAATATGGGCTGAGAATGTAGCCAATGTAAAGGCAGATGACCCTGAATATACTTTTGGGCTCTCCCTCAAACACAGCAACCAGCCACTTGTGACAATGGCCATTGGCTGCTCAGACGTAACTATCCTGATAGATACAGAAGCATCTGACAATGTCACCGGAGACAAAACATTCAAGAAACTTCAGCTTCGTCTCATGCTCTGCAAACCAGTGACTATGAAAATTTTCCCTTTCATCAGTGACAAAGCGCTGAAAATTCTTGGGATTTTTGAAATGCGAATCTTGTTCAAAGACACCAGAACAAATGATGTATTTTACAGAGACTATGAAACACCTATCAGTTTTCAAACAGCAACAGATCTGCACATGGCGCCATCAAATACACAGTTCATAAGGATACCAACAACATTCTTGAATTGTATGCTGACCACTTCACTGGTATGGACAAACTGAAAGATGTTAGATGAAGTTTCATGAAGACCCCAATGTGCCCCCAGTTGTGCATCAACAGTGGTGAAAACACCTCAGGTCAGGAAACTGACTGGGAAGTTACTTCACCATCTACTTGACATTAACATTGAAAAAGATGGAACGGACTTACTACACCTTGGGTGTCAATTGTCAAGAAACCCAAGAGCGAGAGCCAGATTAGAATCTGTGTTGATATGTGGTCACCAAACCAAATCATGCAACAAGAAAAACACTTGACATCACAGAGAAAGTGTATGGTGTTAAACATGAATAGGCAGGGAATAGAGGGATATAGATTGTGTAGAGGCAGTAGGTCTTCAGGAAGGCATCATGTGTCAACGCTTAACCTCAATGCAGGGTAACATCAAACTGAGCTTACAAA